>NW_027256881.1:216116804-216741554 GCF_029215685.1 Pituophis catenifer annectens | reverse complement strand
TGCGGTGTGGGACGGTATCTGCAGGGCTCTCTGGGTTCAGGCGTCGGTGCCCTCGTCGCCAGGATGGGAGCGGGTAGATTTTGAGGCGTTGATTTGCTCGCTTGCTTTCTAGTTGATTTTTTGTTAATCTTTAGTTTCGGTCCAAATGCAGCAAAAAGCGTTTTCATTGCTGACTCTATTTGTCTGTTTGTTGAATCATCTTCACTTTCCGATTCTGATTCTTCTGAGGCGTTTGGCTTTTCTTTTTCATTTTCATCATCAAGCAATGCCTTTCGCGCCAGAAATTTTGAATTAAGTCTTCTGATTGGCTCTGTTTCGCTTACCCTGGAGGTCTGTTGAAACCAAGAGGGCTGCCATTCGAAATTTTGCGCGGGATCACCGTTTTTCTTCTTTACAGCATTTTTGTTTGTGGCCGTATCACTCACTATTTTTAATTCTTCTGTTTTTTCAGTAGCGATGTGCTTCTCTCTCGCTGCTCCGCTGTTTTTCAGCATATCTTGGAGGTTCGCGATGAGGCTTTCATCGTCCTTCTGGCTTTTTAGCAGTTTTAATATTTCTGACCTGAGTTCGTTATTTTCTATTTTGTTTTCCTCTCGGTCATCATTCTCATTTATTATTTCTTCTTCTTCAGTGGTGTATTCTTCAGATTCTCTCGAAAATGCATTTGTTGACTCATCGATTATTTCTTGATCCGTTTCTATTTCTTTGCTGTATGCCCTGGTGTTGGGCCTATTTCTCTTAGACATATTTAAGTTTTTATTGAGTCAATTTAACCATCCTCTGCTACCAGCTTGTTGCAATATTTTCAGGATCAGACTCAATAAATCATTTAAGAATTAAGAGTTCAAATATATCTCTCTTTATTTACATGAGGCATTCTATATTCACTGAATATTCACAGATAGAAGCCTGGAATGGGTGCGTGCAGCTCCTTATATATGTACAATGGGTGGAGCTAGATATGGGAGTGGTGAAGTATGAATACATTAAGAAGTGAAGAATAAATTAACCCCTGATATCCCGTTCATGTACTATTTACATAATGGAGAATAAGGCATTTACTTGTGACAGCCACAATTGAATAGGCCCTGTGCAAGTGCTGCAGCCTGGGACATGGCAGGTAGGGGTCAATTAAATTAATTTGATTTAAGGATGAAGTAATTAAGCAAAAGTATGATTCTAAGGGGGCTTGCCTGCTTGAACAAAATAGCCTAGTAAATTTGTTATAATTGCACCATTGCAATCATCTGAAGAACTCTTGTAAAGCTTTAAATTAGGACTGAAAATTCCTTGGGAAATAATTTGGAGAAGGTGCTTAGGAGAAAACAGAAATGCAAACATAGCACACTTGGCTACTTAAAGCAGCTGCATCTTCTCCCCAGATTGTATGGTTGTTTTCTGTGTCCATTATATGATCCCTGAGAAAAGGGATAGCTGTTTTAAGAAGTTGCAGGCAACAGGCATGCTTGCATGCTTCTACTCACTGTGAGATCCCTTTTGAGAACTGAATGCAAAGTATTCACAAATCTTCTATAAATTGGTCTGAGCCATCCAGCCTTGATTTTATTTTCAGAATGGAGACCAAGCTGTATTGTTCACAAGCCATCAGGAAGTTCCTTGACTATTTTCACAGTACCTTGAAGTTATTTAAACTGCAGGCAATATCTTAAAGCCTTTTAATGTAAATTATTCACTCTGTTTTTTATATCCTGCTTCGGACTGTTTGGCTATAATTACTGTTGCATATTGCTTATTGGTTTTTGCCTGCATATTTATTCACACTGTAACACTGTAAAGATTGGAGTTTGCTCAATTAAAGAGTCTCTTTAGTATCTTTCTGTTTTCAAGTCTTCCTTTGGAAAGTTGCTTAAAAGAAATAGCACTACTGGTTGCAGGCTTTCTCTGGAGATAATTAAAGGCAGAACCTCAGTTCATTGCTTTTGAGTTAAAAGACTGAGTCCAAGGCCTCTAGGGGAGGGGTCCCCAACCCCCAATCTGTGGACCAGCACAGGCTAAGCAAGCGAAGCCCCATCCATGGGATGCAGGCAGCGTGTGAAACCATGCCCCCTCTGGTCCACAGAAAAACCTCTCTGTACAGCACTGGTCCTTGGTGCCCAAGGGTTTGGAGGCCACTCAGGGGTGGGCGTCAAAATTTTTAGCAAGGGGTTCTCTGCTGGGTTGCTGGGTGGGTGTGGCCATGGTGGGCGTGGCTTAGTCAGCCTCCTGCACCATGGTGAGGGCGGGGCATTTTTGCCCTTTCTGGGCTCCAGAGGCTTTCCTCGAGCCTCTGGGAGGGCAAAAATGGCGTCCCCAGGCTCCGGAGGCCCTTCCCAAACTTCTGGCAGGCCCAATTTTCACCCTCGCCGAGCCTCCGCGTGTACCATGCACTTACCTGCATCCAAAACGGGGTGGGGCCAGCCAGGAGCGGGATTTGGGGGTTTTCCGAACTGCACAGAATCTTAGCTAGAGGTTCTCTGGAACCCCTGCGAAACCCCAGCAGCCCACTCTTGGGGCCACTGCTCTAGAGCAGGGGTGTTAAACTCACGGCCCATGGGCCGGATGCATCATGTGCTGACCATGCCTACCCCCAGTTTAATGAAGGGGGAAAAAAAAGTCACAATACGTCACGTGACGACAACATGACGTTGTGAGTTTGACACCCCCTGCTCTAGAGCAAGGATGTCCAACCTTTAGCAGGGCTGTGTGGAGGAATTCTGGGAATTGAAGTCCAAAGATCTTAAAGTTGTTAAGATTGGACTGTTCTAGATGGTAAGATGACCAAGTTCAACATGTGGCCCCACCAAGTGAAGGCTGCATCATTCTCATGTATTCTCTCTCTTTCTCCCTCTAACTCGCCTCCCAAGCAGTGATATTTTCTCTCTTCTTCTTCTTCCTTCTCTTTCATAGAATGTAGGTTAGTGCTGTCCCCCAACTCTCTCTCTCCTTTAATCTAGGCTAGAGGATGAATCAGAGGAGAAAATAGAAAGGGTGAATTCATTTTGGAATTTGCAAGAGACAAAAAAAGGCTTTGCAGGCTTCCTCTTTCCTTCCCACCTTTTTGAGCACTTGTTATAATTTTAAAATTTCTTGCCTGGCCTGTAAGGAAACTGGGGTCATGGGGACTCTGTTTCCTCTTACTGTTTCTTTTATGTAAGCTCTACTTCATAGAAGGATCGGTGAAGAAGAAAGAGAGGAAGGAGGGCAGGATCATGGCCTATTTATTTATTTATTTATTTATTTATTTATTTATTTATTTATTTAAAAAATAGGTGTTTGTCATTGAGATTGAATTGAGCACCTGAGGACAGAAGTAATAGATGAAAGTTAATCAAGGAGATAACTAACCCAGAAATAAGAAGAAATTGTGGATGCTCCATCACTGGAGGTTTTTAAGAAGAGATTGGATGTGGTACTATAGGGTCTCCTGTTTGAGCAGGGTTTCGACTAGAAGACTTCTCAGCTCCCTTCCAACTTTGTTATTTTGTAATTCTGAAAAGTTATGGCCTTCCAGGCTAAGAGACTTGATCTTTGGCCCTAGCCTAATAAGACGCCTGGCCAAGGTGGTGGGTTGTTACAATTAAAATTATGAAAGCTATACTGTTGGTTTAAGATCACAAAGTCTATAGTTCAGAGCAGATGAAATTTCTCATATCTTTAAAAAAAAAAAATTTTTTTTTAAACCTTCCAGAAAGTTTTGCTAGTTGGCGTACAACGTACTTGGTATGTTACAGTATATGCATCTGTATTATGCTGAATTACAAGATCAGTTCTTTAGCTAACAATTGAAATATGTTGGCTAGTCAGTTTATATGGATAGTCGTGATGTATACCTATGAGCCAATCTCTTAATCTATAAAACTCTGTATCACCAAGGAGATGGTGTTGGACTGCTGGAGGAAGAGAGAGGAACCTGCCCTTCTTTACATCAAGGGAGGCTGTGTAGAGAGAATTTCCTTCTTTAAATTCCTGGGAGTCCATCTCAGCGAAGACCTCAGCTGGAAAAACAACACCATCCAGGTGGCCAGGAAGGCCCAACAGAGACTCCATTTTCTTAGGATCTTGCGTAAAAACAGGGTGGAACAACAACTGATGACCTCCTTTTACCGGTCCACAATAGAAAGCGTCCTCACTTATTGCATCATGGTGTGGCATGCCGGTCTGACAGTCTGACATTACAGAGGGTGGTGAGCACAGCACAAAACATTGTGGGCTGTTCCCTGATTCCACTAGATGAGATCGCTAGGGCTCGCTGCTTTAGAAGAGTGAGGAAAATTCTCAGGGACGACTCTCACCCTGGTCACCACTTCTTTACCCTCCTACCATCGGGAAGGAGATATAGAAATATAGCCAGCCGCACAAACAGGCTGAAGAACAATTTTTATCCATGGGTTGTCAGATTCCTGAATGAGAAATAACATTATAACTATGTAGTATGATGGATTGCAGGGCCGGCACAATGTGTAACATGTTCACACTGGTGCAATAGGACTGGGTGTTTTGTTAATATGATTTATTGGGTTAGGGATTTTCTGTCTTCACAGTGAGTTGTATTGTATTGGGGGAGGTGCACTGAGGGAGCTCAACCAATCTCATTGTACATACATTGTGCACTGACAATAAAGATTTGAATTGAAATAAAGACTATGGTTCATTTGCTAGAGGATTCTGAAGAGAGCGGAGACACCATGTCATTTTAAGTCAGACCAATGGATAGTTCTACCTCACACCTTATTTCAAACCCTAAAGCTATCCTCAAAACAGCCCAGAACTGTACTCCTAGCATCTGCTGCAAAAAAGAGTCAGAGATAATTTGTACTTTCTCCATCTGATCAATGAAGGTCATAGAAATTGGCCTCCAAACAAGCAGGTATCTGCTGAGATGGGATTAGATCGCCAAAGCAGTATCACATCATTGTGTGTATTTGAAAGAGGCAGAGTTTGCATCTTAATGGTCATCATTTTGAGGTAAACACTGAACCCTGTGGAAACTTTGTTGTCTAGTTGCTATCCCATGTGAAGTAGCAGAAGTTAAGAAGACCAATCTGGCTGCTGCTGAAATATTCCAGAATCCTGAAGCAAGCACACCAGTGGTGAGTTGCTCCCAGTTCTGTCCGGTTCTTTAGAACTGGTAGTAAAAGTGGCAGGAGGTTCCGCTCACCCGCCTGGACATCATAATTGACAATCTGCGCGTGCGCACAAGCTTCTGTGTATGTGCACGCGTGCTCCCATTGCATGTTCCGGTAGTAAAGGTAAGTAGAACCCACCCCTGAAGCACACCATAATGCACTGGAAGCACAAGGAAGGGGAAAAGCCATGGAGCATGGATATTGGTGGTAATTTCCACCTGTAGGAATGATCACCTCCAAGCTCCAGAGGGTGCAGTAGGAAAAAAATGGACTGAGTGTCTGTACCAGGAGGACACCTTTATATCAACAATGGGAGGTGCCGTGAAGCTAGAAACGGCACCCATATCCTATAGCACTTAGCAATAGCACTTAGACTTATATACCGCTTCAAAGTGCTTTATAGCCCTCTCTAAGCAGTTTACAGAGTCAGCAACAATCTGAGTCCTCATTTTACTGACCTTGGAAGGCTGAGTCAAACTTGAGCTGGTGAGAATTGAACTGCTGGCAGTCGGCAGAATTAGCCTGCAATACTGCATTCTAACCATTGTGCCATCATGGTTTTTATAAACATTAGAGCTATCAGATGAGAGTGCAAAAATCTGGAATTGATTAGATGGAGCAAAATTATTCTTTGCTGCCATCTAGTGCTCATCTGGGTTTTGGTGGACCAATTCTGGTGATTCCTAGCAAGGCCATTGTTTACACGTTTCTTAACAGAAATGCAACGATTACTGTACGTACACATGGCAAGACAATTCAGTTGTGCAACCTGTGAATATTCTGCACAGTGCACAGTGCACAGTGACACTTTTGTGTTTTATGAACATTTTGCTTAGAAGAGGAAATACCAAAAAGGCTTTTTTTTTTTTTTTTAATTTGATTTATATGCCGCCCTTCTCCGGAGACTCAGGGCGGCTTACAATGCTTTAAGCAATAGCCTTCATTCTTTTGTATATTTTATACAAAGTCAGCTTATTGCCCCCACAAACTGGGTCCTCATTTCACCTACCTTAGAAAGGATGGAAGGCTGACTCAACCTTGAGCCTTGGAGAGATTCGAACCAGCAGAAATTGCAGGCAGCTGTGTTAATAACAGGGTGCACTAAACCCTTGTACTATCAAGGCTCTTTAATAGTTGTTAACCTAATCTTGCGTAGTTTCTTCTCTGGTAATGTTGTACTACTAACTAGAGCATACAGAACATTTGCTAGACCAATTCTTGAATACAGCTCATCTGTCTGGAACCCGCATTGCATATCAGACATAAATACAATCGAGAGAGTCCAGAGATATTTTACAAGAAGAGTCCTCCATTCCTCTAACCGCAATAAAATACCTTATGCCACCACACTTCAAATTTTGGGCTTAGACAACTTAGAACTACAGTGACTAAGCGTAGTACATAAAATTATCTGCCACAATGTCCTTCCTGTCAATGACTTCTTCAGCTTCAACCACAACAATACATGAGCAAATAATAGATACAAACTCAAGGTAAACTGTTCCAAACTTGATTGCAGAAAATATGACTTCAGTAACAGAGTGGTCAATGCCTGGAATGCACTACCTGACTCTGTAGTTTCTTCCCCAAACTTTAACCTTAAACTGTTGACTGTTGACCTCACCCCATTCCTAAGAGGTCTGTAAGGGGCGTGCATAAGTGCACCAGCGTGCCTACCGTCCCTGTCCTAATATTCCTTTTTACTTACTCTTTTCATGTATTCAAATTATGTTTATACTTTTACCTGTTATCTTATATATGCTTGACAAAATAAAATTATGATTATGATTATGATTATAATTATTTGGAACAGTGGGGAGAGCTGGTTCCATAGATGTAAGTTCCTTTTGAAAACGCTTGGGTTCTTTCAGGGAAGGAGCATTAATGACAGCAGTCTTGGTGCTTTTTGGAAACTCTGGACATTAAGGAAAGGGATGAATGATTTGATTAAAAAAGAAAAAGATTTCAGAAGACTGATCATCTCATCCTTTTGGCCAGTGGTGGGTTTCAAAAATTTTTACTACTGGTTCTGTGGGTGTGGCTTGGTGGGCATGGCATCGCTTGGTGGGTGTGGCTTGGTGGGTGTGGCAGGGGAAGGATACTGTAAAATCTCCATTTCCACCCCACTCCAGGGGAAGGATACTGCAAAATCCTCATTTCCTCCTGATCAGCTGGGAGTCAGGAGGCAGAGAATAGATGCCAGTCAGAGGTGGTATTTACCAGTTCTCAGAACTGCTCAAAATTTCCGCTACAGGTTCTCCAGAACTGGTCAGAACCTGCTGAATACTACCTCTGCTTCTGGCCCATCACTGTTTCTCAAGCATTGCTGTCATCTTTCGATTGAACAATAAGAAGTAGCAACTGGGTTTGTTCTATTCCCTGCCCATCTCATTTTGAAACCTCCCAATTTAAATTTCTGAAACTGTCATTTTTGTTAAGGAATACTGAATTATGACAGATTCTGTTATGCTGGATATTCTACTGCATAATGATAGCACTTCCTCCACAGAACACACCAACAAAGAGATAAAGCCTTCCATCGAACGTTTCTGCCAAGGAACACCGTGAGTGGAGTTGTTCTCGGAGAAAACAGATAGACCCCAAAGAAAGGAAGGCAAATTCTATGCTAAAAATTTGTTACGGACTCCATTTGATTATTGCATTACCTTAGACCAGAGGTGTCAAACTTGCGGCCCGTGGGCTGGATGTGTCCCATGCTGGCCACGCCCGCCCCCAGTTTAGCGAAGGGGAAAAAAGTCACAATACATCATGTGACAACAACATGATACTGTGAGTTTGACACCAGGGGTGGGTTCTACTTACCTTTACTACTGGTTCGCAATGGGACCGTGTGCGTATGCGCAGAAACTTCCTGATGACGTCTGGGTTGGTGGGCGAAGCCTCCTGCTGATTTTACTACCAGTTCTTGCGAACTGGTCCAAACCGGGGGCAACCCACCACTGTTTGACACCCCTGCCTTAGACTGAAATGTAAGGGTGAAATTTCCTTGGACCTTAAAATTTCTTGATAATTTACTACTTTCTTTCTTTATGAGTGATTTTAGAAAAGCTGATCTAATTTTTCACTTGGTTGCTTTTAAATAGGTATTTTTAAACATAGTTTTTCCAAACTACTTCTACTACTTTCTATAAACCTGTGTATGTGTTTGTATACGCACGGATGTATGTGTTTCTATGAAGCCTTTACTAATTATGTTCTTGAATAAGTCCTGCCACCATTGTCTCTATTCCTTGATCCTGAAGAGGTTTTGATAGCAGGCCCTGTGTGCTCCAAGGCTATTGATTTGTGTAAGATTTATACTTCGACTAATTATTTTATTAACAGATTATTTATACAAACAGTTTTTCTGGCTGTGATGCACAAACTCATTAAGCTGCTGTATATGATCTAAATTATAGCCATAATCCTGCCAAAGGTAAGCACTTTTAAATTCAATTGATTTCAACAGAAGACATAAGCACTTCTTAAATCTTAGTCATTGGATTTAATGTGTCTCAAAATTAATTTGACTTTATTTCGCTGGATCCTCCTTATTGCTTGTGTCAGCAGCAGGTCCATTCTGTTTTATTCATGTAGAGGTCTATCCCTTCCTGTTACCTAACATAGGTGTAAAAATCTCCAACTGGGAAAGGAAAGGAAAGGAAAAGAAAAGAAAAGGAAAAGGAAAAGGAAAAGGAAAAGGAAAAGGAAAAAGAGGGGAAGGGTGGGGAGGTGGAGGGTTAGAGATGGCCCAGCAATATAGGATCAGTAATTGTGAGGCTCAACAAGGTATGTCAGTATGAACAGAATTGCGATTAGAAGACTTTCTTGTGTTTGCAAAGAATCAGTTGAGATTCTTGTGTTTGCAAAGAATCAGTTGAGATCAAACCACAAGCATGAATGGAGCTCAAGCAGATCTCTTAGATCAGACCTTTTGTGGCTTTGAACTTTAGTAAGAGAATCCCAAAGCTGCTTTTTCAAGAGGCAACTGGACTTTCTGGTTTTTCTCTGAAGACATTTTGCTTCTCATCCAAGAAGCTTCTTCAGCTCTGACTGGATGGTGGGGCCTTTGGAATAACCATGACCTGGATGATTGAGAATCTTCATAGACATTTAGTAAGAGAAAGGTCAAGTTTCTCTTGTCAAAACCTACCCCTGGGGGTACCTGGACATATTGTGCATGTAGTTTTCTCAGTGACACTATGGACATGATTTGCCATTCATATGTATGGATTAAAGAATTATTAATTTGTTGATTGGTGGATTGGTTGGTTTGCTTTCCAGTCTAGTCTCTAGTCATGGGATTTCCTGGTGGTTGCCCATCCAAACATCTCTAAGCAGATTGCATTCAGTTTAGCTTTTTGAAAACCAGCTATAAGATTGGATAAGTGCTGCCACCTAGCCAATTTCTAGCTGAACTTCCTCCCTTTGCAAAAATACAGGCATGCAGATAGTCATCGACTTATGAACAGTTCGTTTAGTGACCGTTGGAAGTTACAACACCACTGAAAAAAGTGACATGGCCATTTTTCACACTTATGACTGTTGCAGCACCCCCATGGTCAGGTGATCAAAATTCAGATGTTTGGCAATTGATTCATATTTATGACAGTAGCAGTGTCCCAGGGTCAAGTGATCACTTTTTGTGACACTTTTCTGACAAGCAAAGACAATGGGGAAGCCAGATTCACTTAACAACCGTGTTACTAATTTAACAACAGCTGTGATTCACTTAACCACTGTGGCAAGAAAGGTCATAAAATGCGGCTAAGGTCACTTATAACACCTGTCTTGGTTAGCAACAGTAATTTGGGGTTCAGTTGTGACTGTAAGTTGAGGACTACCTCTAAAGGTTTTGTCGACAAGTTTCTACTCTATTATTTTTCTGATATAGACAGTCCTCATTTAGCCACTGTTTGAAATTGTATTGGATCCTATCCTGAAAAAATGTAATTTTGACCCAATTTGGAAGTTCCAATGGCCGCCCTCTCCTTACAGTCACATGACTGCATTTTGGCCACTCAGCCATTTGCAGTGTCCCATAGTCACATGATCACACTTTATGACTCCTTCCTCCCCCCCCCCTCAAACTGGCATTCACTTCCAGGTTCTAGGAAAAAAACACCCATAGTGAACAATCGATTCACTCAATATCCGTGGTGTTCACTTTACAACTGCTGTATTTACTTAACAACCAATGCAATGAAAGTCATAAAATTGGGCCTGGTTGGAGAGTGGCCCACTTTAGACTGTGACAACTTAACGACTGTAATTGTCAGGCTCATTGCAAATGTAAGTCAAGGACTGTCTGTAGACCTCTCAGTAATTAATCATGAAGCGTTGATTTCAAGTGGGATATATAACAATCAAACAATTATAAAATGACGAAACAAACTCCAGATACTGCATTTATTGACAGTTAGGATTAGCCTTTTTCTCCATTTTAAATGCTTACTGACATTTAAATGAGCGAGTTGTCTTAGATTTGCCAAGAATATGATAATAGAGGGAGATTAACTTTTTTCTGTGCAGGCTTCCTTTTTAAGTGGAAGAGACAGTCTTAAATTATTTCCTCTTGGATAAGAATTGATGTCAGTTTCACTTTTTCAGTCAAAGTAAAAGGTTTTATTTTAAAACCTTTGGAGTATCGTCTGGACTTTCTTCCAAAAAGTTTCTGGAACATCTGGAACATCATTTGGTAGAAATGCAAGATATGCAAATTTTTTCAAAAGAAGTAAATGGCACAGGAGATCTCTTCCTCCAAAGAATAACAGAATAATAGATTTGGAAGGGACCTTGGAGATTTTCTTGTCCAACCCCCTATACCAGGGGTGAAATGCTCCCGGTTCGGATCGGCTCAGGCGAGTAGGTAGCGATGGTGGCGGGCAGTTCGGAGAACCAGTAGCAAAAATCCCTGCCCCCGCCCCCCATGCCCAGCTGAGCCGCGCAATCATCAGAGGCTTTTTTTCTTTTAAATGGCTCTGACGATCCAAGCTCTGACAATCCCAGCTGAGTTGCCTGATCGGCAGAGGGTTTTTTAAAAACCCTCTGATGATCAGGCAACTCAGCTGGGATCGTCAGAGCCTTTTGAAAGCATTTTTTTACATGGTTTTACATGTAAAAAATGGTTTTAAAAGAAAAAAAAATGGCCACGCCCACCCAGTCACATCCCCCCAAGCCACGCCCACAGAACCGGTAGTAACAAATTTTAGATTTCACCACTGCCCTATACCATTTCAGACAAATGTTTGTCCAATCTTTCCATAAAAACCTCCAGTGTTGGAGCATTCACAATTTCTGGAGGCAAGTTGTTCCACTGATTTAATTGTTCTCACTGTCAGGAAATTTCTCTTTAGTTCTAAGTTGGTTTTCTCTTTGATTAATTTCCATCCATTGCTTCTCGTCCTGCCCTCAGGTGTTTTGAGAATAGGTTGACTTCACCCCTCTTCCTTGTGGAAGCCCCTCAAATATTGGAATAGGAATACATACACAAAACTAGGAAAACGTCTTTTCATATAGGAAACAATTGTGTATATACAGGCAGTCCTCAACCCCAAACATTCTTTTTGCTAAGGGAGTGAATTTTAAGTGTTAAGTGAATTTTGCCCCATTTTACGACCTTTCTTGCCACAGTTGTGAAGTGAATCTCTGCAGTTTTTAAGTTAGTCACACGGTTGTTAAGTGAATCTGGCTTCCAAAAAAAGTGATCATATGACAGAGGGACAGTTGCAACCATCATAGATATTAACTTGCGCTGAAATGGACAGGTTGACTTTGGAACTCAAAGATAAGAGCGAAACAGAATATTATGAAATCTGGAATAAATTGTATTATTGGTTGGAAAAGAGAGGAGTATTGGGATAAAGAATCATTGATGAGTTGAAAGTTTAGAAATCTTTATGTAAGTTTTCTGCAATAGATAGGATTGAAATTGGTATTGATGTAATTTTCATAGAAGAAAGAATTTACATGTTTGAATTGTGATAGATGGTATATACTTGTATAGCAAAAAGGAACTGTATTTGTTGCAAGGTAAAACTTGACAGAAATCAGAGGTGGGTTTCAGCAGGTTCTGACCAGTTTTGGAGAACCTGTAGCGGAAATTTTGAGTAGTTTGGAGAACCGGTAGTAAAAATTCTGACTGGCCCCATCCCCATCTATTCTCTGCCTCCCAAGTCCAAGCTGATTGGGAGGAAATGGGGATTTTGCAGTATCCTTCCCCTGCCACGCCCACCAAGCCACGCCCACAAAACCGGTAGTAAAAATTTTTTGAAACCCACCACTGACAGAAATGTCTAAACCGGAAAAGTCACACCATGTTCAATGTTTTTAATTGTATTATTAATAAAAAACTTGTTTTTTTAAAAAAATTGCAACCATCATAAATGCATGCCAGTTGCCCAGTGTTTGAATTTTGAGCACGTGACTCTGGGGATGCTGCAATGGTCATAAGTATGAAAAATGGTCATAAGTCCCTTTTTTCACTGGTTTTATAACTCCAAACAGTCACTAAACGAATAGTTGTAAGTTGGGGACTACCTGTACTGAACAAAGCAGCCCATGAAGATACTGACAAAAAGAGTCAGCCTGTGGATCCTATTCATTTTACTCCACTTTCACTAGCCCAGAAATAATGCCTACTGACCTCAGAATAGGAAGAATTGCACACGTAAACATGTACAGCTTTTTACAAGCACCAATTCACTTTTAGAGTTAAAAGAAGAATGAAAAGCTCTGGTGTCAAAATGAAGTGACAATGCAAATATTTCTCTCCTGCTTGAAAGCAATATCCAGTCAATTCATTTCTGTCTCTGAAGGGCATTAAGCAATTGAAGGCATGACCGGGTGAACGGTAACAGATATGAAGAATCATATCATTACATTACAAGGAGTTTATAGCTTAACGGTTCCTCCCAAATATTTGTATGAGGTTTCTTTTGCACTTCCTTTCTGCTTTTTGGCTTTCTTTTAGGCTTTGGTGAAGAGCTCAGATTTCAGAGGTAGCAGGTTAAATCTGCCTGCTGCTACTGCATTCCATGTCAGAATGGGACTTTTTGGACTGTGTGTGTGAGTGTGTGTGTGTACACACTGTATATATCAGTGGTGGGTTGCTCCCGGTTCACACCGGTTCTATAGAACCAGTAGTAAAACCGGCGGGAGGCTCCGCCCACCGACCCCGACGTCATCAAAACGCTTCTGCACATGCACAGATGAGCGTGCGCGCATCTGAGCAAAGCAAGTGTGTGTGCGCAGCCAGGTTGCTAACCAGTAGTAAAGGTAAGTAGAACCCACCCCTGGTGTATATATATATATATATATATATATATATATATATATATATACACAAACACAGACACATACATACATACATACACACACAGATAGTCCTCGACTTACAGCAACAGTTGAGCCCAACATTTATGTTATTAAATGAGACATTCGCTAAGTCAGTTTTGCCCCATTCTACGACTTTTCTTGCCTCAGTTGTAAAGTGAATCACTGCAGTTGGTAACTTCGTCCCCCGGTTGTTAAGTGAATCTTGCTTCCCCGTTGACTTTGCTTGTCAGAAGGTCGCAAAAGTTGATCACGTGTGACTCTGGGATGCTGCAACAGTCGTAAATAAATAGGAATCAGTTGCCAGGCCTCTGAATTTTGATCACATGATCCTAGGGATGCTGCAAAGGTCATAATTGTGAAAAACGGTCGTAAGTCACTTATTTCCGTGCCGTTGTAACTTCGAACAGTCGCTAAAAATGAAGGGTTGTAAATCGAGGATATGCCCTTCCTCATGCAGAGAATATGAAATGAGCTGAATGTGCAAATCACAGCTGCAGAAAGTTATGTCAAGCCATTCAAAAGATGCCACAGCTGTAATGAAGAAGCTACTGTTTTACTTCTGACTCTGGTCACACAAGGAAAGAGTCCTGAAAAGCAAACACCTGAAGACATCCCTAAGGCTCCAGATAGGACTTTGTGTTATTCACTACACGCTTTTTTTCCCTGCTGCCTTTGACTCCAACCAGTGGTGGTATTCAGCCCGTTCGGACCAGTTTGGGCGAACTGGTAGTGGCGACCTGTGGCCCCGCCCACCCACCCACCCCAGCGCTGTGCTGTCCTATTTAGCCATATTTTCTAAGCTGCATGCATGTGCGCTCGCACATTTTTGGTGTGCGGTGAACCAGTGGTAAACTTATATGAAACCCACCTCTGACTCCAACTACCATATTTTTCGGACTATAAGACGCACCAGAGTATAAGATGCACCTTAGTTTTTGGGGAGGAAAATAAGAAAAAAGCTGATTGGCGGGTGGATTGGCCTCCCGGAATACTTCCAATCAGCTGTTTCCAGAGGTGAATTATAGCAACAGGTTCGTTGGTTGTGAGCTCTGTGCCTTGCTTTTTTTTCAGCCTCTGAAACATCTGAAACTCTGTTTCAGAAAAAACTTTTTTTTCTGCCTCTGAAACAGAGCTTCAGAGCTTTTCTTTCTGGAGCTCTGTTTGGGGGCTTCTTTTCTGAAGCTTCATTTCTGAGGCTTTTTTCAGCCTCTGAAACCTCCGTTTGAGAGGCTGAGTGGGGCTACATTCAGAGTATAAGATGCACCCAGATTTTTACCTCTTTTTTGGGGGGAAAAAGGTTCATTTTATACTCCGAAAAATATGGTATATGTAATTCAATAACCTAGAAAATTAAATTCTTGTCCTGGCAATTGCCTGCCGTTAACACAGAATCTAAGGGATCAAAACAAAAAGTGTTTGTGTGTATAGGTGACCCTCCCCTTCCCACAGAAAAGGCACTGGCCACAGTATCTTCATGGCTAGGCAGAGGCCCTCCCCTTGGAGCCCTGATTGGCTGCTAGGAGGGACGTCTGCTTGTCCCTTGGGACAAATTGCTGGAGTACAATGATCCCTCTGCGAAATACCCATAACGGGGGGTGGGGTGGGGGTGGGAGGTGGAAGGCTGGGTATCCATTAGAGAAATACTGGCAGAGGTTCAACTGAGTCTGAACACTCGCTGTCAATTGGCTGTGGCTGAAGGGCAGGGGTCAAGGGGGCGCAAGCATGTGGCAGAAGCAAAACATCCTAGACCCTTCTTCCCATATGCACAAAATGACAGAATGAAACTTGAAGTCAAAGCATTTTGGGCAGGGGTGAAATGCTCCCGGTTTGGACCGGATCGCCCGATCAGGTAGCGATGGCAGCGGGTGGTTCAGAGAACCGGTAGCAAAAATCCCTGCGCCCCCACCCCCCACCATGCCCAGCTGAGCCGCACAATCATCAGAGGCTTTTTTTTTAACCTTTAAAAGCATTTTAAAAGCATCTACAATCTCTTCTGATGAAAAAATGCTTTTAAAAGTAAAAAAAAAAAAAAAGCCTCTGATGATCGTGCGGCTCAGCTGGGATTGTCACAGGCTTTTCAAAGCATTTTTCTCTGCAACCTCTTGGCCGACGAGGTGGTAAAAAAATGCTTTGAAAAGTCTCTGACAATCCCAGCTGAATTGCTTAATCGTCAGAGAGGCATTTTTTAAAAAGCCTCTCTGACGATCCCAGCTGAGTTGCCTGATCAGCAGAGGCTTTTCAAAGCATTAGAAAAAATGCTTTGAAAAGTTAAAAAAAAAAAAGAAAAGTTGGCCACGCCCACCCAGTCACATTAAACCCCACCCCACCAAGCCACGCCCACAGAACTGGTAGTAACAAATTTTACATTTCACCCCTGATTTTGGGCTGTCCAAAGTTGCAGAGGAGCCCTCTCTGTGGAACGTGGAGAGCCAAGAATGCCTGAATGCTTGTGACTCCATTAAAAGTACAATAAATTCAATTTGATTTGCAAAAGAATATCCTCAGGCTTCTAAAATGCAGGTGTCCTCTTTCTCCATCTTGAAAAAAAAGCATTTTGTTTAACCTTCTTAGTGCATTTATTTAATATTGTAAGCTGCCCAGAACTGCTGCGTAGCAAGATGGGCAGCTAATACATTTTAAAATCAATAAATCAATAGCAGAATGTACTGCTGGCTACCTGCAATTTGGCAGATCGAATCTCACCAGGTTCAAGGTTGACTCAGTCTTCCATCCTTCCGAGGTGGGTAAAATGAGGACCCAGATTGTTGGGGACAATAGGCTGACTCTGTAAACCGCTTAGAGAGGGCTGTAAGCACTGTAAAGTGGTATATAAGTGCTATTGCTATTGCTAAATACATGAATCCTTCACCAAATTGTTTCCTTTATGGTGTAGAATACAGGTGAAATCACCTGGTGTCCCATTTTCCATCTCTATTGTTTGTACATAAAAGGGTTAAGAACAGAATAAGCAAAGGTGATTCCCCTTGGGAATATCCATGTTAATTGTCCACAGCATTTCTTCTATCAGCTCTGGAAAATTCTGTGCCTTTTGGTATACATAGCTAGAGATGTATTGATAATATGCATTTCCTGTTCATCATGTGTCTCTGCTTTTGCTTGCCAAATTCCCAGTTAACTATTTTTTTATATCTGCTGATGTTTAATAAATAAACATGTAACAAGCTATATTTTTTGCTAGCTGAATTGAATGAGGTGTAGTTGCTCTGATCTGGATATATGGGAATGTGCTGGGTACCAATGAAACTGGAAATCACCCACAGTTATCAAGAGAAATTAATCAAAATAATATGGTTGTACTTAGCTTGTCTAATTATTTCCTGAGTTCTCAACCACAGCCTATCTTAGTAAGAGTTATGCTTAAGACAAACTCCATTTCCTGGTTGTGACTGATACTACTTTCATTTACTTATGCTTTTAATTAATTCAAATTGCATTTTAATTTTTGTTTTCTGGGAGCTAATTTACTCCCAACTAATTTTATTTGTTCATTTCCCTCCAAAGACATTCATTTTAACATTTTGATTCTTATGTGCTTCTGGGTATCTATCTGTCAAATAAACAACTTATTTTGTTTCTAAAAAAATTCTTGGGTGACAAAGAAAAGTGGTTCTGTTTCTAAACCCAAAGTTTCCTCTCGTGTACATTACAACATAGTCAGAGTTGAGTTGTGGCTAATAAATCTTTTACAGTAGCCCTAACTGCTAGATAATGTAAAGGAAGAAGTGGTTTGAGCAACCACATCTGGATAAGCTCATGAATTAGTCTATGAAGCTCAAGGGATGTCAGGAATATTCTTGGTAGAAGATGTTATGAGTTGTGCTCAGTTCTGAGTTATGCTCGGTTGTGCTCAGTTTTGAGTTGTGCTCGGTTCTGAGTTATTTGGTCTATAGATCTACCTGTGCCATAAGTTTAGAAAGTGTCCAAGATTGTCTTCATTGATATGGTATGTTTTGGTTTTCAGGTCAACCTGTTTGTAAACTATGAGGGCTGGATAAAAGCAATTTCTCTACTTCTATAACATTAGTTTAAATGTGGATATTTCAGTAAATGAAATAGGAAAATAACCCTTGAAATGATCTCTTTTGTTACCTTAGCATTTGCTTCTTACATACTCACCACCCTTCACTGCCATTTCTGCCAATGATGGATAAGCTTCTTAAACGTGTCATCAAGGAGCTTCATATTTTATCCCTTCAACCAGTCCTGCCAATTCATTTCTTCAAGTGGTTCAGTGGGATGCTCCCTGAGATATTCCTTCAATTTTGGTAAAACGTGGAAGTCACATTGTGCCAAATGTGGACTCTATGGTGAACAGGGTAAGGATGTGAGATCCAAGTTCTCAATTGCCTCTTGGCTAGCATGACACACGATGCCTTGTTTGCCATATTACAACAAAGTTTCCTTCTTGAGCTTCTGAACTCCACTCACTAGTTGTTTCAAAATTGTGTGTGTGTTGCAGTGTAGTGCTCTGAGTTGATAGTGGTGCCAAGTTCAAGGAAATCCATGTGAATAACATCAGCTGTCTTGCCCCAAACTGTCGTCATGAGTTTTCCAGCTCAAGTCTGGCTTTTGAATTTGTTTTTCATGGATGAAGCTTTTTGATATTATTCCATGAATGGATGCTTCATTTCTAAATCATAATAACGAGCCCATGTTTTATTGGCCGATGTGATGCTGTGAAAAAGCTCCTCACTTTCATTCATGTAGCATGATAAAATCAATAGCAAATTTTAGCTTTTGAAGCTTTCATCCCTGTTACCAGCATGAAATACATTTTGCAAAAGCTTCCAGTATTGAAGAATGTCAATGATGTGATTCATCCCTTTTGTCCATTGTTCTTAATTGGTTCATCATCCTTTTTCATATGAAACCTGTTCGCTGCTGTCACAGATCATCCCCTTGATTTCTGATCGCACAAATCATCTCTTCCCAGTTCACCATCTTTACAGTACCCGTATAAAGACAGTCATCAACCTCATCCTCATTATCACCATCACTACCATCATCTTCATCTTCATCATCATCATCAATTTGCATTTGATGTGAATTTCAGTTGGATGGACTTCTTTGGTAGTGTCGGTTTCTTAATTTCACCAATTCTGGCAGACTGAAATCAGGGATTTCAGGAACATTACTTTATATTCTGTTAATGTACCTATTGTTCTGTTAATAACCCATTATATTAATATAACTAACAGAATGTTGAAAGCCTGTCCAAAACCTTCACTGCCCCTTTTAAATGCACCACAATCAAAGCATGGCTATTTTGGAACTTTCTCAGGGAATGAGTAAATGTGTTCACCTCTCCTACTACTTTCTCAAAGCCAGAGCTAAATTCCTTTGCACTTGTAACTCCTGCAGAAAAGCTTCAATGAATAAATAATGCCTTTTGCATCCCTACTTCCTGTCTGTGGATTCTAAACTAGTGAGATTCATCAAGTATCTGCCAGGCATAACCCAGGACACGTGGGCTGCATTTGAATGATGGGAGAGATAAGCAAAGCTATAACCTAAAGATGTCTAAACAGCTACCTTGCTGAATTTAAACATATGCGCTGGCTTTGGCAACTTCCTACAATGGCTTGAGGTGATATGGTAACTTTAACTTTTGGTCGAAAAAAATTAGTAGCATTCAGAAAGCTTTCAGCAGTACAGTGAAGGAGAAAATTGGACATCTGGCCTTTACTTGGTAAAAAAAAAAAGTACAGGTTGCAGTTATTTGAAAGAAAGTGCCAATCAGATTGATGGGTCTCTCAAGTCACTCCTGGAATGGAGAGAATGAGCAGGAGAAAAGAGGTGGGTTCTCAAACACAAACAAATTAAGGTTGGCAGCCAATGTGCAGAATGTAGGAAATTGTGCTATTGTCTACTGTAATTTACTAAAAATGTTTTCTGGAAATTATAGCTATTATTGCAATAGCCTTTCTTTCAGTGGATATAAAAGAGTATTTAGTTTATACCTAGGGACATGCTGAGCTGCCTGCACTGAATAATTTGAGTTGCAAATTATTGCAAGCTGGATAGTTTTCTTGCGTGTGTGTGTGTGTGTGTGTGTGTGTGTGAGTGAGTGTGAGTGTGTGTGTGCATGTGTATAGATGGATATAAAAGAGGGAAACAAGAAGTTTAAATTAAAAAAACAACAACAACCTGAGTTCCTTGCTTAGTTAGGAAACTGAAAGATTCCTTAGTATCAGTCACTATTTTAGCTATTCTGAATTCCTTGGAAGAAGGTAAAAAGAAACTAATATGTAGTGAATGTATAATATAAAACTCAAGGTATGTTTATTAAAGCAATGGAGGGCATCTGACCCATTCATTTTACAAAGCACATTAGTACAAGTGACATACCATTCCTCAAAGTGTAAAAGTGGCCACCTCCTTTGGAAAGCTCATGAAGCTGCATCAAGGACTGTCCCCATTCATCTGTGCCTGAGTATGCAGGCAAAACAACCAGGGGTGGGCTTCAAAAATTTTAGCAAGGGGTTCTCTGCCGGGTTGCTGGGTGGATGTGGCCATGGTGGCTGTGGCCTAGTTGGCCTCCTGCATCACAACGGGGAGCATTTTTGCCCTCCCTGGGCTCCGGAGGCTTTCCTTGAGCCTCCAGGAGGGCAAAAACGCCCTCCCCAGGCTCCAGAGGCCCTCTGGAACTTCCAGTAGGCCCTTTTTTTGCCCTCCTCGGGCCTCTGTATGAGCCCTGCACTTATCTGCATCCAAAACAAGCCGCATGGGGACTCCTGGGAGGGGAGGGGCGGGGTGAGTGGGGCCAGCCAGGAGTGGGATTTGGGAGTTCTCCAAACTGCACAGAATCTTAGCTAGGGGTTCTCCTGAACCCCTGCGAACCCCCAGCAGCCCACCCTTGGAAACAACCCATTTGATGGGCTGTAAAATGAGGCAAGACTCACGTAGCAAATGTCTTGCTTAGCAATAGAAGTTTTGGGCTCAATTCGTGTTCGTAAGTCGAGAACTAACTGTATGAACTTGGTCCAGCTTTGCATTGCTTTCTCAAGATCATCCAATGGCAGCTATGCGTTACCAACCACACATACATTTCCTGGTTTTGAAAGGCTTGCCAAGATGTGATCCATTGGTGATCTGTCTTCCTGCTGCCCTGCTTCCCATCTTGAGTCTCTCCCCTCCCCCCTTGCGGGTGTTGAGGACATCACATAGAGAGGCACTTTCACGCCCACTGCTCTCAAAATTGCCCTTGAATATTCAGTTTGTACAAATGGAGTGTTTCAAAGTAGAAAAGTGGTAGCAGGTGTGCTGGATAAATCAACTCAGTCATGAGATCCTGGGGAGGGGAAGGGGGACAAGGCACCGATGTCAGTCATCCTGGTTGATGGTTGCTAATGAGCATTTTGGTTGACAGCAGTAATGCTTAAAAGTCCCACCCCTTGACACAAGGAAATGAGATCTGCCATCCCGATCTGTCAGCCCACCCGATTTGTCATTCTTAAAGGCCAGCTCTCAGCAATCATTGACCCTGGGGGAGTAGACAGATCCTGTAGACAACTTCATTCCACTTGCATCTCCCTGATTTTGGAAGGAATAAGCGTTTTCTTTCTTTCTTTTTTTTTCTGGGCTGGAGGGAGGTATTTTCAGTTTTGCAGAATGCTCATATTATGGCTTTGGTTAATAATAACTAATATATTAAATTGATTTGCTGCCCAACGTCCAGTGAATCTGGGTGGTTCACAATTGTCAAAACATTTTTAAAAAACAAAGAACAACAGAGAAAAATATGCAAACAGCACAAAACAAAAGGACCAGGAGGCCAGAGGGGAGTAAAGGAAAAGAAAGAGGCGTTGGTTGCTTGATAGGGCTCTGTCAGTGACACTTTAAAGCAGTTGTGAAGAACTGCAAGAACAGAATTGTATGTTGAACACATGTTGCAAACCAATGCTCTGATCCAGGGGTGAAATCCAGCAGGTTCTGACAGGTTCTGGAGAACTGGTAGCGGAAATTTTGAGTAGTTTGGAGAAACAGCAAATACCGCCTCTGGCTGGCCCCAGAGTGGGTTGGGAATGGAGATTTTGCAATATCCTTCGCTCAGTAGTGGGGAGGGAATGGGGATTTTGCAGTATCCTCCCCTGGAGTGTGGTGGGAATGGAGATTTTGCAGTATCCTTCCCCTGCCATGCCCACCAAGCCACGCCCACCAAGCCACGCCCACAGAACTGGTAGTAAAAAAAATTGGATTTCACCACTACTCTGGTCCCCTGTGTACCAGAACATTTCTTGAGGGTCAAATCTGAAGCATCTCTCAGTACCATCACAGCACAAGTCAATTTTCTCCCAGGTTGCTTGCAGCCCATATAAATCTTATCATCCATCTGATAAACTTGCAAGATTTGTTTTTCTCGGATGTACATCCGAACTAGACTGTGTTGTTTCTCTGTGTCATATAATATATGTGGGTACATATTTGTTTGTTTACTTATAAACTTATTTATTGTCATGTTTATGTAGTGTATATTGGAGGTAGTGACCCTTTGAGAGCTGTATGCAACAAAATTTCATTTTAATGTATGCCGATTAGTGTACATTTAAAGTGACAATAAAGTTATTTTAAGTCTAAGTCTATCATACAGCTCTGTATTATAAAAATCAAAGGCTGTCTTCTCTAAGTAACAATGTATTTTATTTTATTTTATTTTATTTTATTTTATTTTATTTTATTTTATTTTATTTTATTTTATTTTATTTTATTTTATTTTATTTTATTTTATTTTATTTTATTTTATTTTATTATTTTACTTGTTTCTCACATTTCTCTACCACCTATTATTATCATGGCATCACACCAGATCGTTTGATTCAGACTGCTTTACCAGAATTCGCTTTTATGTGAAGCCTCTGTTTCAAAAGTTCTGGGTTCTCGGAGCAAGATTGAAGAATGAAAGCTGTAATTAATTGGGGATGAAAATCCAGAAAGATCAAGTCCGGCGTGTAATTCCAGATAGAGGAAAGTGGCCTAAAAGGTGGTTTAGATTTAGATGGGGAACATGTTGTATATTAACTAATGCATTTCCCTGCAAAACCGCAGGAATCAATGAAAGCAAAACAAAACCACAGAGAGAAGTTGGTAGCTTGTTCTTCCCTCAATGATGTGATCCTGTTGAACGGCTGTAACAGGAAGTAGCTTCCGTTGGAATGAGAAGGGGATAATGTTCTCCTGGATGATGATAACAATTAGTTCTACTTATTTCCAGACTCCAAATATAGGTGTATAAATATCTATCCTTTGCTGACTCAGGCTTGCATATACTGTATTGGCAGGCCCACCTATTAAATCTTTTAAAGTGACATTGCAATCCTTATTTAAATGTGTGTGTGTTTTTAAATATTACCTGAGCAGTGGCTCAGTGGCTAAGATGCTGAGCTTGTTGATCAAAAGGTTGGCAGTTCAGTGGTTTGAATCCCTAGTGCTGCATAATAGGGTGAGCTCCCGTTACTTGTCCCAGCTTCTGCCAACCTAGCAGTTCGAAAGCATGTAAAAATGCAAGTAGAAAAATAGGAACCACCTTTGGTGGGAAGGTAACAATGTTCCGTGTGCTTTTGGTGTTGAGTCATGCTGGCCACATGACCATGGTGACATCTTCAGACAGCACTGGCTCTTCAGCTTTGAAAGGGAGATGAGCACCGCCCCCTAGAGTTGGGAACGACTAGCATATATGTGAGAGGGAACCTTTTCCTTTCCCTTTCCCTTTAATATGGATATGTGCACTCAACGCACCCAGTCTGTGGCTGATCATTTTTACTGTCAGTATCTATTGATGTATTTTTATAGGACTTAGTTTACATTTGACTACTGTACATGCTTTATTGCATTATTGTGTATTGTTGAGAACCTTTCGGACCCCTATTGATTGAGGTTTGTATGTGCATGTATTACAAATTGAATAAACTAACGCATAAACATTTTGAAGTGCAGCTTGTACACTTTTAAGAGATGTAATCCCCCCCCCAAATAAATATTATACTATAATTAAATGGACAAACTTAAATTTCCCTCCCAAGCTTTTTATGAAGTGCTTTTGGTTATTTCTTTCACATACTTGATAAGCATTTTTTCGTCAGAAGAGATTGTAGATGCTTTTAAAATGCTTTTAAAAGTAAAAAAAAAAAAAAAAGCCTCTGATGATTGTGCAGCTCAGCTGGGCATGGTGGGGGGTGGGGGCGCAGGATTTTTGCTACTGGTTCTCTGAACCATAGGTTCGCCAGCACGGATATAGTGCAATAAAAAAATGCTAAAGGTTTTCCCTGTCCAGTCAGGTGTGACTCTGTGGGATGATGTTCATCTCTGTTTCTTAGCTGAGGGAGCCAGCATTGTCTGAAGACGCTTCTGTGATCATGTGACCAACACGGCCATACGCCCAAGGCTCACGGAATGCTGTTACCTTCCCACCAAAGTTGTACCTATTTATCTATTTACATTTGCATGCTTTCGAACTGCTAGGTGGGCAGATGCTGGGGCAAATAATGGGATCTTACCCATCATGCGGTGCTCGGGTCTCAAACTGCCAACCTTCCAGTCAATGAGCTCAGCATCTTAACAACTAGGCCACCACACATTGATTCTTTTCAATGATATTTTTTTTCCTCATCATCCATTTCCAAACATCTTTTTCAGCTGCCTTTTCCTGCCCAGGATGGCTTTATTAAAACAACATATCTACTTTATTTGATCTTACAGAAGTTATACCAAAGACTCTGCTATCTTATATAAAAGTCTGCTAATTATGTTTGCAACTTGGAGGTTGAAAACAAGGTTTAAGAATTCATTTTATAATGCTGAGTTATCAAGGCCTGCGAACAAAGCATTGTCGGGTGGGGAGGAGGGGAGACATATAAATGTGGTTGAAGTGCTCGTACAAGAAAAAGGCTCATGAGATTTCATGAAAGATGGGAAAGGATTTCCCTCTGTTTTAGTTTATTAATGGGCTAACTTGTAATTTCTTGCAAGTTGGTTTTAAATTAAAGAAATTGGTAAAATTAAATCTTATTTTTCTGTCTGCCACAGAGAAAAACAAACTGTTTGAGAAAAAATGCCTGGAAGAAAATGGATCCCGATGCAAAGCACATGAGGAATTGTTCAATTCTTCTTTACTGTGGGCATTTCTGCGTTTTGGGTCAAGCAATTCTGTGACAATTAAATTCATATTCAAATATTTCCTGTCTTTTGATGAGATATAAACTCCCTTACTAGGCTTTCCCATATTTGATTCCTTATCTGATTCCACAAGACATCAATTGGAAGTGAAATAAAAAAGGCATTCAGGTGGAAGTAACTTATACAAATCTAAGAGATTGGAAGTGATATAAAACGTCATACTTGATGGAATGGCATAATGTAACATCTGCATCTATCTGCTCTAAGAGCTGAAGGGAAAGTGGACTATATAGACCAGACACATCCAATCCTCAACCCGCGAGCTGCATGAGGTCCTCAACAGTGTCAGGTGCAATACATCAGGAAGGAAGTTGGTTCAAATGACTACAGCTTTATTATATGCTAATGTTTTCTGCAAGAATCTAAACTACTAATGGTCAAGTGAGTTGGTGGTAGATAAGAGTCAATAGAATTCAAGGTGGGCTGGACTTATATCTCTTGTGGGCACGAAGGGTCTCCAGACTGATGACATGCTTGATTCCTCCTTCAGGCTGGTCATCACCTACAGACAACTAGTAGGATGTGAGGGCAATCTGGCTGCGGCATCTCTCACCATATTGATCACCAGGGTTGATTTGGCTGATCTGGCTGGCTAGAAGGGGACTTTTATCTAACCCCTAACAAGTGCTAACTGTTAGTTGAGAAGATTCCTGTGCATAAGTATAATTAGCAATAAATCAGTTTAATTGGACTTTCATGTGTGCACCTGGTCTTTCGTGCCTGACGTTCCTTAATATGGAAGCACCCCACTTGGTCAGCCAGCTGCAATAAAGGGCTACTGAGTACCCATGATGTGGCTATGGAGATAACTGAAATGCTCTTCTCTGAGTTATTGTCCAGTTAATCAGAGTCGCTGTGAGTGACAAGCAAGACATGACATCTACAAAGCTACCGAAAGTATTCCTAAGTGATAAAGAAGCAATCTTTTTACAAACACAGCAGAGGCCACAGCTAAGCATCACTTCAATAAACATTTCTACAGCTTCTCCAGGCAGGAGTGAAAAATAAAATTTTAAAAACCCATCAACAATAGTTAAGCCTTTACTCCAACGAGAAGCAGGGGTTTTCAGGATCAAGGATTTGCAACCCATGGAGTTTGCCCCGGTTCTTGGAAAAGCAAAACTGTAGCTATGCATCCAGATGTTGGTAGTGTGGGAAGCCACATCCCCCCCCTCCTAGAAGAATGAAATATTTTGAGAAATATTCAAAAGGCAGGATAAAATATTTCCCCTAAAAGAGAAATAAAACTTTTACAGGAAAAGAAACTCAGAGCCCCAGCTCCCTGCACCCAGCAGATATTTTGTGCCCATTAAGAAAGATGGGGCATCCTATCTACAAAACAAAAGACCTTCAGCTCCAGGATGATGGGATTAAGACATGGCCCTTCAGGACATAATACTTAACCCACTACCATCTAGCAGCAGAGCCCACTACATTGCACAATCTCCTAAGGACATTGCATCACCCTCCAAACTTCAACCAAGCATAGCTCAGACAACCTATAGAGCCAGCTATGACCCCTACAACAGCCAATTCTCTTGCACAGAAACAGGAAGCTCAAATGCAAAGCCCAAGAGAAGGTATAAAAACTCCTCACTCTCAACTCCATGGAGTCAGCTGCTCAGAGCCACAAACCCATGTGGTTCTGCTTCATCATTAAACCATCTTTCCAATCAGCCTCCAGCCTCCATTTTGTCTCCAGTGCCTTTCTCCCAGCTTGGACCTGGACCTGGATATTTCTTCCAACAGTAGTACTGTTTCTGAATGGCTTCCAATGAACTTCCTTAATTTCTTTTCTTTTTCTTTTTTTTTGTCCTTTGCTAATTTTTGTAGGGAATTGTGCAAAAAAAAAAGAAGAATAAAATCCAAGGATGTGCTCTACTAATTTTTTAAGAGGGTTATGCATAGACATTTAAGCTCTGATCCTAAATCTGCACTCCTTAAAGAAGATGCTGAGTGTAACTTTGAAATTTGCCTTATTTAGGCAGCAGGTAAGGACACGGTGGGTGGAAGATTCTGGGAAGAGCTTCTCTCTTTCCCCTCTCAAGGTAGGGCAATCCTGAATTTATTCCTCATCCCCGCCTTCCTTTCAGAGCTAAGTTGGTGTTTGCTAGCAGCTGCTGAATACCTTCTTCAAAGGCATCTCTTATGCTCTTCTTCAAACAGTAAATATGAATAAATTAAATTAACATTAATCAAACTGAAAATAATTAAGTACAATTAACATTCTTCCTCATACATTTAGTAATGCTTGCCTTCTGTCATATTAAAAATTGCAATTTGCCAGAAGCATTTGAAAGGGTGATGGATGCAGCCGTAGATTTGTACTCCATGATTTAAATTATGGGATATTCTTTGCGGAAGAGGTGTTGCATGAACCATATGGATCATGTGTTCAGTCATATCTTCAGAAGCTCATGTTCCATTCAATCTCTTTCATCCATCCATCATCTCATTGCATGATTCCATTTCCAGCCCTGGCATTGCCCTTTTAAGAAAGTCTCTAGCTTCCTGCATAGTTTGTATATGGCTACAAAAAGACATGAGGTTCTCCCTTTGGCTTAATATTTCAGCACATATCTGGTTCTTAAGAAGAGATTGCACAACCGTTTGTCTGAAATGGTATAGGCTTTCTTCCTGGCTTGAGCAGGGGGTTGGACTGGAAAATCTCCAAGGACCCTTCCAAGTTATTCTGTTATCTCTGACCACAGGTAATTCTTGATTTACGACCGTAATAGAACCTGTCAATTACAGTCTGAAGTTGTGACAGTTGTAAAAAGGTTCCCCAGTGTGGCCTAACCTAATTTTACGACCTTTTTTGTGGTGGTCCTTAAGCAAAAACACCATGGGCATTGAGTGAAGCCATTGCTTTGCCAAAAAGCACAAGTAAATGCAGTTTTCAGGAGAAAAAAAAACATTGTAAAATGCATTCATGTGATTGCATGACACGGCAAATGCCTGTAAATGTTGGCTGTTGCCAGGTGCCCAACATGTAGTCATGTGGCCACTGAGCAGGGACAGTCGGAACTTTGGAACTGGGTTATAAGTACCTTGAGGAGATTTGTTGTTTCTTTGAACAATCGCTAAGCTATTGTCCATAAGTCGGGGACTATCTGGGCACAGAAGGATTCATCTCCCCATTATTACAATGAGGTAAAGATAGCAAATAAGGAATAATGTAGATAAAAGAAATAATGTGAATAAAAGAAAGGAATCATACAGAGTCAGATATATGGGCTCTGGGGGACCCTCTCTATTCACATTATTATAAGGGAAGACGTGTTTAGATACATGAACTCTGAGAGAACCTCTCTATTCACATTATTTTAAGAGAGGAAAGTGCTTGTTGGAGATTACATTAACAAACAGTTAAATCCCATTAAGTGGTAATATATCTTCTGAGACCTAGATGTCACTATGGAAAGGACTACCATATGGAAAAACATCTGAGTGACCTCACTGTGAATGACACAAAGACCTATATGTTACAAAGAGTTACTTAATCCAATAAATTTACCCAAGGACAGTAGTAACTCTCCCATTAGCAACTCCGAGCATTTATGAAAAGTTGTGTGGCTAAGATAATTTTGTAAACTAAGATTAATGCTTTAAGTAATTAGATGAACTTATTATCCAGTGTATGTAACCATATAGGGAAAATCGGATGTATGATCTCATGATTAACCATATGTGGAAAATGTATGATCTCACTGAATCCTTTGTCTTAGAAGTTTATAAACCCGTTGGATCAGAGTTCTCTCTTTGTTCAAAGCTTCTAGTACAAAACTGGCTCTGAACCTTGCGCAATAAACTATCTCTGGCTGACCTAGGAATGTTGCTTCATCCTTCAATTCCACAACAACAATGGAACGATCAAGGCCCCAGCTCTTCTGATCTGGCTTTCTTATAATGCTATTTTATTCTTTACCCCCTTCTCTCTTTTCCCCCTCTGTTTGTCTCCTTCATCTGTTGCTGTTTTCCCGCCAATGATTTCAGATCTCAAATCCAAATTATTTGTACTATACCATCTGATTAGGAAGGCAAAATTAAGATTATTGGATTAAAATTTAGTTACATCTTAATTTTGAATTTGATTCCCAAATTTGAATGTAGGTCTTGCTCAGTTAACACATGGTCATCTGTTAATGATTCCAAGGTCCATCAGTAATTTTTGTTTTCAGATAGGCATGTGCAGACTAATAGATTAAAAACAAAAATATTCATTCCCGTTCATGTAAATTTAAATTGTGAGAGATGCAGTATGGGCATGTTGAATAGGGAAGGATAAATTGACTAAATATAATTTTTTTTTATTAATTTCAAATTTATTCATGATCTAAAGAATGCAGTTTTATAGTAGGAGTTACAACAATAATAAAAAGCATAAACATGTTTAGGAAGGGAATGGCCTATGAGGATAACCCTGAGGAACAGGAAGAAAAATTGTAACCAGAATAATGGTCAGATAGGAGAATTCTGAGTCCGGAGTGGAAATGTAATTTGAAAAAAGGATCTTGTTGTTTTTAGGATAAAGGCAGGAGGAGGAGAGGCACACAGACTTGCAAGATTCTGTTACTATAACTCTATAATAAAAGTAGTTTTAGTACTCATAACCGTGATGTCCAAGTCTGGTCTACCTCAAAGAGCTATCTTGCACAAATCATGTGCATTAGGTAGAACAAGTACAAAAATGCACAAAAGTGCCCAAACCTTGCCACGGCTTTCTTTTTCTTAAATTATATTTCCACACGGATGTAGAAATGAGCTAATTCATGTGTAGCCTCTCCTGTAACACAGAAATTGATCCTGATTTTGGAAACCCATTCCTCAACAAAGATTTCACAAGCTGGATCCCTTTCATATTTTTTTTTTTTAAATAAAACCCGCTGACAACTCTCTCACCAGCAAGATTGCTTTGAAGGGTGGGAAGATTCATCACTGTTACCTCTTGCTAACAAACAGCCTTTCTAACACCTCCTATCTTCTTGTTTCCAACTCCCTCCTCCTCTTTCCTTATTGCACCCCAAAACTCTGCATTTTTACATATTTTTGACTCATCTACCTGTTATTCACAACATTCATTTCTTTACCCTTCATCTATCCCCCATTCTATTAGCTGACCTACTTAAGTTTAGTTAAAATATAACCTTGATTGAACCAGCAGTTCTCACAGGGAGGACAATCCAGCTCTTAGGTTTCCCCCCCCCCTTTATATCCTACTATTTAGCTTATTTTTTAACCTGCCCTGGCTCCACTGATTTTGCTGCAGCCACTGAATTGCACAAGCTTACAGTCAAGAAAATTAGAAATGGAACAACTCATTATGGAGAGCTTTCCCCTAAGAGGGTATGAATCAATACATATATTTTCTTATGTCTCTTAATCTTATTTTTCAGGATCTGGAAGGAGTTATATATATAAAACCCTGTTCCCAATTTCAGATATTTGTGAATAAACAGGTGGTAAAGTTTCTTTCAGTAATCACACTAGTTTCTTCAAATTTGAGAAAGTCTAACACTGCAATAACACATGACACATAAATGTAATAAAAATGTAGAGGATTCTATTCTATTCTATTCTATTCTATTCTATTCTATTCTATTCTATTCTATTCTATTCTATTCTATTCTATTCTATTCTATTGTCCTGGGCCTACTAAGAGTTGCTTTTTGGTTATCAGCAACTGTCTATCGAGATTCTCAATTATCTAGGTCCGTGATGGTGAACCTATGCGTGAGCTGCACTGGCTCCCAGTGGTCTTCCGGGTGTGCTTCAAGGTGTTGGTTATCACCTTTAAAGCGCTCCATGGCATAGGACCTAGATATCTTCGAGACCGCCTGCTGCTACCAATAGCCTCCCATCGACCTGTGCGCTCCCACAGAGAGGGCCTCCTCGGGGTGCCATCAGCCAAACAATGTAGGCTGGTGACCCCCAGGGGGAGGGCCTTCTCTGTGGGGGCACTTACCCTCTGGAAGCAGCTGCCCCCAGAGATAAGGAGAATCCAAGACCTCGGTGCCTTCTGCCGTACCCTTAAAACTTTCTTTTTTCAGCAAGCCGGGCTGGCCTAACACTTTTTTAAAAATGTTTTTAATTGTTTTGTCATTGCTTTTAATTATGGGGACAAATATATATATATATATATATATATATCTTTTTAATTGTATTTTAATGTTTGTAGTTTATGTTTTTTACTTTGGCTGTACACCACCCTGAGTCCCTAGGGAGAAGGGTGGTATATAAATTTGATATAAAATAAAAAATGGCATGCATGCCACAGGTAGCATGCGTAGCCATATCAGTGGGCATGGGAGCTGAGCTCCGGCTGATTTTCAGGTCTTCTGGGCCCACCAGAAGTAGGGAAACAGGCTGTTTCCTGCCTCTGGAGGGCCTGGTGGGGGGGAAGGCCGTTTTCGTCCTCCCCAGACTCCTAGAGAGGCCCTGGAGCCAGGTGAGAAAGAAAAACAGGCCTACCGGGCCATCGTGTGCCGGGAGCGGGGGGTGGGGGGGTCACACGCGCATGCGTGGGGCAGGGCGCAAAGAATTATGGGTGCCCCCGGCACACGATGGCAAAAAGGTTAGCCATCACTGATCTAGGTCATGGTTGTCCCAAAAGTGCTTTTTTTCAAAAGGCAACTTCCTTTGTTTTTTTTCTTTGAAGACATTTCACTTCTCATCCAAGAAACTGAGAACTGAAGAAGCTTCTTGGATGAGAATTGAAACATCTTCAAGAAAAAAAATAAAGGAAGTCCAGTTGCCTTTTGAAAAAGCATATTTGGGGTTATCAGCAACCGTTAGGCATAATTTGTGAACAGTTTTCATATTTGAAAACTGTATTGTACTGTACATTGCCTGGTCACTGACATTTTGTGAACAGCAATAACCACATGATCTCCTTGAGGTATCTAGTTCCAGGTTGTCAGCTGTTATCAGTTTCATTTTTAATCATTCTCTAAATCAAAGTGTTTATTTCTCCTGCCAACCCCCAAAACAATAATAAAATAAACCTTGGAATCTCTCTTTCTCTCTCTGTGTGTACATCGAGACACCCCCCCCCCCAATAATTCAATGTGAGTCCATCATAACTAGAAACAAGGATTTCATTGATTAAAAGCAGGCATCAACCTTGAAATTTAGATATCCTGATTGACATCTATCGGACTGGCTACAAATAACTTTGGCGTTATTTCACTGTCCAAAAGTTATTGCTGACAAATGGCAAATGAAAACTTATTTTCTTCATTGGTGATAAATGAAAACTTAGTTTTCCTTTTACAGTACGCAAAATCCCTTAGATGGTTGAGTCATGGGCTTGTAAGCTTTTTAAAGATGGAATACTGGAACATAAGAGTGTCAAGATCTTTATAGAGCTCCCATGATTAATATAAAGGTACCAACTGTAAGGGATTTTTTTTTATGGGATATGAAGAAATGTCTTTACAAGAAATTTCACCATCTGGTATTATATTCAGTATCACATACCAAGAGACAATCTTCAGGATGATCAGCCAAAGGGACAAGTTATGCGGAAACTTGCATTTTTCATATTTAAAATTCTGGTTTTGCACATGAAATATCAAGTCCAACATAAGGGAGTGGCTTAACCCTCCCTTCCTCCCTCCCTCCCTCCCTCCCTCCCTCCCTCCCTCCCTCCCTCCCTCCCTCCTTCCTTCCTTCCTTCCTTCCTTCCTTCCTTCCTTCCTTCCTTCCTTCCTTTCTTTCTTTCTTTCTTTCTTTCTTTCTTTCTTTCTTTCTTTCTTTCTTTCTTTCTTTCATGACAGGGTTGGAAGGGACCTTGGAGGTCTTCTAGTCCAACCTCCTGTTCAAGCAAGAAACCCTGTAAGGCAATGATGGCTAACCTTTTCCGGATCGAGTTCCCAATGTATGTGCAGCCCCGTGCATGGCCCCCCTGTGTGAGCCCCTCTCCGCGCATGCATGCATGTCCCCCTACATCCGCCCCACTCCCACACATGTGCATGCCCCGTGGATGCGTGGTAGAGACCCAAAAACCAGCTGGCCGTGTACGCGATGCACAGCAGAGCTGAAATGGGGTGACGGCTTATATGCCATCAGAGAGGGCACTGTGTGCCACCTCTGGCACCTGTGCCATAGGTTCACCATCACGGCTGTAAGGTTTTAAGGATGAGATAGGTAAATGACAATTAATACAGAAACTTACAAAGATGCACTATGTGAAGAAGGTCTTTTTATTTCTATTGGAACTGTTCAACTTGTTCTTATTGGTGGGGCACAAATGTTTCTAAACTGAGGACCTGGTCTAGTTTCATAACATCATGCCAGGGACATAATTCAAAGAATGAGTAGGACAAAAGGGCAGGACAATGTGGCAGGAGAAATTATTCATATGATCTGAGTTTTAGATAACGTATGCTATTTTCTTCCTTTTTTTCACTTTTAGAATTTTGTAGCAACCTCTGAAGGAAGTCTGGGATTTTAACCTAAGTTTTTTGGGGGACCCCAGATATTTCAGAGACACCTCAGGATGCAATTAGTGTACCCAGCTCCAAATTTGTATTACCTCAATGATCTTCGGCCATTGAAGTCTTGAAACCCAAGTTCTCAAAAAAAACCAAAACAAAACAAAAAACGCTAGTTCTTTAAGTTGCTGCAGTGGGAAACCATGTGTAATGAATTTCAAGGGTTGAAAGTCACTGCTGAGAAAAGAGTAAAACACTTCTTGCATTGATAGGTATATCGCTCCATGCCATGTATCAGTAGGGGATTAACCGTAACTCAATGATAGAACAAATTTCCTTTATGGATCTTGTGGTGGTGAAGGAACTCACACAACAGAGTGCCAGGACCTGGATATTTCCTAAAGTCAGCTCATTGTGTATAGGCATCTAAACTGTAAAGTTCTATGAGTTCAATTCCCAATGAAGAGTTTGAACCACATGAAGTAACATCTAGTTACCCATGTCTGAGGAGTCCCCCAAAATGATGAATCCAGTCACGCGGTGCCTTCTGGTGTAACTATCACTTAAAAAAAACCACCTAGTCTTTCATTTTCTAAGTTCTGTGGCAAAATGGATAGGCCTGCATTATATTTCTGTTCCTATAACCCCCCTTGGATTTTAAGTTCTAAAACCTTCCCCATCGATTTTGGGTGGGGTGGGCAGTTACTTTTATGTCAGCTTCCTAGGCCTATGAGGCTTACGAGGATGGAGAGAAAATCAAATCAAATCTGGGTTTTTCAGAGAAGTTGCATTGTGTGTAATTGGTTGTAAAGAGCTGTTCAACAATGCATTTCTAGGGACTCATTTAGGCATTTGCCGTTTTACACTAATATACTGTAATTCTCCAAGTGTTCAGCTAAAGATTATCACCATATTGTTTCTGCGAAGAATCAGAGTCTCTCAAATCCATGTGCTGTGGCAATAACCATTTTGGGTGGCAGGAAGTAGTTAACACAGCCTAAATTGGGTAAAACGATGAGTGCTATTAATTTACCCAGAAAAGCAAGACTTTGTAGAAAGTTAATCTGTTTTAAAACATACAAAAGGAAAGGTTTGTTTTCCTGTAGCCAAACACTTCTGACAGCAAGGGATGCCTTTTGTTAGTCTCCATTGTATGAGGGAGCTGTTCGCTTGAGTAATTGCCCACCTCGATGCTAGTTAAAGTAGAAGGAGAGAAGGCCTCCAGCCAGCGACAACAATTGGGAACATCCAGGAAAAATAAGCTGCTCAAGCAGTTGAACGTAATACGTCTTTTGTAATATCGCTGAAGTCTTGAATCAGGCTGTGCACTGCACATTGCTTCCAAATCAATAAATTAACAAAGCTTAAATTTAATATCCCTATAATTAATAATCGGGAGGAGTTCAGTCACAGTCCTGGTGAGGTGTTAGAGAAGAAAACAAAACACGTGGCGTTTGCAAATGTTTTTGTGCTGTTATGAGCATATTTTAAAAATCAGCTAAAAGTATGTATGTTGGGCTGTTTGCTGTGAATTCAAATTCCTTTCATCCTTGAATTCACCAAAAGACCTTGGATGCAGCTTAACAATAGCCTACAATTAAGAAGGACTTTTGGTAAAGTGACCTATTAAAAATAAATATAAAAAAAGAATATGGGCATAATAATGTGAAAACTGTAGTAAATTGTAGATATGATTATATATCTCAGTTATAAAATATAAATTGCTATGTCTGTTTATTTGAAATTGGAGATGACTGACAACAGTTTTTCTGCTAAAAAAAGTTTGCAGATTGCAAATTTGAGGAAGGAATACCAAATTACTTGCTTGCATATATCTTTAACTCTTTCAACAATTCCCTCTATGTTTAGGGACCACTGGTAGTCCTCAATTTACAACATTTTGTTTAGTGACTACTCAAAGTTACAAGGGCACTGAAAAAAATGATTGATGACCGTTTTTCACAATTACGACTGTTGCAACATGGTCCCATGGTCATGTGATCAAAATCCAGCTGCTTGGCAACTGATTCATATTTGTGACGGTTTCACCCGGGGTTGTATGATGACTTTTTGCAACCTTCTGACAAGTAAAATCAATGGGGAAAGCAGATTTAGCAACCCTGTATTAACTTAACAACTGCAGTGATTCACTTAACTACTGTGGCCAGAAAGGTTATAAAATGGGGCAAAACTCACTTAAGAACTGTCTTGCTTAGCAATGGAAATCTCGGGCTAAATTGTGGTCGTAAGTCGAAGGCTACCTGTAATCCGCAATTCTTTGCTCTCTTTGTCAAAAACGATAGAACCGAACCATCATGATGATTCTGTGAGATTCTGTGAGATGATTCTGTGAGATTTGGGTCATGTAAATATGACCCAAATTATTTCTATAGGGATAAGAAGGCAACACAAACTGTTTTCTTGTAGTGTTGCCGATAAAATAACAGGGGTCGTTCTATGTGTGAGAACTGGTCAAACAAACAGCATGGGTCGATTAGCAAGCTGGGTTTCATAACTGAATTCTACTGAGTTCTTAACAAGGACCCTGTCCCTGCCCGTTATTCTTTCTTGCAAGAGCACAAAATCACACAAAAATATTAACTCACTAAGCTCAGTAAGGCTGATTTCTCATAATATAACATTTGCCCAAGACTGCGCTGTTTCTTTGGCTGAAAAAAACAATGATACTGAATCACTTGCTCAGCCGTCTATTTGAGCTTACAGATTTTTCTGGGTTTTGTCCCATTTCCTACAAGGCCTTGCCTTTATTTTTTATTTTTATTTTTTTTATTGAAAAAGTTTTAAAACAAACAAATTTTCCCCACAACCCCCCCCAACCCCCCCTCCCCCTCCCCGACTTCCCAGAGCAGAACACAAGGTATTTCTATTAATCTTAACAATAATCTAAATTGCATAACCAATCATTAAACTAACACCCCTATAAGAAAATTTCTTAACCCCCCATATGTAAAATCCTATTTCTTAAACATAATACTTCTAATATCACTTATATAACGCTTATACAAATAAAAGAGATCATTCATAAGCTATTTGGTATTTTTTGGTCTGATACTTATTTTGTATATAATCAATCCATCTTCTCCAGTCCTGTATGTACCTTTCTTGTGTGTGATCCTTCAGATATGCTGAAATTTTAGCCATTTCAGCTAAATTAGTTACTTTCAATATCCAATCATCAATAGTAGGCAAAAAGTCCTTCTTCCAGTATTGTGCTACCAACAATCTTGCTGCTGTTATCAAGTTCAAAATCAATTTAGTCTCTGTAACTGTACAGTCCGTAGTTATACCCAGTAAAAACAACTGTGGAGTAAATTTCAGTCTCTTTTTAAGAATATTCTGCATCACCCACCAAATCTTTATCCAAAATGCTTTGATTTTTCTACAAGTCCACCATATATGATAATAAGTTGCATCATCACAGTCACATCTCCAACATTTAGCTTGCACATTAGGATACATACATGATAGTTTTTTAGGATCTAAATGCCATCTGTAAAACATTTTATAAAAGTTTTCTCTTAAATTCTGTGCCTGTGTAAATTTCACATTTCTAATCCAAATCTTTTCCCAAGTTTCCATCATTACTGGCTCTTGAAAATTTTGTGCCCATTTAATCATACAGTCTTTAACCAATTCCGTCTCAGAATCTATTTCCAATAAAGCATTATACAACCTTTTAATATGCATTTGTTTTTGATCTCTAATTTGTTTTACCAAGTTCTCCTCATTTTGCACAAAGCCAGTTTTTTGATCTTCCTTCCATCTAGCCTGAAGTTGACCATACTGAAACCATGTATAAATTATACCGTCTTCTCTCAGTGTATCTAAAGATTTCAAATACATTACCCCCCTTTCCATAATAAGAAGCTCTTTATAGGTAATCACCTCCTGTTTTTGTTCTATACTTATATTTTCTATTGCATGTCTAGGATTTGCCCATAAAGGTATCTTATAATTTAACTTATATTGATATTTTTTCCAAACCCTTAACAAAGCATTTCTTAATATATGAACCTTAAATACTTTATCCACTTTTTTATCATATAACAAATAGGCATGCCATCCATATAACAAATCATAACCTTCTAAATTCAAAATTCTCCCCTCAGTTAAGTTAAACCAATCACTGATTTGTGATAAAGCCGCTGCTTCATAATATAATCTTAAATTAGGCATTTTAAGACCCCCTCTTTCACGTGTATCTTGTATAATTTTCATTTTTATTCTGGGTTTTTTCCCAGCCCAAATAAAAGTATTAACACCTTTCTGCCATTCTCTCAAATTTTCATCTTTCTTAAGCACAGGTATCATTTGGAACAGAAATAAAAATCTAGGTAAAACATTCATTTTAATTGCTGCAATTCTTCCCAATAAAGACAACTGTAATTTTTTCCAATTTTCCATATCCTTCTGTACCTTCTGCCAGAGTACCTCATAATTGTTTTTGTATAACTTTGTATTTGAAGCTGCTATGTATACCCCTAGATATTTAACCTTTTTAACTATTTCAAAATCTGTTAATCTTGCTAGTTTGTCTCTTTCAAGTATAGTCATATTTTTAACTATCATCTTTGTCTTATGTGAATTAACTTTAAATCCTGATACTTTCCCATATTGATCAATTATATCCAATATATATGGAGCCGACTCTATAGGTTGAGATAAAGTAATAACCAAGTCATCTGCAAAGGCTCTTAATCTATAATCTTGTTGTCTAATTACAATACCCTTCAATTTTTCTGAATCACGTATCTTATTCAATAGTACCTCCAAAGTCAAAATAAATAATAGTGGGGACAGAGGACACCCCTGCCTTGTTCCTTTCTCAATTTTAAAAGCCTCTGTTAAACCTCCATTAACTATGATTTGTGCTGTTTGCTGCTGGTATATCGCTCTAATTGATTGTGTAAAATATTCCCCAAAGTGCATTTTCTCTATTATTTTGAACAAAAATTGCCAGTTCAAACGATCAAATGCCTTCTCTGCATCCAAAAATATAAACGCTGCAGGGACTTGATTATTTTTTTCCAGATATTCCAGTAAGTTTACAATTTGTCTAACATTATATCTCATTTGTCTCCCTTTTATAAATCCTGATTGATCATTGTGAATTATTTGTTGCATAACTGGCATTAATCTATTAGCTAATATTTTAGCAAAAATCTTATAATCAGTATTCAGCAGTGAAATTGGCCTGAAATTCTCCGGTTTAATGGAATTTTGGTCCTCCTTTGGAATTAATGAAACAAAGGCTGTTTTCCAGGAAGGTGGTACTCCTCCTCCTGCTTGTATTTTATTAAATAAATTTTTTAGTGGTTCTAACATTTCAGATTGTAAATGTTTATAGTAAACAGCTGTTAGACCATCTGTTCCCGGAGCCTTACCTATTTTTAATTGATTAATTGCCCCAACGATTTCCTCAGAAGTTATTGGCTGATTCAATCTCTCTCTCTGTTCCAGCGTTAATTCAGGAATCTCCATCTTTAAATATCTATCAATATCAGCATCTTGAATTGCATCTTTAGCATATAATTTTGTATAAAACTCCAAAAAAGCCTTTTTTATTAAATTCTGTTGATAAATCTCTTTACCTCTAAATTCTATCTTATCTATAAGACGTGATTTCTGTTTTTTCCTCAACGTGTAAGCCAACCATCTCCCAGGTTTATTAGCATTACAGAATGTATTATGTCTGGCATATTGTATGCTGGTTGCTACTTGCCCAGCCATTAACATATTAAATTGCTCTCTTAAAATATTAATCATATCTTTTGCCTTTTTATCTCCCGGGTTAATTATAAGCAATTGTTCTTTCTTTTTAATTTCCTCCTCAATCTCTTTCCGTCTATTTTGTTGTTTTAATCTATATTTATTATTCAAAAAAATTAATGTTCCTCTCATATATGCCTTGCACGCGTCCCATACCATCTCCATCGAAGTTCCTTTATTCATGTTATTAATAAAAAATTCTTTCATTTGTTTTTTAAGCTCACACAAATTCTCTTCATATCTAAATAAATTCTCATTTAACCTCCAAGACCTCCTTTCCCCTCTCTCCTGCTCTAGTTCCACCCAAACCAGGCTATGATCAGTTAAAGTTCTTGGGCATATCTTCGTACTCTTCACCCTAGAAAAAAGATCATTTGTAGTTAATATAAAATCAATCCTAGAAAAAGATTGATGCCTATCTGAAAAAAAAGTAAAATCACTCTCCAATACGTTCCTTTCTCTCCAAATATCTCTGAGCTCCATATCTTCCAAAATATCAAAAAAAGATTTAGGCAACTTGGCACGCATGGAGATCTTGGAAAGACTTTTTTTATCTTTCTGGGTATTTAATACCCCATTCCAATCACCCATTAAAAGTAAAGATCTATAGTCCCATTGTAATATTTTGGTATGTAAAAGTTTGTAAAATTTATCTTGTTGTTGATTAGGTGCGTATACTCCAATTACAAGCAGCTTCCCACTCTGTGTTATTAATTCAATTGCAATATATCTGCCTTGAGTGTCAGCCTCAATTAAATTGGCCACTAAGCCTCTTTTAACATATATAACTAAGCCATTTTTCTTTTCTGGTGCCGATGCCACAAAATGTGTACCTAATTTCGAATTTATCAAATACTTTTGATCTGAAGATTTAATATGCGTTTCTTGCAAACAAATGACATCGTTCTGAAATTGCTTCAAGTAGTGAAATATTTTCTTTCTTTTTTGTGGAGAATTTAAACCGTTAACATTCCAGGATAAAAATTTATTTGCCATCTCTGGGCGTTCCAAGCTTTGAGAGCATCAGCTGAACCTCCTCCGCCATTTTGGACTTCGGCCTAGCTCCTCCCACTGCTTGTGTTTTTTGGGCTTGTTGAGTTGGATCTTGAGGCTGTTGTGCCAGATGTTGTTTGTAGGTAGCTCTTGTCAATCGTTGATCTTTTGGCAGCTGTATCATCATTAATGACTCAAGGGTTGGTGGTGGACCCCCACTCAATAATGGATCTTCTTCCAGAATGGCTCCTCCAACTAGTGCTTGAGCATAAGTTTGTGGTTGCCCTCCATCTTTCTCTTGTTGAGTGATTTCCAATTGCTTTCTAGCACCCCCCGGTGAGGGTGGCCTTCCAGCCTTTAAAACATTGGCATAAAAATCTTTTGCCTTTCCAACTGTGTTTAAGCGATACCTTTGCCCAGCGCATGTCACTATTATCCCAAATGGGACATCCCATCTGTACTGGAGTTGTTGGTTTCTTAGTTCATTCACCAAAAAGCCAAACTGCTTTCTGTCTCTTAGCATTTTAGGAGGAAGCTCTTTCAGGACCACCAACTCTTGTCCCTCCACTTTAATCTTATTTCTGTAGGACGCTTGCAAAATGTCATTTCTAAGTCTCCTTGTTGTAAAATAAATCACCACATCTCTTGGTAGCTGCTTTTGTTTTGCCAGCCAGGAATTAACCCTGTAAATTTTGTCCATTTGAATTGCCACATCTTCTGGCCTTTCTGAGATCAGCTCTGCTAAAGCATTGGAGCAAACATCTTTTAAATTTTCACCACTCTTTTCTTTCAAACCTCTCAGCCTCAGGGCAAATTCCATTGATCTGTATTGTAACATGACCATCTCATCATCCACTTTCTCTGTCTGTATCATAACCTCTCCTAGTTTAGTTGCAATCTCCAAGTTGGCATCATCAATTTCCCGCACTCTCTCCTCAATCTTTAACATGTGAGTAGCCAATCCTGAAACTGCATAAACAATGTCATCCCTTATTTCATCATGTTTTTCCTCCACCACACTTGTAAGTTTCTTTAACTCCTCTGAAAATTCTTTCATCATTTCTGTCTGACTATTCAGGGCACCCATTATAAATTCTTTAAGGTCTTGTGACTGTGTATCAGCCGGAAGTTGTTGTTTTTGAGTCACTACAGGGGAACCTCCTCCCCCTTTAGAAGTTGGTGGCTTTAGTTGTTTAGCAGCCATTTTATTTTAAAAAAAGTTTTCCTTTCAAAGCCACAAAATCTTATAAACAGTCTCACAAAGTATATTGCAAAGTTTTTCCAAAATAAACAATCCTCTCTTCAAGCTATACTCAATCCCCAGCAGTTTTCTCTTCAGGCAGAGGGCTCTTAACAAGCAGTTTCCCTTTAACTTTCACTTTCCCTTCCGCCCATAACAAAGGCTTCCTCTCCAGCCTCCAGCTCAAGAGAGCTCCGTTTGCAACAATGTATTCACGGAGTTAAGTTCTGTTTCTCTTAAAAAGCTTGCACTCTTGCTTCCGCTCTGTCTGCCTTGTTAGAAATCATTAAAACTCACTGTTTGCCGGCAGAATTGGACGCAGACGTCTTGCTCTGAAAAACAGAGGCACCAGCGATCCGGAGCAATGGGAGGGGTGAACTGGGGAGCTCTCACCCTCCGAGTCCCTGGAATTAACCCAGTGACTTTCGGGGAGCTCTACCCACCTCCTCCGACTCTCCTCTCCTTCTTTGCCCGAAGGAGAGTTTTTTCAAACTGCCGGACAGCTGTTTAGCGCTGTCAGGGCAGTTTTTACAGATCGGGTGGCTGGCGGTCTATGGAGACCGTCCTCGTCATCTGCGGAGCCACCGGAAGTCCAAGGCCTTGCCTTTATTAAAGTGATAGTCCTTTAGCATGATCCTACTTGGTATAAGAAGCCTATGAGGTACTCGGCTTTCCTTGATCAGCTGAGTGCTAAGGATATAGAGGTAGTCTTCAACTTACAACCATTTGTTTAATGATCGTTACAACAGTACTGAAAAAAATGACGTATGACTGCTCTTCGCACTTACAATCGTTGCAACATTGCCACAGTCACGTTATCAAAATTCGGATGCTTGGCAACTGGCATGTATTTATCATGGAATCGTCTTTTGCAACCTGACAAGCAAAGTCAATGAGGAAACCAGATTCACCTAACAACCGTATTACAAACCTAACAACAACTGTGGCAAGAAAACTTGTAAAATGGGGCAAAACCTACTTAATAACTACCTTGCTTAACAACAGAAATGTTGGACTCAATTATAGTTGCCATTTGAGGACTGCCTGTCATATAATAGTCTATAGATATAGTCTAGCTATAAGCTAGGTTGGAGAAACGTGCTCCCTATTCTTTATCCCCAATATTTGTTTAGAGTAAAATGTTTCCAAGCAAGAAAGTTCTACTTGGATATAGAACGTGTAGCAACTGGCATGTATTTATGATGGTTATAGTGTCTCAGGATCATGTGATCAGGTTTTGCTACTGTGGGAAGCCCCCTCCTCCTAGAAGAATGAAATATTTTGGGAAATATTAAAAAGGCAGAATATTTTATTTCCCTAAAGGAGGAATGGAGAAACATGCTCTTAAAGACAGAAAGCAGCCCCCAGTCTTTCTTAATAGCCCACAACAGATGCCAGGATTTAAGAGATAAAGAGTTTATTGAAAGAGGAAGACATGAGTCTAGATAGCTCTATTCATAAGCAAAGCAAATACTGCAGGCAGAAATCCATTCAAGACATGATATTTTGAAACTCCTTGCCACAAAGTTTGACAGTTAACAAAGACTAGCAGTGTTCCAATATCTCAGATGCCATAAAGAAGAGGGAGTCAAGCTAGTCTCCAAAGCACCTAGGGCAGGACAAGAAGCAATGGGTGGAAACTAATCAAGGAGAGAAGCAACTTAGAACTAAGGAGAAATTTCCTGACAGTTAGAACAATTAATCAGTGGAACAACTTGCCTCCAGAAGTTGTGAATGCTCCAACACTGGAAGTTTTTTAAAAAATGTTGGATAACCATTTGTCTGAAGTAGTGTAGGGTTTCCTGCCTAAGCAGGGGGTTGGACTAGAAGACCTCCAAGGTCCCTTCCAACTCTGTTATTCTATTTTAATTGTGACTAGAAAGGTTGTTAAGTTGGGGGGGGATCACTTAACAATGATCTTGCTATATATACCACCCACAGTCACTTTAACAACAAAATGGGTGACATATAAATTTAATACATAAATAAATATTTTTGTGAAAGTAAGTCTGATCGCGTTCAGAAGGAAGGATGTAATTGCCAGCAAATGTATTCACAGGACGTAGCTTTTATTAAAAGATTGAGATTAGGGCCTCAGTTTTTAAATCAATGTTTTCAAAGCAATTGTTTGCGCTGACTGTTATATTTTCTACCTGGTGAAATGAATGGATTCTTTTGATAAAAGATATTAATCTTTACACCGGAGACCAAGTTAGAAGCTGTGACTAAACACAGAGGACAGAATCTTATAATAAAAGTGCCATGTCATCCTGAAAATTGTATCAAAAATGAGATGTAGTTATATTTTCATTTATATTTATTATCAATTGATCTTCTCTCCGGAAACCGATAAGCAATAATTTATCTTTATGCCAATATTTTTACCTGCTGGACTCTTATTGCTAACTTAGAGCAGTTTAATTTTATCTGACTTTATTTTGTCTCTGTTTGATCATTACTGTTTCCCTAAAAGTAGCCAAAAGCAAAATACATACCACAAGGAAACTCTGTATTCAGAAAGAGTGGAAAGGAATCCAATTCATCTTAACCCTGAAGTCTGGGAGTAGATTAGCCAATAAACCTCACAAGTGTCACTGCTTAACAGATTTTTGTATACCTCTCGCATTCAAGCTGCCTCGCAAAATAAAAGATGCTTTACCCGAAGCATTCTTGCAATTGTCGCTGAGAGCCAAATATTTGTCTTTACAGTTACACTGGCATATTTCTAATATATGGTATTCATGGGGCCTGCAATGTGCCCATAAGGCCAGAAGCAAAACCTTATGCTCTCAGAATTATTAATGGCTCCCCAGTGATGAAAATGCTAAATCCATAACATAATTCCGTCCAAGGTAGCAGGGCTTTGTCTTGGATCCAAAAAAGGATGTCAGGAGAGACCTAGGAACAAGTCAATATAACGCCTGTTTGCTATAATTTTCATCCTGTGTGAGACCTTCTGTGAGCAAGCACCATAAAACCTCTAAAAATCTCCATGGTAATTACAAACAAGATGGAGCTTTAGTACATTTGTGGCAAGAGATGAGATGGGAGCCTGCTAGAAAGAGAAACTGCATTCTTTTGCAATTTTATGTAATTGATTTTATTAATAATTCCTCTTGTTTAACAACCAGGGTCAGGAGGATCGTGTTTTGCAGAAGTCGCAAACACCCTACATGCTGAGTTACATGTAGATGCCTGAACCAGAAATAGCAGATTAAAAATTGGTGTTCCCATCACAGATCTCCATTATTGATGTTATGTTTCTATAATGTGATTGTTATGCTTGCAAGTTAGGTTTTCCCACTTGGCTAGGCCCTTGGAAGAACTACACATTTTTCAAAAGCAGCTGTCTAGACTTAGGCAAGCTCTGTCTGCTTTTCTGTCAAGTGGCAGTAGCTTTCGTATTAGCCCCAGGGCCTAATTAATAATGGAACATATTTAAACTTTGACCGTTTGAAGGAACCCATTAAATAAAACTACTGAAAACAGGTTGCAGATAAGTGACATATGCAGGAAGATTTCTTGTGAACAGCAGCTCGGCAGGAGGTGGTTCTTGCAAGCTTAACTCAGGATTTACTTAGATAGATGAGAGCAAGTCTTCTCAGATGAGCTTAAGATGCCAGTGGTGCTTGGGCTAGCAGTTCCCTTAAGTCCCATTCAACGCATATTTAAAGGAGTTGAACTGGATAACTAGAACATGATGACCGGTAGGGGTGACATGAGAGCAGTTGTTCCAATATCTAAGGGGCTGCCACAAAGAAGAGGGAGTCAACCTATTTTCCAAAGCATCTGAAAGAAGAACCAGAAGCAACGGATGGAAACTAAACAAGGAGAGAAGCAACCTAGAACTAAGGAGAAATTTCCTGACAGTTAGAACAATTAATCAATGGAATGACTTGTCTCCAGAAATTGTGGGTGCTTCAACCCTGTGAAGGTCTTTAAGAAGAGATTGGACATAACCCAAATGGTTATTTCTATTCCAAACAGCCCCGGTAAGGTTGAATAAAGAGTTTTTTACAAATTTGGATAGGAGTATATCTAAATTTATCTGGCAGGGAAAGAGGCTGCGGATTAGACTTAAAATGTTACAAGAACCCAAAAATAGAGGAGGATTTGGACTCCCAAATTGGGAGCTCTATCACCAAGCAGCGAACTTGATTTGGGTGAAAGAATGGATGATCCTACAAAAGAGACGACTTTTGACATTTGAAGGAGCCGGTCTTCAACATGGCTGGCACTATTTTCTATGGCCGGGAGCATCCGGCCGCCCTAGACACTTTGATGATCACTATTTATGTAAGATGCTTGGGTACACTTGGGAAAAGGTTAGAAGAAGAGTATATTCAAAAGTTCCATGTTGGATTTCGGCGCAGGAAGCTCAGATCTACCCGACATTGTATAAAGGGGAGAAAACCTTGACATATGAAGTTTTTTGGGATGTTCAGGGTAATCCGAAGTCACGAGAATTATTAATTCTTCAAGGATATAAGATAGACTGGTGGTCTTATTCTCAAGTGCACTCCAGGTATAAAAAAGATTTATATAGTGAAGGAATCTACCGTAAAAGACAGGAATTGGATAAGATCTTATTAGAAGGAGAGAAAAGGATACTATCTAAATGTTACACATATTTATTGTCTCTGCAGATAGGACAGAATGTAGTGAAGGATTGTATGATAGCGTGGGGGCGAAATTTTGGATATCCCCTTGACTTCCAGCAATGGGAACAGATTTGGTTGAAAAATATGAAATTAACCATTTCTTCATACAAAGTAAACATATATAAAATGGTCTACTGGTGGCATCTCCCCACTGCGAGACTAGCTAAAATGTTTCTCGGGACATCTGCCTGCTGTTGGAAGTGCGGTTACAGTAATGGAACTTATTTTCACCAATGGTGGACCTGCCCGCAGGCGGTTAAATATTGGAAAAAAATACGGCAATGGATTTTGGAAATTACACAGATTAATTTGGAGATTTTCCTATTGGGAGCAAAAACTTTGAATGTTAAATCAGATATATGGTTCTTGTTGATTCACATTATTACTGCAGCAAGATTAGCGTATGCACAGGGGTGGAAAAATCAATATTTACTGATGGATTTGAAAATAATATATAAAATATTATATATATATATTATATAATATATAAAATTAATGAGTGTGCGGAATCAGATAAATTAACTAGATTGATCAATGGTAAAAAAGATTCAGAATTTTGTAACAGTTGGAAACTATGGTACGATTGGGTCCAGAAAAGGTGGGATAGAATAGATATATGATGGTGTATATATACGATGGCAAATATGTATGTATAAAGGAATGACTTTATATTTATGGACAATGTAATCACATTATACCATGGTGGCAGGATTGTATATTTTATTGGTGTATTGGTGTATAGAATATATTAATAAAAATTATTAAAAAAAAAAAAGAGATTGGACAACCATTTGTCTGAAATGGGATAGGGTTTCCTATCTGAGCCAGGTATTGGACCAGAAGACCTCCAAATTCTTTTCCAACTCTGATATTCTGTTATATGGTGATGGCTAAAATAGAATAATATCACTGAGTCATCCAAAAATTAATTAGGTTTCTGGAAGCGATTCCTCAAAAATATAACTGGCAAAATTTTTTTGGTGCTTTTAGATGTTTGTTATTTTGGAGACGAGATGGCCAAGTGCATGATTAATCCTAACAATACCGCTACTTACAGAGTTGCAACTAAAATGAATTGAACAGCAAATTATATAATTTGGGTGATACGAAATGGCAACGAGCGTTGAGCATCCTCTTCACCTTTGCTTTGAACCAGCTGCTGCCCAAACAGTTGTAAGGGCGTGTAGTGTTTTCCTAGCGTATTAGATGTTTTTAATAGACCAGAAACTGTTTGGGAAAATCAATAAATATGGAATCAGAGTAATAGCTTTGTGACCTAAGAGCCTGTACTTTGAAATGTATTAATGAACTGGAAAATAGCAATTTGTTAACTATCTGGGGTTAGACTAGAGATGACGAGAAGATTGTGTGTGTTTGAAAGAAAATGCAACTAAACCGGGCAAGATGCCATTATGCTCTTGGTCTGGAAAGTAATGCGCTTTGAAAGAATAATTTGCACTAATCATACTTCTCAATGAGCTCAAAATTAGCTTCAACAATGCCCCGGGAAAGAAAGTTGGTCACAGTAGTAAAGAGGTTATTGACTGCAGATTAGTGCACATCTGCTGCCAAGAATTATGTTGATTTTTTTTTTCTTGATATGTCACAAAAAGAAATGTTTACAAAAGCCATTCCTGGGACAGCTTCTAGATTTCCTCTTCCTCCCCAAAGCTACCTGCCTCTCATTTAAATGTACGTATTTTCAATTAGGCGAAGGGTCTGTGATTCGCTTCACTCTGTAGCTTTATGCGACAGAATGGTTTCATTCAACAGGAAAAGAGGGGCCGTGGTTAAACCTATAGATTGCCTCATGCATCTGTATCTTGAAGTAGCTGTGAAGGAGCTTCTACATAGGCCTGGCACTTGTGTAGAATCTCTTCTGGGTTGATAGCCCCTGAAGAGGCAGCAGCAGAGGTGGGTTTCAGCAGGTTCTGACCAGTTCTGGAGAACCGGTAGCGGAAATTTTGAGTAGTTCGGAGAACCGGTAAATATCACCTCTGACTGGCCCTGCCCCCATCTATTCTCTCCCAAGTCCCAACTGATCAGGAGGAAATGGGGATTTTGCAGTAACCTTCCCCTGGAATGGGGTGGGAATGGAGATTTTACAGTATCCTTCCCCTGCCATGCTCACCAAGCCACACCCACCAAGCCATGCCATGCCCACAGGACCGGTAGTAAAAAAATTTGGAACCCACCACTACCCCAGGGTATATTAAGGGGCAGCAGCCAAGCAAATCAAAGAGGAGTGGTGACGCCTCTCTTTTTGGCCTTCCAGATTGCCTCAATAAGTCTTTTTTTTTTTGGGTGGGTGTGGGGTTTGCTCCAATCTCTATCAATGAAAAATATCCCTATTCACAACCAGAAGGTAAACCAATAGAAGAGAATAACTAGTGCACGATTGATCTGTGGGGTTCTTGGTGCTCTCTGAACTTGGTTGTTTCCTTGCAGACGTTTCATTACCCAACTAGCTTACATCATCAGTTTGCAAATGTATGCTACACTTTCTACCTGCTTGTTTGGACATAGATTCTTGTAAATACTATATGACTTGTTCCTGCAGAAAGAAACATAGAGTTGTAGAGAAAAGAGCACCCTAGAATTTACAAGTAGTCATCGACTTGCAACCATTTGTTTGGAGATCATTTCAATTTATAATGGCACTGAAAAAAGCAAATTATGACCATTTTTCACACTTATGATTGTTGCAGCATCCCCATGGTCACATGATAAAAATTCAGATATTTGGCAACCGGCATGTATTTATGACAGCTTCAGTGTCCCGGGGGTCTTTTGCGACCATCTGACAAGCAAAGTCAATGGGAAACCAGATTCACTTAACAAGTGTATTACTATCTTAACAACTGCAGCAATTAATATTAATAACTGTGGCAAGAAAGGTCATAAAATGGGACAAAGCTCACTTAACAACTGTCTTACTTAGCAGTGGAAATTTTGGGCTCAGTTGTGGTCATAAATCAAGACCTGGTTTGTTTCTCTTTCTCCTCTCCTTCTACTCACATTCATAGGGGAACTTATAACACTGTGAGTTTTTTTTTTAAAGTGCCATTATTAATATCCCCAAACAAGGTGGGTAGGTGTTGCAACTTTAGCAGCTTTCATTTTGTGCACCCCAGGTTTTTTTTGAAGCCCACACATCTGGAGTGAATCTGATTACAGTCATTCCTTTTGCATGAGAGGCAGCTTTGAATGTTTCATTGTCTTCCTGGAAACGAAAGGCCCAATTTGACCAGTGTATTCCAACTAAGTGGAACTCTATTGATGAACAGAAATGGTCTATTCTGGAATTAAGCCAGAGGACTTAAATCATCCCAATTGTACTGAGAGTGCCAGCATATTTCTGGGAATAAACAATTGATCTAAGGTAGACATAACTGAGAAATTGTAATGGTTTTTATTATTGTTGAGATCCTTGTCTTATTTTTGGAAAGGGTTCCAGTTTTTCCTTCACATTAAAAATTTAATACCTAATTCAATATTAATATCTTGCATCAGCTGTGGAACTGAAAGCATTAATCCAAATCTATAATGGAGACCCAAAATCTAGGGGAGCTTTCCCAGACTGGTGGACTTCCAAGCATGAAAACTCCAACTCCCATAATTCTCAGCACTTCTGGAAATTAAAGCACACTTATTTGGGTGGTACTCATGTCAGCCAAGGTTGATCCCAGGAATAATGATACTAATTGATGAGCCATGGTGGTACAGCGGTTAGAATGCATTATTGCAGGCTAATTCTGCCTGACTACTAGCAGTTTGATTCTGACTGGCTCAAGGTCGGCTCAGCCTTCCATCCTTTTGAGGTCAGTGAAATGAGGACCCAGATTGTTGAGGGCAATATGCTGACTCTGTAAACCGTTTAGAGAGGGCTGAAAAGCATTGTAAAGTGGTATATAAGTCTAAGTGCTATTGCTATTGCTAATTCTTGCTCCATGTAGGAAGAAGTATTCCACTGGACATGAGTCCTATCATATCACTGAATGTGCCTGCATTAGAAGATACTAGTGGCAATTCAGGCCAAATTGTGAGAATTCTACTGGGGGCAGGCAACATTAAAGCAGTATTTATTAACTATTTTTTTACATGTCTTTATTTCCTATTCTGTCTAATTAAAGCACAGGCCAACTGACAGTGAACAAATTGCTAAAAAGGTAGGCTCTCCAAACAAACCAAAACTAGAAAAATAGTAGTACCGTAGAGATAAAAGCAACTTTTTTTTTTAAAAAAAAAAAGGAGAAGCAGACAAAAATCACAATTAAAACCAAAACCAAAACAGTGAGCAGGCAGCTTATAAACATAAGCAGGCAAACCAATAAAATTAATTCAGTAACATAAAGATGGCATTAGAAAATTCTTGGAAGTATACTAACACTAATAGCTTCATCAGATGCTGGAAAGAATATGATGTTAGGCAATAGCAGGGGAAGTACATTATAGGATTGCTGTGTGCTACTACACACTCCCAAATCAACCCTCCAGTTCCCACAATTGATTAGTCATTGTTTAGCAGAAGTACACGACACTATGTTGAAGAATGTAAATACGCAGGGCGTAAAAGGCCCAAGGATCTTGAAGTCTGCCTGTGAGCATTAAGCTACCATTAATAACTGATTATGAAAACTCACCCTTTCAACTCCTACGGTGCTTCTGCGGCACGCTCCCCATGGCTCTCCACAGGCTCATAGAAATAAACACAGCTGTGAGAAAACTAATTTCCATTTATTACATTTTAATTCTTCGCTTTAAAGTGCCTTCCTCGCAAGTGCCTTTGTGAAGTTGTGAGTAGTTAGAAATAATAGGATAGCAAAATAGTTAGGATACCCTCAAACCATACCATGAGTAATCTTTTTTGTCGGAATACCAGGGTGATTAGGCCCGTGGCACAAAAGCACTGTAGCACATTAACGTTAGCTATAGATTAAATGGAAATTACAAGGAATAATAGCTTACATTTCTATAACCCCCCTGGGGTATTTTCTTGTTTTGTTAGGTTTACCACAGGAGAGGAAAGAGTATCTTTCTTTGTGGTCGAAAATAGCAATCAGTTTGCTTATGGAGTTTGGATGGAACATAGAAACATGAGGAAAAATACTTGAATTGGTGGAAGTGTGTTTTCAATGAAAGAAGGCTATTTATTTGAAATGCAAACCTCAAATACAGTCGGTTTCTACAATAAGACACAATTTGGCCTACTGGTTAGGGCTCCAGGTTATTAATCAGGAAACAGTGAATTCTAGTCCCGCCTTAGGTATGAAAGACAGGTGGGTCACTTTGGATCAATCAATCCCTCTCTCTAAATCCAGCCCACTTCACAGAGTTGTTGTGGGGAAAATAGGAGGAGGAAGGAATTTTATATATGTTTGCTGCCTTGAATTGCTTATAAAGTAATAAAGGGTGGGGGGAGATAAAAGAACCCTAATAAATAATAGAAATCTAATAAAAAATATAAAACACAGCAAAGGAAAAAGAATAATCCCAGATTGCTTGTCCACAAACAATTATCTGAAGGTACATCTTCAGCAGGAGATTTCCAAACTAACATTGTGCCGTATGAGTGAGAAATAGCAAAATGGAAAAGTTGGGGTGTCACTTTGGATTCATTTAGGATTTTGTTTGATTGTCTGTGGAGATTCTCAGTCATCCAGGTCATGGTTGTCTCAAAGGTGCTTTTTTTTTTTTCTTTTTTCAAGAGGCAGCTGGACTTTCTGGTTTTTCTTTGAAGATGTTTTGCTTCTCATCCAAGAAGCATCTTCAGCTCTGATGGATTGTGGGGAACTGAACGATTTATACTCCTTGCAGACAGCTTCCTTCAACTTGCCTCTTGGAAAAAAAAAGCACCTTTGGGACATTTTGTTTGATTATTTTTCCAGAGAGGCAAAAGACTGCCCTGGATGGGATGAGTTGAATATAGCAACATTGCATCTTAGAACTTCATTGAGGTCTTGACTGATTTTTACAACTGACTCAGTTCCTGGCTCAGATAAATTTCCTTTGTGCCACTTGCCAGTCTTCTCAAAGCAACCAGTGCTATTGCGGGCATGCCAAAGAATCAAAATTTGGTTTCATGGGCAAGGGCATGACTAGAACCAGAGTCAGATTTGGTGCAGTGTTTATATAATGTTTGATCTATTTTAGATCGAAGCAACTAACCTTGGGAATCCTCCTGGTCTTACGGATCTTACTGAAAGAGCAGGTGGCAACCATGACTTTCGCACAGGTTCACCTTGGGCATCAATTGCATATATGCCTGGTGACTCATGCCTTATTCACAATTCTTTCAGATTACTGGGACACACCCTATATGGGCCTGCCTTTGAAGAGTGCTTGGAGGCAGTGGCTGGTCCAGATGCAGCAGCAGCAATACCAGTTTGGCTTGTTTGCTGTCGCACCCAATCTGTGCTACTTCTCCACAGTTGCCCTGGCTTCCTATGGTCTTCCAGATCCCATTCAAGGCGCTGTCCCAAAGGTGATTTTTCAGGAGGCAACTGGATTTCCTTGTTTTTCCAAGAAGCTTCTTCAGCTCTGACTGGATGGTGGGGAATGGAAGGATCAGAGCATTCAGTCAGAACTGAAGCAGCTTCTTGGATGAGAAGCGAAATATCTTCCAAGAAAAACAAGAAAGTCCAGTTGCCTCCTGAAAAAGCACCTTTGGGACAACCATGACCTGGATGGCTGTGACTAGACTAATTCAAGGTGCTGGTTAAAGCCCTAGAGAGAAAAAGGTTAGGCTATCTGCAGGAGAGCCTACCTGCACCAGATTTGGTAGGGAGTACTTGTTGTGCGAGTCCCTTCCATTGAACAATGTCCTTGTTTTGGACCTCTTCCTTGTAGCAGTTTGTGTCACCCTTCTGGAAATCTGGATGGCCCCCACCCTCCTAGCCTTTGATACGACATTGAAGATCTTCTTCATTCTTACATCAAATTCCTTAGCTGTTTGGTTCAGAAAGCACAGCAAACTTTCTTGGTTACAGCTTTTTCTTGAAACAAGCCAACACTATTGTTTTAACCTCACATGTTGTGGTTTGAATTGTGGCATTGTTGTTGTTTAACCTGTGAGTCATTGCTGTGAGATGGGTGGCCATATAAACCATTAAAATAAAATAAATATAAATAAAGTAAAATAAATAAATTTTGAACATTTCTTGAACAGAAATGGAATGGGCAATCCCTTGGCTTGCTTGCAAAGTAGCCCCCATAGCCAAATCACAACTTTGGAAAGAAATCTTTTCTTTCTGGGTACATGGTAATTTTACCTTTTAAACAATGAGAGAAAAGAGTCAATCATCTATATCCTGGAGCCCTGGTGGTGCAGTGGTTAGAAAGCAAGATTGCACGCTAACTCTGCCCAGAGCCAGGCGTTCGATCCAGATTGGCTCATGGTAGACTCAGCCTTCCATCCTTGGTAAAATGAGGGCCCAGATTGTTGGGGACAATATGCTGACTCTGTAAACCACTCAGAGATGGCTGTAAAGCACTATAGAGTTGTATATAAGTCTATGTGAGATGTAAATGCCTTATTCCCTAATGTGTAAATAATGTATATATGGGACATCGGGGGTTAACTTATTTTTTGGTTCCTAATGTATTCCTAATGTATTCATAATTCACCACTCCCATTCTTGGCTCCACCCCTTGTATATATAAGGAGCCACCTTCACCATTTTCCTTGCTTCTATCTGTGAATATTCAGTGAATATAGAATGCCTGTTATAATTAAAGACACCATCAATCTAGGATATTTATCCATAGAAAGTCTATCTAACAAATTGATAGCAGAAGACAATTCAAGAAAAAATCGTTCCAGCAATCACACAGAACACAAATCTTTTAGGAAAGTAGCTTTCCAGGAAAAATACAATGAAGCTTTTAAATGCCATAATTGTGGGTCCAGGGAACACAATAGAAGAGACTGTCCCAAAATCCCAAAGGAGAGACATAGGTCAGAGTATAGGAGCAAATACAATTATAGACAGTCTTCCACAGATAGACATAAATATAGAAGCCCACCAAATTACAGAGATAGTAGAGGGAGTAGAGAAAATTCAAAAGAGAGAAAATCTGGTTCACTGAATGGACTAAATAAACAAGACAGCACTAAAACACAACAAAATGAGAACAATAATTGGCTTATTGATTCTGGGGCAACCAACCACACCACTAATAACAAAAATATATTGTCTTCATTTACAGAAGATAAATTTGTAATAAAGGTAGCTAATCAAGAAAAGGTTCAAGTATTAGGCAGAGGAAATGTGACCTTGCCTGGCCTAGGAAAAATAGAGGGGGTATTGTTAATTCCAGAAATACCTCATAACATACTAAGTGCCATAAAACTAAGCAGAGATTCTGACATCAATATAGTTTTCTCAAAGGGGAAAGCAACTTTAGAGAAGGACAAAACAAATGTAGGCACTGTGATGATTAAAGGAGGCCTACCCTATCTAATAACAAAAGAAAGATGGTTACATAACATTGATTCAAATATGGAAGATTGTATTGAGGCAGATGATGAAAATGTTAGTAACAGTGACAATGATGAATGTAAAATATCTCATGATCACGCAAATACACACAATGAGAAGAAACCAAGAATAGGTAAACCAATTCATGATGAATGTGCTCACATCTTGCATAGGAAGTTAGGACATGCAAGTTTTCCTGTAGTACAAAAAATGACTGAACACGCAGAAGGTGTCAAAATAAAAAATTGTGAAAATTATTTGGAATGCTCAGTATGTAAATCCACTAAACTAAAAACTAGTCCCAGACCAAAAAAATCCAACAGATCAACTAACAAAATTTTTGACTTAGTACATATGGACCTAGTTGGTCCATTAACTCCATCAATCACTTATAGAAAACGTTACTTCCTAACAATAGTAGATGATTACAGTCGCTATGGTTTTGTTTACACATTAAAACACAAGGATGAAACCTTTCAGAAATTTAAGGAATTCTACAAACGCATAGAAACACAACATAATATCAGAATAAAACAAATTATGACAGATAGGGGATGTGAATTCATGTCTAAAGAATTCTCCCAATGGTTAAAGGATAGAGGAATGCTACATTTCACGTCTAGTCCATTTTCTGCGTTCCAAAACGGGATTGCAGAGAGAAAGAATTCCACACTACAAACCATGATTAGGTGCACATTAGAGGATGCTGGTTTAGGCAAACAATTTTGGTCAGAGGCCTTACATTATTCAAATTACACTCAAAATAGAACCTGGTCCAGTATTGTGAATAAAACACCATATGAGATGATGTATAATAGGAAACCCAAATTAGCACACATGCACATATTTGGAGTCACTGCAGACGTACACATACCTAAGCAGTTGAGAAGAAAGGGAGAAAACGTATCCAGAAGATTAAGATTTATGGGATATGAAACTGGCACCAAAGGGTACAGATTCATTGATAATAATAACAAATTTATAGTCTCCAGAACAGCTGTGTTCCATGAACAGGCCAATTGGTCTAAATTACATCTTAATGAAATATTTCCAAATAAATGCAAAGATACAAAATCTTGTGAGGAAGGGACAATAGAAAATCAAAATATCAACAAAAATAAAAACAAAACCAAAACTTGGACAAATAGTCAGCACAAAATAAAGACAGACACATTAACAAAAAAGGAAGCAAGATATTTGCATGATAACCATAGCAAACCCGAAAGAGCTATTAGAAACAATAGAAATCAAGTACCAAATAAATACAGAGATTACATAATGCATATGGATGGTGAACAAATGACACCTAATACATATGAGGAAGTATTAAAACTCCCTCGTGAAGAAAAGGAAAAATGGGAACTAGCTATGAAAAAAGAGATGGAAAGTTTGCAAGGATTAAATGTGTTTACACCTGCGATTGCACCTAAAGATAAAACGATTATAGGTACCAGGTGGATTTATAAAATTAAGAATCTAGAAGGAGGCAATACTCTATACAAAGCTAGATTGGTTGCACAAGGTTATGCACAAAAATATCCGGAGGACTACACTGACACATACTCCCCTACAGTGAGAACAGAGAGTGTTAAAACAGCTCTAGTAGTGGCATCTGCACTCAATCTTGATGTATTTCAATATGACATACAGACTGCGTATTTACACGCAAAACTAGATAAGGAAATATATGTAAGAGCACCACACAGTCAATACACTAATAAGAATGAAATTTGGCTATTGAACAAGAGTCTATACGGATTAAAGCAATCTGGCAAAAGATGGTACGATTGCTTGGTAAAAGTACTTAAGACCATGGATTTCAACGCTACCACTGCTGATAACTGTTTCTTTGTAAAAAAGAGTGATGATCATATTGAATTTGTATTAATTTATGTAGATGATATTTTATATATAGGAAAACACAAGGAGAGAAGAGAAACCTTTGTAAATAAGCTAAACGAACATTTCTCGTTGAAATCTCTAGGTAAAGTAAACAAATACCTTGGTGTACAAATTAACAAAACTAGAAGGGGATTCAAACTTACTCAGAAAGATAAAATCATTGAACTTCTGAACAAATGCAATTTAAACAATGCCAAACCCTGTGACACTCCTATGCAAACTGATTTCCTTAGAAACACTGATGAATCTTCCCCTGAATTCAAGGATAATACATTTTATAGATCAGTCATAGGTTCACTTCTTTATATATCTAATTGGACCAGGCCAGATATTGCATTACCACTCAACTTATTGTCAAGATATGTTAGCAAACCAACAATGTATCATTGGGAAGCAGTCAAAAGAATTCTAAGATATCTGAAAAGTACATTAGACTTTTGTTTAGTATTAGAACCTAGTAATGATAAAGAACCAAAACTTACATGTTACGCAGATGCGGATTGGGCTGGAGATATATCATGCAGAAAGAGCACTTCTGGTTATATTTTTCTATTAAATGACTGTCCAGTTTACTGGTACACTGGTAAACAAGAACTGGTAGCCACTTCGACCACAGAAGCGGAATATGTTTGTTTGTCCAAAGCTGCAAATAACCTTGTATGGTTTAATGATTTGATTTCAGATGTTTGGAAAAAACCTGCTTTGCCTTTTGTTATGCATGAAGATAATAAAGCAGCCATTGAAATATCCAGATCCGATGCCATTGGACAAAGGTCCAGGCATATAGATATAAAATTTAAGCATGTGAGACAATTGTCTCAAGATGGATTTATCAAAGCAGTGCATTGTGATACCTCTGAACAATTAGCTGACATATTGACGAAGCCTTTACCTTCTAAACAGCACAAATATTTAACATCAAAATTATATGTCTTATATTGTCCTGAATCTGAATGTAATTGGTGTTGTATAGCGAACCGGCATTTAGAGGGGGATTTGTGAGATGTAAATGCCTTATTCCCTAATGTGTAAATAATGTATATATGGGACATCGGGGGTTAACTTATTTTTTGGTTCCTAATGTATTCATAATTCACCACTCCCATTCTTGGCTCCACCCCTTGTATATATAAGGAGCCACCTTCACCATTTTCCTTGCTTCTATCTGTGAATATTCAGTGAATATAGAATGCCTGTTATAATTAAAGAGAAATATATTTAAACCTCTAACTCTTATTATCATTATTGAGTCTGATCCTGAAAATATTGCAACAGTCTAAGTACTATTGCTATTGCTAAATGCTATATATCATATGCCCCATGCTCCTCTGAAAGCCACAAAGACAGTCTGAAGATGTGACATCCCTTCTCCGGTGACATCACCTGGGGTATTCTGAGGCAGAAGGTAATTTTTTTTTTTTTAAAGCTAAGGCATAGGACTAAGCTTAAAAAGATTGCCCTTCCTTGAGCTACGAAATAACAAAAGCATTTGATTAAAAAAGCAGGTTCAATGCATATCAAAAGGCTTTATAATGTTTTGTTAGAAAGGGATTCAGAAACTGAATTGGTTAAAGATTGTATGATTAAGTGGGCACAAAATTTTGAAGAACCAGTGATGTTGGAAACATGGGAAAAAATTTGGGTTCAGAATGTTAAATTTACACAGTTGCAGAATTTGAGGGAAAATTTCTATAAAATGTTTTACAGATGGCATTTAGACCCCAAAAAATTGTCGTGTATGTACCCTAATGTTCAGCCAAAATGTTGGAGATGTGATAGTTTAGATGCTACATATTATCATGTTTGGTGGACTTGTAAGAAAGTTAAGGTTTTTTGGATAAAAATTTGGTGGGTTATGCAGAATGTTTTGAAGAAAAAAATTCAATTTTCTCCACAACTGTTTTTATTGGGTATAGTTAAGGGTTTTACATTGGGGGAAACAAAGTTGATTTTGTACATGATAACAGCAGCAAGATTATTGATAGGTAAATACTGGAAGAATGAAGCTTTGCCCACTATCGAGGAATGGACTTTGAAGATAGCCAGTTTTGCAGAGATGGCGAAGATTTCAGCATATTTAAAAGACTGTTCACAAGAGACTTATGAATGGGAATGGAAAAAGTGGATAGATTATGTTCAGAACAAATATCAAACCAGGAAGTATCAAATAGCCTTTATTTGAAAATGTTATATTAAGATAGAAATATTTTAATGTAATGAAGATGAAAAACTACAAGGGGGAGGGAGGGGTTCAAGTTTTATGCAAGGGTTTTTTTTTTCTTGATCTGAGTATATTGTGTGGAAGTCTGGGGGGAGGGGAGGGTTAGGGAGGGCTAGGGAGGATGAGGTTGGGAGGTTTGGGGTGGGTTGAGGGGGGGGAAAGGGGTGAAAATGTAATTGTAAAACTTTTGCAATAAAAAAAAAAAGCAGGTTTGGCCAATGGAACTTAGCCTACCGATTAGCAAATTGCATCGTGCAACATATATTTCAAGTCACAAAGAATTTATTTGGGAGATTGTTAAAAATGGGCGACAGGAACTCAGAATAAAAGCATAAAATAAACAGCCTATCAGCAGACTATTGCTAGGGCTGCAGGGCAATATTTTCCATCAGTGAATTCAAATTGCTTCTTCTGCCAGCAGTGTTTTGTTGTATCTTTTTATATTATTCCTATTATTATTTGGAGGCTAGCATGAAATACATTTCTTAAGAAGCCACTTTGGTGACCGTCGAAGCAACCATGACGTAGATAAAGCTTATAGGGGAGAGAATAATTGAGTTTGAAAATAACTTAAAACCTGGAAATCTGTTTAGACTACCTAATGCGATGTTGCCGCGTAGCAAGTCTCCCTTCTGATCAAATACTGAGGAAGAGAGATAGGTCCAAATACAATCTGCAGCTTCTTTCCTGATAAACCAAAGGCAGCTGGTAAATAATTCCCTCAATTCTGCTAATGTGTGGATTCTATGAGGATGACAACAACAACCTGATGGACAGGTGCAGATTACGATAATTGAAGCTAATGTAAGATAACTAATAGAAGGAAGGATGTATTGGGAAGAGCCTTGCAGGTAAAGAAACCTACAGGAAATGACACAGTCAGTTGATTGTACCAATTCCAGTTCAAAGGTTAACCTTTGCTGGTAAACCTTGATGAACTGGAGTCAGTCAAAGTTGGCTTACATAACAAGCAGGGATAATTTTTACAAAACGTTCCTGCCTCTCTAGGCCATCTCACTATTCAATGGCTTCATACAATACTTGGGCTAGATTTTCCAGCAACTCCTGCTGAGACCTGTGTCTTCAAGCACATGTTTGAGTGGAAGACAAATATAATTTAAAAAGTTACATCTTAGGTTTGCAAAATGTAACTGGCCCTTGTAACAGCTACCGTGTGTTGGTTGGTAGGTCTTCAGTGAAACAGAACTGAGAAGAATAAATCCCACTGCAGTCAGGGAAGGATATTTTTTAATATATATTTTATTTTGATTCACACCTAAGAGAATAGGTACTGTATATGGCAGGAGCCGTATCACTGGCATCTTGAGGCCATTACGAAAATGATGTGAATTATGTCATTTATTTCAGTGACATCAAGGAGTCATGATGAAAGTGATGGACAGGGTGTCTAAGACCCGATTTCTTGGCTGAATTAACATCCGTGATTACAGTTCTACTTGGTGCCGTACATATTTTGCGTTGTTTTAATTAATTTGTTTTTAATTTGTTTTTAATGGTCTGTGATGTACACTGCCCAGGAGTCACTTGTTGAGATGGGCAACTATAGAAATGGAGTAAATAAATCGACAATTGCTTCCTGGCCTTTAGAGTTGTATAGGGTCTTACAATTGTTACTTTAGCAAGTCTGTTTCAATCACTGCTCTTTTCTTCAGAGTACATTTAAGAGCACACATCTCAAATAAAATGTAACATCAGCTTTGCAGGAAAGAAAAATAGCCACCCACTCATTAAAATGTTTCCAGATTGTGTATACGAAGTCTCTCTCTCTCTCTCTCCCTCCCTCTCTTCCTCTCCCTCTCTCTCATACATTTTAAGTATATAAAAACTTTAACATGGGATTTCCTTCCAAAACAAAAAGCAGCAACAACTCTGACATTTTACTCCCCTAACAAGAAAATCCAACTTGTCCCCATGAAATATAGTCAAAATGAGCCTGAGTCTTGAGGTCTGAGGAATGGGTCCTGTCAGTTTAGAAGAGACAAATAGCATCTGTAACAAAAGCTCTGGAAAAAGACATGTCACTATTGGAAGGTCAAACAACCTGGCAAACGGAGGAATTGAAGCTGTTATATTCTGAACCCATAACTTTTATGTCACTGTAAAGGCAACTACTAGGTTTCCCATTTGAACTCCTGTAAATTGTTAGCAAAATGTCTCATTATTGGAACTCGCCATCAAAGTTAGCACAAAGGCAGTGAGATTTCTTCCTCACTTGCATCCTGGTTATTCAAATATACATCTGATTTATTCCAATTCCTAGCCATTTTCTTGATCATCTAGTTGCTTGGATTAGCATTTTCTTTTCTCTATTCCCCACCCCAAAAACCTGGCTTTAATTAAAATGAATTGTGTTTTGATCTGTTCTGGGTAGCACAACTCTTGAATTAGCTCACGTTCTGATTAATGCTTTGTTTTTTTTCCCCTCCACCTTTCCTTCATTTCTCAGCTGTGCCATTTTCCCCTTCTCCTCAGACGTTCTTCGAATGCTGAGCATCCCACTTCAGTGTATCTGTTTTTTAGCTGTAGTCAAAGCATCTAAGATATGAAATGTCTCTCAAATGTAAATTGTAGAAGGAGATGAGGAATAAATGAAGCAGTTACTGAATAAATAATAGAGTCTGAGCTAATGTCCATCCATCTATGTGTCAGCTATTACATTCCAGAATGTAAACTGCATAGTTATATGACAGGAAAGAAGGAAGGAAGGAAGGAAGGAAGGAAGGAAGGAAGGAAGGAAGGAAGGAAGGAAGGAAGGAAAAAAGAAAAAGAAAGAAAGAAAGATGGGGACATGGTGGCACAGACGCTTAATGATGCTAGCACTGCCGGCCAGAAATGATCTGTACTCCATTGGTTCGAGCCCAGCTCTGGGAGATGGAGTGAGCTACTGCCGCTTGCTCCCTGGTTCTTTCCAACATTCAAAAGCATGCAGTATTGGAAAAAGATAAATGGATACCACTTTGGTGGGAAAAACCTAGCTGTGTTTGTATGTGCGGAGAGCAGAAGCCAGCTCTGGACCTGGCAGATGTGAGGCAATGCAACACAAGGCAAGGCAAGGTGAGACTGGTGGAGGAGCCATGAAGAGCCAGCAGCCCAAGAGCCACTACTCAGCTGGTGTAAGTTAGCTCACCCCCAGCAGTGAGTATGGAGTTATGTTTGTTATATGTTAACATATAATCATTCATCAGCTTCTTTTAGTGCTTAAGGCTCCAGGCTAGAATCCAGGAGACTGTGAGTTCTAATTTGCCTTAGGCATGAAAGCTGGCAGGGTGACCTTGGGCCCGTCACACTCTCTCATTCCAACCCCCCTCGCAGGGTTGTTTGTTTGTGGGGAAAATAGGAGAAGGATGAAGTACTGGATAAGTTTGCTGCCTTGAGTTACTCTTAAAGTAAAAAAAAAAAAGGGGGGAGATAAAAATCTAATACATAAACAGGGAAAACCAGTAGAGTAGTTAATGCAGGCCTCAAAACATTCCCCATATTTGTTCAGAATATGGGCATCAGTGAGAAGGAATAAATAGTAAAATTAAATATTTTTGTTCATGATCAAGATCTTTCCACATGGTGAGATGTGGAAATCCATTGTGCTTTGATTGGAGGAATTCCTTGATTCTCTTCATCCCCTCTTCCTCCTTTATGACCATTTTCATAAACAACAGAAAGTGTTCCCACTCTTTTTCTTTTCGTTCATGGAGTTATTTTTTGCTGCAGTTCCAAACAAACAGACATTATGGAAGCCAAGAATCAGATCAGGTTCAAGCATCCTTTCCAAGTTAACATGCTCACCTTCGAATCCACGTTGTTCTGTCCAATGGGGAGGCAATAAATGAAACTAAGAAGCATTCAGAGCAGAGGAATAAAGTGTGTGTGTGTGTGTGTGTGAGTGAGTGAGAGAGAGAGGGAGAGGGAGGGAGGGAGGGAGAGAGAGAGAGGGGGGAGAGGGAGAGAGAGAGAGGGAGAGAGAGAGAGAGAGATGGAGATCCCCAGGATCACAAGTGCAGACATAGAATATATTCAAGTAGATTGATGTTCTGCTAAAAATGTTGAGCACACAAAAAAGAAAAATACATATTCAGTATTTTCTTTGAATACCTTTGAATACAACACATTGGAAGCAGGGATGGGTTCTACTTACCTTTACTACCGGTTCGCAACAGGAGCGTGCATGCTTCTGCGCATGTGCAGATTGTCCATTATGATGTCTGGGTGGGTGGGTGGAGTCTCCCGCCGCTTTTACTACCGGTTCGCAAGAACCGGACAGAACCGGGAGCAACCCACCACTAATTGGAAGGGACCTTGGAAGTTTTCTAATCCAACCCACATTTCAGATAAATGGCTGTCGAATCTCTTCTTGAAAACCTCCATTGATGGAATGTCCACAACTCCATGAGGCAAGCCATTCCACTGATTAATTGTTCTAACTGTCAGGAAATTTCTCCTTACTTCTAGGTTAGTTCTCTCTTTGATTACCTTCCATCCATTGCTTCTTGTCTTGCCCCTCAGGTGCTTTGGAGAATAGGTTGACCCCCCTTTTTTCTCTGTGACAACCCCTCAAATATTGAAAGACTGCTATCATGCCACCCCTAGTCTTTCTTTTTCATTAAAATAGCCATACCCAATTCCTGCAACTATCCTTCATATATTTTAGCCTTCTATTTTCTATCTTCTATTTAAATCATTTATACAGAGGCAGCCTAGGATTTCACCCAAACTCATCTAGTATTCATTAGCTCTTTGGGAGCACAGTCTTTACTCCCAATAGGCAATTATTCCCAAGGCGATCCATTTGAAACCTTACAGTTCTTTGCTACTTTAGTTGCGGTTGCTTTGGGGCCATTTTATTCTGAAATTCTGAGGTATTTTCAAGAACAGATGCTGGTGGAATTGGTTCTAAAATGTTGGAAGAATTAATTGTGTCCCTGAGTGTATAGCTGGATCAGAGACCCTCTGGGAGAGAGTGTTTTTTCTGCCTCCTTAAGTTGCTTCTTCATCCATTCTTGACTTCTACTGAAGAGTCACCCAAGGAGATATAGTATATGATATCTGCTTTTCCGAAAGCTCTTCATATTGTTCTCTTCTGTGGAGATATACTTTCCCTTTTTCTTTCTTGAGAAGAACATATACAACAAGACAGAAGCTGGGTAAAAAAATAAGCCTGACTTCATTTAGTATACTTTATTCCTGACCAATAATCTGGTTCCCCCATCCCTCTGAGTAATTGTATCTTTAAATGAAGTTGAAAATACAGAAAACAAAAATAAAAGCCAATAAAAGAATGCCACAAGTGCTGAAAGAAAGCCACTTTTTGTATATGATTAATATATTTTTCTAAATGTGTACAGTAAAAAGAACAAAACACTGGTTGAAAGACAAGGTATATAATTTATTTCTTGTCTTTATCTCTATGTATGTAATCACATTCTGCAAAAATAGAATTATGTACATATATGTATGTATACACACACACACACACACACACACACACACACACATTCACAAACAAGAATCCCTAATTTGCTGTAGGACATTTACACATAATTTACTTAAATTGTATAAATCTAACATACTTTAGATTGCTGCTTTGGAGACTTTGATATGTAATGCACAATTTTGCCCTTTAAATATGCAAATTAGGTTAAAAAAAACCATTGGGAGTCGCTGGAGATCCAATGGGAAACACGTACAGCAGTAACTATTTTCCCATGTGGTTTTTCTGATTAGCATCATGGTCACCAAAATAGCATTACAGTGCTTTACAGCACTCTCTAAGCGGTTTACAGAGTCGGCATATGGACCCCAACAATTTGGGCCCTCATTTTACCCACCTCGGAAGGATGGAAGGCTGAGTCAACCTTGACCCTGGTGATATTTGAACTGCCAAATTGCAGTCAGCTGGCAGTCAGCAGAAGTAGCCTGCAGTACTGCACTCTAACCACTGCACCACCATGGCTCATTTGGTGTTTTGTCTATTAAATATGCCCACAAAAATGAAAGTTTGATCTTATCTATTCCCAACAAACAAGGTTGGCAATGGTTTGAATTATCAGTTGAAGGCCTCTGTGGGCCACATGCTATTTACTGAAAACTAGTGAGGACGTTCTTAGACAATATTAAAAAGTAAGAGACCTAGTGTGGTGTAGTGGTTCAGGTGCTGGTTTCAGAACCAGGAGTTTGTGAGTTCTAGTTCTTCCTCAGGCATGAAAACTAGAGGTAACTTTGGGCCAGCTCCTCTCTCTCAGCCATGTATGTATGTATGTATGTATGTTTTGAGTACATGGCAATAAGGCCAAGCGCTTGTTGTAAAAGAATGGGCTATTTTAGGGAGTGTGCAGTAACCACATCCTGTGTTTTTTTTTGTTGCTTTTGAAAAAGACCCAATTTAGCCTGAGATTCTGACCAATCTGAAGGCCTAAGAGAAATAAATTTAGTTATTTCTTTTTAGTTATTTCTCTTTTTTTAGCTCTCCATGTCCATCCTTTTTTATTAGTTTATAATATAAAATACAAAAATACAAAAGCAAATAATAGGAAAATAGGGGAGGGAAAAGGGAAGAGAAAAGTGTAGAGAAGAAGGGGGAAAGAAAGAAAAGGCATTGACTTCCGATTCCCTTTGGTGCAGTAGAATAAAAAGTAACATCGAACCTCAGCTTTTTACTTTTACACAGTAGAATAAACTAGCCATTTCTATTAAAACAGATCTATCTAATCAGTCAAACCTAAAATCAAAGTTTCATTTTTTCCCCCACCTCAAGCACAAAGTCCAGAAACGGTTTCCAAGTAGAAACAAAAGTACTTGCTTTTTTTTTTTCTTTTATCACTGCGGTCAAATAGACACCTCTGCTAACTCCATCAGTTATTTCTCATTGTCCATATGCTGTGGAACATATTCTTTTGGGGTTGGGCAAAACATCATTAGAGCTGGGCAAAGGCAAAGTACAAACAAAACATTGAGTTTGACTGATTAAAAACAGAGACATCGTTTTGAAAGCCGCAATGCCGGAAAAGCCAGTGGCAGTTTCTGAAGGTAGGTCTACGAGCCTTGCCAAAGAAAGAGTCTGCTGGCTTTCATTTGAGTGAGATGCCACTATGAAAAGAGGACAAAAGGGCCTGTCTGTATAAAAGAGTGCCACCTAACAGACACATCAGCCTCTCCTCGATCGCGTGGCAAATAAACCTAGTATCTGCTCCAAACGTCTGTATTCCCTAGAATTCTACACCCAGCTAAACCAATTATAACCCAATGGAACAAATCATGTAAGCGGCATTTGATAAACATAAGAATTCCAGCCCACTCCTACTGTCAGGGGGAAAAAAAAACTCTCTGAAGTGAACATTTTCCATATTCACTGTCAAGAAGGATGGAAATGACAAGGAAGGAATAAGATGCTAAAAATAAGCTCTTTGCAAACAAGCCCGGTAGAAAGAAATGCCATTTTTTAAAAACAAGTACTTGTTGCAATCTACTTTCTTTCTTTCTTTTTTTTTTTTGGCAGCCACATAAATCAAGCATTGTACCCTGGAGACAGCATTATTCTATTCAACAAGGGACATACCTTTTGTAGCACTGGTTGACTTTTCCAATGCTATCACGAAGGGATATACCGTCCACCTTTCCTTAAGCTCTCAGAGAGGAGACACACACTGAGAGAGGTTACATTATTCAGGCCTCCATGTATGAGGTTTTATATTTTTTGAGTGGGGTAGTTTCTCTGTTTTTACAGATTATATAAACCAGTGGTGGGATTCAGCCAGTTCGCGCCACTTCGGGAGAACCGGTTGTTAACTTTCTGAGCAGTTTGGTGAACTGGTTGTTGGAAGAAATCATTAGGGCAGAAAACCGGTTGTTAAATTACTTGAATCCCACCACTGATATAAACCTTGTGTGGTGTTGTCAGGTAGGGAAATCTGGTGGGTCAGTTTAACTTTCCTGACCGCAAGTTAGAGCTTTGGCTGTAAACTTTCAGTGTAATCTTTGCAGTTATTAAAGATAATAGATTGTCTCTGTAAAACTAATAATACGAGAAGGTCCCTTAGAAATATCATAGTGATAGAAAAGAAGCTCAAAAAACAAGTATGAATTATAAGGACGTATCTTATTAAGAAAGATCTTATTATCATATCACATGTTTGTGTTTTGTATGTTGTGTTTTGTTGTGTTGTTGTGGTAAAACTAATAAAATAAAAAGAAAAGAAAAGAAAGAAAGATCTTATTAATGAGGTGGGAAAGAAGACGATGACAAAGGCAATGAATAAAAAAATAGAATAAATTAATCAGGTTAAAACTAGGAAGTGTAAATTACTGAATAGTGTTAACCTGACAGTGATGGTTGTGTAAATAGATACAAATGTAAATATAAGTATGTAGATGAACAATTGAATAAAAATAGTGAATATATATATATATATATATATATATATATATATATATATATCCATGTCGATACAGTAAGTGTAAAATAATATATGATGTAATGTTATGTTTGTTATGTGTTTTTAATGTGTTTTTGTTTTAGTTGTATTTTTCTTTATTTTGTTTTTAAAAGTCAGAAGTTCAATAAAATTATTTTTAAAAAATAAAAAGAGGGCATGGAAAATTATCAAAACAAAATGAGGAAAAAAAAAAGTCACGAGAAGGGATTTTTTTTCCCTCTCTATTCTACTAGCTGCAGGGTTGCCAAAAAAAACAATTCTAATGAACATCACCAGTTCGGGTTTTTTTTTTTTCTTTTGTTTCTCAGCTATGATATGTGATTCGTTATCTGTCAAGAATGTCTCTAATAGTCTGTCAGGAAAAGAAAAGAAGAAAAAAAAGTATGTCAGAGAAAAGAAGTAATTTCTTCCCTTCTCTTCCCTTTATCAGGATCACTGAGATAAGCAAAGGTTACATTTCTAGAGGAAAAAAAAAAGAGTTTGAAGATGCCATGAAACAGCATATGTTAAAAATATAGGCAGTGATATAAAGCTATGCATTTTAACGTATGATAAAGCCTGGCCTATTCCAATCACCCTTATTGTGGGATACAGACTTTCCAGGGTGTGACTTTTTGGCTTTGTCAGCCTTAAAAGATGCAGGTTGGTTTTATGAATCCCAGCAGGAGTTCACTCACCTTTTGGTAGTATATAATCTGTGTATCTGTCTGTCTGACAGAATCACTTTGTCTCTTTATCCAGTTTAGAATACAGAATACCGAGTAAGTGAGTTGGAATAGACCTTGGAGGCCTTCTAGTCAACCCACTATTCATGCAGGAGACCTTATACCCTTGCAGACAAATGGCTGTCCAAACTTTCCTAAAAAATCTCCAGTGATGGAGTGATTCCACTGATTAATTCAGGGCTGTGAAACTCGTGGGCCATGGGCTGGATGCGTCATGCGCTGGCCACACCCATGCCCTGTTTAGCGAAAGGGGAAGAAGTCATAATACGTCACGTGACAACGCCGTGACAATGCAAGTTTGACATCCCTGGATTAATTGTTTTCACTTTCAGGAAATTTGACTTTAATTCTAAATTGGATCTCTCATTGATAACTTTCAGTCTGTTACTTCTTGTCTTGCCCTCAGGTGTATTTTTTTTTTTTTTTGAGAATAGGTTGATTCCCTCTTCTCTGTGACAGTCCCACAAATATTGGAAGACTGCTATCATGTCACCTGCAGTCCTTCTCTTCATTAAACTAGATTTACCCAATTCCTGCAACTGTTCATCATATGTTTTAGCCTCCAGACCCTTAATCATCTTTGTTATTCTTCTCTGTACTCTTTCTAGAATCTCAACATCTTTTTTGTATCCTGGTGCCTAGAAATCTGGTTGTCAGGTTTCGATGTCATCTCAAATAAATTGCACTCCCAAACAATTAATTTTTGCTGAAATATTCCATTTATTGAGTACGACAGATCTGGCCCCGACTTCGTCGTAGCCGATACTAACCCTCTGACCCCCAAACCCTTCCCTTTCCATTCCCCAATTCTCATCTTCTCATTGGCCATCTTCCAAGTCAGTCTCCTCAGCTTCTGACCTCACCCCACAGGAATGTTCCCCCCTCCCCTCCCATCTCCTAGGGGATATTATCTACAGAGAAAATAAGTAGGTGAAAAGTCAATCCTTGTCTTTTTATGGCAGCATCAGAATGCTGACATCGGTCTTACCAGGGCAGTATGTAGTAGTACTGTATTTGTAGACTATCAACTCCATAAGAATCTGGGCAATTCACAAACCTGGCATAAAACCATGAAAACTAATCATATCAACCTCAATTCCCGAATACCTTCTTCTCCACCAAATTCCCTCCCACCCAATTCTAAAAATCATCATCATCATTTTAGCCATTGTTTATCCAACTGCAGGATGAAGGCCTCTTCCGCATGTTTTCAACCAATGTGGACCTGAGTTTTCTTTTGCCAATTGGGTCCACAATACTTGCTGATGTCGTCAATTCATCTTGTGTTAGTGTATTTTTCGGAGTATAAGACGCACCGGAGTATAAAACGCACCTACCTTTTTGGTGAGGAAAAGAAGAAAAAGAAATCTCCCTCTGCCTCTGCCTCTGAGCAATTTTGCCTCGTTGCAGCAAACAGCAAACAGCCTGCTTTATTTTCATTTTCGTTTTCAGCGTAGCTTGATTAGCACAAGGAAAAAAAAAACCTTCTCCAGCAATTTACCTCTTTGCAGCAAGCAGCAGAACCCTGCAAACAGCTGAGAGCAAATCAGCTGAGAGTCGGGAGGCCGAGCCAATCAACTTGTGCTAATTAGCCCGTGCTGAAGCTGAAAGGAGCTGTTTTTTCTTGCTGTCTGCTTGCAAGGAGGTAACTGCTGGGAGGCAGAGGCCAAAGGGTGGGGGCCAGTGGGTGGGTGGGGCTACATTCAGTGTATAAGATGCACCTAAATTTTCACCCCCTTTTAGGGAGGGAAAAGGTGCATCTTATACTCCAAAAAATACAGTAGGTCTCTTTCGTGGAACCTTTTTATCAAGTGGGATCAATTCTATGACTGCCTTGGTCAACCTTCCATCAATTCTTCTTGCTATGTGATCGGCCCATTTCCATTTCAATTCTTTTACTCTCTTGATGATACCGTATAGTTTTGTTTGTTCTCTAATCCATGTGCAGGTTTTTCTATCTTGTCTTGTAATGCCAAGCATGTATCTTTCCATGGCTCTTTGTGCCACTCGTAGCTTTTGTATTACCAAAGGCAGTATGTAGTAGTACTGTATTTCTAGATTATCAACTCCTCAAGGGCTTTGGTTGTTACGGGAGCCCCTCGTTACTCCCATATAACACCTCTCCTGCATGAGCTGCACTGGTTACCAGTGCCTCTCCAGGTCCGCTTCAAGGTGCTGGTTCTCACCTATAAGGCCCTACATGACTTAGGTCCGGGATATTTGCAGGACCTTCTCCTGCCTGCCTCTCACCGTCCTATTCGCTCACATAGGGTTGCTCTCCTCAGGGTTCCGATGGCGAGCCAATGTCATCTGGCGGTGCCCAGGGGTAGGGCATTCTCTGTGGGTGCTCCCACCCTCTGGAATGAGTTGCCTACTGAGCTCCGGACGGCTCCTGATCTCCGCTCCTTCCGTCGGGACCTGAAGACTTGGCTGTTCAAGCAAATAGGCTGACTCCGATTCTGGGTTTTATTATTTATTATTTAATTTGGTTTAAAATGGGATTTTGTTGTACATGTTTTTAACTTGTGTTCACCGCCCTGAGTCCTTCTGGAGAAGGGTGGCATATAAATACATGAAATAAATAAATAAATAAATAAATTCACAAACCTGGCATAAAACCATGAAAACTAATCAAATCAACCTCAATTCCCAAATACCTTCTTTTCCACCAAATTTTCTCCTGCCCAATTCTAAAAACCTACATATTTAACAATATTTCAAAGCTCTGTGGAAAAGTTTGTTTTAGACTGCCTTTCTGAATATCTTTAAAAAAAGAATGTCATCTGGATCTCTCTGGGAGCTCCATAAGCTGTGGGGCCATAAACAGAAAAGCACAAATTCCGTTCCCTTTATTCCAATCAGTGGTAGTGATTCTTAAATTCCGAGCTCATGACATACAGACAGCCTAGTTTTATCTGAAGGAGCTAATCCTACAAGTGCCCAGATGTTGAACTGCAAAGGCGTTATCTTTTCAAAACAGCATTTTGAATGTTTTCAGGTGCCAACTAGAAGCCAATGCAAAATTCCAAGAGTCTCCATCCTTCCAATTTGATCTAGCAGACTGGGCATGTTGCAGGATCTCATCAGCCAAAGTGGGTCGGCTGGTGGGGACTAGAAGATGGGCCTTTTCAGCAGCAGCCTCTCCTCTGTGGAATATCCTTCCCTGTGGAGATGAGAAGGGCCCCAATCCTGTTGGCCTTTCATAAGGCTTTAAAAACTTGACTGTGTTCCCATGCCTGGAGCTCTGAATATGTTAAGAGCCCCGTTTCTTGGCTTTACTGTTGACTGCTTAACTATCTCAGCTACTGTGTATACTTATTTTGGATGTTTTTATTGATTTTAAATGTTTTTTATTATGGCAGGATCCAATAGCAATAGCACTTAGACTTATATGCCACTTTACAGTGCTTTACAGCCCTCTCTAAGCTGTTTACAGAATCAACATATTGCCCCCAACAATTTGGGCCCTCATTTTACCCAGCTCGGAAGGATGGAAGGCTGAATCAACCTTGAGCCTGGTGAGATTTGAACTGCCAGATTGCAGCCAGCCAGCAGGCAGCAGAAGTAGCCTGCAGTACTTCACTCTAACCACTGTGCCACCGTGGCTCAATCTGGGTTATCAGGACAAGAGGTTTTGTCTTCTAAGCTTTCAGACTTGTGCTGGAGCCCATCTTCAGGGAACTTCTCTCTAGCCAGCTTTGAGTAGTTCCCTGAAGATGGGCTCCAGCACGAGTCCAAAAGCTCAGAAAAGTAAAACCTGTGGTCCCAGCGATTAACCCAGATTGGATCCTGCAGCATTATCCTGGGACATGTATATTCACCTTCATTTGTTTTTTTAAAAAAATTGTTTTAATTGTTTTGATAGTTTTGGAATTGTAAGCGGCCCAGAGTCATTGGCTGAAATGCAGCTACAACTAGTGTTCAAAGGCAACACCATGTTGATTGCATTGTAGTAATCAATTTACCCAGTCAAGGTGTGATTCAATGAATGGCTGTTTAAGTCTCTGGCTTTGTTTAAATCTGGTGGATTGGGACTTGTCACATAGCCAATGCATCTGAATTATGTGATCAGTGTTACAGGACATAATGCTGAGTGTGGAAAGGTCAGTGATTATGGTCAGGAGGGAAGAAGGAGGAAGCTCCTGTCAGAGTCCTGAGATTTGCAAATTTGGAAGAGAATCTTTAGGAAACAACGTGTTTAATTCTAACAGAGTTGGAAAAAACAATAGGTAGAAGGAAGAATAATAAAAAGGGTCTCAGAGAGCAATTTGACTGTGCAGTAACATTTGTGTATTCTTAACTCATTGTTGGCTGCCATCCAATACAACCAAGTAATACCAGGACATACTTGCAATTTAACTACTCTGAGTCTTAAGAGGCAAAATGTTAGAAATGTCAGTTTGGAGTGTTTGATTTATACCTTAGACCTAATTCTAATTATTTTAACCTCATAATTTGCATAAATCCAATCACAGCTATCAAATCTGACGAAGACATAAATTCTTCTGATAGCCTTTGATTTACAACCAGTATACTGTTTTCTCGCTTGACCCTTTTGGGACTGATTTTTTTTTTTTTAAATGAATTAGTGGAATGATTTTTTTTTAAAAAGGAAGAAAATAAATGGTATGGGTAAAACGCTGTACATCTACTAACACATTGTGGAAACCTTCCTTCAGTTTCACCCAGTCAGATAGAAAGCATTGTTTTGAACTTACAAATGTCACTTCATCCTTACAGAAAGGTTAATAATTGAAGCATATCACTTAATCATTACAAAAGGATGACAACAATCCCTTACAGACTTGCATATGTAGGTCTATTGATTGGGATGGATGTGAGCATGAAGGCCTAATGATTGGGATGGACCTGAGCTCTGTATCACATCATGGTTTCAGAATTCACTTGTTCTGACCTAGGCTTCCTTAGAAGTTAAACAGCACAAACTTAGTCACGGCAAAACTCTTTAATTCATATGGCTGTAAATTACTTTCATTTACAGTCCGCAAGGCTTGATAAACAGTCTTTCAGAGGAAGGTTATCAACACCCACCTATCTCACATGGAACACTGCCAAAGAGCTAATTTCCAGACACAGGGCAAGGCCAAACTTGGCACAGTCACAAACAGAATTTTCAAATCTTGAATCGGCCACTAATTGCTTCCTGCAAAAGCTCACGTGCCGTTCGCTTCTCTTTTATGCCTTATGGGAGGGACCAATCATCTCCAAGCCTTACTCCAAAGTCGACCCTGTTTCCTTAATTGATCCTGTCTCCTGGCAGCTCTGCGCATGCGCACACTGGGAACAGGCTGACGCTGTTCTTCCGCCTCGCTGATGTCAGACTCCAGAGCAGGGGTGGGTTCTAAATTTTTTTACTACTGGTTCTGTGGGCGTGGCTTATTTTATGGGCGTGGTTTGATGGTCATGTGACAATTCTTTAGGATTTAGCAGAGGTACTGGTCTACCAGGCTTTTAACTGCTTGCAGAGCTGTACTGGTCTACCCATTTGTTCTTGGAGCGTCCTGGTCTACCCATTTGTTTTTCGAGCATCCCAGTCAACCACCACACTGTCTTTTAACACTGATCAGTTGTAAGGGCGGCCCTTTAAAGCCCCGCAGCAAGAGTTTAAACAGTTTTTTTCCTTCTAGCCATCAGCTGAGATTCGGGAGGCAGCGAATAGATTGGGGGCGGAGCCAAATAAAAGGTAAGAATAATGCAGGCGGGGCAGGGCGGGGTGGGAGCGCCCAGCTCCCGAACAAAGAGAACCAGTTCAGTGACGTCATATCGTCACGAACCGGGCCGAACCAGGAGGAACCCACCACTGCTCCAGAGACTCCAGAAGCAGCAAAGAACTACCAGAAGCCCTCTCTTCCTCTGACTCAGAGCCATCATCCGAGCCTTCCCCAGACTCCAGGACTGGCCCACATTCCTCCCCAACCTCCTCACTATCCGAATCTGCTGCCAGTTCTGCTGGCGGGCCACAACATCACTGAAGGAAAAGTGGATGAAGTATAATCCTTTAGATATTTATAAACTAAAATTCCCACCATCCCTTCCCGTGAGCTATAATAGCTAAGGCTGATGGGAAATGGAGTTTAACATTCTAAGGAGGGCCAGACTTTACTCACATCTGAAAATAAAGTTTTTCTTATTCCCTCTGCAGTCATGCATCAAGACTCACACAAGACTCATTTAGTTCAGTAGTAGAGGTAGTCCTCAATTTACAACTATCCTTTCACTGGCCATTTGAAGTTATAAGAGAACTGATAAAGGTAACTTATGACTGTTTTGCACACTTATGACCATTGCAGCATCCCCATGGTCACATGACTGAAATTTGGATGCTTGGCAACTGGCATGTATTTAAGTCCCGGGATCATGTGGTTACCTTTGGCGACCTTCTGACAAGCAAACTCAATGGAGAAGCCAGATTCACTTAACAACTATGTTACCAACTGAACAACTGCAGTGATTCACTTAACAACTATGGCAAGAAAAGTTGTAAAACGGGACAAAACTCAGTTCACAACTATCTTGCTTAGCTACAGAGATCTTGTACTCAATTGTGGTCATAAGTTGATGATTGCCTGTAATGTAATATTCTTTAAATATAGCTATAAACTATGATGGGTAAACTTGCTCCATATTCTTTATCCCCGGTATTTTTTTTTTAGCAAAATGTTTCCAAGCAAGGAAGTTCTACTTGGATGTAGAATGTGTAACAGTTATTGATGGATCATCATTCTTGAAATAATCAGATTTTTAAAAAATAAATCCATCAGCAATGACAGTGATTGTCACATCTTGTAGAGACTTCCATTATTATGTGTTACATGAAAATGAAAAAAAACTTTCAGCTGGCCTTGCTGCAAATATGAATAACCAGGTTTCTCTTCTGTCATTTTTTCCCCTTTTCTCCACATTTCTCTTTGCTCTTACTTTCTGCTTTCATTTTGACTTTGACTTTATCCTGCTGCAATGCTGTTTCTCTGGCCTAAACACTGTTAAAACACAACCATCCTTGCCCATTTACCTAGGATGAAATCTATCGCTTGTGAAAATGAATTGCAAATAGTTCTAGATTTACAACAGTTCATTTACTGATCATTCAAAGTTACAACACTATTGAAAAAAAAAAGGACTTATGACCATTTTCCCCACTTACAACCATTGCACCATCCCCTTGGTCACGTGATCAAAATTCGGATGCTTAGCAAACAAGTTCATATTTATGACGGTTGCTGGGTCCCAGAGTCACGTGATCAGCTTTTCAGTGGTGGGTTTCCAATATTCTTACCACCGGTTCGCTGGGCGCGCACATGCTTGCTTCACGCACATGCGCTCCCTCTGCACATGCGCCCGGCTTTCCACGCATGCTCTTTGCTTGCTCGCGCGCCTTCCGCACATGCACCCAGCCTCAAAAACGTGCATAATAGGACGACATAGAGGTGCGGCGGGTGGGCAGGCCACCTGTGATCTCTGCTACCAGCTCGCCCGAACCGGTACAAACCGGCTGAATACCACCTCTGTAGCTTTTGCGACCTTCTGACAAGCAAAGTCAATGGGAGAAACCAGAGTTCACTTCACAACAGTGTTACTAACTGAAGAACTGCGGTGATTCACTTAACAACTGTGGCAAGAAAGGTCGGAAAATGGGGCAAAACTCACTTAAAATTGTTTCACTTAGCAACCTAAGTTTTTGCATCAATCGTGGTTGTAAGTTGAGGACTACCTGTACAGTGGAGAAAATTTTATAAGACCAAGGACATGGCTGGTTTTTTTTTTTTAAATGCTTTTATGTCCATAAAAAGCAACACTTCCATTAATATATGCACACATTATTTTACACCCTCTTTGAAGGCTGGTTCTAAAAGGTCTGCAAGGAATAAATCCTTTGTTCATTTCACTCTTGGATCTTTACAATCTCAAAGAAAGGCAAAAACACTTCACCGAAAAGGAGAAAATTGATAAGGGAAAGGAATTACAAATGGGAAAAAACAAACTCTCCCTTGCATATCACAGCACTTAGTGAACATTTTCCCCATATTATATAAATATTCCAATTTTCCTAATAAAGATTTCAAAAACAGCATCGTTTTAAAGTATTTATTATATTTCCTTTTGTACTGATATCTCAGCGAGCCTAAAGTGTTGCTGAAAGGAATAGGAGGCTTAGCAGATCAGATAGCAAACACAGAAACATTATGCCCTCAATTTTAATAGACTAATGGGGAAAAGAGTGTTTTTGACAGCTGAACACCCATTAATATGAGGCTTACCCTACCCAAACAACAATAACTCCAGTGGGTACAGCAAGTTAGGCCACATCCCCTCCTCTCTCTCTTCCTCAGCTTCTGGGCAGTATATCCCACCTTTGTCTCTGAAGAAAGGTCTGTTTGGTCATAGGGCTACTCTGCTTTACAAAAGCAGTGAAAATGTGGCTTTTCAAACCAGTCTGAAGTGCTTTAGTGATTCTGATGAGTGTCAAGCAATGAGATTTGATTAACAGTCTTTTAGGTAGTTCTAACATTATTATTTTCTTTTCAGCATTTGATTCTTTGCCTTTAACTGACTTATAAGCCACCTTTGATTTGTTGACCTTATACACCTAACATGTTGTTGTCGTCGTCGTCATCATCATCATCATCATCATCATCATCATCATCATCATGCCACCAGCCTGCTTTCCCCTCAATCATCCCAACCAGGGGTGAAATCCAGCAGGTTCTGACAGGTTCTGGAGAACCGGTAGCAGAAATTTTGAGCAGTTCGGAGAACCGGTAGCGGAAATTTTGAGTAGTTCAGAGCACCGGCAAATACCACCTCTGGCTGGCCCCAGAGTGGGGTGGAGATTTTGCAATATCCTTCCCCCAGGAGTGGGGAGGGAATGGGGATTTTGCAGTATCCTTCCCCTGGAGTGGAGTGGGAATGGAGATTTTGCAGTATCCTTCCCCTGGAGTGGGGTGGGAATGGAGATTTTGCAGCATCTTTCCCCTGCCACGCCCACCAAGCCACACCCACCAAGCCACACCACGCCCACCAAGCCATGCCCACAGAACTGGTAGTAAAAAAATTTGGATTTCACCACTGACCCCAACTCTTTCCATCCCTCCCTTTCTGCCCTCCCCCATTACCATAGCCTCAAAGTGAGACCCCACCCAGCTTGATCTTTCCTTTCCTTTCCTTTCCTTTCCTTTCCTTTCCTTTCCTTTCCTTTCCTTTCCTTTCCTTTCCTTTCCTTTCCTTTCCTTTCCTTTCCTTCCCTCTCCTCAACTGCTGCATTCAGCAGATTTTGTCTGCTAATTCTGAAGTTGCTTAAAGCAATGTTTGTAAAATCAATGGTTTATTGCACACAGAATAATTCACATTTTCTCAAAAGCTTTAGTTCTCAACAGACACAGTCTCAGAGAGCCAACTGCTACTCGATAGGGGAAAAAAAAGATGGACTGACTTTGCCCCTCTCTGAACCAGAATACGATTTGTTTGACTTAGCATACTTTGATGGTTCCGGGGTTTATTTATGGTATTTATTTATTAATTTTTTATCTCACTATCCAAAACATTGAGTGTTGAGTCAGTGCAGTCAGTTACGTTTTATTCAGTAATCCACAGGCAATCAAATCATGTCTCACTTCCAGGTGTGTGTCAGGTTACTCAGCAGTGCCCAAAGACTTGTGATTCAGCACTGTTTCCATGGGCTTAATTTATAACAACCACTCACTGGTTTATCACTTGATGCCTTGAGAATCAGTTGCTTCAGCTAGTTGTGGATTACAAGCACCATCAGTCCTGACCACTGTCAATATCAGTCGCAGCATTTATGGCCCAAAATGAATATTCCCCCTCCCCCCGGTCAGATTGGGAATTAGAGTATTTGTTTGTTTGTTTGTTTGTTTGTTTGTTTGTTTTTTGTTCATTAATTAATTAATTAATTCATTCAGTTATTCAGTTATTCAGTTATTTAGTTATTTATTGCTTATGCTGCCCATTACAACCGTCTCTGTATGGCGTAAAATATAATAAAAAGGTAGAAAAGATAATACAAAACAATTAAAATTAAGAGAATTAAATAGGAATCTAAAAACAAGAGGTTGGGTGGTATGGGAGTGAGGATCTTCTTGCTATCCCATCAGCCAACCCCAGCAAAGAACGTCCTTATTGGGGTCCCAGGCCAAGATGGCACAGCCAGGTTTTCAGGCTCTTCCAGAAGGCCAGGAAGATGGGGGCCGACCTCACCTCCAGAGGAAGACTATCACAGAGGGTGGGGGACACAGCAAAAAAGGTCTTCTCCTGGATTCCACCAGTCAAAAAATTTTGGCACAAAGGATCCAAAGTAGGCCTCTTCCACTGGAACGAGTCAGGCAGGCTAATCTGAACATTGGGGTGAGACAACTCGTTAGATACTTGGGATCTTTTGCACCCATGCCATAAAGGGCTTTAAAGGTAATGACCAACATTAACATTTTGAAGGCAAGAGAGCTATTGTTGGAAATGGAAAAGACAGAGATGATAGGTCATGTTTGTAGAAAACTTCAATGTTGCATTAGGAGAAAGCCTACCAGACGTCTCCAAATTCTAGCTTCTGCCTTAAAAGCAATAGAAACAATTACCAAACATTTAAAAGAATTAAATTGAAGTCTGGACATAGATGATCGTTTATGTTTCTCCAAGTCATGTAAGTTGCAGGAAAAGTTTCACAAAACATGAAGCTACCAAAAAAAAAAAAAAAAAAAAAAAGTGGAATGAGTGTAAATAGTCATGTGAATATTTGGTAATCCAACTTTTGCAAAGCTGATGTTCTCCAGTGCTGCAAGTGCATCTTTGCACTTTCTCTAGTTCACCACTAAGTTTTCACTGAGCAAAGAAACATAACCGAAATCAATCTGCATAATCCGTTCATGCAGTTCATATAATTAGTGAAATAACTTCTAGAGAATAAGCAAAATTATCGACAGGGCTTCAAAAATAGCAGAAGGTATTGGCAGTTAGAAAGTAACCAATATCGTGTAGTGTAAACCCAAAAAAGTTCATTCTATCACAAACGCACTGAAGGATGAAAGCAAGAAGACCGATCCCATTGATTTTCAAGGCTTAGTTTTGTTTTGTTTTTTAAATTTTACACTCTAAGAAATGCAGTGGAAAACCTATAGCGAGATTGGATATTGAATCAGGACCAGGCATACAGAGCCAGACATTCTAGGCATATGCATTGCTTTAGACCGTCTGCAAAAGCAACATAGAAAAAGTGGGGGGGGGGGAGGGGGGGAGGGAAGAGGTGGCTGCTTTATTGATTCAAAGGGAGATGGGTTGTGATGCAATGATTTCAAAGGATTTTTAGCCAATTCAATAACTGGAATAACTGAAATTCACAAGGAAAGGTGTATGAAAAGCTTATGCACACATAGGGATTCACTTACTGACCCTGTGATTCATTTAAGACTGTGGCAAAAAAAATGGTTGTGAAATTAGATGTGACTCACTTAGTGGCAGAGATTCTGGTTCCAATTGTAGCTGTAAATCAAGGATTACCTGTACTTGCACTCTTGTAAGGTTTATATCCCTTTTTGAAAACGGGGGAAAAAAATCCCCTGGGGAAGAAAATTGCTTAGCAGTAATAAAAGTTAAGGAGAAAATGGTTTTCTATAAAATAAGGTATTAAAAATGAGATGAATGAGTCAGCTTTAACAGTAACTAAGAAGAAGGATTTCAAAGATCCTTTGGATAGTAAACACTCTCAGCATGTGATTATTCATCATGAATGTGCTGTTAACTCCCCCGAGCAGCAAGATTATCTTCTTTCAGTTCCTCAGGTTTTTTTTTCTTTTTTTTTCTTTTCTCTTTTTGCAATCCTATAACAAGTTTATTTGACTTCATTTAGTGCTCAAGGATGTTACAATCCTATTCTGCCAACTTTTGCAATTTGCTCCAACTCTGCATATTGTTCAGAATAAAAAAATGAGGTGTGCTTAGAATTCTCTAGCTTATTTGAGGAAATCCAACCTTTTACGCTTACAACATGCTAAAGAATGTAATTTTTGAAGACGTGGGCAGAGCGCTTGCTGATGTTAGCTGGGCATGTGTGTTAAAGTAGGCAATATGGGAGGAAGGAGCTGGATTCTGACTGAGGCCGATGCTTCCTTGCAGAAGGAAGCCAGTTGCCTCAAAAGAGGAACTGATCTAACCCTCAGAATAACAGAGTTGGAAGGGACCTTGGAGATCTTCTAGTCCAATCCCTGCTCAAACAGGAGACCCTTATGGGAAGACCCCTCCTCTCCTCCCCATTGGAAGAAATATCCATCTGGTTCAGTTCCAAGTGGGGAGAAAGACACTGGAAACATGGAGGCTGATTGGAAAGATGGTTTAATGGTGAAGCAGAACCACCAAGCACGTGTGATTCTGGACAACATGGAGTGGAGAGTGAGGGTTATTTATACCCTCTCTTGGGCCTTGCCCTTGAGCCTCCTGTTCCTGTGCAAGAAATGTATTCTATTGATTGCTTTTAGACTCCCATGGGGCTATGCAGGGGTCATAGCTGAGGTTGTCCGAGTTAAGTTTGGTTGAAACTTGGATGGTGATGATGTAATGAAAAGGCTTGTGTTCTTCAGGCAATTCCTATTGTGTCTTAATGGCTTTGACTTGGTTTGGATCTTGAGTGAGGGCTAATCCCATCATCCTGAGGCTGAAGGTCTTTTGTCTTGTAGATAGGCTGCCCCAGTCTTTCTTAATGGGCACCAAATATCTGCTGGGGGCAAGGAGTTGAAGCTCTGAGTTTCTGTCTTTAGAAACATGTTTCTCCTTTAGGGAAATATAATATTCTGCCTTTTAACATCAAAATCTCAAAATATTTCATTCTTCTAGGAGGGGTGAGTTCCCTCACCCCAGAAGAATAAAAAATTTTGGGGAAATATTAAGAGGCAGAATATTATATTTCTCTAAAAGAGAAATAGAGAAACATCCTCTTAAAGACATAAAGCAGACTCAGTCTTTCTTAATAGCCATTTAAGAAATAGCCTTTCTTAAGGTTTATCCTTTGTTCAAATTACCTAGAGATAGTATTTTAACACATACTCACACTATTACATATTCAAGGTACAGCTGTGTTTAAATTTGCTTTTCAACTGTATTGCTGATAATTTCCCATAAGCCTTAACTTTCAAGAAAATGTCTCTCTTTCGAAGACCAGGACTGGCAGGAGATCATTTAATACATTGCAGCATTTTTAGCTGTTCTCAAGCCTCCATGAACAAAGAAAATAATCAAGCCAACTTTGGGAAAGGCTGAGAATGTATCTTACCCAAACCTATTTTGATGTTTTTCCTTTTCAAATGTTTCTTTTACTTTTACAATGCTCTTTTCTATGGCTATGCTGTAATTCTTGTAAAACAAGAGAAGTGATAAGGGAATATCAAAGAGGTGAGAAATGATGGGGTGGGGAGCGGGGTGTGTGTGAGTGCTTAGCAAATTTGGGTGACAATAAGGGATTAGCTAACTTTAAACATTTAGGTGTGACAGCAGACGATAGGCGGACTGTTAGTGTGTGATAGGCCTGGGCCTATCAACTGGGCCTGGGAAGGATGGACAAGGGGCCAGTGATAGAAATGTATAAAATATGCTGAGATCTGAAACTGGTGTGGCTTCTTGTCTGTGTGTGTATTGAGACCCACCAGCCTTTGCAAAAGCTTCATACAAAAATCTTTGTTTTGTTTCTGTTGGAAAAAATGTCCATCTGGGTTCAGTTCCAAGTGGGAAGAAAGATACTGGAAACATGGAGACTGCTTGGAAAGATGGTTTAATGGACAGGATCACGTGATTTGAGGTCCTGGGCAAAAAGGACACTCACATGGGTGAGAGAGGGAGAGAGATTGATACCCTCTGTTGGGCTTTGAACTTGCTTCCTGTTCCTGTGGCAAAGAATGTATCCTGATTGGTTGCCAGACTCCCATGCTTAGTTGAATCTTGCTGGATGATGTAATCTTCCCAGCTGCAATGAGGTGAGATGGGTAGAGGGCTAATCCTATTATGTCCTGAGGGTGAAGGTCTTTTGTGTTGTAGATAAGCTGGCCCAGCCTTTTGTCTTGTGAATAACCAAAGTATCTGCAGGAGGCAGGGAGCTGGGGCTGAATTTCTGTCTTAAGATTTCTATTTCTCTTTTAGGGGAAATATTCTGCCTTTTTAATATTTCCTAGAATATTTCATTTTTCTAGGAGAGGGATGGGTGCTGACTTCCTACATTTCCAACAACTTCGGAGTTGAGTTTTACTCCTCACAGTGAGAAAGGACACTCCCAGCTGAACAAATACAGTACACCAGTTGCAGTCTTTCCTAGAACACTGATATAATCTCTATTCGTACTCTTGTCACTGTAATTCATACCATATGGGGATATATTTTAGGACCATTTGAAATCTTCAGTTGGTATAAAATGAGGCTGCTCATGAATTTACTAGTCAATCTCCCCATTACCATATGAAATCATTACCATTCAATGGCTATTGATTTGTTTCGGAATGCAATTATGGATGCTGAAGATCAGCCACAACGCATAAATTCCGCCCTCCCTATTGGAATGGTGTTAAAATAGCTATGACCAGTAGGGGGCACTACACAACTGGTTCTCTGTTTATTGGGACACTTCAGGCATAGGAATCTGCCATGCTAGATGTTTTATCTACAACCCTTTAACAGGCCTTGCAATTGATGGCTATACAGTGCATTAGTTTTAGAGCTATCTTGGCCTGGCTGTCAGTAGTTTGTAGAAAAAGAAATCTTATAGAAGCGAAATAGCTGTGCCTTCCTTTTTCCCCCCTACATGTTCTCATAGTAGGGAATTTTGTGGGTTTTTTTTTTAATTGGTCTGGGCCTTATGCTAGAACTCTCAAGATTCCTTCTCCATAAGAGAAGAAGGTGGGGTGGGGTCTGTGTAGCTTTTATTAGACAGGTCAGGATACTTTTAAAATCAATGTATACTCATCAAGTGAAAGGTGTGTGGGTTTAAATCCCATTAAAGGGTTGAACATAGAACATCTAATATGGAAGATAACTGCACCCTAAGACTCCCAATGAGAATGGAATTGATTGTGTAGTGCCTCCCACTGGTCACTAGCTAATACAACAAAATGATAACAGCGTGAGGCCCAAACCAATGAGGATCACAAACCTTTTACATGTAATCCTCGACTTACAGTATTCATTTAGTGATGTTCAAAGTTACAACAGCACTGAAAAAAGTGACTTAGGGCTATTTTTCATCCTTATGACCGTTGTAGTTTCCCCGTGGTCATGTGATCAAAAATTCAAACGCTTGGCAACTGATTCATATTTATGAGGGTTGCAGTGTCCCGGGGGTCATGTCCAGTGGTGGGTTGCTACCAGTTCTACCTGGATCAGCGAACCGGTAGTGGCGGCGGCGGGAGGCTCCGCCCACCTGCACCGGACGCTTCTGTGCATGCGCAGAAGCATCGCACGCACGAGCAAACCGGTAGCAATGGGTTTTGCAACCCACTACTGGTCATGTCATCACCTTTTGCTACCTTTTGACAAGCAAAGTCAGTGGGGAACCCTGATTCACAACCATAATATTAACTTAATAACTTAACAACTGTGGCAAGAAAGTTCGTAAAATAGGGCAAAATTCACTTAACAACTGTCTCGCTGAGCAACAGAAATGTTGGGCTCAATTGTAATTTCATATTACTACCTGTAATATAAAAGCATATAGAAAAAAGGAAGATGTATTTGAATAGCTTCTGCAAGTCTGGATAAATAGTGAATAGTGAATAATGAATTTTTTTTCATTTTTTTTTTTTTCATTTTATTAAATTTGTATACCGCCCTATTCCCGAAGGACTCAGGGCGGTGAACAGCCATAGAATAAAACATATAAATACAAAATTTAAAATAGAATAAAACAAATTAAATAATTTGGCTGAATTTTAAAACCCCAATAATTTAAAACCAAATTTAAAATTTCCATTTAAAAAGGGGAAAAAAAAAACTTAGGTGATGGTCCTCAGATAGCAAGAACTATGACAGAAACAGACAATTTTGGTGGGGTCTCCTTCTGGAACAATTTTTCTACTCAAGGCAAGGTCTTCTAGAGATTTGTCAGGCCTTAGCTTTTCTAGAAGGCCTTCAGAGAGGGACTAGTCTTAAGTGTGGTCAGTTCCAGAATGTGAAAAAATTGTTTCATAGTGATATCTTCTTCCTTGTATTTATTTCATTAATACCATATCATTTGATTGGGTTTCCCCCCAGATTTATTGTTTAGCATATTGGACTGAAATGGTATAAAATCTTTTGAATATATAAATAGATAAATTTAATAAATAATTTATTTAAATCAATAAATTTGATTTAAATTTAAATTTAAAAGAGCCTTGGTAGTACAATGGTCTAAGGCACCCTGTTATTAAGCTGGTTATTAAGACCAGCTGCCTGCAATTACTGCAGATTCGAATCTCACCAAGGCTCAAGGTTGACTCAGCCTTCCATCCTTTCTAAGGTAGGTAAATTGAGGACCCAGTTGTGGGGGCAATAAGCTGACTTTGTATAAATATACAAAAGAATGAAGGCTATTGCTTAGCGCATTGTAAGCAGCCCTGAGTCTCCGGAGAAGGGCGGCATATAAATCAAATTAAAAAATAATAATAATAAAATAAAAATTAATAAAGAAATTAAATTTATTTAGTCTTACTGATAGGACAGAGCAGCTGCCTCAGTCCCTTGAAATCTCAGTGCTACATTTGAAACAATGCACTTTAGTAGTGCAAGGCAAGAGCTGAATTTTGTTATCTCCCTCAACATTTCATTATTTTCTGTTCTTCATTCCCAGTTGGAACCTTATTAGAAGAAACTTTTTTCTTTCTCCTAGTTAAGGAACTCCTACCAATTTTCTCATCCTCTTTAAATGCAAGGAAACGTCGATGAACATATGCAAAGCCTATAAGTCTACTCTATTCAGTGCAGTTCCAGATAACTAAAGAAGTATTTTGATCTTGCGCGCTAGATGAAGTAGTTACAAGAGGACTACTTTATGAAGCATCTTCTTCATATCAAATAGTCTTGAAGACTGAGACATTGGGAGTCATGACTTGAATGTACAACTGGACAAATGTATTTATTTATTTTTATCCCACCTTTATTCTTTTATAAATAACTCAAGGTGGGGAACCTACCTAATACTCATGGTTTATAGGTCATGGTTGTCCCAAGGTGCTTTTTCAAGAGGCAACTGGACTTTCTGGTTTTTCTTTGAAGACATTTTGCTTCTCATCCAAGAAGCTTCTTGGATGAAAAGCAAAATGTCTTTTAAAAAAAAACAAACCAGAAAGTCCAGTTGCCTCTTGAAAAAGCACCTTTGGGACATGCCTAATACGCCTTCCTCCTCCTATTTTTAACCAACTTAGATGATTAGATAGAGAAAGAGAGTGGCTGACCCAAAATCACCCACCCACCTGGCTTTCATGCAAATATAATTAATTTACTGGTTTTGTTTCTTTTTTAAAAAACCTGAATGGTTACTTATTTAATCTTCTTGCTACTTGCATCTAGACATGTCTGGATTTATTCAGGTGCCTTTACTGCAATGAGTAATAGGTCAAAAAAACCCATAAGTTTAACAAAGATAAAGTCATCTTTGACTGAATGCGGCTTAACGCATTGTAAGCCGCTGTGAATCTCCGGAGAAGGGCGGCATATAAATCAAATTAAAAAAAAAAATCATGTATGGATCTAGTTTTCTTGGAACTGGTACACAAGTGGTTTCTTATTTGCCTCTTTCAGGATGCTTGTTTTCAACTTCCCAGTCTAGCTTCCTAGACCTTGAGTTTCTTAGCGACATCCTATTTCAGTGCTAACTTTAGTCAAGATAATACAAGAGAAAGTTTCAGAGTATTTCATTTTTAAAAACTTGATATTAATATTGATCAATGATACCAAGATAGGAATATACTGAATACCGTATTTTTCGGCGTATAAGATGCACATTTCCCCCCCCCCCCCCAAAAAAAGAGGGTGAAACTGAGGTTTCAGAGGCTGAAAAAAGCATCAGAAACGAAGCTTCAGAAAAGAAGCCCCCAAACAGAGCTCCAGGAAAAAAAGCTCTGAAGATCTGTTTCGGAGGCTTTCAGAGGCAGGAAAAAGCTTTTTCTGAAATAAGAGTTTCAGAAGTTTCAGAAAAAAAAGCAAAAAAAAAAGCAAAAAAAAAAAAAAAAGCAAGGCACAGAGCTCACAACCAAGGAACCTGTTGCTAAAATTCACCTCTGGGAACAGCTGATTTGGGGTATTCCAGGAGGCCGATCCACCTGCCAATCAGCTTTTTTCTTATTTTCCTCCCCGAAAACTAAGGTGCGTCTTATACTCTGGTGTGTCTTATACTCCGAAAAATATGGTAGTTTGATACAGTGGTGAAATCCAAACTTTTTTCTGTGGGCGTGGCTTGGTGGGCGTGGTGTGGCTTGGTGGGTGTGGCAGGAGAAGGATATTGCAAAATCTTCATTCCCACCCCACTCCTGGGGGAAGGATATTGCAAAATCTCAATTCCCACCCCACTCTGGGGCTAACCAGAGGTGGTATTTGGCAGTTCTCCGAACTACTCAAAATTTCCGCTACCGGTTCTCCAGAACCTGTCAGAACCTGCTGGATTTCACCCCTGGCTTGATAGTTACTTCAATCAGAAAAACAAAACAAAAAAATTCCAGGGAAAGTGTTTGGAGAAATAAATGAGGGTTTATACGTAACTCTTTCCTTACTTCTTACTACAATTCCCTTCACTGTGGTTGTGATGAAGGAACGTTTTAGATCTTTGTGACACAAAGGATGGAATTTTGAACAGCATTTCTTTTGAGTAGAACATATATTCCAAAAATAATGTTCAGAAGTTCAAAAGATTTATGCTTGAAGAAGATTCTCTGTTGTTGAGTAGAAATCATGCTGCTGATTGTCTTGGCCCATTGGCAATAGAAATATGACAATGTAGGGTATGCTAATTATGTAGCCATGCTGCCTCTTAACGAGCAACTTTCATTGCAAGGAAAATTGTAAACTACAAAAAAAAAAAAAAAGCTAACTTTTTTTCTTCCTGCTGTACCGTTCACATCTTGACTTCCCCATCTCATGTAAATGAGGACTGAAATGAGAATCCAGCTACTCACATTACAAAATGTATCTTAAATGTGCTTTCAGGGCACACCAGATGCTCATGGGATGGGGATGGGGGTGGTAATAGAAAGAAGGATTTGCAAAGCAAATATTCCTTTCTCAAACTGAGCAGGGTTTTTTTTGTTTTTTTTTTAGCTTGGGAAATTGTTTTGAGTGAAAGAGAGAAAAAGAAAGAATTAGAAACAATGTGCGACTCCTTAAAGCCTCTGCATACGATTTACTCCAGTTGTTTTGTTCATCATAATTAAACTAGGATACTGCATCACTGATTAATTAAGATCACCCTACAAAGTACATTCTTTTTTAAAAGGTTTAAAGCAGTGGTGAAATCCAAATTTTTTTACTACCGGTTCTGTGGGCATGGCTTGGTGGGTATGGTGTGGCTTGGTGGGCGAGGCTTGGTGGACGTGGCAGGGGAAGGATACTGCAAAATCTCCATTCCCTCCCCATTCCTGGGGGAAGGATATTGCAAAATCTCCATTCCCACCCCATTCCTGGGGGAAGGATATTGCAAAATCTCCATTCCCACTCCATTCTGGGGCCAGCCAGAGGTGGTATTTGTCATTTCTCCGAACTGCTCAAAATTTCCACTACCGGTTCGCCAGAACCTGCTGGATTTCACTCCTGGTTTAAAGCCTTTTTATAGAAACTTAAACAGTAAAAATAGGTAACTGATTTTCTATTGTGCATTATTATGTATTATTACGTAGAGGTGCATTTGTGTGCATAAGACATAACAGTTATTAAGTAATGGTTTCATCTATTTATGCCTATGTGGACAACAAATCCATTTCTTTCTAAGGGACTACCTGACTAAGAAGCTTCAACAAGGATGTATGTAATAAAGATGTTGCTGAATACTACTTATGCAATATCCGTTTTGGAATGCCTTTCTGATATGCTGGGACTCCAAGTTCCAGAGGTTTGTAACTCTTTGCAATTCTAGGAACTGGAGTCCAACCACAGCTGGAGAGCATTATGCCAGGCAGGCCAAAGGCACACGGTGGCATTATACATGAGGTAGGCCAGTCCATCCAGTTAATGCTCTTCTACTTCATGTTCTGTCAGACAGGATAATATGGAAAACAGGCACATGGAGAAAAGAGGAGTCCAATTATCCTGAAATGGGTTAGAGCAGTGGTTCCCAACCTTTTTTTGGCCATGCCCCACCTAAGCATCTGGATAAAATCCTGATGCCCCCCCCCCGTGACATATAATTCTTACTTTACTCAAAAAGTAAACTCTACTCATGCAGAGGAAGCCTAAAAGGCCATTAACTTGGTTTAAACAAGGTTCAAATTGCCCCCATTAAAAATCAAATTGCCCCCCTGTGGGACGTGGGCCCAGTGATGAAATGTAAAATTTGTTACTACCAGTTCTGTGGGCGTGGCTTGGTGGCGGTGGGTAATGTGACTGGGTGGGCGTGGCCAACTTTTTTTTTTTTTTTTTTTACTTTTAAAAGCATTTTTTCTACAACCTCTTCGGCCGAAGAGGTTGAAAAAAAATGTTTTTAAAAGACTCTGATGAACAGGCAATTCAGCTGGGATCCTCAAGTAAAAGTAAAAAGCTGGGATCCTCAAGTAAAAGTTAAAAAAAAGCCTCTGATGATCACATGGCTCAGCTGGGCATTGGGGGGGGGGGCAGTGGGCAGGGATTTTTGCTACCAGTTCTCCAAACCACCCGCTGCCATCGCTACTGGATCAGGTGATCCGGTCCGAACCAGGAGCATTTCACCCCTGCATGGGCCGCATGTTGGGAACCACTGGGCTAGAGGAAGATCAAGATGCTTTTCAGTTGAAAAAAACAAAAGACTTCCAGAAACAAGAACTGATCTGCATTGAGCTAGTCAACTGCCATGGATATCTGGCATAGTCCACTAAAACTGAAAAAAAAGCAATGGCTTTGGGGGTTAAACATGCAATTGCGTAATGTTTGTGAGAGGGTGCAAATACACACATAGAATAAAAAAATGTCTGTTCACCTAAAAATATGAAATTGTCTTTGAATTTCACTAGGTGAACCAGACTTCCCTCACAGTAATGAATTTCTGAGGCAAACTCCTTTCCTTTCCTTTCCTTTCCTTTCCTTTCCTTTCCTTTCCTTTCCTTTCCTTTCCTTTCCTTTCCTTTCCTTTCCTTTCCTTTCCTTTCCTTTTGTCTCCTCTCCTCTCTTCTCCTCTCCTCCCCTCTTTTACATTTCTTAACTATCCAACAACCATTGATCCTCTGGTGATAGACAAAATTGCTTAAACCACACAGTGTAAACTGAGTATAAAAACATAAAAACAATACTACCACCGCTAATAATGAAATATAGTACATGCAGTCATAAGAAACTTGTCAACACATAACGTTTCATATTTCTAAAAAGTCTTCATAAAATATATGTTTTTTTTGCTTTTTTTAAAGAGATCTTTTTATTTTGGCATTAGAAACATTAGAAAGATATAGATGCCAAAGAAGCCCACCTGGAAAGGGCATTTCAAGTAGCGTTAAAGGCACAGTTTCCATGGGATCTTTTAGCTATGTTTCCACACCCACTATGTTTTTTTCTCCGGGTGGTAGTTCTTTTCAACTTTGTAAATCTAACAAGTTTCTGTGATCAATGTTATAAGTGCTTCCCTCCTCTTTGCAAGAGTGAAGGTGGATGAAACATCTCAGAGGAAGTTTTTTTTTCTTTTCTTCTAAATTCAGAGTGAGCTTCTTTGGCAGTCATAAAAAGTGATGTCCACATAAGCTGTGTTGAAAATAAATGTTTGGTTAAGTGAAATGCTTTTCCACAAGAGAAGTAATGCTGCTCTGATCCTGTCATTTCCTGGTTTGTATTTGCTAGAAGAAAGGGGTATTCTTCTTCAGTACTATGAGCATTTATTTGAATAAACGAAGGAATATATTGATACACAGTATCAGAGGCTACATCATAGCACATTAAATCTTAAGTTGTCTGAGATGGACTTGTAAATTTGTATATGCCAGAAATGGAAGTTACGTCAGGCTTTTTTATTCCAGCACGCCTGCAATCATCAATTATTATCAATTGATTTTTTTGAAAAGAAAAAAAAGTAATACAAAATGGATAAAGTATTAGAAATGTATACAACTTGGCTATGTCTATGTTTTACATGCACACGCATACATCAACTGGAAGCAAGGCAACATGTATTTATTTATTACATACTGGGCACATATTCATATTGCTTTCATTTTGCCCCCCCAAAAATACATCTCAAAGTACTTCACTCTGACATAGGCATCCACCACAACAACCTGAACTCAGCCAAGGATCTGATTTTCACCCATGATTCTCAATCCAGGTGTGGCAGCCTGCTTCTGCATCTCTTGGAACCCTACTTTGGCCATCCTAGTATTCGTCCAGTGATACAATTTTAGTCAAAATAATGCTTCTGGATTTTGTGCTTGAAATGGAACAAATTATTAGATTAGATAGGTTTGTTATTATATAAAAAGCTAGATAATGATGATGATGATGATGTTATCCATTCATTTATGTCTGATTCTCAGTGATTCTACGGCCAGGTCTCTCCACATTTCCCGGTCTTGCATTACTTCTTTCAGTTGTTCTATGCTCTGGTTGGGGTGAGCTTTGATGGTGTGCAGCCACTGTGTTCTTTGGGGGTTTGGTTTCCTTGGCTAGTATATATTATTATGTAAAAGTAAAAAGTTAAGGCTGTATATTATTATCTTATTCTACTGCGCTAAAAAAAGTTGGAAGTCAATGCTTTCTTTTCCCTCTGCACTTTTTCCGCTGCCTTTTTTCCTTCCTTACCTTCCCATTATTTTCATTTTTCTTGTATTTTATATTTTGATAAGCTAATGAAAACAATTAAAAGTCAAAATAATTCTCATGATATTCATCCTGAGTGGTTTGTGTTTGTCTGATTCTGGAAGGGTCGATAAGGATTGTGAGTTTGTCACCTGCCTGAAAGACAATATAGTTTCTTCTTCCAAAGAAGAGATGAGTTGCCAACGTTTAGTTTACTTCTACACAGTGCTTCATCTGCTGTAGTGGATAAGGACTCTCCGTGAAGTGAGAATGTTCTGACCTAGGCTTCACAAAAGCACGAAGCAGACTCCTTATCCTGATAAAACCCCTTTTTATTAAACTAATGTGAATTTCTATCATTCACATCCAGCAAAGTCTCTGGAAACAGTCTTTCAAGGGTGAATTTACAACCACAGACCTTATCAGGCTTGGAGAGCTGCCAGGATGATATCTTCCAAACGCAATGCTGTACAAGAAAATACTTGGCAAGGAGTCTCTGAGAGTCACTGAACAGATCTTCACACTAATGAAATGAACTAATCGTCTCCTGCAAACTCCACTCCCCTTTCGCTCCTCTTTATTCCCTAGGGGAGGGGCCATTCACCGTCCATTTGTTCCTTTACTCCAGAGTCGGCCTTTGTTCCTTAACTGTTCCCTTCTCCTGGCAGCTCTGCGCATGCGCATATCGGGAACAGGCTCCAACTGTTCTTCAGCTCCACTTATCTCTGACTCCGAAAGTAGCTGATAACTGTCAGATGGCCCTGGCCCCATCTCTGCCTCTGACGCAGAGCATTCATCAGAGCCTTCCCCAGACTCCAGGACTGGCCCATGTTCCTCTCCAACCTCCTCATTGTCCAAGTCTGCTGCCAGCTCCATTGGCCACTGGAAGGCCACAACAGAGAACATCCTGTTGATGATCACTGCCTTCCAAATAGTGGGTGCAACCAAGCAATCAAAGCCCTGCCCCTTTTGAATACACATTGCCCACGTGGCACCTGTGTCAAGAGGGATGGGGCTAATCTGATTGCGCCTGCCATTTTCAAACAGAGTCTCATTGCTCTTGGTGTGGAATCTTGGATCTGGGGGGGAAGCAGTCTGGCTCTGCCATGCAACAGAGTGAAGGATTTCTTTCGGGGTAAATTTGGCATCAGAAAGATTTAGCCAGCAAGGCTTGTTAAGTATGGGCCCCAACTAGAGAAACAACATCAATTATAGTGGTGCTGCTGCTAGAATATAGGTTAAGAATGAAGACTTTGCTTGCATGCAGGATATTGTATCGTGAAGATTATTTTCCCTAAGTGCAATTTTAAATAACCTCAAAAATCTTGCAGTATTGATTGGACCAAGCTAAGTATTTCCATTATGTAAACCTGGCATAAGATTTCTAGGATTTTCTCCGTGGATTTCTGGAGTTATCTTTCTTCCCTTCCCCAAAACATGTTAAGCTTATTGTAAATGTGGTTTTTAGTATTGCCCACTTCAAAATTGCATTTTCTAGCTGCCCATGTTTCACCAGGCCCAAAGAACATCCAAACAATCCAGAACGCATCAGTCATTTCAGATGTACCGTATCTGCCTGCAACAGCTAAATCACCATGATATTGTCTCAGAGTTGGCCTTCATTACAGTGTCTTTAAGAACCCACAGGCAAAATGGAATGGTGGATATCAGCGTAAGCATGTCTCAGTCATGGAACATTGGTCTTCCAAACCAAGTGTGTGGGGCTGTGCCTTTTTATTAATATATCATCTAAGCCAGGGCTGTCAAACGCGATTTCATTGAGGGTTGAGGTTGTTTCATCAGGGTTGTGTTTTACCTTGGTGGGCCGGGGTGGGTGTGGCCAGGGTGGGCATGGCCAGCTTGACATCACTCCTGTGGTGGCCCAAGCGCTCTGCCAGTGAAAATGGGCTATCAGCTACCACGGCCTCCTGCAATCCTTTGCCAGTGAAAACAGAGCTCGGGAGCCCATTTTCGCTGGCAAAAGCACCACGGGCTGGTCCTTCACTGTTTCCAGGGTGGCTCTGCGGGCCAGATCTAAGTACGCCTGGGCCTTGAGTTTGACACCCCTGATCTAAGTACAATAGTGTAGAGCAGTATTTTTTCACCTCAGCAACTTTAATATATATGTACTCCCAGAATTCTGGGAGAAGAGCCTTGGTGGTGTAGCGGAATAAGTGCTGTTATGAAGCACTTAGCTGCCAGCTGTCTGCAATTAGTGCAAGTTCAAATCTCACCAGGCTCAATGTTGACTCAGCCTTCCATCCTTCCGAGGTAGGTAAATTGAGGACCCGGATTGTGGGGGCAATAAGCTGACTTTGTAGAAACACCGCTTATGGGGGGCCAAAAGCCCTAATAAGCAGGTATATACAAAAGAATGAAGGCATTGTAAGCCGCCCTGAGCCTTCGGAGAAGGGCGGCATATAAATTGAACTAATAAATAAATAAGAATGAGGGATTCTGGGAGTCAAAGTCCACACATCTTAAAATTGTTGCGGTTGAGAAACATTGGGATAGATCACAAGGCTCTGTACTTTATATTTGCCATTGTCTTGGTCTGGCCCTGTACTTGTATCAAATGATGGATAGCCAAATACATACCCTTTATTTATTTATTAAATTTATCTCCCTATCAAGCAACTCTGGGTGTAGATTCTGGGCTGTTGGCTGCTTGTGACTGACGTTTTTCCTGGGCTCGTAGGATTTGATGAATGACACGGTGCAATAACTTATTTGGATGTTTCTTTACTTTGGATATTCCATGTATTAAGAAAACACATCAAAGCTAATGGCATCAGTTAGCTTTATTTTCCCCAGTCTGGCTCTGCAAGCAGAATTTACCTCTGGCTAATTGCATTCCAAAGCTTGCTTTCTCCTTGCGTTTTCCCCCCTGCTAATGCTGCTGCTTAAAACTGTTTTGTAGATAAAACTTTTATTTTTCTCTACTGCTGAATACCAGAGCCTAAATTTTCTCTAACTGCATACATATTAGCAAGCTATAATTTGCTCTATCATGTAGCTGAACATGATTATTTCTAATTATTCTACTCTCTATTTATGTCATGTTTTAGAGATAAGAAAATGGATAAATACATACTCTCTGGCTTTCTCTGTCAGATTGACGCAGGCTTTCTCTTTCTGGCTTGCAGAACATTTTCTCTTCCAATTGCTTTCAGTCCTTGAGTGACCATCTCCACTGAACAAACCAAGTTCCCTGACATGTTTTCTTCTTCAGGTCTTCAATCGGTCTTTCCCCAGATTTCACTCAACAACTCTCTTCAGCAGTCTTCCCTGAATGTGTCTTTGAACCAAAAAGCATCTTGTCAATGGAGATTCTCAGTCATCCAGGTCAGGTCCCAAAGGTGTTTTTTTCAAGAGGCAACTTTATTTTTGCTTGAAGAAGTTTTGCTTCTCATCCAAGAAGCTTCCCTAGAATGGTGGGGAATTGAAGGATTTATACTCCTTGAAGACATCTAGTCATCGGCACTCTCTTTCTGAGAGTCATTGAGGCCATTTGGAGGTTTATCTGTGCCTTCAGGGTCACTGAACTAGTGCAAATGGGGTGGAACCTTTTTGGAACTGCTGAAAGGATTGTGTGGTAAACAGGAGATAGGTCATGTCACATCTCACACACACACCCAACTTTCTTGAGAAAGTTTTAATGTGGATGGCCTCTTTGAGCCCTCATTCAAATCAGTGATCCTCTCTGTCAGGAATGTGGACTTAGCTGTATTCAAAAGAGTGGCCTTTCTCTTTCAAATGCTGATGGACTGCTGAATTTTGTCCTGATGGGCTTGTTCTCCTATGTTGTGCCATGCGTTTATGAATAGAATAGAATAGAATAGAATAGAATAGAATAGAATAGAATAGAATAGAATAGAATAGAATAGAATAGAATAGAATAGAATAGAATTCTTCATTGGCCAAATGTGATTGGACACACAAGGAATTTGTCTTTGGTGCATATGCTCTCAGTGTACATAAAAGGAAAAAAAGAAAAAAAATACATTCATCAAGAATCATAAGATACAAAACTTAGTGATAGTCATAGGTTACTAATAAGCAATCAAATCATACTAGGAAACAAACAGAACAATATAAATCATAAAAATACAAGCAACATGGTTACAGTCATAAGTGGGAGGAGATAGGTAATAAAAGCAAAAACCACTCATGCTGTAATCACGAAATCTCCGGAACTGTAAAGCTTGAAATTTGCCACGTATGTTCCTCTTGGCTTCTAGGTGCTCACTAAAAAAGGATTTTTCAAAATGATCATTAGAGCATTAGTATTTCTTATATTATTATTAACATGCTCTGATGCTAAGAAGTTCTACTCCCCCTCCCCACCTGAAAAGAAATCTGTTCCAAATGCAAAACATAAGCAGAGGAGAGGAGTTTCACTTTCAGTTTTACTTTCACAGCAGGAAGCAGCTTTAATACAGAACACTTGAGTTAAGCCACAGCCAGGCTCCTTTCTGTCTCCTTGCTCACACAGCAAATACTGTTTCACTTTCCAAACAGCCTTCTGATGCTAAGGAGTTTTACTCCCCCTCTCCACCTGAAAAGAAATCTGTTCCACGCTCTGATGCTAAGGAATTCTACTCCCCCTCCCAACCTCAAAAGAAATCTGTTCCAAATGCAAAACACAAGCAGATGAGAGGAGTTTCACTTTCAGTTTTACTTTCACAGCAGCAAAGCAGCTTTACTACAGAACAGTTGAACTAAGCCAGGGGTCAGCAACCTATGGCTCCGGAGCTGCATGCGGCTTTTTGGGCCCTCTGCTGTGGCTCCCTGTCAGGTGATCCCACTGCTAGCTGGCCCCGCCTCTTGTCCTCCCCTCCTAGTCCCTGAGAAGGTAAGGGCAATAGTGAGGGATGGAGAAGCAGCCAGGGCAGAGACATACAGAGAGAGGGGGAGAGAGAGAGACATAGAGAGATACAGAGCGAGAGGGAGAAAGGGGGGAGAGTGAGATATGTCAAAAGGATTTTGTGGTTCCTGGTGTTTTTTAACAACTGGTTCTCTGCCCTAATGACCAGATGGGTAGGCGTGGCTAGGGGTGGTGGTCATATGACTGGTGGAAGTGACTGACATCAAGTTGGCCATACCCACCCAGGTTTTGTGGCTCCCGGTGTTTTCTTTTCTGTGGGAAACGGGTCCAAATGGCTCTTTGAGTATTTAAGGTTGCAGACCCTTGAGCTAAGCCATGTCCAGCTTCCTTCCTGTCTCCTTCTTGCTCACACAGCAAATACTGTTTGAGTTTCCAAACACCCTTCAATTCTCTCACACACTGACAGGATGCTAGCCAGATGAATACCTATGGATGCTGTGGGCTGGAACATTCTACTCCCCCTCCCTCTTTGTTCCAACTGCCAGCTGCATTATATTAACACACTCTGATGCTACGGAGTTACACATTCTACATTAGGTTTCAGGCTGTAAGTGTCAATTTATCAAGCCCAAGCATATAGTTTCGTAGCGAAGCATGGGCGTCCAGCTAGTAGGAAGGATGAGAAGAATAATAGTAATACAGTCTTAGTAAATAGTTTGACAGTGTCGTGTGAATTGTCTTCAAGGAAAAACAAAGAAAGTCCAGTTAACTCTTGAAAAAGTACCTTTGGGACAATAAGCACCTTGCTAATCAATCAGCATTATTCTTTAGTGAAACCAACACAGCATTTTCAAGAACCACCATTGTCAAGGTCCATCTTAGGCTGTACCAACCACCGTAACATCTCCTAATTCTTCCCAGTGATGTTCTTGAGACTCATTTCTCTACCTCTTCCTTCCTCCAATGGCATCATTTTCCAATGAGAAACAAAGTTATCTATTTATAGTCTGCCTCTAATTATCCACAAAGCGTTCGTTTGGGTTTTATGTAGATATATTAACAGCTAACACGAAACCATGGCTGAATGCAGGTTGCCACTTCTACCATTGTATCTTTTTTTATAACTATAAAGGAGACGTGATGCAGATTGTTTTTTCATTTCTAACGCTATTTCCAAAACTGTGATCCTGTAATAGAGAGAAGAAACCTCAGATGCTATGCCACCTATCTGAAATTCAGTTTATCATGGGTATTAGATTGATTTCTTGAAAGATGTGGATTTCCCTTAGAACCATCCTTTTTTTGCAGTCTTAAATACCAACCAGTCAAACCTAATCATAACCTACAGTATACAGTCTATATCCAGGACACTAAAACTGTCATGCCTCATAGTCTGTAGACTCTTTTATCTTTAGCACATGAACAACATCAAGGCATTGTATAGACAGAATTATTTCACATTATTATTCATGAAATATTGCTTAATGTGTATTTAAATATATGTATAGCACCTCACTGGCTGATAATTTTAAAGGTTCATAATAGTACAAGGAAAATAATTAAGAGCAGCAAATAAAACCATGACAAAGAGAGAGAAGAATTCTACCAATCTCTAATTAGATACTGATATTAATACTAATACTAAGAGAAGAGAAAGAACTGGAGAAAATTGCAAAATATAAAGATCTGCAAACAGAAGTAGAATGACTGTGGCAAAACAAAGCAAAGATGGTACCAATAGCGATGGGTACTGTGGATCAGAGGTGGGATTCACTTGCCTTCCCTACCGGTATGCGAATGTGAGCGCACATGCCTCCTCCGCGCATGCAAACGGCCATCCATGCATGCTCTTTGCTCGCACATTATGTCCGGGCTGGTGGGTGGAACCTCCCGCAATCGCAACTACCGGTTCGCCCAAACCGGACAGAACCGGCTGAATCCCACTTCTGCTGTGGATGCAATCCCCAAACATCTGCAGCACCACTTGAACACTATCAGCATTGACAAAATCACCATGAGTCAATTGCAAAAGGCAGCTTTATCTGGAACAACTTACATCCCTTGACAGTAATACCATCAAACAACAACATCAGCCTTTCCCAGGTCCTTGGACTCAAAAGGACTCAAAAGGTGGATTAAAACCCAGTGTAAACTTTTGGCAAATTGTACAATCAACCATAATAATTGATTAGCGAGAAGATACTCAAGCACAAAACACAATGTGACATCAAAAACAGTGGGTCAAAATAGGTAGAATTATTTTACCATATTAAAATATGTTTAAATAAATTCATCACTTTGCAAATGACCTCAATCTGCCCTAAAAAAATGAACTCTGATTTGGGCAGTCTTAACTATACACTTGGAGGTATTGCTAATTGTATATTTACCTACAAAGGAGAGAAGACCCTCTAATGTCAGGTCCCAATGAACTGTTTAACTAGTAATAAATCTAGATACTAAGTCCTTGACAAGGCATATAAATAGCAATCAAACTAATCATCATCTTCTTTTAATGACCCCATAATCCCTTGCAGGGTGGAGTCTGGGCAACTGAATGGAGCTAACAGAATGGCCAGATGCCCTCCCTGTTGCCAATGCGGAGTTTTGTTCAGCAGATATATTCTCAGTGTTCCCAGAGAGAGAAGTATCTGCCTCTACCTAGGATCGAACTCACAGCCTCCTGATTGTGAGGTGAGAGCTCCACCTCTAGGCCACCACATCACTCCTAGCAATCAAACATAATGGGTGCAATGTTTCTATAGTGCGTGAACGACAAATGATCTCATTTTCTGATATTATATTTTTGGGAAATATTTCACCATGTTTTACCATAGAGTCCAGCAGTTTGAAACTTGCTCTGGTAAAGCTCCTCTTTGATCCTGTGTCAGTCTCACGGTCAAATATTTTTTTCTTTTGTCTTTGGCCAACCATTTTAGTCCTTGTAAGCAACTCTATGTCAGTTTGAGGCTCTCTACTTGAAGATTTCCTTGGCCTGTTGTTTGATTGAAAATAAATAAGAATAGTCTTTTCCACAATCTTGTGTTCACCAAACCAAATATCTGAATTATTCTCAGCAGATTTTTTTTTCTGGGTTGTTCACTATTTTATCATCATCATCATCACCACCACCACCATCTCAAAACAATGTTTCTCAACAGGGTTCCCTGCAGATATGCTGAACTTGATTTCCCATTCTTTTGTCCATTCTAACTTTTATGATAGTTCAACAGATCAGAAATGAGATGGAGAGGGCTGTAATAAAATATCATCTCCCCAAAATATAGTAGGCTGATACCAGTGGTGGTTTTTACTTACCTTTGCTACTGGTTTGTGCATGCGCGCTCGCTTTGCTCATGCACACACTCCTGCGCACACACCACTTCTGCGCACACACCACTCCTGTGCACACACCACTTCTGCGCACACACCACTTCTGCGCATGTGCTTGCAAGTGGATCATAAGCTTCCTAACAAACAGGAAGTAACAGGTGAAGCTAAGCAGAATCGCATCAGATACCTATACAATTAGTGTTAGATCAGGCGCAGGAACAGAAGACGTGACCAGCTCGATACATTAATAACTTTATTAGTTACAAAAGTAGCAAGACAAGACTGCTGGCGTGCTGCCGGAGCTCTCCTTATATTCGCTCCCGGCAGACGCACCGCCCCCTTGACAGGGATTCAAATCTCCCGCCCGATGGCTAGCAGCCAATCAGGGCGGATGTCCTTATAAGGACATAACACTCCTCCCCCCTTAGTCCGAACTGTCAAATCTCATCCACAAAAGTCACGTAATCGCGCAGGTACGTAGGACGCCTCGGCACCCTAGCTGACCTGCGCAGTCTCACTTCTCCGTCTCCGGCCTGGATGGACGGGGCTCCTTCGTCTCCTGGTTCCCTCTCCGGAACCGGGCTCGGTTCGGCTGTCGAGTGAGCGGGGTCACCCCCAGCGCCTCCGGCCGGCCCGCAGGCCTTGGATGGCTCATTCTGTTGGTCTTCCTCCTGGCCTGTGGATCTATCGCCTCGTCTCGGTTGCTCGGTTCCGACCCGGGAAGAGCGTCTGAGTCTCGGTAAGTCCGTCGCTTGCTCCTCCCTGGTCTCCCGGGCGCTGCGGTTCGGTCGCGGTCCGGCCTGCTGCCGGTTGGGTGGTGGTTCCGCTCAGTGCCCTCGGGTCCGGTCCGCCGGCTGTGGGTGGTGCTGGCTATCGTTGTGCTGTCCGACCTCGCAGGGGTGGCGTTGGTCCCCTCGGTTGGGCTGGTGTTGGTCTACCCCGTCTGGTTGGTGGTGGTCGACCTGGTCGGGACGTTGTTGCGGGACTACCTCTGCGGAGCGGTGGAGGTCTCCCCTGCCGGGGTGGTGTAGGTCTCCCCGGCCGGGTTGTTGTTGGCTTTCCCTTCCCTCTAGTCCCTGGTCTACCGTCGGGTGGTGCCTGGGGTCATCCGGGTCAGGTTGTTGTTTCCTGGCTGTCTTCTGCGATGGGCGGGGGTCCCTCTCGCTGGGGAGTCGTGTGCCACCCTCGCCCATGGGTAGTGGGGTGCCCGTCTTGGCTGGGTCCCGGTCTACTCGCCTGGAACTGCGGTCTCCCTGGCTGGGCTGGCGTCGGCTGCCGTCACTGGTGGGGTGCGCTGCTCCTCCTCTGGGCAGGTCCCGGTCTACTTGCGGGCTGGGTTGGTAGTCCCTGGCCCTGTTGTGCCGGGTGCCCACCTGGCTGGGTTGGTGTTGCCATCCCCCATGCGGTTGGCCCCGGTCTACCTCGCTGGACTGCCGACGTGACAGTACCTGGTAGTGTGCCGGGCCGACCTCGTCGGGATGGCGTTGCTCTGCCTCGCAGGGGTGTGGTAGGCCTACCTCGTCGGGGTGTCATAGGCCTACCTCGCCGGGGTGTCGTAGGCCTACCTCGTCTGGGTGTGGTAGGTCTACCTCGCCGGGGTGTTGTAGGCCTACCTCGTCTGGGTGTTGTAGGCCTCCCTCGTCAGGCTGGTTTTCGTGTGCTCCCCCCCACCTTTTCCGGAGTTGGTCGATGTGACGTCTACAGACCTGTCCATCTTCCAACTCGACGGTGTAGGATTTGGGGCCGGTTGTGCTGGCAATCTTCCCCTTCAGCCACTTAGGAGAGCCGTTGAAATTCAGCGCGAAAACTGAATCTCCCTTGCTGAAGGCGCGAAGCGGGCGGCTGGCGGTTGCGGTCACTTCCGGGCTGTATTGGGGGTGCAGCCGGTCCAAGGGTGACCTCAACCTTCTGCCCATCAGCAGTTCGGCCGGGCTCTTGTGGGTGGTGGCATGTGGCGTGATGTGCTGGGTGAGGAGGAAGTTATCTATGCGTTCTTGCCAGTCTCCCGGGCCCATCTTGGTGAGGGCTTCTTTGGTCAGTCTGACCATGCGTTTCGCTTGTCCGTTTCCGGCCGGCCTGTAGGGGGCGGATAGGGCGTGGCGGATGCCCAGTCCTGCCAGGAAGGACTCCATGGCCAGGGATGTGAGCTGGGGGCCGTTGTCCGAGACCAGCACATCCGGTAGTCCATGTGTGGCGAACAGACGGCGCAGGGCTCGGATCGTCGCTTCTGTTGTGGTAGATGCCATGGGTACCACCTCGAGCCACTTGGAGAAGGCATCTACCATGATGAGGAGGTGTCGCCCCTGCATCGGACCCGCGAAGTCGATGTGGATCCTCGACCAGGGGTTGCTGGGGGTCTCCCACTTTGCGACTTCGGATTGCGGCGGTGCTGGGCGAACTTCTTGGCACGGGTCACATCTGGAGACCCATTGCTCAATGTCTCTGTCCATGGAGGGCCACCAGACGTAACTCCGTGCCAGGGCCTTCATGCGGACGATGCCCGGATGCCCTTTGTGCAGAGTCTCTAACGTTCACCGTTGCAGAGTGCTTGGAATCAGCACCCTGTCTCCCCATAGCAGACAGCCCTTTATGGTGGACAGCTCCTTCTGTTTCCTGGCGAACGGGCTGAACCTCTCCTCTGTCTTTTCCGATGGCCACCCTCTGAGGATCCAGGACTTCACTTGGCGGAGTGTGGGGTCCTTTTGGGTGTGAACGGCCACATCCGCGGATGACACTGGACAGCTGGCGTCGTCATCTATATGGAATAGGTGGAGCATGGGGGCTGGGTCTTCGACTGGATTCTTTGACGGGCATCTGCTGAGCGCGTCGGCGTTTCCTATGGCTGTGCCTGGCTGGTGCACGAGCCTGTAGGAGTAGCCGGCTAGGAAGATGGTCCATCTCGTCATCCGTGGGGACATGAAGGTCGGGGTGGGTTGGTCGCCTGCGAGGAGTCCCAGGAGTGGCTTGTGGTCGGTGACTATGGTGAAGCGTCTTCCGTAGAGGTATTCGTGGAAGCGCTTCACTCCAGCCACGATGGCCAGGGCTTCTTTGTCCAGCTGACTGTAGTTCCGTTCTGCACCGGACATGGTCTTTGAGAAGTAGGCGATTGGGGCTTCCGTGCCGTTGGGCAGCTCGTGGCTGAGGACTGCCCCCACCCCGTATGGCGACGCATGACAAGTCAGCTTGATGGGCAGCGTCTCGCTGTATTGGATGAGGACGCTTCTGGACGTAGTCCTTTGATGGCCCGGAATGCTGCTTCCTCTTCCTGGCCCCACTTCCAGGAAGCCGATTTCCCCAGCAGGCGGTGGAGAGCCTCAGCAACTGTGGCTTTCTGTTTTAAGAAAATGGCGTAGAAGTTGAGCAACCCAAGGAAAGCCTGAAGCTCCGTTTTGTTTTTTGGGCTTGGAGCTTCATGGATTGCTTCCACTTTTGATTTGGTGGGGTGGATGCCCGTGCTATCAATGAGGTAGCCCAGGAACTCGACTTCCTGTACTCCGATGATGCACTTGTCCCGCCTGATTCTCAAACCCTTGGCCTTGAACCGTTGTAGGACGAGCCTGAGCCTCTCAAGGAGTTGGGCTCTTGAGTCACCGGAGATGAGCACATCATCGAAATAAGGCACCACCCCTGGAACGCCTTGGAGAAGGCGTTCCATCATAGATTGGAAGATGCCGGGGGCAGCGCTGACTCCAAATTGGAGGCGGTTACATTTGAATGCCCCCCTGTGCGTGACAATTGTTTGTGCCTCCGCCATTTTTTCATCCACTGGCAGTTGCTGGTAAGCCTGGGCCAGGTCCAGTTTCGCGAAAATTGAGCCAGATCCCAGGGAATGCAGCAGGTGTTGCACAACTGGGACTGGGTATGCGCTTTGTGCCAACGCCTTGTTGATGGTACAACGGTAGTCGGCGCAGATGCGCACAGACCCATCATGCTTCAGTGGGGTCACAATGGGGGTCTCCCATGAGGCATGATAGATCGGTTCCAGGACGCCCTGGGCGACCAGCTTATCCAGCTGCTCGTCTACTTTAGGCCGCAGGGCAAACGGAACTCGGCGGGGCTTAAGTCTAATTGGGGTGATTCCCTTGTCCAGATTAAAGGAAATTGGCCTCCCCACAAATTTCCCCAGCTTACCATCGAAGACTTCCTTGAACTCTTCGATGATGGTGTTGAGTTCGTCCCTGTGGATTTCGTGGATGCCCTCGATGGAGAGCCCCAGCGGCTTAAACCACTCCACTCCTAACAGGTTCGGTCGGCTGTGCTCCATGATGGTGATGGGCAGCTGTCCGTTGAAGTCATTATATTTGACGTGGATGGTGGCTCTGCCCAGGATTCCAATGGGGTTTCCATTGAAGTCCACAAGCCTCGACTTCGGGGTTTTCAGCTGGGTCTTTTTGTAGGATGGTTTCAGCTGCTGTAGGTGCTGCCAGTCCATGATGGAGTAGGCGGATCCGGAGTCTACCTCCATCTTGCATGGTGACCCCTCTGCTAGCAGCGTCACGTGGAACTTGGTGGTCCCCTCGTCACTTGTGTGAGCGATGGTGGTCTGGTGCACCGTTCTGTTGCGGGGATATTCCTCTTCCCCGCGCCGGGACTGGTTTGAGGACCCTTTGGATGTCCTCTGATTGTCTTTGCGATTCTCCCGGAATCGTGGTCTGGGCGGTTCCGGGGCTGGATCTGTGGCTCTGCAGGCCTCGGCGATGTGCCCTCTCTTCAGGCATCGGCGGCAGGTCGCGTCCCTCCATCTGCAGGTTGCCCTGGGGTGGTCGCCTCTGCAGCTGCCGCATCGTTCTCCCCGGTCGCCATGCTGTGGGTTTTCCCGCCTGGGGGGGGGGAGACCTTGTGGACGGCCATTTCCTCATCTGACTCGGATTGTGTGGTAGCCTCGTCTGATGAGGTCAGGCCCGACTTGTGGATCTTATGGATCCCTCTTGCCTTTATCATCGCGGCGGCTGCTTGCTCAGATGTTTCGGCTGCTGTTGCCTCGTTGAGGACGTCTTTGAGCGGGATCCTCTTTCGGCTGAGGAATTTCTTCTGCAGCCCCACATCTCGCATTCCAAAAACAACGCGGTCTCGGATGGCATTATCCACGTTGTCGAACTCGCAGTTGGCAGCGATTTGGCAAAGCGCTGCCACGAATTCCTTGATGGATTCACCTTCCTGCTGGTTTCTTTGCTGGAAGGTGAACCTGTTTGCGATGGGGGTGCCTGTAGGTGCGTAGTGCTCCTGTAGGACTTCCTGCAGGTCGTTCCAGGACATCTCCTCGATGTCCCTGGGTGCCACGAGGTCAATCGCCATCTCCAGGACATCCGATCCGCAATGAGCCAGGAAGAGGGCTCTTTTCCGCTCATCGTCGAGGTTCTGGTAGCCATTACCTCGCAGGAACTGTCGGAATCGGACCATGTATAACCTCCACTTCTCCCGGGATGGGTCGAATGGGTTCAGCGCGGTCATCGGGGCTTGCGGGGTAGCCATTCTGGAAGTCGCTGTGGTGTAGTGACTTCAGCTCGGTGGCGATCGTGCCGTGAGTCTTTCTCGGTTCTCTTCTCTAGTCCTTCGTCGCCAGTGTTAGATCAGGCGCAGGAACAGAAGACGTGACCAGCTCGATACATTAATAACTTTATTAGTTACAAAAGTAGCAAGACAAGACTGCTGGCGCGCTGCCGGAGCTCTCCTTATATTCGCTCCCGGCAGACGCACCGCCCCCTTGACAGGGATTCAAATCTCCCGCCCGATGGCTAGCAGCCAATCAGGGCGGATGTCCTTATAAGGACATAACAATTAGCACATGACTCCCCCAAGGTTGTGTGCTCTCCCCACTTCTCTTCTCTCTGTATACCAATGACTGCATTTCTAACGATCCATCTGTTAAACTACTGAAGTTCGCAGATGACACAACAGTGATCGGTCTCATTCGAGACAATGATGAATCCGCATACAGACAGGAGGTTGAACAACTAGCCTTGTGGTGCGACCGGAACAATCTGGAACTGAACACACTCAAAACTGTAGAAATGGTGGTAGACTTTAGGAGAAACCCTTCCATACTTCCACCTCTCACAATACTAGACAACACAGTAGAGACCTTCAAATTTCTAGATTCTACCATATCGCAAAATCTAAAATGGACAGCTAACATCAAAAACGTCATCAAAAAAGCACAACAAAGAATGTTCTTTCTGCGCCAACTCAGAAAGCCCAAACTGCCCAAGGAGCTGCTGATACAGTTCTACAGAGGAATTATTGAGACTGTCATCTGCACCTCTATAACTGTCTGGTTTGGTTTGCAACCCAACAAGACAGACACAGACTTCAGAGCATAATTAGAACTGCAGAAAAAACAATTGCTACCAATCTGCCTTTCATTGAGGACCTGTATACTGCACAAGTCAAAAAGAGGGCTGTGAAAATATTTACAGACAACCTCACATCCTGGACATAAACTGTTTCAACTCCTACCCTCAAAATAGAGCACTGCACACCAGAACAACTAGACACAAGAACAGTTTTTTCCTGAATGCCATCACTCTGCTAAACAAATAATTCCCTCAACACTGTCAAACTAGTTACTAAGTCTGCACTACTATTAATCTTCTCATTGTTCCCACCACCCATCTCCTTCCACTTATGACTGTAATTTTGTTGCTTGTATCCTTACGATTTATATTGATATTGTTTCCTGACTGCTTATTTGTACCCTATAACTATCATTAAGTGTTGTACCTTATGATTCTTGATGAACGTATCTTTTCTTTTATGTACACTAAGAGCATATGCACCAAGACAAATTCCTTGTGTGTCCAATCACACTTGCCTAATAAAAAATTCTATTCTATTCTATTCTATTCTATTCTATTCTATTCTATTCTATTCTATTCTATTCTATTCTATTCTATTCTATTCTATTCTATTCTAGAAATCTAGAATCTATTCATATTTTTCCTTGCAGAGTTTGCTTCACCTAAACATGCTGGTATTTTCCTTTCCAAATCTAGCTTTTATCTATCTATCTATCTATCTATCTATCTATCTATCTATCTATCTATCATCTATCTATCTATCTATCTATCTATCATCTATCTATCTATCTATCTATCCATCCATCCATCTATCCATCCTCTTTTTTTAAAAAAAATTATGACCTTAGATTATTTATTATAAGTATAATTGTTCTTTTGTTTTATTTTTATTTTTAGAAATTAAATTCAACTTCCAGAACTCTGTTTTGAATATTTTATATACATGGTGGTATCTGACAAATCATGGCAATCAAAATCATTTTTTTTAATCAGGGAAAAAAGAAAAAATATCTTTTTAATGTTTAAAGTGTTGAGATCTAGGGAAAACAAAAATCAAACAAAATGTTGGGCTTTGATCTGTTGCCATGCTTACAGCTAAAGTAACAGGGAACAGTTCTTTCATTTTGTGTTGAAAAAATTCAATCATTGCAGCTTCAAGTCAAAGGAATGCTTAAAAGATCATGTCACTTCACTGGGCTTTGCAATTAATAAATTTTTACCCATTTTGTATTGGGTAAGTAGTAGTGGTGGGTTTTAGGGAGGGAATATGTTGGGAATATGTCTGAATGGGCCATATAGCCTCAAAGAGATTGTGTTTTATCTGGAATCCTTCACTGCCTGCCATCAGGTCAGCTTTTTATGTATATATTAACAATATATCATTTTCTAAGTGTGTGGGCTTGATGAAGAACCATAGTGGCGCAGTGGTTAGAGTGCAGTATTGCAGGCTAATTCTGCCAACTGCCAGCAGTTCAATCCTGACCGGCTCAAGGTTGACTCGGCTTTCCGTCCTTCCGAGGTTAGTAAAATGAGGACCCAGATTGTTTGGGGCCAATATGCTGACTCTGTAAAAAGCTTAGAGAGGGCTGTAAAGCACTGTGAAGCGATATATAAGTGCTATTGCTATGTGGCATTCACTCAATAATACTATATAGCCCTTTTTGTTTATGCCTAGGCTACTGAAGTAAGCTGCAGACATACAGATTGACAATTTAACTGAGAGAATTAGGTAAGCAAATATTAAACTGTCCCAAATAAAATAAATGAATGCATAAATAATACTTCTATAATAATACATTCTCTATTTAAACTGTTAATCTCACAGCAACACATTTACATTCATATTGATTACATGATGATACACAGTGATTTTCACAATGCAGATATGTGCACTTCGATGGTTTAGCTTTGTGTGTGTGTGCATTTATTGCACAGTAATTGTAACCTGTTCCAATCCCAAGGACTCAAGAGGATATACAACATCACACATAAAAGAATATAATAAATAACCCAAATGAGTTTGAAGAACAAAACATAACATAAAAAAGGCTAACCCCTCCCCCTTCCCCTAAATAAAACCGAAATAGATGTCCCCCTCACTCAGCCAGCTGGGATGGAAAGCACATTGAAAGAAATGGTGGATGGAACTGCCAAACAGTTCCAAGTACACAAACTTGCTGGGGGGGGGGGGTAGGGCGGGGGATGAGGTATTGGCATGCAATTACAAGAAAGGGTAGATGTGCAAATGTGTATTTGTCCAGAAGGCCTGCATGTAAGAAGACAATTGGCACTCACTTTTCTTATGTGGAAACTAGACAGGGTACAGCAGCGAGGGAATTGACAAATGGAGGAGCAGAGGAGCTGCCAATCCAGAACGAGCTGCCAACTCCCTGCCACAGAATCTTATTTTTGGGCAGAATGTCCTGACTCCAGTTTAGAGTCCAGCCAGCATCGGCTTAAAGGTACAATGCGGATAATGGATATGCAGTAGTGTAGGGCTCCAGGGCAGACTTTTGTTTAGAACACACAACCCTTTTCAGGCCAGGATTATAGTGTTTTATTAAATAATAGATTAGAAAAACATAGTTATTACTTACGTTATTGTTTTCTGTCCACCGATCCTATCGTCCAGGAGTGAAATCCAGCAGGTTCTGACAGGGTCTGGAGAACCGGTAGTGGAAATTTTGAGTAGTTCAGAGAACTGGTAGTGGAAATTTTGAGTAGTTCAGAGAACCGGCAAATGCCACCTCTGGCTGGCCCCAGAGTGGGGAGGGAATGGGGATTTTGCAGTATCCTTCCCCTGGAGTGGGGTGGGAATGGGGATTTTGCAGTATCCTTCCCCTGCCAAGCCCGCCACGCCATGCCCACCAAGCCATGCCCACAGAACCGGTAGTAAAAAAATTTGGATTTCACCACTGTTATTGTCCATAAAGAGTCCAGAGCTTTTTTGAAACAGAAGGCAAAGTCAAGAAAATCTCCAACGTTTCTACAGAATAAATAAGAAAGGGAGGGGGGAAGGAGGGAATGAGTAGGCCAGGGCTGCCACTCTTCCCCTAACTTGATGGGGTGCAGAGGTCTCCCCCTTCCTCTTGCAAAGCCTGCCCTCTGGAGCATAATTCCCCAGAGATTCAGATGGCACCTGGCCTGATGAAGTTCAGGAAGACTTTGAAAACTTCACTGTTCTCGCAGGAGTTTGGTTATAACCAATGTAAACTTCTATGCATAACAATTTCTCTTTTTCTACAGGCAGGTGAGTTCTATTCTTGTGGTTCTATTGTTTACTGCATTTAACACTGTAAATTGCTCCGTGTTTTATGCAGTTAAATGAATAAATGGGTCCTTCAAATATGGAGAGCCAAAATAACATTCCAATACAGCATCATTTTCTCTCTCTTTTATATCCTTTACAAAACGGGAAATATACCATTTTTAAACCTTATATTAATTTTCGTTATAAACATCTTGCACATTACTCTGTAATGCAACAATTAGAAGTGTTTTGTTTTTTTTATTTAGTGGGTGTATTCATTTAGTAAATTGATATGGCTGCCCATCTCATACAAAGTGGCTTTGCATGGTGTATAGCCATTAAACATTCATCTGGTCTCTTTCAATACTTTTCTTCATCTCTTTTCTTGTTGTGGAACTTTGTAGAAATAGCAATAGCAAGGAAACTAACACCGGCAGTCACTCCAGTTGGTCACTGCTTAATTTTCCTAGAATGTCCTAAGTATCACATTATTTCAAGGGATTCTACTGAAAAATGTGTCTGCTTTGGAAAAAGAGTACTACAGGTAGTTCTCGACTTATAACCACAACTGAGCCCAAAATTTCCATTGCTAAGCAAGACAGTTGTTCAGTGAATTCTGCCACATTTTATGGCCTTTCTTGCTACAGTTGTTAAGTCAATCATTGCAGTTGTTAAAGTTAGTAACACGGTTGTGAAGTGAATTACTGGTCAGAAATTTGCAAAAGGGACAATGCAACTGTCATGACCCTGGGACACTGCAACCATCATAAATATGAATCAGTTGCCAAAATCAGTAGCCAAATGTCTGAATATTGGTCACATGACCATGAGGATGCTGCAATGGTCACAAGTGTGAAAAACGTTCATAAGTCACTTTTTTCAGTGATGTTGTAACTTCAGTCACTAAATGAATAGTTATAAGCCAAGGACTTCCTGTAATACCCTGTTTTCCCGAAAATAAGACCTCCCCGGATAATAAGCCCAATCAGGCTTTTTGAGCGCATGCGCTCAAAAAATAACCCCTCCCTGAAAATATTTAAATGCATGTGCAGCTGATCTCCGCCATTTCCTCTGGTTGCTTGCCACACAAACAACAGGAGGTGAGGACGCAAGGCTGGAGGGGGGTAAGGGAGGGAGGCACCCCACATGCCCTTACCTAACAGCTGCTCCCGCAACCCTAGCTACCGCACCCCTTCTGTTATGCTAATGGCCGCCATAAAAGCCATTAGCGAAGAACAGGGAGGCAACAGCGGCAATGAGACATCTGGTCGCAGCGGCATGGCCAGGTTGACGACATGGTGCAGAGTCCTGGGAAGCATGGCTGGAAGCACATACACGGCCTCAGGGGAGAACAGCTGACGAGTGGTGTGTCAGCAGCAGCCATGAGGTGACCACTCTCGTCCTCTCCTGCACCTCAAAAATAATAAAACCTCCCCAAAAATAAGGCCAAGTGCTTATTTCGGGGGTCAAAAGAAAATAAGACCCGGTCTTATTTTCAGGGAAACACGGTAGGCATTTGAAAGGGAGGTTGGTACAACTTGGAACAATATTTAATGGCATCCCACAGAAGAAATTAACTAAAGTTTGTTTTATATTTGAGTCTCTCCAGCTAAATGGGTACAAAGAAATGCACCCATTCAGTGGACCTATATACAGTATAAATCTACCAGCTGGACTGAAAACAACCAGATGACCTCTAGTTGGCAGAAAACTCTTAATTTTTTGCAATCCTTCCACGGCCCTACAGATTTTTGCAGCCCAGCTATGACAGCCTGGCTATTCAAAATATACCACTAAACATGACATAGAGGTAAGAATTATTAAAACCATTTGGTTAATTGTCCCATCTACTTTCAGTGAAGACATATACCTAAAACAAAATAAGGCCCTATTTAAGGATAATAGTACATAGGAGAATTCACATGACTTTTTTCCCCCTAACGGTCTACTTCAATTGTGTAGCATAATCAGCAAAGGTTATAGCCAAAGATAATTGTTGGAGAAGTCCATTTTGATGAGTTTTGTGATCTTATGGGTTCACTGTGGGATCTGCATCCCTTCTGGGAGCTTTTTTAAAAAATATGACTTTTCCTCACATCCTCAACCTTCCTTCCTTCCTTCCTTCCTTCCTTCCTTCCTTCCTTCCTTCCTTCCTTCCTTCCTTCCTTCCTTCCTTCTTCCCTTCCTCCCTCCTCCCCCTTTTAAGGATTACTCAGCTATGATGAACTCTGATTTGTTGCAGAATCTGTTATGTTGATTACTACCAGGCAGACATTTATACCGGCTGTTTAATCAACCAAATATAATGTCTTTTGTTGGAAGACTGCTGATCAGTACAGGTTTGCATATTAGCATCCCACATTGAACTGGGTCTGTGAGATTACATCAAATGAACCTATAATCCCATGCATTACATACAAATTAAAAGTGACTTCAGTTTGGATGTCAGAATGATGATGGGTGGAAGTTTCTTGCATCTCCCCTGCAAACTCAATTAAATAGCAAGTTTTCATAGGCTCAAATATGCTGGTTCTGGAGTACTGTAGACAGAATCAATACTTTGGCCACCTAATGAGAAGGAAGAAGGACTCACTGGAGAAGAGCCTTATGCTGGGAACAAATGAGGACAAAAGAAGAAGGGGACGGCAGAGAATGAGGTGGCTGGATGGAGTCACTGAAGGAATAGGTGTGAGCTTAAATGGACTCCGGGAGATGGTAGAGGACAGAAAGGCCTGGAGGAACATTGTCCATGGGTTGGACACGACTTCGCAACTAACAACATCAGATAGAATCAATAATCCTAGCAAGTCCATTTAATTTCTCTGGTGCCCTTCCTACTTCAGTAAGTCTATCATGGCTCTGCAGATTTGATTTCAAAATCACATCTGCATCCCCTGAGCAGATACAACTTTCGTTTTCTTTTCCAAGTGCAAATACGTTATTTGGTGATTTGCCATTCCCAAAGGCTTAAACAAAGAAGAAAGACCTCTTTGGTTTTTTTAAAAAATAAATATGTTAAATTATATATACCAAAGTAAAATAGCACAAATGTAGCTGTTTCCTAAATAGAATGGTTCTCTCCTAGATGAGATTTGATCATTTCACTTCTTTACATCTCACGTTTGTTGCTTTTTTTTGTTTGTTCAGTCGTTCCACTTTACACCGCTGAATCAATTACAAGCCCCATGGTGGTTTACAAAACAACCCGTAGTAAAAATGTCCTCAATTTTAGAGGTGTATGTGCCTTTGAGTCAGTGTTGACTTCTTGCTAGGCTAGTCTCTGCAGTTTTCTTGATGAGATTTAGGAAATGATTTGCCATTGTCTACTTCCTAGAGCGGAGAGAGAGTGACTGGCCCAGAGTCACCCAGCAAGGCAGGAGTAGAATTCTAGGCAGTTGCCAGAGTCAATACTAACTTGAAGTTAGTACCACCCCCATATCCATAGAACAAATTAAAATATTGGTGCTAGGTATAAATAAATCAAATTTCTTTTGTCCCATCCAAACCCTTATGGGATGGTAAGAGACTGATGTATGGCTGGGTATCAACACACTAATGATATTGCCCTGTAAACTGATTGATGTCCCCCCCTCAAGCTCTGAGGCACCCCACAAGGGCCATGAAGATAATCTCTTTTCTCCAATCACCGAACAGGAACTGCTAAAGGGGGAACAAAGGGAACCTCCATAAAATAATCTCATTTCTTCTGCAGGTGGTCCAGCAAGAAACCATGTTTGGTGGTATCAAAGGCAACTGACAGGTCTAACGAGGGCTTATTCCTGACAAACGTCATTCACAAGCACCACCAAAGGCATGTCCCTACCATGTCCAGGCCTGAATCTTTATTGAAAAGGTCCAGATAATTCACTTTTTTAAAAACAACTTATGAAGTTGGACAGTGGAGTCACATGGTGACTAGTGGTGAAGATGCTCACCTTTACTTGGAAGGTTGAGAGTTCAATCCTAGGTAGTGGCAGATGTTTCTCTCTCCCAGGGTGCAAAGAAAAAAATATCTGCTGTGAACTCTGTGTAGGCATCAGGAAGGGCATCCGGCCAGTAAACATTCAGTTCTATCCAGTCTCCCTGACTTTACCCTGAATAGGGACTACAGGATCATAAAAAGGGAGGGTTTTTTAATGAGTAACTTCCAGACAACCTGGCTGACTCTGTTCAGATGTATGCATTGATTTTTATATAATATGGAATTCAGATCTTAATGGTCTGCATCAAGAAAGCTCAGTAACATATTTTGACTATGAAAATCATTTCTGAGAGTCTCCAAAAAGCTTTGTGGAGCATGTACCTTGGAAGCAACAGAGTATGCAATATACAAATGACAAGGAAGGGCATGAAATTATCGCACATTTGATGTAAGTGCTGTATTTGAAAAAGGATGCAGCTCTGAAAATAAGGAGGAAATGCTAAAGCATAAAAGCTGAAAAACAACTTTAATTGTTATTAGTAATCAACAGAAGAAAATATTTGGAACTCAGGGTTGAACTACGGAGTCCTTGGTGCTCTCCGAGTTTGTTTGCTTTTCATTACCCAACTAGGCAACCTCATCAGTGCTATAAGCAGGTGGGGTTTGCTCTGTTTATATGCAAGTGGCTCGCCCTGTCAATGTTAGTGGGAATGTTGTTTTCTTCTTCGTAGTTCTTTAATTAGGTTGTTGTTTACAGTTTGATCGTTTATATTAGAAATCACTTTTCACGTTTATTAGTCTCTCCCTATTCAGAATTTAAGCAGATAATTTGACACTTTGTAAAAGCCAGTGAATTTTTTCTCCCCTACTCCAACACATTCAAACAGCTAGTTACCCACAAGGAAACACACAAAAGACCTATTTTCATTCAAGCTGGTTGTAAGCTCTTTGTTAGGAAAACTGTTCTGAATAGGAGGTGGTTTCTAGAAACTGGAAGAGAGGCCTGGTGCACATTTTGCAATCTTGGCCCTCTGATCCATAAGCTATTGAATAGTTCTTTTGAGGTCCAGAGGTTAGACCAGCTCCTTAAAATAGAAGGCATTGCAGGTCTTCCCTAAAAATAATTTAAGACTGCAATGCCTACATGTTGAGCTTGATTCCCAACCTTGGTAGTGTTCAGGGGTGAAATCTAAATATTTTCCCTACTGGTTCTGTGGGCATGGCTTAATTGGTGGGCGTGGCTTGGTGGTCAGGTGACCCGGTAGGCGTGGCTTTGTGGTTAGGTGACTGGGTGGGCATGGCCAATAATAATAAATAATAAAAATAATAAACAAAGTACACAAAACAATAAGAGGCACCAAAAACCAACTTTCACACTTTACACACACACAACACAACACAACACAACTGACTCACACACAATGTAAAAGCAGCTGTACTTGACCCAAAATGGCCCCTACAACAATCAGGAACCTCACACAGCCACAAAAAAGCTCAAAAACCAAGTTTCACACTTTTTCCACACAAAATGACACATACAGCTTTGTGAGATTTTGTGTGTTTGTGTAGTTAGAGTGAAACACTAGAGAAACACACAAAATCTCAGAAAGCTGCACAAATATTTTATTTTATTTTATTTTATTTTATTTTATTTTATTTATATTTTTAGATAAAAGCAGCTACATTTAAAACTTCCTTATCTTTAAATTGCTATGTCTAAAAAAAAAACTGATTAAAAAAACCATAATTAACTATTTTTGTTAAAGCTCCCACCCCCCAAAAAAACTCCAGTTACTTACCCAATTGAAGGCACAAGGCATGCAGATTCAGTTGCTAGCTGATGCAATTAATTGCAGGGATTGCAGCAGGCGAAGCAAGGCTGGAAAAGTGAGTGAGCCAGAAAGAAGCAACAAGCAACCAAGCAGGCAAGCAGGCATCCGGGCAATTGGGTGGGCAGGGGCGGTGGCAGGGGGGGCAGGGATTTTTGCTACCGGTTCTCTGAACTACCCACAGCCATTGCTAATGGATCGGCCGATCCGGTCCGAACTGGGAGCATTTCACCCCTGATAGTGTTATAGCTGAAGTTTGCCATTACTTTCTTCTGGAAATTTTTCTGGCTATCCAATAGTTCTTGAATTTCCAGGTGGTTCCCTATCCAAGGCTTAACTAGAGGATCAAATATACTAACTAGAGCTGACCCAAGATTAATAAAGTGGTTGCCAGGTCCTTCCTTCTGATAAAAAAAAAAAAAGTGGACACTCTATCTTAAAAATGTGGTCCATATATGATGGTTTTAAATGGACAAATCCCAGCAATTCAACCAGTGGTGGGTTGCCCCCGGTTCGCACCGGTCCTATAGAACCGGAGTAAAACCAGCGGGAGGCCCTGCCCATCGACCCCGACGTCACCAAAACGCTTCTGCGCATGCGCAGAAGAGCACGTGTGCGCGAGTGAAGCAAGCGCGAGTGTGCGGCCCCGCTGTGAACCAGTAGTAAAGGTAAGTAGAACCCACCCCTGAATTCAACATCCTAGAATCTAATGCTAAAGGTTTTTCCCCATCTGCATATCAATTAGAATCAATGGGGTTTCCATATCTCACCCGATCAGGTCAATAGCCGATGCCAGCCAATGCCATACACAAATTATCTAGGTGAGAAGACATGAACAATCAAAGGTTATTCTGTCCTATCTATTTTTCAAATGTGCCATGTCTACCATAGTTTGGAGTCCAAAATCTGCTCAACTCATATAAAATAATCAGTACCGATAAGAAAGCAATATATCAAACTGAAGGCATATTAATTAACTAGACCTTCATAGGCAGACTAGCTCTTCCTGTCCTGAGAATTTGTGACCTATTCTTGTTATGAGGGAGGATCATTCCTTTCCTCTTTGGAAGTTGAGGTGACATAATCCAGTCTGGGGGATGTTTATCAGCATTTTATCACCATTGCAGCTCTTCCAATGGGTGGTGTTTGTGAAGAGCTTTTAACTGTTTACCAGCTTTTGACACCTTTCTTGGTGTGGAGGCCCATGTCAATTCATGGTTACAGTGTAGAAGACACCACAGAGGGCAAAACTCAATCTGAGGCTCGCTCAATTTGGGGCTAAGGGAGGGAAACTTGGTAAGTAGACCAAGTACCATGATTGTGGGAAATGAAATCTATAGGAAAGAGAGGAACTAAAAGTCTGCCTGGCTCTCATTTCTATTTCTGTTAGGAAACATAGGTACCCACCAACCTACACCAAGTAGAATTCAGTGTTTAATTAATATAACCCTGAAAGGGGTTAATTTTAACAGCTACCCTCTACCCATCTTTCTTATCCCATAACTTGAATTTGAAAGGGTTATTTATGTATGTATTTTTTTCTAGTTATCCGACTTGTATGCCCGTAGTAGGTTAGGGCAAAGGGCCATGGATGACGTCCTCCTTACATGATATGAAAATGAGTCATTATAAAAGAAGCTCTATAAAAGCTTCTCCAGAGATGCTTCGAATTGTTCCTTATTTACTCTCTTGCCTGCCATCAACAGTCTTCCAATCACTTTTGACAATAAGCTTAATTAAGCTAGGATGAAACAATTGGGCCATTTAAACCAGGCAGGCATTTATGTGTCGTGCTACTTGTCCCAATATTACATTTTATTACTCTGTGTTCCTTTTCTTTTTTTTCGGTAATGGGTGAGTTTTCTTATTAAGGACAAATGAATAAATAATGCACAATGTATTTTAAAATAATCACTTAATGATGAGGTGTTGTTTTATTACATCAGCTTTAAGAGGGAAAATTGTTAGAAGGACTGCCAGAGTACAAATCACCATTATGAATGTTCCCACTGCCACTTCGGAAGCGCTTTCAGTATGAATGAACTCAGTAGTAATTACCCGAGAAATTACGAGGGATGGTCAGGGAGTAAATGGACAGGATAAATTTACATTAATCTAGAAGTATTGATACAGGAGCATAAACATTACGTATGCTTATGTAAATATTCATTTACGGCCACCTAGAATGACTCCTCACTGGAGATCCATTTTTCTCAAAGTTGTCTGCTTTGTGGAGAATATTTATTTATTTACTTGTTTGTTTGTTTGTTTGTTTGTTTGATTTATATATCCATCATATATTCAGCCAACTCTGGGAAGCTCCCAATCAAAAATTAAAAGACATATAAAATCATCCAACACAGGACAAAAGCCATTAGCCACAATAGGAATTGCCCAACACCCTTTCAGATCACAAGGCCCTTCATTGTACCACCCTCAGAAAAGTTCAAACTTCAAAGTCACAAAAACCTATAAAGATCCATCCAATCATTCAACCGTTTGTTTAGCTAACCCAGAACTGCTGTTGGTTCTGTTCATCATTAAACTTTCTTTCAGCCTCCATGTTGTTTCCAGCGTCTTTCTTCCAGCTTGGAACTGAACCAATGGATTTTCCTTCCAACAATTAAAACATTAAAAACAAACAAACAAACAAAAAAACAAGCACCAATCAGTGCTTACATGCCATCATATGATCTTCTCCCAAATTCCTGGGGGGTGGGGAGAGATCCAGACCTTCAAAGCCTTATGGAAGGTTAAAAAGATGGAGAGTAGAAGGCCCCAGGAGGCAGAGTATTCCATGGGGTAGCAGCTGCCACAGAAAAGGCACCCTACCCTGCTCCCATCAGATGGCAATTTTAGTTTAGGAGAAGGGACTAGGAGCAAGTCCACCATATCTAACTCCTCAGGAAAAGGTGGTCCTGCAGATACAGTAGCCTGATCATATAGGGCTTTAAAGGTGATGACCAGCACCTTGAATTGCACCCAGAAAGAAACTGGAAGCCAGTGCAGCTCACGCAACAGAGAGGTCACATGAGCAAACCTAGGGGTTCCTATTACTATGCACATATGCTGGATTCTTTACCATTTGAAGTTTCTGGGTGATTTTCAAGGGGCAGCCCCATGTAGAACACATTGCAGTAATCCAAAAAGGAGGTGACCAAAGCATGAGTGACCAAGGCAAGGCAAGGCAAGGCAAAATGGAACTTTCCCAGAGGAAAGTTGGGGTCGGGGTTGGGGCTGGTCCCACCTACTTTATTGGATTTTATTTGTCTTTTTAAAATATATTTATTGTATTTCTATATTTTGTAAGCCACCAAAAGTCTTGGGATAAAGCAACATACAGATTTGATAAATAAACAAACAAACACGACTAAAACAGTAAACGTAAGAGAGTCAGATGATGATGCTAGGTTAGGAACCAGGAGATGGTGAGTTCTAGTTCCATCTTAGGTACAAAGCCAGCTGAGTAACATTGTGCCAGTCACTCTCTCTCAGCCCTAGGAAGCAGGCAATGGCAAATCACTTGCAAAAAATCTTGCCAAGAAAATTTTAGAGATAACGTAAAATTAGGAGTTGTTTGGAGTCAACACTTCCTTGAAGAACAAAAAAGAAAAATATAAACTAAAATTGAAGGACTAAAGCTTAAAATAATTCTTTAAAAAGTTTTCTGTTACCTAAAAAGGTAGATACTTTTTAAAAAAATCACGGGGCTTTTATTTGCTCCCAATTTTTTTGACAGTACCTCCTAAAAATATTTTATGCTTGAACTGTTAAAATTGTTAATGTGTATCTGTATGTGTTAACAGATTCTAACATCTTAAGCAGGACACGTTTACTGTGAATTATAAAGAACTTGGTAATTAATTATAAATTACAACGCTGGATTTTAATAAGATTGCAACTGAAGCTCTCATCCATGAAATCATGATGTATAGTTATTATTCCACTATTGTTAAAATCTATGTAACTCACATTCCCCCTAACAATTCACTGCAGGTGATTTTTCCAATCCACAGAATTTTTCTTTTCTTTTCTTTTTAAAGTTGTTGCCAATTAAATATTCTAAAAAGTTAGAAACTGCAACTATTAATATGAAGTGGCTAATTATTTGAACAAAAACTCAGCTTTGCCATCAACCAGGAACATGCTTAGTTGGAGATAAGTCCTCTTGAAATCAATGGGACTTATTTCCATGCAAATTTGTCAAGGATTGAGGTTTAAGAGACTTTTAAAGCAGAAGCTTGATATTCAAGCCTACATTGCTGGTTGCCAAGGGCTGGTCTTCTTTTCCCCGTTTTTTTTTTTTTTTGGAATGACTTCATGAATATCATGGCCAATTGAAAGTGAAAGAAGGTTTAATAGCTCCTTGCAAAGTAGCGGATAAGGGTGAGCAGAGATCCTTGGGGGTGGGGGAGAAAAGACAATTCATATTTTATGGATTGCAATACCAAAATAAGCTGAATGTAAATTGAAGAGTAAGATTCAATAACAGTATCTTAAAGGTGAAAATTCAATGAGCAAAATCATTTATCTAATATCCCCAGAGACAAGTTCATTGTTTAATAATGAAATCTGTGACCAAGAATTACTTTTAGGTTTTTATCCTATGACAAGGCTGTTTGATTTCTGACCATCTCCTCACAATCCTTTAAAAAGACCTTAGACTGGTTTTGCACATTGTGTTGATCCAGAATGTGGTTTGTTTGCTTTCATTTAGCATGAAGTGGGAAGCCTGCTATTATGTCTTCAAAATGTCTTTATAATGTTTTTTTTTAATAATTTTTCTATGTTCATCGTTCGCATTATTTTTGCTGTAAGCCGCCCAGAGTCCCTTGGGAATCGGGCGGCATAGAAATGCGATAAATTAAATTAAATTATTATGGCTTGCAAGTTGTGATTTAGGGTTTCGCATACAGGTAGTCCTTGACTTATAACCGTTCATTTAGTGACCAAAGTTGCAACGGCATATTAAAAAAAAAGTGATTCATGACCCTTTTTCATACTTACAACTGTCACAGCTTCCCCAGGGTCATGTGATCAAAATTCAGATGCTGGACAACTGGCATGTATTCATGACGGTTGCACTGTGTCCTGGGGTCATGTGATCGACTTTTGTGATCTTCTGAGAAGCAAAGTCAATGGAGAAGCCAGATTCACTTAGCAACCATGTTCTTAAACTCTATAGATCCCTACTTTATCCCAAAGGTGATTTTTTTCAATGGACTTTCTTGTTTTTCTTTGAAGACGTTTCGCTTCTCATCCAAGAAGTTTCTTCAGATGAGCACCTTTGGGACAATCATAACCTGGATGACTGAGAATCTCCATAGACATCCCTACTTTACATTTCTCCCCTAGAGCCTCTAATTCACAAAGCCTCTAATTCATAGACTACCAAGGCCAAAGAATTGATAAATAGGCTAGAAGGCAGGAGACCATGAGTTCCAGTCCTTCCTTAGCCATAAAAGTCGGCTGGGTGTCTTTGGGCCAGTCACTCACTCTCAGCCAAACTCATCTCAGGGGTTGTTGTTGTTGTGAGGAAAATAGGAAAGGGGAGGCGTGTTAATGTGTTCTCCATCTTTAGTTGTTTGTAAAAAGAATAAAGGCAGGATATAAATAAATAAATGAATAAATGAATAAATGAATAAATAAATAAATAAATAAATAAATAAATAAATAAATAAATAAATAAAAACAATATAAAACAACTTGACTGCTCTTATTCATTTTACCAGTGGTGAAATCCACATTTTTTTACTACCGGTTCTGTGGGTATGGCTTGGTGGGTGTGGTGTGGTTTGGTGGGCGTGGCTTGGTGGGCGTGGCAAGGGAAGGATACTGCAAAATCTCAATTTCCCTCCCCACTCCTGGGGGAAGGATATTGCAAAATCTTCATTCCCACCCCACTCTGGGGCCAGCCAGAGGTGGTATTTGCTGGTTCTCTGAACTACTCAAAATTTCCGCTGCTGGTTCTCCAGAACCTGTCAGAACCTGCTGGATTTCACCCCTGCGTTTTACTGATCTGTTTACACTTCGTTATTACATTTTGCTAATGATGTTTATTTCCATGCCGGTTTTGATAATAAGTCTGTCTGTCTGTCTGTCTGTCTGTCTGTCTGTCTGTCCGTCCGTCCGTCCATCCATCCATCTATCTATCTATCTATCTATCTATCTATCTATCTATCTATCTATCTACTGCCCATCTTGCCGTGGGGCTACTCTTAACTTGTAACCAACTTGTAACTGAAACTCCTGTAATGTAATGCATTGCTTTGGGTGAGCATGTTGGTGGGAAACCTGTGTGGTAGGAGTGGTATTAGCTTACCTTCGCTACCCGTTCGCAAATGTGAGGGCCTTCCACGTCAAAAATGTGGATAAATGGGATGGGATTATGTCCGGGTGGATGGGCGGAGCCTCCCTCAGCCGCTGCTACCAGTTCGACCAAATCGGATAGAACCGACTGAATACCACCACTGCTGTGCCTCACCTTAAGGGGGAAGGTGCCACTCTCTTTTAATGGGCTTGTTTCATTGTATTTTTTTTTTAAGGTCGAAGGGACCCTCTGGGGAGGCTGGGCTTTATGTTTAAGTAATCTTTCCTTTAAGAGAAAGCTTTCGCATCTTAGCTTTTGATAATTGTGGGCTTATCCCCTTAGCCATTATATTTCTGAAACAGGAACTGTAAAAGGAAGGTAGAGCTGACCTTGAGGAAGATATGAGAGAACAGTTAAGGGAGGGGACAGAACAGACTCACACATACACAAAAAAAATTACACAACTCTGAGAAAGAGAGAAGCACGAGAGAGGAATTCAGATCACCTTGTTTGGTAGAAAGGTAAGTTAGAAAGAAACTTGGAAGAAGATGCTTTCAAGATTTTGTAATTCTATCTTACTGCAAAAGAGAGCAATTGTGGAATCCCTGCTGAGTTTATTTTTCACCTGGCCTCCTGCAAAAGGGCTAACAACTGCCTCTCCCCCACGAAAGAGGTTTCAATCATTCTTTGGCGAGCCTCTTTTCTTCTGCCTCCTGCTGAAGAACAGGACAAAAAGGCATGTTAAAAGTGGAGATCTTTCTGAAACTGAAGATGTTTCTTTTCTCAGAAAGGAACGGATCGGAAGCTTCTGCCATGCTTTGTGCCTGCCTGAAACTGTTTTATAGATTTGTGCAAATGCACACATCACAGCATGGAAGGCAATCAATAAAGGAGGGCAATTGTGAAGGGATGGAGGGAGGCCCATTCTTTTCTCCTCTTTTGTTTTTGGCAAAAATTAAACGGAGGTGGGAAAACATGCTCGCCTGAGGTTCATCTGTTGGCCACTTCTGTTTGGGAGGTGATGTATCTGGGAAAGGCTGAACAAGCGTGCAACTGCACCAGCTTAATTTCTTGCTGGTCCCTCAACTGGTTACATTGTCTAGCATTGGGCAATCTTGGAAAAATCTGCTGCTTGCCTCCCCGAGCTCTGTTTCCTTTTCTCTTGTTTCCTATTCTTTCCCTGGCTGATTTAGGGTTTGGTTTAATATGATCGCATTCCAATGGAGAAAACGATGACTCAAAGAAATTGTTCTCAGAACCTGCATATACTGGCGACCTTGCTCAGATAAAGGTCAGCAGTTGCTCCATTGAAGAAGAAAAACTGATCAGCATGTAATGCCGCAAGTAAAAAGCAAAGGAAACTTCTGGGTAAGCAAGTTTGCATTGCCTTGAGAAAAAGTGGCTGGCGCAGTGGTTAGAATGCAGTCCTGCAGGCTACTTGATTGCTGGCTGCCAGCAGTTCAGCAATTCAATTCTCACCAACTCAGGGTTGACTCAGCCTTCCATCCTTCCGAGGTCAGTAAAATGTGGACCCAGATTGTTGGGGGTATTGGAAGAAATAACCATCTGGTTCAGTTCCAAGCTGGGAGAAAGGCGCTGGAAATAAAACGGAGGCTGATTGGAAAGAAAGAAGGTGGTTTATTGATGAAGCAGGCCCACCAACAATGTGTGGTTCTGGCAAATTAGCTAGATGAGTGCTTTTTATACAAGTTCTGAAATGCTACTGGGGTGGGTGGGTTATGCAGTCTCTGAAATTCCCTTAGGAAATTGTGCAATGTAGTGAGCTCTGTGTCTTCTGCTAAATGGTAATGGGTTAATCTTATTATGTCCTAAATGGTCATGCCCTGTTCTTAGAATTTTGGATGGAGGAGAATGTAAATTTTAATCCCATCGCTGGAGGTGAAGGTCTTTTGTTTCTGAATAGGCTGGCGGCTGGCCCAATCTTTCTTAACGGGCACAAAGTATCTTCTGGGGGCTATTAAGAAAGCCTGACTCTTCTTTCTGCCTTTAAGAGCATGTTTCTCCATTTCTCCTTTAGGGAAATATAATATTCTGCCTCTTTTAATATTCCCCAATATTTAATATTCTCCGAGCAAAGCGAGAGAGCGCGCACGGCCCCATTGCGAACTGGTAGTAAAGGTAAGTAGAACCCACCCCTGGTACCAATAGAAAATAAGAGTTTCTGACTGCTGCTGACAATTCATCCCAAATAGATGGATGACCTCACCTGGGGACTTCATATGGATGTTCAGTTTTAATCAGGAGAGTTTCCTACATTGGGAAAATTTGTTCATCTTATATGTAAGTACAATATTCCAGTCTTATGTCACAGATGAGTGACGATTGACCAGTGAATTCAGAGATCTGTGATCTGGACACTGAGTTTTAATTTTGTACCCTAAATGAGGGGAAGCTAATGCCTAGCTGCCACAGGAAAGCTTAATGGCTTATTTAAGTTTTGTGAAGATTAGCCCAAAACGTTTTGTATTCTCGACAAGTAATTATGAGGATGTGGGTGAATGTAACCTGCCTATTAATGTCAGACGGAGTAGCAATAAAGTCTTCATTCAAAGTGCCAGAAAATGGATTGCATCCACAAAATGTTTGTTATCTTTCCTGACATACAGGTGCAAGTTGTATTTAATTCTGTGTTTATTTCTGCATGCATTTATGCATCTTGCATAGAAATATATAAACAGATTAAAGATGGATATTTAAAGTAATAGTACTGGGAGGAGTAAATGTTTTGTATTTTGTAGGAAGGGAGAATAAAGAAACCAAGTTGGAATTCTCTTTTTTTTATTGTCATGAATTAATATTATGCAAGAAACCATTTTCTCCTCAGTCTGGCGTTTAGAATTCATTGCTTATCAATTCTTCCAGCTTTTGACTTTATTGATATGTGGATTGGGTGGCTATTTGTGTAGGATAAACAAAATATTCCAATTTCAAGGTTACAGTACTGTGTGGAGAAGAATCACTCGAGAGCTTTCCTTTGTTATTCCTTATGCTGTCCCTCTCTCTCTCACACACATATAACTGTTTATTAATATTTCCCAGCAACTCTCTTCACCAAAAACCCAGAATTGTCTCAATTAAGTCCAGCCACAAGCAGACCAATGCTAGTCCATCAAGCAGTTTCCCCATCAAAATAAACCCAGCAGGCTAAATTAAATCCACAACACAAGAGAGTTCATTAGGAAAGAAAAGTCCAGAGTTCACAAGGCACAATCCAAGTCAAGGCATCAGTCCAAAGCAAGGCAAGAATCACAACAACCAGAAAACACACAGCTAGGAAATGAACATGTTCCCAGAACCACTTCCAACTGTCTGCTGTGCTAAATAGCCAGCTTCTGGTGCAGCCTATCAAAAAAGGTGAGGCTTTCTCTTCATGAGTAATCTAGCTGACTTTCTCTGCTCCTGCCTTTTCTCTACTTGTTCTTGGATCAGTGGAGAAGACAGTTCCTTTTCCTCATCACTGACTGGCTGCAGCTATATGTTTTTTCCACCTGAAGCCTCAGGGCTGTCCTGTTGCAGCTGTGCTTCAGCCAAATCCCTCTCAGATGGCTGCTTGGCGCCATTAACCAACTCCCCTTCAGAAGTGCCTGGAACTGTTTCATCTTCCTTTGAGCTGACATCTGGATAGATATCTGGGGAAGTGTCCAGGGAAGACATCACACTCCTATAAAAACAACAACAGTTACAGTTTATTTAAAAAGAACCTTCCCCATTGCTACTGCAGTGACTGAAGATATCATCAGGTCACTGATCAAAGAAATTGGATAGAACTAGATCACCAAGTGAAGGCTTGATTAGATCTGCAAGAATATGATTCTATAGCAGGCCAGTCAAACTGGCGGCCCGTGGGCCAAATGTGTTACGCGCAGGCCACACCCACCCCGGCTCTGCAAAGGCAAAAAAGGTCACAATACATCACGATATGTCACGTAACGCGATTGAGTTTGACACCCGTGTTCTATAGCATTGCCATGATGAGTAGAATAGTGCCAGCCCTTCAAGGTAGCCCACACCAGGAAACCAAAATCAGGAATACTAATAATATATTTATTTTAAAGTTACAGTAACAGAATCTGGCAAGTCTGAAAGTGCTTCCCTCTTCTTTTGCCTTTACATTCCAGAGAATCAGAGAGAGAGAGAGAGAGAGAGAGAGAGAGAGAGAGAGAGAGAGAGAGAGAGAGAGAGAGAGAGAGAGAGAGAGAGAGAGAGAGAGAGAGAGAGAGAGAGAATCACTTCTGAGATGGTTTTTCCATTCCTATTCCTGCTTTGGATTCAGATACCTTATCAGTCCATTGTCTAGGCTGCGGCTCTTCCTCCTGCCTCTCAAGGTTATTCTCACAGGCCATTACAATTAAGCAATGGTAACGTAAAAGCATGGGAATTACTTTTACTTCAGATCTAACAATCTGAACAATTGTAATACAGGTAAACCACTGACATTGCAAAGCAAACCGAATTCCTTTATTAAAATTCTCTTGGCATGGATTGTGCAGGTGTTCCTAGATAGGTCTTCTTATCTGGCAACACTTTACATTTCTTGGAGAAATGTCATCCGTTTTTTCCCCCTATTCAAATAAGAGCTGTAGTATCCCTCCTTAGATGTTTGAGAACCAACAGTTGCTTGAAAAGAACTCAACAAGAAGAATTGGACTTGCTTCCTGCCCTTGATGATAAAGGCATTCAAATCTAACTCCATTGACAGCTAATTAGCAAAACTGGAATTGGGGTCAGATGGCTAAAATATCGAAGGTGTTTTACTTTAGCCAAAGTAAATTTCAGGAAGATGGGTTGCACTGAAAATTATGCAGAATTGAGAGAGTTCAATTTTTTTTTACTTCTTTTCTCATAATACTAGAATACTAGGTCACTCCATGAAGCTGATTGGCAGTGTATTTAGCAGAGGCAAAATAAAATGTGAGGATTTTTTTTCTTGAATTAATGTTTGCAGTTTGTTTGCCACAAAGAAGGATAGGTGGGTTTATTTATCATTTCTTTTATTTAGAATAAGTTTCTAGAATTTCTGAAGTGTTTCCCATGCAGAAAGCTCAATAGAAGCTAGAGAATCCCAACATTTTATAGCAACACAGTTGAGAATCAGAGAAAGCGAAGTTGTCTTTTCCACTTACCTCCTTCAATCTTACATTTCTGAGTTGCAACATACTTAGTTTTCAGTGGAGCTGTGGTGGAGGGAAGTTTATTCTAGCCGATAAGGAAGTTGGTATCTGAGATTGTCAAATATACAAAATACTAGTAGTCCTCATTTTACGGCAACAATTAAGCCCAAAATTGCAGCATGTAAAAATGAAAGGACTTCAATCCCTTGGTTGTGCCCACTACTTCAATGTCATTGACCCCACATCCCTAGGGATGCCCCGGATTGTAGACCTTTACCTTAATCCAGCATATTTACGACTGGATAGTTCTAAGGCTTGCTCTGAAGTAATTTTTTCAAATATTCACTCTCCGGTTATCTACCAAAGAGCCAATGAAGAGGTTGTCCTGGATCAATGTAGAAAGTGTTCTACTTTCAAAAATATATATAAAAAAATAACCAATATAAATATAAATAAAAAAAACATTCTTCAAAAACTCAACTCTTGCTAAAAATGGAAGAGGCCAAACAGTCTTGGATCACTTGCTTTTCTGTGCTGGCAGGCTTGTTTTCACGGCTCATTAGCCAGCTATTTTTGTTAACGTATTAGAATGCCATCACACCACTCACCCTCAGTTTTGTCCATATGTGGAAGGAAGGCAGCAAAAAGTTCTACTATTTTGTGAAGGCTTAGAGGAAATCTATGTAAACTCAAAGTGATTGGAAGGCAACTGGTTCAATCCGATGCCTCCAATCGTTTTGAAGCATTGGTTTGCAGACTTGGCGCAGTGATCAAAGTGCAGTATTGCAGGCTAACTCTGCCCACAGCCTAGAATTCGATCCTGATGGGGTTCAAGATTGACTCAGCCTCCCATCCTCCCAAGGTTGGTAAAATGAGGACCCAGATTGTTCCGGGCAATAGGCAAACAATACTTTTTCATTGTAAACTGCCCAGAGAGTGCTGTAAAGTACTATGGGGTAGTCTATAAGTCTAAATGTTATTGCTATTGCTATGCATGTCTACTTGGAATACCACCTACTCTAGTCAGTGGGTCATGCTCCCAAGAAAGATATAAGGAGTTACATTGGAAAGTTGTTTCATTGTTCCTTGCATCTTTAAGCTCGAGCACATTTCTGAGGGATAACTGGTTAGTTTTTCAGCAACTCCCATATTACTGCTCCTAGAGAAGATGAAAAAGGAGTCATTTATTTTTCATGTCCAGACAGTTTTCCTCTTGTCAAAATAAAAATGTGTTTCTTTGAATGCAATATACAGTACATGCAATGAAACCTTGATTTAATGGAGTAGTTGGGGAAAGAGGCATCCAGTAGACTCCAATGTTCATTAAATCTGAACGTATATTATTTATGCAAGTAGATAATTGTGCATATGATGTAAATCGATGCAGTAACATTAATTTACGTGACTCAAATGGACTTTATTTTGAGATGATGGCTGGTTGCCAATTTTGTTCACTGAAATGGAAGTCTAGTAAACTCAGGCTTGTTAAACTGAGGCTTTATTATACCAGTGCACATGCACATATACACACACAAACACAGACGGACACAAAAATTGGTAACGCTTTAAAGTTGATATTTTAATACCTTACGATCTATTTCAAAATTCTGTTGAGTGATGAATGCAAAATAGGTTTCTGCAAAAAATTAAATATATAGAATAAGATGGGGAACGTCAGTCCAAAAATTAGCACAGAGAGAGAGAGAGAGAGAGAGAGAGAGAGAGAGAGGGAGGGAGGGAGGGAAACAGAGGGAAAGTGGGAAAAGCACTTTGATTTATTTCAGTTTAACTATAATTTTATTTCCTCCTTGTCAAAAAAGACAGACTTGTTTCTGTATCTTGGATGTAAATATAGTTAATGTGCTGAGGCTGCAATGCTTCCAGCGTGGAGGTCATTTAATAGTGACATAAATTATTTTACTGACTTTTCCTGCAAGTAAGCTATGACTCCATGTCGGATAAATGAATATCATAGGCATGTGATATTCCATCCTAACAAATATCTGGAATTTTATTTTCTTCTTTCTGTCAAAATGCTAGAGATTAACATGAATAATAAAAGTGGTGATCTATTCCACCCCCCCCCCCCATATCAACATTGAAGAATGAGATCTATTCCATTAATGAATATATCAAAAGTGGCTACTTTCTTTTCAATTCAGGAACCTTCTGACAATATTGAGCTTCCAATAAACTTTGTGAAAAAAAAGGTTCTAAAGAAGTTTTCAAAGAAATCTGAGACAGAAAGCCCTCCATATAGTACTAAATGCTGCTTTTAAGGTCTAACGTTGAATTGGGTAGTAATTTGTAACACTATTATTTCAGTTTTGTTTTCTTCTACCATAAGCACTGAAGTGCCTTCGCTTAGATAGCTAGTCCACACATAATAGAGATTTCACCGGCAGAGGAGGAACATCGGGTGAAAAGGTCAGCTTTGAAGAAGTTTCAGACTGTTGGAAATGAAGCTTGAAAATGGGGGTGGGGTGGGGGAGATGATTTACAAGTGAGCTGATGACTAAGTTCATAGGAATTTTTAGAAGGTATCTTAAGTGTTGTTAAAACTGAAATATGGGCTCTTACTAGAGACGATAGAAGCCATCAACGAGTCACTTAAAAATCTATATTCTGCCCTAGGATGGGTACTCCAGGCTGGATCATGAGCGATATCATTTGATCTCTACTACAGAAGAATAGAAAAATGTGCTTCCTTTCCCCAAATTATAGTAGATTGATATGCACAGAGAACTCCTAAAGCGGGAGTAGACAATCCTCTTCTTCCAGATTTTTGTGGTACAATTTCTAGAATCCCTGATCCATAGGTCATACAAGATGGGAATTAGAGTCAAAGCACATGCAGGACATCAAATTTTCTATCTCTGTCACAGGATAAAACTGACATATAAAAAGATAATGTTTTTATCAAGTCAGACTTGACTCCTGGTGATTCTATTGACATATTGATGCAATTTTATTGGCAATAGAGTGAAAATAGTTTGCCATTACTTTCTTCAGATATGTTTTTTGACCTTCATAAAGAAGCATACAGTCTTACTACTTCCCATCCAGGTACCAATCAAGTTTGACTCAGCTTAGCATTTTTGGAGATCATCCAGTCAGCTACTGTAGATGCTACCATCTATTGTGAACAACAATGGCTCCAACCTATTTCCTTGGACCCATGTCTAGTGTTCTGGGATTGGATTAAGGCTTTCAGATCTGGGCTGCAAAAATCTACATGAACACATCAAAGCAAAAAGTTAGTGTTCTCTCCTATCAAGAGAACATGGATAGAAATCTTCTAGTAACCTTTCCATTCAGCACTAGACTGTTGGGATATTTAAGGGCGAGGCTAACACAAGGGAAAACATTGTGGGTAGGTCTAGCATGTAACACTGTAATTCAACTTTCTATAACATGTAGAAAGGTTAGGGTTACAAATTCCAGTTGGCTATTCAGCCTTCCAATTCTAGAAATTGCAGTTTAAATTCATCTGCTTTATCCTGTTCCATAAAATGCTGGATTAGGGCTAGGATGCTTTTAGGAAGTCCTCTCTAGAGACGGATTTTATTGCTGTATTAATAGTAGGATGTCACAAAGTAAGTGCTTTTCTGTCTTCATTGCATTCATTTTGCATTCATTATGTGAAACACATACTTTTGTAAACAGCTATAACAATCACAGTTGTGTGATGCGTAAATAAACAATTAACTGGAGAGCTTTTGACAATTCTAAAACATAAGGGTCTAAACAGTGTTGGAATCCACTAGTGTAGAATTTTTGACACATGATCACCCACTCTCTATTTAAACACAGTAGGTTCCATTCTTAGCCAGATTTTATCATTAGACATTTTTTCCTGTTGCCTACTCCAAATCTATTTCCTTCCAATTTAAACCTATTTTTCTTGTCCTGACTTCTGAACACCTCTGAAGACCTTTATCCTGCTTTCTAACTGATAATCCATCAACTACTTGAAAACAGCTATCATGACTTCCTGTAGCCTTTCCTTTTCCAATTTCTATCTACTCAATGACTCCAACTGTTCCTTGCACATTTTTCCTTCAAAGCTTCTTATTATCTTGGTTGTTCTCCTCTGAATGTGCTCTCAAAAGCCTCTTGATTGCTATCTGCTGACTGCTACTTTTATGTTTATAGCTTTAATGGCAATGTAGTGAGACATCACAAATACAATGGTCACCAAAGCAAATGTTTACTGAATAATTCTTCAGAAGAGGAATACTTATTAAGTAGTATTAAATCTTCCACTAACACATTACAAACATAATTTCATGCAATCGCATCATCAAATGGTTGCATTATATACTCCATTGCACTGGCTTTGTGTATTTATGTGAATGAGGGTACTAGTTTAATTTAACTTTAAAAGAACCTTGCAATTAAATGATCCTGATGAATGTTAACAGGATACTGCAAAAATTCCTTACAAACAATCAATAGGAGAGGACAAATCAATATAAAATGTCTTAACCTCATTGTTCTGCGTTCCAATAGCTTTTAAAAATATTCTGAAGAATCATTTCATATTGACTAGTTATCACTTCATATATATTATCACGGAGAGGTGAAAATAGCATTGTTTCTTTAACTTATTTTGTTCTACAGAATGATGGCAAAGAGAGAATCAGAGTAAAAGTAATTGTAAATTAACCTTATACTGACCTCTTCAAATCAAATATTTCCAATAGAAATGGATGGATGGACAGACAGATAGCGATCACTCAAAAAGAAGTGATGACAACCATATAGCTAGAATAAGTTTTGGACACTGATGCAGGACAAATTTCTGCAATTCTTTCACCAAATCTTTCAGTTGAAATGAATCTTGCTATTAATATTCAATTGAGTGTGTTGAGCAGCAAGCATTTAGGATCTTCAGTAAGAGCACTAACTATATTCTGAAGTTTCTAATTTGAAATACAAAGGAAAATAAATAGTGTAATTATACATCTATTTACTTGGAAGTAAGCTGCATGGTAACCAGTGATCTTATTCTTCGACGTATGTTGTTACAATCATAAAGAAAGAGAAAGAAGGTTGACTTCTGACATAAACCAGGCACAAACCATCTGCTAAGCCAGAGGTCTCCAACCTTGGCAACTTTAAGCCTGATTACTTAAAGATTACAGCAAAGTTGGCTGGGGAATTCTGGGAGTTGAAGTCCGCCAGGCTTATAGTTGCCAAGGTTGGAGACCCCTGTGCTAAGCTATACTGTGGCTTGTATCTTTGCAGCTCAGTACCTGACCCCCAGATGTAGTTTGCAACCCATAGTTTACACATAGTGTTATATGCGAAGCAATCCACTATGGCTTGTTCAATAAACAAGATGTAATAAAAAAACATCTCTGTGTAATGTGTAAACCTAGCCATTTAAGACGAAGAATTTTTAAACATGCAAATAGGAAGGCTGTTTGGTTTGAATTCCATCGAATCAACCATATTATGCTTTAGCACAATGCGTGAATCTTATGTCTCTCTTAGAAAGTTATGTCCTCCCCCCTTTTTTTCATGGCAGGCTAGATTTTTCTTTAAAAAGAGCCTTTTCCAACTGGCTCCAAGGTAAGGGAACTTACAACTATCACCTGATATTGCTATTCTTTTCTTACTTAGTGTTTTCTCCTTCATTCATTTGACAGATTAGTAATGTTCTTGTTTAGGGGTTGATTGTTTTCTCTGGATCTGTTTTTAAAGAATTCTGTATCACCTGAGTTATTTCTGCAACTGAGGTCTTTAAATGGACTAAATAGTAAATAAAAGAACTCCTGAACTTGCTTACTTTTTTTTTTTTTCTGTAGTGCTGTGTCGGAGTTGTCAAAGTTGCCAAAGCTTGTCAAAGTTTGCTTGTATTTTTTTCTGCGGTGACATGTCAGAGTAGCAAGTAGTGGCATGTTGCCTTATTATCGTTGTTACAGTTTAGAGGATGAAAACCAGGATTTTGGTCCCAGAATTCTTGCAACCTGGAAGAAAGATGACAAAGCAGCTTAATACATGCAATGAAAATTACTAAAAGCAAGTAAACTATTAATTTACCACTTTACAAAGCTTTAGTAAAACCACACTTGGATACTGCACCCAGTTCTGATCACCACGATATAAAAAAAGATGTCAAGATTCTGGAAAGAGTGCAGAGAAGAGCAACAAGAATGATTAGGGGGCTGGAGGCTAAAACATACGAAGAACAATTACAGGAATTGGATATGTCCAGTCTAATGAAAAGAAGGACTATGGAAGACATGATAGCAGTGTTCCAATATTTGAAATATTTGTCCTACAAAGACGAGGGGCTCGAACTATTTTCCAAACCACCAAAAGGCAAGATGAGAAACAATGGATGGAAACTAACCAAGGAGAGAAGCAATCAAGAACTAAGGAGAAATTTCCTAACGGTGAGAGCAATCAACCAATGGCCTTCAGAAGTTGTGAGTGCTCCATCACTGGAGGCTTTCAAAGAGACTGGACCATTTATCTGAAATGGTTATGCTTGAGCAGAGAGTTGGACTAGAACAGGTATGTCAAACTCGGGTCGGATGTGTCACACGCTGGCCATGCTCACGCCCGTTTTAGCGAAGGGGAAAAAAGTTGTGATACATCACATGACGATGCGAATTTGACACCCCTGGACTAGAAGAACTCCAAGGTCCCTTCCAACTCTATTATTTTATGTCCTATGCTTCATCAATGTGACCATAAAAATATTTCTTATATCCTGTCTGCATGCCTGCAGGTGGTTTATAAGAGTTTCTCAATATTAGCTCAAATGTTTTCTTCACGAACCCAAAATGTGAATAATATCACTGTACTTGTTTAGATGGCAGTCAAAAAGCAAAGAAAGAAAAAAGAAAGAAAGGCAGCAGTTTCTCTTTGTTAATAAATCATTTTAAGCAACTCCAGCATAATAATTCTCTTAATTTCCTAATGCATTTTTACAGTAAAGCAGTACAGTACAGAACAGTAAAGCATTTTTAAGTGTTATCATTAAATTCTCATTTCAAATCAATGTACTAGCTGCAGATTGCTGCACAAAGAAAATATTTCAAGAATTTTACTCATACTGGGAAATGAAATGTCTGCTTTTCGAGTCTATAAAACTACAACATCCTATTTAATGGTAAATAAATAAATTGGGAGAGCAAGAAATGAACTTCATTTTATTTTCAGTATTATTGTATTTGGCCTGGAAATAATCTGCCATTTACAAAATGAGACTAAATAGACCAGGAGAACAAAACACAGCTGACTAAGCCCAGCAGTTGGCTGAATGGACATATATGTAATTTAGTTATTTCCTTTTTCAGGGGTTGGGGGTTGGTTAATTAATGAGGTCGATAATGACTGTTCACTTTCTATGCAGTGTCTTAAGGTTAGGCAAAATTCAAATGGTAAAAGAATTTGTATTCACAAAGTCTAGGAAGCTGAAAGGAAAAAGAGATAGGAAAAAGAGGGCAGACTGGCAGATATTCAAAAGTATAGTCAAACATAGATGAAGCAATGATTTATGGCAATGCCAACTAGCTTGGGCCCCCAATGGAGGTGTGGCTTGTGTGGACTTTGCTCCCTCCCTCTCCATACTGCTTAGTTTTAATTTAATTTTTTAAATGATAGATCTTTATTTATTTTTTTAATATTTTATTCTGCATTTTATTCTATGTCTTCCTTGAGCAGTCTTTGGCAAGATGAGCGGCAAACAAGTTTAGCTAACTAACTAACTAACTAACTAACCAACCAACCAACCAACCAACCAACCAACCAACCAACCAACCAACCAACCAAGAAGAACAATGGAAAGGGAAAAATCCATGCAAAGCCAATCCCTTTTGTCAGGCGAACTGCTAGTAAAAGTTTAAACAATTTTTGAACATTGGGAGAAAAAGGAAGAGGCACAATATTTTGGAAATTTAAGTAACATCTGGATCAGGTGACTATCTTAGATTGTGTTGTGGAGAAAAAGGGCTAACATGCAAATTGATGCCTATTAAATATAAAATTAGGGTTTGCCTGGACCAGGAATTTTTCCAAAGCTTGTTGGGAAGATGAAGCAAGCAAATCTTCCATCTTTGAAAATACGAAATGCAGTACATGCAGTCCTTGACTTATGCCTGGTTGCTTAGCAACCAGTCGAAATTACAACGGACCTCCCCAAGGGTACAGATATAATAATCTAGTTCTGAAATTCGGATGCTGTGATCATGTGATCATATGAATGCATTTTGGGTGCTCAGCCCTCATTTATGCCCATTTGCAGCAACCTGCAGTCACATGACTACATTTTACGATGTATTTGCCCAAAACTGGCATTTTTTTGCAAAAATTGCCCATAGCAAACAATTGGTTGGCTTAACGACTGCCCCCCAAAATGTAAAAATCAGGTCAGTCACATAGGTTGCCTGTTTTATGACTATCATGACTTGAAACATAATGGGCAGGCTCCATTACATTCATAAATTGAGAACTACCTTAATTCCATTCTTAGGCCTTAACTATGTTACCAGGTTGTCCTGTGGGTGGTGCCCGCCAACAACCATTTTTAAATGGCAAAAATGGCTGAAGTTGCTTCAGTTGTCATTACTTGTACAGATACCATATTTGGGATCTCTGGTGAAATAAAGCTGAAAATTCCACACCGGTTGAATTTTTATTTTTATTTTTTTAAATAATCTTTATTTACATTTCAGTTAAAAAGAAAAAACAACACAACATAAAGTGACACACAAAACACAATACAACAATAAACATACGTACTTCCATATAGTACCTTCATGAACAAGTATTCGGTACTATAGCTCTACATTATATTCCGGAGAAGACAGAACAACTTATATTTCTTAGTACATCGCTTAGATCTATCCGACCACACTTATCTTATACAATATAAATTTCTCTTTAAATACCATTCCTCATCTAATGTGGGTTATAATTTCCTCTTTTTTAACCATTTATAGAATTTGTCCCAAGCCAAACCTACTTTTGTTTGCTCTCTATCCTGTAGTTTTTTAGTTAGCGTATCTGCTTCCGCACATTCTAAAATTTTTTTTATAATAGCCTCCTCTATTGGGATATTTTGATTTTTCCAAAGTTGCGCGTATGTCAGTCTCGCCGCTATAATGATATGTAATGCCAAATACCATATACTCTGGTTTCTCTTCAGATCGTATAAATCTTTCGCCTTTTACACACCGGTTGAATTTTTAAATCTGGAGGAGGTTATCTATTTTTGCATCCTAATCACTACAAAATTAAAGATGATTTTCCCCTCCCCCCATGTCTACTAATTATTTCTTGGCTAACAGAAACCATTTTCCTGGCTGGAATTCAAAGAACCGATACTAGAATAATAATTAAAAACAATTTAGGTTGAAATACAGCAAGCAAGCAATAAGGGTCTATAAAGTTTTGACGTGCACCTTAGTGAACTAAAAACCAATGAATTATTTCCTTCACTGCTGATTTGAAGGTCAATGATACAAGTAGTTATGCTGACTTTGAGGTGATTTATGAAAGGTTTTAATCCCTCCTGATACCTGGACTAATATTGTCTTAGTTTGTTTAATATTAGGATTAGATGGCTGTGTTTAATTGCTTCATAATTTTGTTAAATAGCCTCTTTAAGTGAGTGACCTAAAATACATGCATGTTTTACTTACCTCTGAATCTGCAATTGAGAGCTTGTTTTTATACCCACAATGTAGACAAGAATTATCCCTGAAGCATTTAGTATATTCCACAAGCGTTAGTCTTTAATTTCCATAATTCCCAGCCTGGCATATTAAAAAGATATCTGATAAGAAAAACGATTCAAACTACAAAAATGCAGGAAATCTGGCCTCAATTAATTCTTACGACCCTGCCAGCTTGCCAAGGCAATATTGGTCATAAATTCATTTATATTTATTTTATTTTTGGATTTAGACCCATCCTTTCTATCTCTTTGGTAATCAAAGCAGATGACAACATTGAAAACAGGCCTTTCCGTTAAATCAGTTTTGGAAATGATGCTGTGAAGTGTTTCCCATTAGGCTTTGTATCAATTTGCTGTGATATTTCAATGAATCTTACAAAATGTAAGTTAAGACTGAACACTTAAGAGAAAGGCCAGAAATGCTTTAAACTTAGTCAAATAATAACAGAGAGTTTTGCAGTCTCTGTAAACGTAGCCTTCCCAATAACCTAGTTCTATGCTGTGTTTGTGATTTATGATGCACTCTGAACAAAAAATGCAGCAGGCATGTTTATACAGCCCAGCTCAAAAATCCACCAGAAAGAAGATGGAATCTTAGAAGCTATATTTAGTGGCTGCCGCCTTCATTATATTTAAATGGAGAGAAAGGAATTGCCTTGAGAATACAGCAAGAAGTTTATTTGGAAGCAAAGTTCCAATAGTCCCATTATTCATAGCTAAGGAGTGTAGTCAGTGAATCCGGAATTGCTACAAACCTGCTCCAGGGGGTTGAAGCACAGCATAGTGAGGGCTAAATGAAGCAACTATCAGCATTTTTGCTCACCAAAGAAAGCGAAAATAATGGCGATCACAACATTTTAACAAGCCAGAAATAGGCGCTACTTGGAAATCATGCTTCTTTTAACAAATACTCTAGTTAGTGACAAATATCAATTTACCTTATGCTCACTAAGTTACTGAATGATAGTTATGAATGGATTGGCTAAATAGCTTTTAATCATCAGAGTAGTCACTGAAATGCCAAAGAAACCAGTCCAAATATTTACTTACTTTATTAAATTATTTATTTGCATCCCGCCTTTATTATTTTCATAAATAATTCAAGGCAACAAATGACCTAAGACTTCTTCCTCCTATTTTCCCCACCAGTCCACCCTGTAAGATGAGTTGGGCTAAGAGAAGGTGATTGGCCCAAGGTCATCTAGCTGGTTTTCCTGACTAAAGTGGGACTAGAACCCACAGTCTCCTGGTTTCCAGCCTGATGCCTTAACCACTAAACCAAACTGGTTCTCACTGATAATTATTTCAATGTAGCTCTTTTACCTTCTGCCTTGTCATTTTCACCAAATGCTTCCTTTTCTTCTTCTTCACATGCAGATTCCCCAACTGAGCTTTCTTACCCAATGGAAAAAGACTGCAGTGGAAGGGAATAGACATGGCAATATAGATTAAAAATCAGGTATCACTCTTAATTTATCTTGTGGCATTTTTCCCCCGGAGGCTAAATGGGAAGATTGGAAACCCATGATTTTGTTTCTCCTTTCCCCTACTTTACAGACAAGGAATGACAGAAGACTTCAGATGGATGCCAAGTGTGCTCCTGTTTTGCTATCAAACTGATTTCCTGAAAGAATGTAACTTTATCTGTGGGAAACTTTATATTGTTGAAGTCTTGAAAATAATGGCTACCATTATTTTTTATCTGTTTCAATGGTAATTTTCTGTGGCAAGTCCAAATCCAATGGCACTGATTCCTGAGCACCTCCTAACCCAGTGATGGCTAACATTTTCCAGACTGAGTGCCCAAAGCATGCGCGCTTGCTTGCGAATGCCTGCTTGCGTGCCCAAACCCCCCAAATGCAATGCACGTGCGGCCCCCACATGTGTGCCCTGCCCTCATGCCTGTGCACGTGGCCACCACATGTGCCCCGTCCCCTACATATGCGTGTGCACCCCCCGCATGCGCCCCACCCTCCCATGCCCGGCAGAGACCCGACGACCAACTGGCCGATGGGAGGCACAGGCGTATGCTCAATGAAGCTAAACTGGGGCGACGGCTCATGTGCTCACAGAGAGGGTGCTGCGTGCCACCTGTGGTACGCATGCCATAGGTTTGCCATCATGGACCTAACCTATTGGCCACAAAGTGATGACAGTTAAAGATGGTGAATGAAAGATTTGCTCTGTTGATCACCCTATCTCTTCTTTGTCTTGAGATTGCTAGTGACTCAGATCACTTCCTCTACCTTTCTTCCCAGGCAAAACAAACACCAAATGCAAATTCTTAAATTCTTCTCCTGGTAGGAAACAACTAGCTAAATTGTATTCTGTAAAGAATGTTCCTTTTTCTTATGGTTATAAAGTCTGCTTCACTCATCATTTGCTCAGCTTAGAGTCCTGCTCTTAGGAGCACTCTTATGTACCCATAGGAGTCTTCAACCTCTAACCAAGTGATGGGCTCCAGTGACTGAAGAAATGTGTAAAAAGATTCTGTAAAAAAGAGTGGGGGGGGAGGCAGGGGTCTTCTCAGCAGATAAGAATAAAAATCCACACAACTCTCAGAAATGGACTCAGGAAAGTGGCATTGCATCACCTCTTCCCACCACCACCATTATATCAACCCACCCACCAGGACAGGAAGATAGGATATATTATGGGTCCCATCGTTTGGGGATTGTCATCTGATGGGACCACAAAAAAGGTGTTTCTGGTAGTGACCCTTCTTTAAGGAATATTATTCTCCCCAAGGTATGGTTACCCCCATCCAGATCTGCTTCTCCAAAAAGATCTAAAACATGATTTTATCAATGGGCCTGGAGATCAGGAATGGAGAGGGAGCATTTAATTTGACCATGTTCTTCCTCCCATGATGTATGGGCTGAGTTTTTATCATATGATATGATTATATGACAGATTTTTAAAATTTTGTAAGCCGCCTGGAATTACTTATGTGTGATTTGGGTGGTTGTATAAATTTGTTAAACAAACAAACAAACAAACAAACAAACAAACAAACAAACAAAGGAAAGAACAGATTTCTCCCTCTGGTTCCCTTCATGTTCCTGAAATTTCAAGGAACTCCTTTTGTGCCATATGAAGTGGGACCTACAGAAGAAGGTCAGAGACAAACGCCCTGAGACATTGCAAATAAAAGAATGAATGACTCTGCTACAGTACACTTAAAGGACATAGATCAAGCCAGGGGCATTTGGAAAACCCTCTTGAACATACAGGAGAAAAGAGCCATCTTCTTCAAAAAGTTTATCTTTCAAAAATATTTGCAATATTTGGTGCCTGGAAGAAGTGGGATCCACATCTACATCAAATAAAATACATTGCAAGTCAGCTTAAGCGACTAAACAGGAAGAAAAGCTGGTTGCCTTCATTTTAAACTCCAGCTACCAAGCTGTGGTAGCTGCAATAGAAATAGAAGCAGAAGCGGATATTAATTTTGTGATAAATTGCCTAGAAGATTGCAATCTTCATAACTCTAAAAAAGCCAGTTTTCGGTCTGGAAACTCTGTAAAAGGGCAAGAGAAAGGAAAAGGAAGGTTTAGCTTGCAATGGCTCAAGGCGTTTGAAATCCTGTTGTCCTAGGAAAGGGAGTCAAGGAAAACTCTTTAGACTGCGTTCCTAAGGGGAAGACTCCATTCCAGCTAATGAAAAAATGAAAAACAAAAACAAAAACATAAAATCCAGAACAATGCATGCAAGAACAAATTGGCCACCAGATGGTACACGTTTTGATTCTACCGCAAAAACAGAGGCTTATTGAAGTTGAGGATTATAAATCCACCGCTAGTTTGGTAAACAGAAGAAAGATAATTTCAGCTGGGAGTCTCCTTAAGTTTCCAAAGAGAGAATGCAATTAAAGATGCCTTATCTACCTTTGTTCTACAACTGCGGTGGCTGTTTGTAAAATATACCACGGAGAAAGGAGGAAATGTAGGATTTAAAGACAACCAGGTTCTTGTTGGGGGTTTTTTTTTTTTTTTTTGGCCCACGATTAGTATTAAAAACTCATGTCCCAAAGGTTTTTGCTTGCTCACACCAGACATAATCAATGGTGCAATATCCTTATTGTGATTGTGGCATAACTATATAAATTCACTATAATTTGGAAGGTTTAGCTAAAGGACTAAAGTTTCACCCATGAGTAAGTCAGTTCATGTGTGCATGGGTTGTAAAATTCAAAGGCTAATGAATGTGAAGAGAGAGAGAACTATTAAAAACTCAAGTGAGCCAATTAGTTATTTTTCTGGGTTATGTAAGGGACCACCTTTTCCCACTTACTGTCTCATCTGATCTGGCAGAAGTAAGTTGTGGATTCCATCTGGTAAAGAATCACATCTGATGAGAATCACATCTGATAACCCTTTTGTGTTTTGACACCTGCCCTGAGCGTCAATCCCCTGGAGATGTGACTAGCTCCATCCTTAACATCCTTCCCAAAATGCCTCAAAACATGATTGTGTCAACAAGCCTGGAATCTCAAGGTGAATCAGGAGATGGTTACATTGTATGAGATGTTCTCTTCTACATCTCTTAATATTGATGTTTTTGAATCATGGAATATTTCTAGTGTTGTTCTTTTTTATGGGTTTATTTTTTATTCTATGCAGTCCAGAGTCATATTTGTGAGATGGGTGGTTTTATATATATATATAAAAGGGGTGTGTGTATGTATATGTATGTGTGTGTGGGGGGGGGGGGGTCGCCTATGGGGCGCTTGGGAATGGAGCAAATCATTCCATTCCCATAGGCGACCAAACACTTTTCACCCAGATGGAGAAATAATGGAGACTCAAAGCTTTATGTGCTTACAAAGGGGACAGTTTGAAATGGAGCAATTAATTCTGTTTCAAAGCATCCCCTTTGCAAGAAGACAAAAATAGGCCTCCCTCTGGACAAAAAGTGTTTGAGCAGCTACCACCGGCCCTGCCTTTTCCATCCCACTGTCTGCTTGCCCGCGGCCTCAATCAGGACCAAAGTCTCGGCACTCCTGGCACTCCGCCCGCCCTCCCAGGAGGGTGAAGAGCCTCCGCTAGGCCAACAGCAGCATGGGCAGCCACTTGGCGGCCAGCTCAGTGCCTGCTGCGGCCAAGAAGTGTCCTGGTAGTAGCTGGGCCAGCAGGTAGGGCGGGTGGAGGCCGGGGCATGCCGAGAGCGTGGCCTGTTGCAGTGGTGGGCAAGCAGACAGTGGGATGGAGAGGGCAGGGCCAATGGTAGCTGCATTCCAACTCCCCTCAGCCCCTGCGCTTGCCCCTTCCTGCACTTAAAAAAAATAAGACCTCCTCGAATATAAGCCCTAGTGCTTATTTTCAAGCCCAAAAGAAAATAAGACCGGGTCTTATTTTTGGGGCAACATGGTGTATGTATATATATAAATGAATGTTTGACACCAGGTGAAAATAAAGACATTCTCATCAGGGATGCTATTAAACAGGTTCTGACAGGTTCTGGAGAACTGGTAGTGGAAATTTTGAGTAGTTTGGAGAACCGGAAAATACCGCCTCTGGCTGGCCCCAGAGTGGGGTGGGAATGGAGATTTTGCAATATCCTTCCCCCAGGAGTGGGGAGGGAATGGGGATTTTGCAGAATCCTTTCCTTGCCATGCCCACCAAGCCACGCCTACAGAACCGGTAGCTCATATAGTAGATGGTTATACAAGATACCACTTTTGCTACTTGCTTAGTGGAAACAGGGAAGTACTAGAAATTTAAAGAATACTTGGGACATATTTATTAATAGAAACATCCAGTTGGAAAGAGCCATTAAGGCAATTGAACCCAACTCCCTGCTCAGTGCTAGAGTTTAAGTGAAAGCAACCCCTGCAGATGGTTCTCCAGTTTTTGCTTGAACACATCCAGTGAAGGGCTCTGATCTTCCTTCAATAATTGGTTCCACTGTTGAATAGCTCTTGGTTTTTTTCTTCTCCTACTATTCAGCCAGGCATTGCCTTTTGTAACTTAAATCCATGTCCTGCACTAAGATGATAAAGAAACTGGCATTTTGGGGTAGTTGGGGCATCTATGACATACTTTCATAGATTTCAAAAATTCTAACATATCACCCTCAGTCTTCTCAAGGGCTAGCCTTTCCAGTTCCTTCAACCTCTCTTCATAGAATTTATTTTTAGTTCCCTGAACATCCTCTAGATTGTCTAGATTGGTTCTATTTCGCCAAGCAATTATTAATGTGTGGTCTCAGAATGTAAGGTAGGATCTGATCAATGCTCAGCAAAGTGAAAGTATAACATCCCACGATTTGGAAATTATACTTCTGTGGCTGTAGCCCAAAATTATACACAATTTTTGTAATCCTATTTAGTGACCACAACTGGCTACTAAAGTTGTTGCTAAGTGCTACAGTCACCAAGTGAAAAAATATGTGCGACCATGATGGGTTATGACCTCATTTCCCATTAAGGGAAATGAAAAACTATGTGACTGCAACTTACAATTTTACTTCTGCCTTCTCTATTAACTCTGCATGTCTCAAGCTGGTTGCGAAGCAAACAAGTAGTGATTATAGGACTGGGGGATGTTGCACCCGTCATAAATGTGAGGATTGGTCACAAAGCTATTTTTTTTATCCTATCATAAGATTGGATGGTTGCTAAATGAGGCAGACAGTAAGTGAGGACAATCTGTATATCACATTGCTGATCAAATTCAGTTTGTAGTTTACTGCTTTTATAAGAGTTTTTTTCCCCCAGAAGTTTCTCCATGACTACAGAACTCAACCAACCTTGCGTAGTCTCCCTAAGTTGGCTGTATAAGTACATTTAGACCCTATTTCTCACCTTGTCCATACCTGCTTCAGTTTAAGGAGTATAGTTAGTGGGGACGGTGGTGTGGTCCCCAGGAGGCCCTCCATTTTAAGAGCTTCTGTATGACATTTCCAAATACAATAAAGAACTTCCTTTGTATGCAAATACTGTCAGCAAAATGTTGTACAGCCTTTATGTATAAAACCATTGTAGATGTCAAGGGAACAATTGGCATTTATAGAGAAGCAAAAGTAGAGGGAACTTCAGAGAAACCCATTTATTTCATAAGATGTACTATTTCAAGAAATACAAAATATGTATCCGATTACTCTTTTCTCAGCAAAGAATTTTTCATTTGTCTCCAATAAACTTCATTCAGTTCTGAATAACTTCATGTTATTTCCAGCCCATTTTGTGAAACTATCAAGGGCTTTGTAATTTTATTTCCGATTTGGCAGGCATTAACTATTCCATCCAATTTTGTAACTTTTGCTATACAATTAGTATTTTCCATACCTCATCACCTATCCTTAACAGAAATTTGAAATGTAGAATACCCAAAACTGAAACTTGCCACATCCCGTTTAGTAACTCTATCTAGTTTTCTAAAGAATATTGATGGCCAATCTCTGAGTGCAGTTTCTGAAACAGCTATATATATGTGTGTGTCGCAGGGGGGAGGAGGGAATAAAAGGAGTGTTTGGGAAGAGACAGAGGGAGTGCAAGAGAAGGAAGGCTGGAAAAAAAGAAGAAAAAAATGCGGGAAGGTGAGGAATAGGAAGAGATACCTGGAGAAAAGGAGGGATAAGGAGATAGGATAGCAGAGGTTTCTATGGGCCAAGCCTGAGGGAGAGAAGAGGATAGGATAGCAGAGGCTTCTGTGGGCCAAGCCTGAGGGAAATAAGGGGATAGGATAGGAGAGGTATTTGTGGGGCAAGCCTAAGGGAGAGAAGAGGATAGGATAGGTGAGGCTTCAGTGAGGCAAGCCTGAGGAAGAGAAGAGTTTGAGTGAAAGAGGCAAGCAGAAGAACCAACGAAGGAGCAGAGGCTGTGAAAGGAGAGCCCAGCAGGCAGTTCAAGAGAGAGTGAAGAGAGAGAAAGAGGAAGAAGGTCCAATCAGCCAGCCACCTGAATACCACCCCACCACATGACCTGCCTGCTGACCACCACCCCATCACATGACCCTGGCAAGTAGAGGTGCATCCGAGAGGGACCAGGGTGGACTGGCAGCCATAGGAAGAGAGCCATGAGAACCCAGACTCCAGCGACCCTTACGAGGCTTAGCACTACATATGTAAAAGGTAAAGGAGACCCTGCACGTTTTACTCTACTAATAGTAGCCAACTACTACTTATAGGGGGACGCTGCTCATCTCCATTTTTTTTAAGCCATTGAGCCAATGCTGTCAGAAGATGTTTCTGTGGTCATGTGGCCAACGTGACATTATGCTGCAGTGCAGAGCATGTAACAAAACATGGAATGTTACTACATTCCCACCAAAGCGGCACCTATTTATCTATTTGCATTTGCATGCTTTCGAACTGCTAGATGGGCAGGAGCTGAGGCAAAGAACTGGAGCTCACCCCGTTGCATAGAGTTAGGGGTGGAATTGCCGAAATAAAGATCTTCCCTGGCATCTTTTAAGCTACTGAGCCACTGCGTCTCCGTGTATATGTAGTCCATATTTAACTAGCCTACTAATCAGAATATCACTAGATACTGTGTCAATGCTTTTTTTGAAACCAAGGTATTATACATAGCATTCCCATTGTCTAGAAAAGAAAGTTACCTGACAACAACTATTATAGTCTAACTGGACTTATTTTTAACAATCCCATACTATCTGTTGGTGATCACTATTTTTTTTTTAAGTCTTTACAGATCATTTGTTCTATTTTAAAAATCTCTCAGGTAAAGCACAAAATAGAAAAGCTCAAGTATAAATTTAGTTCAAACACATGAAATGTATTATGTTGCATCAGAACAACACTCACTCACTTCAGTTTTGAGCATTCTGATACTAGGAAACAATAGAAACTTGGAACCCAAATGCTCATCTCCGCCCCACCCTTATTTTTTTTATCATGTTAGTTTATGGTGAATGCTAACTGCCCCTGGAATTGCAGAAAATATAGCCAAATAAACAATTTTTAAAACTTTAAAATATATCCTTATAGCAAACAATAATAACCACAACTTTGATTTCACGGACCGAAACATCTTAATTTAGAATCCTGTATGTGGTTTCTTTAAAAAAAAAAAACACAATTCAAAATAAAATAAATTCTATCCTTTAAGAGAAGGAAGACAAGGGACTTTCTAATTTCTCTCAACAAACTTCTAAATCACCAGTCCAATAGATTATAGGGTTAAAATAAAAAGCAACTAAGCTCATTAGCAATCCTTTCAATTAATACTTCCATGATTTTTTTTAATCTTTAATTTTTTGTAAAAAAAAAGAGTATTGAACATAATTACCTTGTCTTGTGATCAGCAAACACTTTCTTTGTTGTATATTAATATTAATTACTTGAATAGCATTAATTTTACAATAAGATACGAGAGAGTGCAGAAATGATACTACAACCCTCTGACTTTTTCTTTAAGTAGCTCTACTAAGAGAGAAGGGTAGAAGTGTAGAAAGAAGTAAAACAAAAGGAAGAAAAAAGTAGTGACTTCTGACTTTTTCTCAGTGCAGTAGACTAAAGGTAAAGGTTTCTCTAACGGTCATGTCCAACTGACTGACAGGGGTGGTCATTCTCCATTTCTTGGTTGAAGAAGCCAGCATTGTCTGAAGACAATTTCCATAGTCATATGGCCAGCATGGCTATATATCCAAAGGCACACGAAATGCTGTTACTTTCCAACCAAAGTGGTACCTATTAATCTACTCGCACTTGCATGCTTTCGAACTGCTAGGTGGGCAGGAGCTGCAGCAAGTAACAGGAGCTCACCTTGGGTGAGTACGAAGCTTGGGTCTCAAACCAGGGGTGAAATCCAGCAGGTTCTGACAGGTTCTGGAGAACCAGTAGCAGAAATTTTGAGTAGTTCGGAGAACCGGCAAATGTCACCTCTGGTCCCAGACTGGGGTGGGAATGGAGATTTTGCAATATCCTTCCCCTGCCACACCAACCAAGCCCCACCCACCAAGCCATGCCCACATAACCAGTAGTAAAAAATTTTGGATTTCACCACTGTCTCAAACCCAGGCTGCCAGTTGACAAGTTCAGTGGCTTTAACCGCCCCTATGCAGTAGAGTAGAAAAAGTGAAAGTTGTAGCCTCCGCCTTTTGCTTTACATTTCCAAAAAGCTCAAGCCATTTCTATAACAACAAAATCATTCTACCGGTCCTCACCTAAAAGTAACAGTTCATTTTTTTTAGTATCCAGAAGTCCAAATGGAAACAAAACTAAATAGATTCTTCTATAGAACAGTCAATTTTGCCATCTCTGCCAACTCTTACCACCTTTAGCATCTTCCAGTATGGGAATAATGAGTGTGCCTTTCCATCTTTGTGTGTGTAAGATTCTCCCCCGCTGTCAACCTTTATAGTAACAAAGTTCCAAATTTTTTTTCAAGCTCTCTTTCTCCATCAAACCTAAACCAGGGTAGTTTTTCTTAAGCCAGACTCATTTCTAGCCAATTTGGCCTGGGAGACAAACTGCTTAAGGCCCGTCTGGGAAAAGGAATTTGGAGATGAACTTCCCGTTTGAATTAAACTCCTCAACCAAACTGTTCTTAGCTCCCCTTGTTTGTTCACTACGTAGCTCTTTTTTTTCTCTGAGTTACAGGTAACATACCTTGGATAAATGATTAATTACAGCTCCTTTACTTTACCAAAGGATTCCTGGAGTGGCAGGATCATTCTTGATTCTTGTAATTTTCTGTAACTGAACAGAAACAGACAGCACAATCCAATATGTGTTTTACCCAGAAGGAAGCCTTGCGAATTCTATCTAACTGATTTCCAAGAAGGAAAATGCTTTGGACTTCAGCCAGGCAGGGCTGTCTCATACCGGTCTTCAGAAAAAGATGCTTGTTGCCAAATGCTTGGAAACCAAGATATCTTCATAGAGCTCAATGCTGATATTGGCTCTGTCCTTATGGGCATGTGACAGCAGCACAGGAACAACTTGTTTATATCTGGTGCTTGTCTTCTCCCCCTCCTCCTCCTCCTCCTCTATTCACTGTTGAAATTCATTTCTGGCTCTTGTACAACAGTTAGGTCTATGCTAATCAATTGTAATATGTCTAGTCACATAGAGTTCCCTGTAGCATGATAGTCTTACATGACAACCTAGGTAGGCTTGGCAATTGCTCCTGAATGAACAAGCTGGCCTCTATTTTTTTCTTCTTCTTTGGATGTATTGAGAGCATAAGGTGTCCTGTCTGCTGCCAGTGCATTCACCAAGATGAAACTGCCTCTCTGCATACCAATGCTTGGGAGTAAGGCTTTCCCTGAATTTGCTATTATTCTGCATTCTGATTCTTTCATCTTTTTTCCAGTCTTGATAGAGAAAAGGGAAGGAAGGAAGGTAGGAAGGAAAGAAGGAAGGAAGGTAGGAAGGTAGGAAGGAAGGAAGGAAAGAAGGAAGGAGGGAAGGAAGGAAAGAAGGAAGGAAGGAAGGAAGGAAGGAAGGAAGGAAGGAAGGAAGGAAGGAGGGAAGGGAAAAGGGAAAGAATTACATCATAAACTTAAGTTGATAAATCAACTTCCTGAGATGTATGGAGTCAATTCCCATGGGAGAAATATCATCAGAACATCCTGATGTAGGGAATTACACCAGAGCCTGTAGTACAGTGGACTAAGCACTGTTATTAACATCTGCTGCTTGCAATTACTGCAAGTTCAAATCTCACAGGCTCAAGGTTGACTCAGCCTTCCATCCTTTCTAAGGTAGGTAAATTGAGGACCCAGATTGTGGGGGCAATAAGATGACTTTGTATAAATATACAAAAGTATGAAGGCTATTGCTTAATGCATTGTAAGCCACCCTGAGTCTCCGGAGAAGGGTGGCATATAAATTAAAGCAAAAAAAAAATAAAAAATGGGAAAGGGGAATGGGGGGAAAAAGAAAAAAAATAGAAAGAATTATATCTGGGTTTAGGATATGCTAATAACATAGCACTGATTGGGACTATCAAGACCTCAACTGTCTTCCAGGAGCTCAGGGCAGTTCATGAGTGTTCATTCCTCTCCCCCGAACAACAAGGTGGGTTGATATCAGAATAATGACTGGCCAAAAACATCCAGTGACTTTTTAAATGACTGAGGATTCATTAATAGTTTCATCACCATATTTTCATGTTTTTGTTTTCATTTCATCCAAACAGCTTCAGTCGTCCGTAGCTGCAGCAGAAGAAAAACAGTGCTTCCCCATCAAGCAGCTTAAAGAGTGTAAAATCTATTACACTTTTCCAGTTACAGTAGAGGTGATGCCAGGTGACCAGTAAACCAGGGAGCCCGGGAAAAGGCTCTTTGGCCATTTCAGCTGTTCTTTCTGGCTCTCTATCAGCCTCACCTGCATGGATTCATTCTTTCTCTGCCCTAGGAAAAACACCCAGGGCAAATAGTTTCCAAAAATCTTGGCAAGAAAACTGCAGGCAATTGTCAGGAGTCAACAGTGAACACACACACACACACACACACACACACACACACACACACACACACACACACAGACACAATATTCCAGTTTATTTTCACCCAGCACACTCCCAGTCAGTTCCTTCATTCATATCAGAACAAGCATATATGCTGCTTATAAGGCTATCTATTTATTTATAAATCTCTATGTTTATTTATGAAACTTCAGTAAACATTAAAACAGTTAACTGACAAAATGGGACAAAAGGCAAGCAAAATGGGGGAGAGAGAGAGATGAATAGTTTGCAAGACTTTAAATTAACTCTATTTTTCTATGTACAGTATGAAAAAGGCACTAAACTTTACAAAGTAGGTTGACATAATAATGTGGTTAATGAACATGAACAGTCCCAAAGGCAGGGGTCTTTATCCATTCCAGTCTTCTTAACTCTTTTTTTTTACATCGTATCAGCAGTATAGAAAAGGAAAATAGGCCACCAGGTGATCTCTCCTCTATTCTGCACCATTAAAGGGAACAATTTGATGTATGGAGATCATGTGTTTGATATATTCTACTATTTTCTCCCTAAGAAGGTAAAACAGTGTACTCTTTTTTGAAATAGAGAAAGAGAATATCTGTATTTTAAAGACTTGGGGGATATGCTATTCCCACAGTAAGGCTAAGATAGGTGGGAAGGGCAGGAAGGTTGATCTGCAAATTGTCAAAAGCTGTTTTAGCAATCTTGTTTTTAAAGACCAACCCTTCTTGATTTTTTTTCTCTCTCTCTTTTACAACATAAAAGAAAACAAACTGTAATCCTGGCAATGTTGTCAATGTCACACTTTTTAAGTTGTCGAGCTCATCTTGTCTCTTTTGCAGAAAAAAAAAGACACCTGGGTAGATTGTCTTAAAAAAGAAAGGGATGTAATTTTCAATCAAAAAAATTGTGTGTGAGTGTGTGAAGAGAGCAGTTCGCTCTTAAATTCCTCCCCCACCCCCTCCAAAATTATTCTGATTTCCCTCAAGTATCTGGGAGAGAGGTTTTCTATGCAAATCGCTTCACTAAGGTGCCTTATAATTTCTCTTTAACTGATCTACCTGGAGATAAGGCTACTTTATGATGATGAATGCCTTCAAAGAGATACAAAAGTGAATCCAATCACTCTCTCCCCAGAAAGTTTTTATTTCTGTCATGATTGTAGTGCGGAGGGAGAGAGATACTATCTAAATTACACTGATCATCACAACAGAGATTGTTACTTCACATATGTTCTTTTCTGCTTCTAAGAACTAAAGCTACATCTCTCCCTTGAATCTCTCATTTTTCCAGGGAGCAGTGCTGACTTTCCATATGTTGCTGAACTACAATTCCCAGCAGTCCCCAGCAGCAGTCTAATTGTGAGATGTCCAGGGAAGCATAATTGAGCAACATCTGGAGAACATCCTTATGTTGTCTTCCCCAAAGAACTCCCTTCTTAGAGACAAAATTTTCTACTCCCTCAAAAATAAAAAAGAGGGCTCTGTTTTTTATCAAATGACACTTTAAGATGCCTTTTCTTTGAAGCAAATTTCACTCTTCTAATAAGAGATATGGTAGACTGTTGAATAAGCTTTTGTTTTCTGTTTTGCATGTATTTTAATTTATTTCTGTTCTCTATGTTGTAATATTGACACAGCCAGGACCCAACCCCTCCCCTACCTCTTCTGAAGCAAAAAGGGCTTAAAATATACTTGAGGACAGGGGTGGGCTTCAAAAATTTTAGCAAGGGATTCTCTGCTAAAAATTTTAGCAAGGGGCCCGTTTTTAACCTTCCCGAACTTCTGGTAGGCCCGTTTTTCGACCTCCCTGAGCCTCCGTGAGCGTCCTCCACTTACCTGCATCCAAAATGGGCCGGGTGGGGACTCCTGGGAGGGACAGGGCAGGGTGGGCAGGGCCAGCCAGGAGTGGGATTTGGGGGTTCTCCAAACTGCACAGAATCTTAGTTAGAGGTTCTCCTGAACTCCTGCGAACCCCCGGCAGCCCACCCCTGCTTGAGGAGCTAGCAGTGAAGAAGACAAGAAAAATGGAATTCCGATAAAGGCTGCCATTGTTCTTTGAACATTGTATACTTCATTGGTTGTTTTAGGAGGTAACAATACTTAAGCGTGGGAAGGAGAAATGATAAATGCCAACTTTCTCCAAATTTGCAGAGTTTCCGTTTATTGGCCATGCAGATTGGACATTTGAGGAACATCTACAGGACACTAGGATGGGGAAAGCTAACATATCTTTGCATGTGCATAATAAAGCAAGGATGTTTGAGGGAAACCTTCTAGTACACACCTATATTTGTCAGCAGCCTTCGTCACATTTCTCAAGCTCATCCCAAAGATGATTTTTTTTTAAAAAGGCAGCTAGACTTTCTTGGGTTTTTTTCTTGAAAATGTTTCACTTCTCATCCAAGACGTTTCCTCAGTTTTGGATTATTTTATTTATTTTTTGCATATTAGAGAGATTAAAATCCTTTGGCTTGGCAAAGTTATACTACATTCATTGCGAGTTTTCCTCTCCTTAAAAGATGATCGTGTATACTTGATTTGATTTTGAAGTTTTAAAAATAGAAAATGTATTGGACTAGGCAGCAAAAGAGTGCTTGGTGTATGGATTTTGGAAAGTTAATAATGGATTAAGGGGACAGAGGGATTTGGAATTATAGCCTTGAATTATTTAGAACATACTTTCTTAAGGGAAAATAGAGATTGTCTCGGTTATGATTTTTTTTATGAAAGGAGACCTTGAAGGCTGGATACTAGAGCCAGAGGATAAAGAAATTGGAATAGAAATCCTTGGTGAAAATTTTTGAATAGCTTTCAGCCAAGCGTTTGGACAGAATGGATTAGATGCTTGGTAAAATTGACCAAGCATGTTCATATGGAATTGTAAAACAAAAATGAGCTGCAATGGATATTTATGGAATTAATTTGAAAGAGGACTTTAAAAACAGTACAAATTAATCTTTTGCAGAACTTATTCCCTACAGGAGATGAACAGAGAGTAAATGAGAAGATTGATTTGGATATCTCCCCCCCCCCATATATACAAAAGGTTTTGTTAAGATTTGGAAGGACATTTTTAGAAGTGACAAACAAAAGGTAGACTTTATGTATGGAAACAAGAGAAATCTATTACAATTCTAAAGATTTTCACTTTGAAACACAGAAGACCTCTGGGTCACCACAATGTAAAAAAGATGTTGAGACTCTAGAAAGAGTGCAGAGAAGAGCAACAAAGATGATTAGGGGACTGGAGGCTAAAACATATAAAGAACGGTTTCTTAAAGAACTGGATATGTCTAGTTTGATGAAAAGAAGGTCTAGGGGTGACATGATAGCAGTGTTCCAATATCTCAGGGGCTGCCACAAAGAAGAGGGAGTCAAGCTATTCTCCAAAGCACCTGAAAGAAGGACAAGAAGCAATGGATGGAAACTAATCAAGGAGAGGACCAACCTAGAACTAAGGAGAAAATTCCTGACACTTAGAACAATTAATCAGTGGAACAACTTGCCTCCAGAAGTTGTGAATGCTCCAACACTGTAAGTTTTTAAGAAGATATTAGATAACCATTTGTCTAAAATGGTATAGGGTTTTCTGCCTAAGTAGTGGGTGGAACTAGAAGACCTCCAAAGTTTCTTCCACCTCTGTTATTCTTCTTCTTCTAAATACTTTCTTGAAATTGTCAAAAATAACTTTTTAGGGGAAAAATTAAAAATTAGATTGTTTGATCAGGGTTAAAAGAACAAAATAGTTATATCTAGTTGGCCCTATTGGACTTTTGCTGATAAAGATCGATTGAGGTGATATTTTGATTTTGTTTTCCTTATCTGTGACCTGAGTTGTGGGGAGAAGAGAGATTTTGTTTTATTTAGAGACGGTGATCATCTATTAATCAGGGGGTTGCCACAAAGAAGAGGGAGTCAAACTATTTTTCAAAGCACCTGAGGGTAGAACAAGAAGCAATGGGTGGAAACTAATCAAGGAGAGAAGCAACCTAGAACTAAGGAGAAATTTCCTGACAAGTTAGAACAATTAATAAGTGGAACAACTTGCCTGCAGAATGCTGTGAATGCTCCAACAGTGGAATTTTTTAAGAAGATGTTGGATAACCATTTGTCTGAAATGGTGTAGGGTTTCCTGCCTGGGCAGGGGGTCGGACTAGAAGACCTCCAAGGTCCCTTCCAACTCTGCTATTCTATTCTATTCTATTCTATTCTATTCTATTCTATTCTATTCTATTCTATTCTATTCTATTCTATTCTATTCTATTCTATTCTATTCTATTCAAATTATTTTCACCTGCTAAGATAAAGTTGTTTCTTCTTTCTTTTGCTTTTTTCACACCCCCATTTCATTTTTTAATATATTCCTTGTTTTGTATTTTTTATAGTTTATGTAGTTTATGGACTTTTGTTCTTTACATGTATAATTCTTAATAAGATATTTGGGGAAAAAATCTGCTGAATATAACTCACTCACTGGTTTTTCCAGTGATTGCTGAAATGGAAACAAATCCCACTGAACTTGAGCTAATGGTGAGTGGGGTATGTGTCTGTATTTGTGTTGTTTTGTGAATAGTTTTTACTGGTTGTACTACTCTGTGAGAGGAAGTCATGAAATTGTAGCTCTGTTCATTGATAACTGAATTAATATCAAGCTTTATGAGTTTGGCAAACCCAGGAAACAACCACATAGATTTCTCAAAAGCTGTTTATTTAAGTGTCCTTTGATTCAAACTCAATTACTGATCACTTCATTTATGCTTTAATGCAGGTTCCTTAGGTAACATATTAAATATAAAAATGGTTCCTATCGCTTTCTTCTGCGTTGTTTTTTGATCCTAGTCTAGTTCTGGGATTTCCTAATACTGACCACTTCCAATTCTGTTTAGCTTCTCATTCCAGGTGCTGCCCTCAGACAGATGTTTTTAAATAGTTGATACGGTAAAAAATTCATTCCTACAAACATGATTATTGGAACCAGATTTGGACACAAACTCCTCTTTCTAATTAATCAAGAATATTCAGTGGCACAGGCTGTAATTATCGCCTATATTTTACGCATAGTTTTTTTTTCAAATAAATGAAGCATGTTTGTTCACTCTCAACTTATTTTGTTCCATCTTTTTATAGATATTTTAGTGCAGAATATTAATTCTTCTAATTATCATGTAATTAATCCGGTTGCAAACATTTTCCTCATTTCTCTTAAAAATCCTAATAGAGATATACCATGGTGTTTCTTGTGCCGTTTGAATAAATTGCATTTGGTAGCACCTTAACTTTGATAAATCTTGTGCTGTGTTAATTAACATCAACAAAGAATTACAGAAACAGTTTCAAGAAGTTTCAGGGCTCCCCATTAGTCTTGAGGGATTTAAATATTTAGGAATAATTATTGTAAGGGATTGGCACCAATTAAAACCAACCTAATGAGCTTCTTCTGTGCAAGATTAGAATGTAACTTAAATCATGGCAATATATACAATATATTGTATTATCATTGCTCAGTAGAATATTTAAGTTAACAATGACTATACTTGCTAAAATTCTATTTTGTCTCAAACATTCCCAATTCCATGATTTTTTATGTGGGAAATAAGCTTTTTTCTTCATTTATATGTAACTCTAAAACTTAAATGATTAAACAGACCTGCATAGTATAGCAATACCACATGTTTGGTTGAAACAGGTTCATACATTTTAACTAAGGCAGTTTACATGAGGTAGAAATGAAATAATATTCAGTGAGTACAAATTGAATGAGCATTGGATCTCCTTTCAGAGAGGGAATTATATATCAGTACTACTCAACAGGAAGAAATTAATATCTGTCTTCTTAAATCATTCATTTTTTACCTTTTTCAGGTATATGGATAAATGTGTTCATTGCAAGAGTTAGCTAGAGGAATATATAATATTACATTAAGGTCTTAATTATATATATAGAAAGCCTCTTGTTACTGAATATATATTTTTAGAATGAATAGTCACAAATGCCAGCCTAGTTCAAATGATTCAAGGTTAATTATTTTAAGCATAAAAATATATAGGTCGCATCAACTGAGACTGCTAACAGTTTAAAAATGGCATAAGTATGTACTTAATTTAACAGAAAGAGAATTCCATCAAGGTTTGTTTATTTATTTATGTCACTGTTGGGGAATTTTTGTGATAAAATGAAAGTTTTGCCAAGAATGTTTCAGATGATACAGATAGTCCTCATCTTAGATGTTGTGGCCCGCCAGTGGCCAGCGGAGCTGGCAGAAGATTTGGACAGTGAGAAGGTTGGGAAGGAGTCCTGGAGTCCGGGGAAGGCTCTGATGAAGGCTCTGCATCAGAGGCAGAGAGGGGGCCAGGGCCGGATGCCAGTTATCAGCTGCCTTCAGAGTCAGACATGAGTGAGCTGCCTTCAGAGTCAGACATGAGTGAGGCAGACGAACAGCTGGAGCCTGTTCCCAGTGTGCGCATGTGTAGAGTTGCCAGATGAAGGGAACAGCTAAAGAACAAGGGTTGACCTGGGCGTAAGGCTACAGGTGGACGATGAATGGCCCCTCCCAGAGGGAATAAAAGAGGAGTGAAAGGGGAGTGGAGTTTGCAGGAGACAATTAGTTTGCCTAATTGGTTTGTGACTCTCCGAAACTCTTTGCCAAGTTTTGAAGATATCGGCCTGGCAGCTCTCCAAGCCAGATAAGGTCTGTGACTGTAAATTCTCCCTTGAAAGACTTTGCTGAAGGTGAATGAGAGGAATTTACTGTTTGTTTAATAAAAGGAGTTTTGTCGGGACCAGGATTCTGTTTCGTGCTTTTTGTGGAAGCCTAGGTCAGAATAGTAGGTTCACAATTGATCCTATTTCTGTTGCTAAGCAAGATAGGATAGGATAGGATAGGATAGAATAGGATAGGATAGGATAGGATAGAATAGAATAGAATAGAATAGAATAGAATAGAATAGAATAGAATAGAATAGAATAGAATAGAATAGAATAGAATAGAATAGAATAGAATAGAATAGAATAGAATTCTTTATTGGCCAAGTGTAATTGGACACACAAGGAATTTGTCTTGGTGCATACGCTCTCGGTGTACATAAAATGGTGAATTTGGCTTCCCCATTGACTTTGCTTGTCAGAAGATCACAAAACGGGATCACATGATCCTGTATACTGCAACATCATAAATATACACCAGTTGCCAAGCATCTGAATTTTGATCACACAACAACAGGGCTGTGCAACAGTTGTAAGTGTGAAAAACAGTCATAAGTCATATTTTTCAGTGATGTTGTAATTTCGAACAGTCACTAAACCAGTGGTTCTCAACCTTCCTAATGCCGCAACCCTTTAATACAGTTCCTCATGTTGTGGTGACCCCCAACCAGGGGTGGCTTCTAAATTTTTTTACTACCGGTTCTGTGGGCGTGGCTTATTTTGTGGGCGTGGCTTGGAGGTCATGTGACTGGGTGGGCGTGGCTAGCCGGTCATGTGACCGGGTGGCCATGGCTATGTGTATAGGCACTACTCAGAAGGCTGAAAAAAGTAATTTCTGACAGGTCCTCGGACTTTTGACTGGTCCTCACACTTATGACCATCCTCACATTTATGCCTGTGCAGCATTCTTAACAACCATGTCACTCATTTCACAACTGCTTCTCTTCAACATGGTGATAAGATAGGGCAAAAAACATAAAATGTGAGGACAGTCGTAAATTCGAGAACTGGTCAAAAGTGCGAGGACCAGTCAAAAATAACTTTTTCAGCCCTCTGAGTAGTCCCTGTGCACAAAAGACTACACAGAGGGCTGAAAAAAGTGATTTCTGACAGGTCCTCGCACTTTTGACCAGTCTTCTCAGTTATGACTGGTCATCATTTATGCCCATTGTAGCATTCTTAACAACTGTGTCACTCATTTCACAACTGCTTCTCTTCACCATAGTGACAAGATAGGGCAAAAATGTAAATTGTGAGGACAGTCGTAAGTTCGAGGACTGGTCAAAAGTGCGAGGACCAGTCAAAAATAATTTTTTCAGCCCTCTGAGTAGTCCATATGCATAAAAGGATACAGCAATAGAGCGGGGTGAAGGAAGGGAAGGGAAATAAGAGTAGGAGTGAGGGTAAGAGTGGGAGGAAGAGAGGAGGAGAAGGAGAAAGGAAGAGGAAGTAGGGAGAAGAAGAAGGGGGGGTAAGAAAGTAAGAAGGAAAGAAAGAAAAGACAGAGGTGGTAGGTTTGAGGAGAAAGATTGCTGTACAATTTAAAAAGATGAAAGGGAAGAAAGCCAACCCCAAATAAATATAAAGATATTAAGATAAAGAATGAATTGTTAAACTTTAAAGAATAAAAGAGAACAAATAGGAATAAATAGCAATAATTAGAAACACACATACAAACATACAACGTATTTTCTTTGAACAGAGTATTTGGCCGGTTCACAAATTTAAACAGTTTATTTTATTTTTTATTTTTTTATTTTATTTTGAATTTGTATACCGCCCTTCTCCCTGAGGACTCAGGGCGGTGAACAGCCAAGTAAAAACATCAAGTACAAATATTAAAATACAGTTAAAATATACATATATAAATTTGGCCCCATTAATTAAAAACAATAAACAAAACACTTAAAAACACTTAAAAAATTAGGCCAGCCCGGCTTGCTGGAAAAGGAAGGTTTTAAGGGCACGGCGGAAGGCACCGAGGTCTTGGATTCTCCTTATCTCTGGAGGCAATTGATCGGGAGTTCATGGCTTCCATGACGGCCATGGACCTGACCCAGTTAGTTCATGGCCCCACTCACAGGGGGGGACACACGCTGGACCTGATTTTTGTCTCTGGCCAGTGGTTGAGTGGTCTTATTATAGGGGATATAGACATGAAACCCTTGTCATGGTCAGATCACTCACTCCTTCGTCTGGACCTTCGAACCGCTACACCCCACCGCAGGGAGGCGGACCCAATTAGATGGATCCGCCCCAGGCGCCTGATGGATCCTGATAGGTTCCAGTTGTAGGAGGTTAGCACCCACCCCTTTCCTAGAAGAATGAAATATTTTGAGAAATATTAAAAAGGCAGAATATTATATTTCCCTGGATGAGAAATGGAGAAGCATATTTTACAGACAAAGCAGCTCCCACCTTCCTGCCCCCCACCCTTTGTTAATGGGCCAGAGGCAGAAAGTCAATCCTTTGTCAAAGGACATTTGCAATACAATAGCAACAGAAACTAACACAATGGGCCCCATCTAGCAACCGAAACTCACCACACGTGACCTGGGGAGCATGTGACCTGGGAAGCCCATGTGACCATCAGCCAGCAAGGCTAGCTAAGACCCCCACCCCCTGGGAGTCTGACAACCAATCAGGATACTCTTTCGGGGCCCCAAGAAATGCAAAGCCAGAGAGATCATAAAAACCCGAGGATTTACTGTATCTGCCCCTTTTCTGTTCAGGAACTCAAGCCATGTGATCCTGTCCACTATTAAACCATCTTTCCAAGCAGTCTCCATATTTCCAGTGTCTTTTTCCCCACTTGGAGCAGAACCCAGAAGGATATTTCTTCCAACACAGTGTTTAGTCATTTCAATTAAATTTACAATTTCTATATTTCCTTTTTACCATATTTATTCCTCATCTATTTTTTAAAAAAACCAATATTACCCTTCATCCTCATCTCTAATCTTAATCAAATTCAATTTTTCCCTTCTATTCTATATTATACCCCTTCCCATTGTCATCTATTTTTATATCCATCCTCACATTGGTTAATTATGTAATTATGTAATACAGTTGTTTAATACAAATTCAACATTTTAATATAAATCAATTAGTTATATAACTATCTTTTTTGTATATTAATCAATATGAACATGAATATTCCAATTATTTCCATGCAATCCAATTTCTTACAAATCAATTAATTATATTTACCAATAATAATAAACCAAATAATTTCCCCCATATATTCCTCCAAACCACAACTTAACCATTTCTGCTTTCAACACAATATACAATTAATAGTATCTCAATTATTACAATTCCCTAGTTAAATAGAGCGTTTTTTCTTTTGTGTTTTAAAATCTTGAACCTCCTCTTTTGCCCTAAATTTCCCATTGTTTGCAGTTTTGCACCTACCTTTTTTGGTGAGGAAAAAGAAAAAGAAATCTCTCTGCCTCATTTTGTCATGTTGCAGCAAAGACCCTGCTTTACTTTCAATTTCCCTTTTTCAGCATAGCTAGGGGAAAAAAAATCTGCTCCAGGAATTTACCTCTTTGCAGCTAGCTAGCAACCGAGCCCTCCGCAAAACAGCTGAGAGCAAATCAGTTGAGAGTCCGGAGGCCGATCAAATCAACTTATGGTAATTAACCTATGCTGAAGCTGAAAGGGGCTGTTTTTTCTATTTTTGCAGGCACGGGTCTATTCATTTGTTTTCTTTTAACACTGATCAGCTGTAGGGCAGCTCTTTGAAGCCCCGTGGCAAGAATTTAAAGTTTTTTTCCCTCTAGCCATCAGCTGGGACTCCAGAGGCAGCAATAGTTTGGGAGTGGGCGGGTTAAGCGAACGCGAACGGCGATCCAACAGAGGCAGAGGGTGAGGGTGAGTGAAGGGGTGGGGGGGGGCGAGAGAAGGCTTTGGCGACCCCTGTGAAATGGCCATTCGACCCCCAAAGGGGTCGCGACCCCCAGGTTGAGAACCGCTGCACTAAATAAACTGTTATAAGCTGAGGACTACCTGTATATTTTTTTGACAATGGATGTTCCATTTAAATAATGGCAAAAAGCCATATCTAAATTTATGCGGCAAATTAAAAAAAAAATCCATAAATTAAATCTGAAATAATAAAGATGCAAAGGAAAGAGGATGATTGTGTTTACCGGATTTTAAATTCTATTTCATTGCTTGTTGTTTGGTCTGGATGAAAGAATGGATATTACTGAAAAATAAGAAACAACCTGAGCTTTAGATGACCTCTAAAGGGGAAGAGCCTTCTCTGTGGGGGCACCCGCCCTCTGGAATGAGCTGCCCCCAGGGATACGACTAATCCCGGATCTCCGGACCTTCCGCCGGGCCCTGAAGACGTTTTTATTTCAGCAAGCCGGGCTGGGTTAAAAAATTTTAATTGGTGAATTTTATGGGTAACGGGGTTTTAAATTGGAGAAGCCTAAGATAATTTAATTCTGTTTTAATGTATTTTAATATTTGTATTGTGTGTTTTTAATTTTGGCTGTTCACCGCCCCGAGTCCTTCGGGAGAGGGGGCGGTATAAAAATTTAATAAATAAATAAATAAATAAATAAATAAATAAACATTAGTATTTATGGTATGATAAAATTATGGCATGATAAAGACAATATAGAATAGACATAAACCCAGGTTATTGTCAGATGCAAGAAGTCAGGAATCAGGAGAGATGTCAAAAGTACTACAAATTTTTCATGCTACCTGTACACAAGAAGCTGAACTGCTAACAGTCAAGGCAAGTTGGTCGTGATAAAAGTCAAAAGATTTCAAGGGACGGCTGGATTTAGGTCTCTTATGGGAGTGTAGAGACTCCAAACTGATGATGCATTTAACCCCACCCTCAGGCTAAGTCATCGCCTACATTTATGTCCAGAAAACCTTTACGAATGTTAGCTCAAGAAGCATATCATAGAAGAGAATTGGCAGATAAAGATAAATGGTTGACATGCCAGGCCATACTGAAAAATATCCAGGGGAATTTCAGATCAAGACAAAAGAACAATTATGAGCAGAAGGCAGCGGTGGGCTGCTGCCAGTTCAGACTGGTTCTAGCGAACCAGTAGTTCAGACCATCAGCTGGCCCCGCCCACCGGCACCCACCCTATCCTGTCCTATATTTCCTTCTTTCTGGCTCAGCTGATTCACACGGCACAGCTAATTTCCACGCCTCCGCTGTTCTACTGATCGGGGCTGCCTTAGAAGGTAAGCAGCTGAGCTTCAAATTGCTATATTTTGAATGCTGTGTGCAAGTGTGTTAGGTGTGCAGGCACGCAAAGTGTGTGTGCACGCAAAGTGCGCATGCACACGTAAAGCACGCACTCACAGAACCAGTTGTTAAACTGGTTGCAGCCCATCACTGGCAGAAGGGTACCGTCATCAATGGTTTTCCAGTTTACAACTATCTGAAAGATTTAAAATGGACAAAAAGAGTAAGTCAGAATTTGAAATACAATTGTGTACTGATGATAAATATATAATTATTATATGTTCACATTTGAGACAAAGAACAGATCAAAGAATGTATAGTAAACTGAGCTAAAAATATTGTTTATAATATACAGATAGATCAATAGGAAATATGTAGTTAAAAGAATTGAAATTTACATTCTCTTATTTTCAAAGAGAATTTTTATCAAATGTAATATCAGTACATGATACCAGAGAAATTACCTAGAATAAATAAAGGCATTTGAAAAAATAAACAACATGAAGGGACATTTTTTCATGCTTGTAAAAAAAAAGCTTTAAAATGGATTTAAATACACATTTTTATACAGAGGATTTTAACATTAACTTTCTATTGAATCTAGAACTTTTCCTTTTAGGATTAATGGACACCCAGTTAGAAAAAAACTATGGAAGATTATCATGATGAGATTACTATATGCACAGAGATGGAAAGATTTGACATTGCCCTCTATGGAGGAATAGCTGGCAGAGTTGACGGATTTGGCTGATATGGAATAAATTGACCATTTTGATTAGAGAAAAAAATATCGTCTTGGTGAGAGAAAGCCTTTTATGGACTTTTTGAGTAAAAATGTAAAGAAGGAACTTGTGACTAAGTTTTGGTAATTAGATAGGGTAGAATATAAAAGGAAGCATAATATGATGTTACTTTAGAGCAGGAGTGTCAAAGTGGCGGCCCACGGGCCGTATGCGTCACAGGCCAAGCCCACCCCAGCTCCGCGAAGGGGAAAAACCTGATACATTATATGACAGCAATGTGACGGCTCGAGTTTGACACCCATGCTTTAGAGGGAGAGGTTAACTATACATTTGTACTTATAACTGTTGTAAGGAATATCAGAAACCACTTCTTTTTTCTTTCTTGGCTTGGAGTCCGTCCATGGCTAATTCGTTTGATGATGGCAATAGGAAATAATGGGATTGCCATTGCTAAGTGATGCAGGCACTCTAGCATTGCCTAGAGATGGAAGTTCCGATCCCAGTTATGGTGATAAGTGTAGGACCACTTCTATGGCATTGCATGCACTTTTTGTGTGTCACACACAAATGTTACTAAAAGGGCTTAGCTTGTGTAAGGGCAAAAATCACTTATGCAATGTGGCTTTGGCTAGATGATTGATTAGATAGATAATACATTAGATAGATAGATAGATAGATAGATAGATAGATAGATAGATAGATAGATAGATAGATATAGCTAGAGAGAGGGAGGGAGGGATGGATGGATGGATGGATATGTATGTATGTATATATGTGTGTATGTGTGTGTGTATGTGTGTTTATATACTCTATATAGATAGAGGGATGGATGGATGGATGGATGGATGGATATGTATGTATGTATGTATATATGTGTGTATGTGTGTTTATCTACTCTCTCTCTCTATATATATATACATATAAAATGTCTGACAGGCCTGAAAGTGATGAATAGAGATTTCATCCCACCATGGCCATTTAACATCTTTCAACATAGGAAAAAACCCTGATTGCAAAAATATCGCATATATATATATATAGATAGATAGATAGATAGATAGAGAGAGAGAGAGAGAGAGAGAGAGAGAGAGAGAGATGGAGATATAGACAGGTGGGTGGATAGATAGATAGATAGATAGATAGATAGATAGATAGATAGATAGATAGATATAGATATAGATAGAGGGATGGATGGATGGATGGATGGATATGTATGTATGTATATATGTGTGTATGTGTGTGTGTATGTGTGTTTATCTACTCTATATATATACAGAGAGAGAGAGAGAGAGAGAGGGAGGGAGATATAGACAGGTGGGTGGATAGATAGATAGATAGATAGATAGATAGATAGATAGACAGACAATAGATGACAGACAGACAAATGATAGATAGATCTTTGCCATATAGCAAATTGTTGCTTACTGATTGTAGAGATTTCTTTCCTCCCTGATGTGCAATGATCCTAGCATTTTTTTTTGTAAGTAGTGAAAACAAAAGACCAAAATATCCACCCAACCCCCTAGTGAATTTGCCGTTTGTACTAGCTCTTATTTCCAAGGTCTTGCTTGACATTCCAGCTGCTGATAAATGATAACTGCCGCTAACTTCGGAAGTAAGTGCCAGTGGAAAGAATGGAGATGGTCAATTAGCCCTTTCTGTTCTCTCATCATTTGCTGAGTGCTTTAACAGCCTGTATTTAAATAACTAAAGACTGTCTCTGCTGATATATTGGGGTGGGATCATTTATCTTATGGGGATTTTTTTTCCCAAAAAGCTTTCAAACATGTTCTAAAAATATTTTCAATTTTTCTGCAAGTTGGCTGGTCAATAGCATGGTCTGTCACCTCATCCACTGGAGTAAAATTCAAGGGAGAAAGTGGCTCAAACTGAATATAGGTAGTCCTTGACTTACGACCACAATAGAGCCCAAAATTTCTCTTGTTAAGTGAGACATTTCTTAAGTGAGTTTTGCCCCATTTTACGACCTCCTTTGCCTCAGCCGTTAAATTAATCACTGCGGTTGATAAATTGGTAACCCGGTTGTTGAGTGCATCTGGTTTCTTCACTGACTTGGCTGGTCCAGAAGGTCGCGAAAGGGAATCACATGACCTCGGGACACAGCGACAGTCATAAATATGAAACAGTTGACAAGCATCTGAATCTTTTTTTTTTTTTTTTTATTGCAAAAGTTTTACAATTACATTTTCACCCCCTTTTTCACCCCCCACCTCCCGCCCCAAACTTCCCATCCTCCCTAACCCTCCCTAACCCTCCCCCCCCAGACTTCCCTATTACTTACTCATAACTAATGACACTAATATATAAGCCTGAACCCGTCCCTCCCCCTATAAAATTTTTCCTCTTTATCCCTTTGCATTAAAATATTTCTAATACATTATTTTCAAATAAAAGCTATTTGATACTTTCTAGTTTGATATTTGTTCTGAACATATTCTATCCACCTTTTCCATTCCCATTCATAAGTCTCTTGTGAACAATCTTTTAAATACGCTGAAATCTTCGCCATCTCTGCAAAACTGGCCATCTTCACAGTCCATTCCTCGATAGTGGGCAAAGCTTCATTCTTCCAGTATTTACCTATCAACAGTCTTGCTGCCGTTATCATATACAATATCAATTTTGTTTCACCCAATGTAAAACCCTTAACTATACCCAATAAAAACAGTTGTGGAGAAAACTGAATTTTTTTCTTCAAAACATTCTGCATGACCCACCAAATTTTTATCCAAAAAGCCTTAACTTTCCTACAGGTCCACCAAACATGATAATACGTAGCATCCAAACATTCGCATCTCCAACATTTTGGCTGAACATTAGGGTACATACATGACAACTTTTTGGGATCTAAATGCCATCTATAAAACATTTTATAGAAATTTTCCCTCAGATTCTGCGACTGTGTAAATTTAACATTCTGAACCCAAATTTTTTCCCATGTTTCCAACATCACTGGTTCTTCAAAATTTTGTGCCCACTTAATCATACAATCTTTAACTAATTCGGTTTCTGAATCCCTTTCTAGCAAAACATTATAAAGCCTTTTAATATGCATTGGACCTTTCTCTTTTATATGTCTAACCAATTCTTCCTCATGCAACATAATACCAGTTTTTTGGTCCTCTTTCCATCTCAATTGTAATTGATTATATTGTAACCAAGTTAGATTAAGTCCTTCATCCAACAGTGTCTGTAATGTCTTCAGCTGCCATCTGCCCGCATCTGTAAAAAGAACCTCTTTGTATAAAACCCCCCCGAGTGACATTATATTTGTATTCCACAAAGTATGACCAAGATCCAGCCATAGCGGTATTTTGTAATCCCATTTGAGTCGGTGCTTCTTCCAAACTCTCATCAAGGAGTCTCTAAGTATATGGCTTTTAAATACTTTATCTACTTTGTCGTCATAAAATAAATAAGCATGCCATCCAAATTCGAGATCAAAACTTTCTGCGTTTAGTATTCCAGTCTTTTTACTTCCAAACCAATCACTTGTTAAAGTTAAAGCTGCAGCATCATAATATAACTGTAGGTTTGGGAGTTTAAGGCCTCCTCTTTCTGGAACATCTTGCATAATTTTCAGTTTCACTCTCGGCTTCTTCTCGTTCCAGACAAACTTATTCACACCAGACTGCCAAACTTTCAATTGTTTATCACTTTTAAGCACCGGAATCATTTGAAACAAAAACAGAAGTCTTGGCAAAATATTCATCTTAACTGCTGCTATTCTTCCAAGTAAAGACAGTTGCAGCTTTTTCCAGGTCTCCATATCTTTCTGGACCTCTCGCCACAACACCTCATAATTATTTTGAAACAATTTCAAATTTGATTCTGCAACCTGAACTCCAAGATATTTTACCTTGGGTACAATTTCAAAACCTGCCCTCCTTTCAAGCTCATATTTACGATCTTGTGTCATATTTTTAACTATCATTTTGGTCTTTTTTGAATTCAGTCTAAAACCTGAAACTCTACCATAGTCTTGTATAATGTCATTCATCAAGATTATTGATTCCATTGGTTGTGATAGGGTAACCACCAGATCATCTGCAAATGCCTTTATTCTGTAATCCTCTTGCCTTATCATTATGCCTTTCAAAATTTTAGAATCCCGTATTGTGTTTAACAAGACTTCCAATGTTAAAATAAATAAAAGTGGGGACAACGGACATCCCTGTCTTGTTCCTTTTTCAATTTTAAACTCTGTCGTCAAACTTCCATTAATAATAATCTGTGCCTTTTGCTCTTGATAAATTGCTGAGATTGCCTGTATAAATTGGTCCCCAAAGTCCATCTTTTTTAAAGTCTTTAATAGAAAATTCCAATCCACTCTATCAAAGGCCTTCTCTGCGTCCAAAAAAGCCAGCACTGCAGGAATCTGTTTATTCTTATCAAGATATTCCAATAAGTCTATTACTTGCCTTACATTGTCCTTCATATATCTGCCTTCAATAAATCCCGCTTGATCCTCATGAATCACCTTTTGAATTACTGGCATCAATCTGTTGGCTAATACCTTCGCATAAATTTTATAGTCTGTATTCAAAAGAGATATTGGTCTATAATTCTCTGGTTTTTTAGGACCAACTTGTTCTTTTGGTATCAAAGATATATAAGCAGTTGTCCAAGATGGGGGTATTTTACCCCCTTGTTGAATGTTACAAAATAAGTCTCTAAGTTGTCCCACCATTTCAGCTTGCAAAGTTTTATAATACACTGCAGTCAGACCATCCGTGCCAGGAGCTTTGGCTGTTTTTAACTGTTTAATTGCTGCTGTTATCTCCTCCTCTGTTATGGGATAATTCATTCTTTCCTTTTGTTGATCAGTAATTTTTGTAATTCTCTTATCATTTAAATATTTTTCTATAAGTCCATTCTGCACCTCTTCTTTAGCATATAATTTAGTATAATAATCCACAAAAGCTTCTTTAATTAATTTTTGTTGAAAGATTTCTTTCCCGCCAATATCAATACTATCAATAGTCCGTATACTTTGTTTTTTCCTCAATGTGTAAGCCAACCATCTGCCCGGTTTGTTAGCGTTGCAAAATGTATTATGCTTCGCATATTGTAGGCTTGTTGCAACTTGTTCCGCCATAAGCATTTGAAATTGGTCTTTCAAAAGTTTTATAGCACCTCGAATTCTTTCATCTGTTGGGTTTTTAATAAGTAGCTGTTCTTTATTCTTTATTTCCATTTCCAACTCGATTCTTTTCTTTTGTCGGAACTGTCTGTGTTTAGAGTTCATATAGATAAGTACCCCTCTCATATAAGCTTTACTTGCATCCCAAACAATTTCAATTGGAGTACCTTTATTCAAATTTATTTCAAAAAATTCTTTCAAATGCTTTTTAAGTTCTATTATATTTTTTTCATATCTAAACAAGTTCTCATTTAATCTCCAGGAGCGTCTCTCAACCTTATCCATCTCAATTTCTATCCATACAGGGCTATGGTCAGTCAAGGTTCTTGGAAAAATCTTTGTTCTTTTGGTCTTAACAAGTAGATCATTTGACAACAGGATAAAGTCAATCCTAGAAAAAGATCTATGTCTATCAGAAAAAAAAGTGTAATCCAATACATTTGAATTATGTATTCTCCAAACATCTTTTAATTCCATATCTTCTTTCATATCAAAAAAAGTCTGTGGTAGTCTAATTCTAGACTTTGCCAAGCTCTTTTTATCTAATTTAGAATCAATTACTCCATTCCAGTCTCCCATAATTAAAATAGATCTATAGTCCCATTGCAATATTTTAGTATGTAATATCTTATAAAAATAATCCTGTTGTTGGTTGGGAGCATAAATTCCAATCAAAAGAATTGGTCCATTTGCTGTAAGCAATTCAATTGCTACAAACCTACCATCTTGATCTGCTTCTATAACTTTCGCTGTTAATTTTTTATTTACATAAATAACCACACCATTCTTTTTCTGCGAAGTCGAAGATATAAAATGTACTCCTAATTTTGAGTTTATCAAATATTTTTGATCTTGAGTAGTTATATGCGTTTCTTGTAAACATATTATATCATTATTAAATTGTTTCAAATATGTAAATATTTTCTTCCTTTTCTGTGCTGAATTCAACCCATTGACATTCCAAGATAGACACTTAAAGGTCATCGGCCTCTTTCTGGAGCGCGGAGCAATATCTTTGAAGTTCCTCCGAAAGCTTCGATCTCGCTCCTCCCATAGCGCCACTCTCTTGTACGGTACTCTTAACTGCCTTCTTGTCTTGTCTTTCCTGTTGTTGTTGTTGCTGTTGTTTAAATAGCTTAGATTGAGCTCTAGTTATACGTTGATCTTTCACTTCAGCCAACTGAATCAAATCCAAAATTGGAGAAGAATCCAGCAAGGGCTCACTCAAAAAACCTCCTTCTGCACCTTGCACTGTTTCTAATTCCTGCTTAGACTGTTCTTCCAATTGCCTCTCTTCACTCTCCTTAACCTCCAAAACTGTAGATGTACGTGGAGATGGAGTTCTTTCCTTAAGTATAGTACTATAAAAATGTTGTGCCTTCTCCACGGTATTCAACCGATATCCTTCTCCCTTGTATCTAAAAATTATCCCAGCTGGTGCATCCCACCGGAAGGGTATCTGTAAATTTTTCAATTCCTTAACAAGAAAACCAAATTCTTTTCTAGCTTTCAGCATTTTAGGAGGTAATTCTTTAAAAATTTCAAGTCGTGAACCCCCCACTTGTACAGAAGTATGAAAAGATTTTTGCAGGATATGATTTCTAATTTCTCTATCAGTGAAATATATCACCACATCTCTAGGCAGTTGTCTTTGTCTGGCCACCCAAGAGTTGACTCTGTAAATTTTATCTATTTTGTGAAATACCAAATCAGGACTAGCTTGTAAAATCTTAGCCAAGGCTTCAGAGCAAACTTGTCTCAAGTCCTGTCTCTCCTCCTCTCGAATTCCCCGAAGCCGTATAGCAAATTCCATCGCCCGGAATTGTATCATAACAATCTCATCTTCAATTCTCTGCATTTTATTGTCAACTTCATCAATTTTATAATCATTGTCTTTCATCTTGACATTAACTTCTGATTTAAATTCTTCAACTTTAAAATCAACTTTCCCAATAAATTCTACCAGGCCAGACGCCACTTCTGATATTTTTTTGGTCACCTTTTTTTGATTCTGATTCACCATGTCTTTAACTTCATTAATTTCCTGCATAAATTCCTGATGTGATTTTTGAAGTTTATCATCTATCTCCTGTTGGGATTTTTGAAATTTGTCATCCAAAGTTTTAGAAATAAATTCTTTTAAATCTCCCACATCAAATTCTTTTTTCTGAGTTTGTAACTGTTGAGCAGGGGGAGGTTGCTTTTCATGTTTGTGTGTGGGGGATCCCCCCCCTGACGCCTTCCCTTCCTGCTTCTTTGAAGCCATCCTGGCTCGTGATCTAGTTTTTCTGAAAAGGGAGGTTCCTTTTCCTTTCCCTCCTGCACAAAAACTTCTAAAAAAGTCCCCCAGATTTAATCAAATAAAGACTGGAATAAAGCAAAGTCCAGTATTAAAAAGGGAGAAATTATTGTTTCTCTTTTAACAAGCAGGGCAACTTTGTAACAACTTGGAAACTTTGTAACAAAACAAGATAACTTCACCAATCCACATTCACTGGCTCGTTAACTCTGAGGCTAGGCGCCATATTTTTTTCTTTTCAAAGCACTTTCACTCACTCGCATTTCTCAAATTGAAAGTCAATAAAGTGCTGATACTTGCGTTTCCAAATTTCAGGATTCAGGTAGTTTCGCTGTTTATTAAAGCCGGTTCTTTCGCTTTAAGTTTCCTGCAGCCGGCTTGTTCTGCAAAAGCAGAATCGTCCCACGTCGCCCGGAGTTTCAGCAGGCTGGAAGGGAGCCACGCCTGTTCTCTCCCCAGAAACTTCCCTGGGGGGTCACAGGGGCTCAACCAGTGCCCTGCGATCTCTCTTCTTCAATCCTTTAGGATCTAGAAGTTTTCAAGCCGCTTCTTCGTTTCGAAGCGGCTCTACAGGCGGCGGGGCTGGCGGAGCTTCAAAGAGCGCCGCCGACGCCGAAGACAAGGAAACCGGAAGCATCTGAATCTTGATCACATGATCATGGGGATGCTGCATAGGTTGTCACTGTGAAAAACGGTCATAAGGCACTTTTTTCAGTGCCGTTGCAACTTTGAATGGCCACTAAACAAACTGATGTAAATCAAGGAGTACCTGTACCCATTATTTCTTAGTCAGGAAGCTAAGAATGTTTTGATTGTTGTTCCAGGGAGGCCAAGAACACTCAAGGCATTTCTAGTATTGGTCCATCCAGGTAAGTGAACGCAGAATAAATTGGATGGCCCAAGTTGAAAGAACAAGGTAATGGAGGAAAACACTTTTTACTGTTTGATGTATATGCTACATATGGGCAATTTTTGCAGGACTAAGATATAGGATGGGCACTGGGCAGGCATGCTATGTTTTTTTCCCTAGCAGGTAAGGCTCGTGAAAGGGAGAGCAATGAACACACAAGCAGATATGAGGATCATGCTTTTGAAGAGGTGTGAAAAGCAGTACTTCACAACCCCAGTGGCCATAAGTCCACTTTGACGTAGCCCAGTGGTGAAATCTAATTTTTTTTACTACCGGTTCGGTGGGTGTGACTTGGTGGGTGTGGCAGGGGAAGGATACTGCAAAATCTCCATTCCCATCCCACTCCAGGGGAAGGATACTGCAAAATCCCCATTCCCTCCCCACTCCTGGGGGAAGATATTGCAAAATCTCCATTCCCACCCCACTCTGGGACCAGCCAAAGGGGGTAGTTGCCGGTTCTCTGAACTGCTCAAAATTTCTGCTACTGGTTCTTCGAACTACTCAAAATTTCCGCTACCGGTTCTCTGAACTGCTCAAAATTTCTGCTACTGGTTCTTCAAACTACTCAAAATTTCCGCTACCGGTTCTCTGAACTGCTCAAAATTTCTGCTACTGGTTCTTCAAACTACTCAAAATTTCCGCTACCGGTTCTCTGAACTGCTCAAAATTTCTGCTACTGGTTCTCCAGAACCTGTCAGAACCTGCTGGATATTACCCCTGATGCAGCCCCATAACTCAGAAGATTAAAGGTGCTCTGGCTGAAATGCTCTTCCAGTACTTGAGGGACTGTCACAAAGAAGAGGGGAATTGGCCTATAGGACACCAGAAGGCAGGACAAGAAGTATTCTGTGGAAGCTTGTCAAAAACGATCCAACCTGTAAGTAAGGAGAAATTTCCTGACAGTGAGAGCAAATAATCAATGGAATAGCTTTCCTCCTGGGCTCATGGGTGCTCCATCACTGGATGTTTTCAAGAATAGACTGGACAATCATTTCACTGCGGTTGTATAGGGCTCCCCGGGGCTGGATTAGAAGATTTCTGAGGTCCATTCCAGCCTTTGATTCTATGATGTTCTGAATCCCTCCAGCTGAAGTACTGGAGCTGGCAGCTTGGTTTCTGTTAACTACTTTGCTTTGTCAGAAATGCCAATGGAATTATCTGATGTGCATGTGTACATGCAGACCGGATGATCATCAAAAGACCAATGAAGCCTGAGCTATGATGAGGCTCTGCTAGCCTGAGCCTACAATAACGACAGAACTGCTTCCCCCAGAGAGCTTAGAGGATTCTTTAGTCATGGCTTTTATTGAAGCAAAGTGCCCCTTGAAGCGTCCCCACATCCCTGGGAACCATCCTACTGCTGTTACATCTTTTTGGTTTGGTTTTTGTTTACTATACATGAGTAGAACATTTCATCCCTGATTAAGGGCAGTTTGCTTTGATATATAAGCAGTGAGATTTCAGGAGGCCCTAAAGGCTGCCAAAATGTTTGGGAAAGGTTGTTGTGTTCATAAGACACAGTCTAACCCAAGATTAGACTGTGCTGGTCAAAGAGCTATAAAAAGAATGGATGTCAATCAATCAGAATAGAACTGGAAGGGACCTTGGAGGTCTTCTAGTCCAGGGGTCTGCAACCTTAAACACTCAAAGAGCCATTTGGAGCCGTTTCCCACAGGAAAGAAAACACTGGGAGCCACAAAACCCTTCCCGTGCCTGACTATTTCTTGGGTGGCTACAAAACTAGCATATGTAGTTGAATTAAACATTCTGTTTTCTTCTGAAACTTTTCTTTTCTTGGATTTATCCATGGTTGGCCTACCGGGGGTTGAAAAGCTCAATAAATCGCGTGCCGGCAGGTGTCACACATTGGCGGTTGTGACACATATTTTGAGTGACAGGGAGCCGCAGCAGAGAGGGTGAAAGAGCCACATGCGGCTCCAGAGCCGCAGATTGCTGACCCCTGTTCTAGTCCAACCCCCTGCTCAAGGAGGTGTTCCTACACCATTTCAGATAGGTGGTTGTCCAGTTTTTTCTTAAAAACCTCCCATGATGAAGCATCTACTACAACTTCTGAAGGCAAGCTGTTCCACTGGTTAATTGTTTTGGGTATCCCACAGTTTGACATACAATTCTAGGTGCTCCATGGTTCACTCATGGAACACCATTACTGCGTGAGCTGTGCTGGCACCCAGTTGTATTCTGGGTGCAATTCAAGATTAGCGTTAAAGCTCTTCATGGCACAGGGCCAATTTATTTGTGGAATCACCTTTCTCTGAGGCTATTTCTTGTTACCTATGCTCCCAGATTGGCTTATGGTCATTCACATACTCACAGCCTGTTGATGTACACAGATCTTTAAGTGTCTCTTATTTTCTACCTGAGTTTTCCAGATAGGTGCAGTCAGAGCAGCCTTGATCAGCCTAGTCTCAAACTGCCTGTCCCAAAGGTACTTTTTCAAAAGGCAACTGGACGTCCTTTGTTTTTGCTAGAAGACATTTTGCTTCTCATTCAAAAAGCTTCTTCAATGCTGAATGATTATAGAAAAGATTTGAAAAGCACTGAAGAAGCTTCTTGGATGAGAAGTGAAATGACTTCAAGCAAAAACAAAAACAAAAGAAGTCCGGTTGCCTTTTGAAAAAGCATCTTTGGGACAATCATGACTTGGATGACTGAGAATCTCCATAGACATCTCTCAAACTGCCTGTTTTACTAGGTTATATACAGTAATCATTCTCCAGGTCCCCTCCTTTAATGTTGCTATCTGATGGGACCTCAGAGGCATGGCCTTCTTGATGGTGGTTTCAGCCCTTGGTATAGCCTCCCACCTGAGAGCCAATTTATCCCCACCCTTTTAGCCTTCTGAAATGGCATGAAAACCTAGTTCTTCCCCCAAGTATTGGCCTAGGATAGGGATTGTGTTGGGAGGCTGTTTGATTTAGTGCCTGGGGGAAGGACACCTCTCTTTTTACCTTTGTTTTTATGGAGTATTGTGAACCATATAGATTCATTATATGGGATAGGCAGCCATATAAGTCTTGTAAAAAAATAAAAGATGGGTTCAGATCTGCATGGGTAATGAATCGAAATCTCACACAGCTGTCTGCCACCAGCGTTTTGAGTTTTGTTCTGCCATTGCAGTAAGAGGAATTGGGGATCTAGCAACTAAAATAAAATAAAAACAAAGCAGAATTCTCAGAGGCATCATAACCTGTTCAGTGGCTTTCTCAATTTGCTTTTGGAGCACATTTGAAGCCACTGTGGTAATATCCTTCATCCTGCTTGCTTTGCACCTTTGACTTTCTCAGGCAATTAATGAGATTTAGTTCTGCTTATGTTTCTGGAATGCTAGGGTGAAAGAGCTCCATCCATCATGAGAATTGTGAGAGATACCAGAACATTTTCTAAATATGTAGATGGAATACTTTAGGGAATGGATAGACAACCTTTGCAGCTGGATATTAGGGGCCCACGTTTGTATGCCTTTATCGCAAAGCAATTGATACATCAATCTCCTATATAGGGACATAGATTTGATGTAAGACAAGAAGTAACGGATGGAAGCTTAATAAAGAGAGATCCAACCTAGAATTTAGGAGAAATATCCTGACAGTGAGAACAGTTATCACTGGAATGGCTTGCTTTCAGAAGTTGTGGATGCTCCATCAATGAAGGTTTTTAAGAAGAGATTGGACAACCATTTTATCTAAAATGGTATAGGGCCGTGATGGCGAACCTATGGCACGCATGCCACAGGGGGCATGCAGCACCCTCTCTGTGGGCACGCAAGCTGTCGCCCCAGTTTAGCTCCGCCCCACGTACATGCATACCTCCCACTGGCCAGCTGGTCATTGGGTCGCAGGGGCGGGGCGCATGTGGGGGGTGCACGCACATGGGGGGAGGTGTATGCATGGGGCTGGGGCGCATGGAATGAGACAACTTGCCACAGCCAACTCACCACAGCCAACTTTCTGCAGGACAACTTGCTATGGCCTACTCACCTTACGCACGGTCACTCATGCCCTCGTCACTTCCCGCCTTGACTATTGTAATGCTCTCTACATGGGGGTTCCCCTTGAGGAGCACCCGGAGGCTCCAACTGCAGAGTGCGGCCGCGCAGGTAGTAATGGGAACAACATGGCGTTCCCATGTAACACCTCTCCTGCGTGAGCTGCACTGGCTCCCAGTGGTCTTCCAGGTGCGCTTCAAGGTTTTGGTTACCACCTTTAGAGTGCTCCATGGCTTAGGACCTGGTTACCTACGGGACCGCCTACTACCAATAGCCTCCCACCAGCCGGTACGCTCTCATAGAGTGGGGCTCCTCTGGGTGCCGTCAGCCAAACAATGTCGACTGGCGGCCCCTAGGGAGAGAGCCTTCTCTGTGGGGGGACCTACTATCTGGAATGAGCTCCTCCCGGAGATACGGAGGATCTTGGATCTGCACACCTTCCGCCGCGCTTTGAAGACCTTTTTATTCCACCAGGCGGGCCTGGCCTAATCTTTTCCCTCTTTTCTTTTTAATATGCAAATTTTAATCTGTTTTTTAAATGATTGGGGTGTTTTAATTTGTCTGGGCCAAATTGTTTAATTCGATTTTATCCTGTTTTTAAATTTTGTATTTATGTATTTTACTTTTTGGCTGTTCACCGCCCTGAGTCCTTCGGGAGTAGGGCAGTATTCAAATCAAATAAAGATAAGAAAGATAAAGATTTTAATTTTTGCCATTCACATTTTATTCTTTTGCATCCTTTCTTTGACAATTCTATTCCACTATTTCTTTAATATTAGTGTAACTCTTGTCTTGCAGTCAGCTGTCCTATGGTGAGTTGGCTGTGATCAATTATCCTGCAGCAAGTTGGCTGTGCTAGTTGGCCACGGCCAGTTTGCCATGGTGAATTGTCATAGACCCACCCACTCCCAACAAATTGGTCATTCCTCAAATCCAGATTGTCTTTTCTCACCTCCGCTTTCCACCTCCTCTCCCAAGGACCACTTTGCAAACTACCCTGTTCCCCTGAAAATAAGACATCCCCTGATAATAAGCCCAATCAGGCTTTTGAGCACATGCGCTAAAATAAGCCGGAAAAGCCCCCTGAAAATAAGCCCTCCCCAAAAAGATTTAAATGCATGCACAGCTGGTCCCCACCATTTCCTCTGGTTTCCTCCACTCGCCCCAAAATAATGAGACCTCCCCGAAAATAAGGCCAAGTGCTTATTTCGGGGTTCAAAAAAAATATAAGATAGGGTCTTATTTTCAGGGAAACACGGTAGAGAGGGGAATCACACTTTGCAACTGTCAACACCCTTACCCTTGATATTTAGACTCCTCAACAGTGGTGGGTTGCCCCCGGTTCACACCGATTCTATAGAACCGGTAGTAAAACCGGCAGGAGGCTCCGCCCACCAACCCCAACAACATCAAAATGCTTCTGCGCATGCGCAGAAAAGCACGCCCGTGGTCCCGTTGCAAACCGGTAGTAAAGGTAAGTAGAACCCACCCCTGCTCCTCGACCTCTCCTGAACTTTTGGCACCCTGATGCCAAAGCTTCCATTATCCCACTTTTGCCTCTCCCTGCCTCCTTCCCCATCTTTATTGGTGCGTCCTGCTGCCCGGGCCAGCCCAACCCTGGATCCCCTGTGTCTGTCCCAAGACAGATTTCCCAGACTGCTTTGCCTGCAGAAAGACAGGTACACACTGGCCAGCAGAGCACCAGCAGGCAATGCCATTCTTTCTCCTCCCCCAAGGCCCCTTCCTCAGTTCATGCTCTGATGCATCTGGGCCATCCCAGTATTAGAGATTGAAGGGTTAGGAGGTTGGGAGATCAGTTGAGGGAAATTTGTGGCCTTTGTGGATTGTGGTTTTTTGGGTTACTTTTATGGTCTTGTTGGACTATAGCAGTGATGGCTAACCTTTTCCTGACCAAGTGCCCAAAGCGTGCTCCTGAACCCCCAAAATGCAATGTGCACGCGGGCCCCACATATGCGCCCTGTGCTTGCACATGTGCTCTACCCCCTGTGAATGCACATGCAGCCCTGCACATTTGCCCTGCCCCCGTGCATGCGCCCCGCCCCCATGCATATGCGACAAGAGGCCCGAAGACCAGCTGGCCAGCTGGAGGCACACACGCATGTGCATACAAACTGAACTGGGGCAATGGCTCATGTGCATCAGAGAGGGCACTGTGTGCCACCTCTGGCACACATGCCATAGGTTTGCCATCATGGGACTATAGGATTATATGAAAAAAATCCAGGGCCTCTGACAAAACTGGCTACATGCTCCCCTCAGTCGGGTCTATGACAATTCGCCACGGCCAACTCACCATGGCCAACTTGCCTTGGCCAACTCAGTGGGGGGCATGTCACCACAGCTTAACTCACCGCAGGACAACTTGCTGCAGGACAAGAGTTACTAATATCAAAAATAATAATAATAGTGGAATAGAATAATTAAAGAAACGATGCAAAAGGAGGGACAGAATGAAATATGAATGACAAAAATTAAAATATTTTTAAAAATTTATTTTAAATCATTAAATAGAATTGTTAAATAGTCCCATGGCGAGTTGGCCCACGGCGAGTTGGCCCACAGCGAGTTGGCCGTGGTGAGTTGCCCTGCAGTGATTTGGCCGTGGTGATTTGGCCGTCGCAAGTTGACCATGGCGAGTTGGCCACAGAGAGTTGGCTGTGGCAAGTTGTCCCATTCCACCCTCGGACTCCCTACTTCTGTGCAAGAATGCAATTCAGTTTCATGGCTCCTAGTTGGGAGAGCAGTGAGATGGCTTTGAAGGGGAAGAGCAAAGCCTGGTGTGGGCAAACTTTAGTAGGGTTCAGTCTGCAATTCTACCTGCCTGCCATGCCGATGCCCCATCTGGTATCCCTGCTTGAGAACAGTAGGGAAGGTATGGATTTGCAGAACGTCAGGTCCGGACCGCATTGCTTGTTTCTTAACAATTGGCTCTAAAAGCAGATTTCTAACATCTTGCTGCTGGCAGGGATGGAAGATAATACCTCCTGATTACTTCTCCGAAAGCAAAACCTTCTACACGATATCCCCATTATGATCAGCATGCATAAAAGAAATGCCATGGTGAAAAGTTGTTAGGTATAATAACAGTTTAAATCTTCTGTCTGAAAGTGGCCCATTTGTGCAGTCTGGGGACAAAAGGAAAGAGGGGTGGGGGAGAGAAAGATGCAATCAAGCCCTCACTTTTGCTTTAAGCTAGAGAAGTCAAGACGTTAAATTAGCATAATTTTAGTGACCAGAAATGCATACAAAAGCGAGACCAATTTTCTTCCCAGGCCAGTCTCTTGGCTTTTCTAACAAACCTGGTCTTTTTCCAACTTAACCAACTTTTGTTACTTATTTATTTTTTTTATGGCCAAAATTACATAGCTCTAAAAATAGGGCTTAGATTATAATGACAGTTTTTGTGTTTAACTGAGGAACATCACACATGTTTCCATTCTTTTGTAGTTTTTGCTAATTACTTGGGCTTTTCTTTGAAAAGGAAAGAGGGAATTAGTGAACCAGGAATGAAGCAGTGGTGCCCTAGGTTAATTGCCAATTTTAGATTTGGTCCCTGACCTTTCTTCCAATGTGCCTTTTTAGATTGTCTGATTTTAACTCTCATAATTTCTGATTGCTTTTATGCACGTGACTTGTATAATATCAACGTTATCCTAACTGAGTATCTAGTTACAGTAAAATGATCTGATTCAATGGAATCAACATTTGTCATCTGGTGTTGGGTTCTTTGGCAGCTGTCTAAAATCAACATCATTTTTTTTTTCCTAATTGCCATTTCACAGAGTTTTCTTGATCAAGATTTGTTGAGAGGAATGGAATGGCATACAAGAATTCTAAGCCAATGGTGAAATCCAAAGTTTTTTACTACCGATTCTGTGGGAATGGCTTGGTGGGCGTGGCAGGGGAATGATATTGCAAAATCCCTATTCCCTCCCCTCTCTTGGGGGAAGGATATTGCAAAATCTCCATTCCCACTCCACTCTGGGGCCAGCCAGAGGTAGCATTTGCCAGTTTTCTAAATTGCTCAAAATGTCCGCTACTGGTTCTCCAGAATCTGTCAGAACCTGCTGGATTTCACCCCTGTTCTAAACTATTTTCAGGATAGAAGCAATAAAATCCTTTGTCAATTAGGAATGTAGACAGGTTCTGGTGTTTTCTTTCCAGCAACTTTCCTTTAATCCAGCAAGGAGTAGAGATAGCGTGGGGTCCCTGGTGCTCTCTGAATTTGGTTGTTTGCTTGTAGATACTTCAGAGCTTGCAGAGATAGGATTTCTTCACTGCTAACGGTGAAGTAGCTTAACACTGCTAAGGGAATATCACTGTTAACTATTTACATAACAATCTCTAGAATATTTAATAATCTGTGAACCGACTCTTACATATAATAGGAGCTAAGTATTTTCTTAGCTACTTTCACACTTTGCTATGCAAATAGATCTGTGAATCTGAAAAATTATTAATCAGTGCAAATTTATTTGGGGTGTTAATAATTCCAAACATTTGGCTTCAAGAAATAATGCTGACAAGAACTTGGCGATATTTCCCGATAGTTGACTCAGCACAACTTGACTAGACTCTTAACCTCAAACTCAATTGAGAGCTATTGAATGGTTGATGCAGCATAGCTAGATAAGAATCTTTATTGCATACTAGCATGTAGCCACTTGAAACAGTTCATTATTCTCTAGGAACATGAAGGTGCATTCCCTTTTTATTATTTCTTATTTATTTATTTCTTATATTCAATTCCTATGCTTCTTTCTTCTGCTCTTTCAATGGTTAATTTTTAAAATTATTTTGCTTTCATATACAAAAAGAGAGGACAAGAAAAAAAAGATGTAAAAAACCCCCAAAACCTGCAACAATCGTAAAACAATAACAAATATACATGTATTGTTTATATTTCATAGAGAAAATCTATCAGTCCAACCTATCAACCCAATTTTTGAATATAGCATGTAACCTTGATCACACTTTTCATGAATGTGGATAGTGAACCAATTCATAAACAGAAATGAACATATACTGAACTGTCTAACTCCACATTTGGAATAGTGGTTATGATGAGCTGTGGTGGCATAGTGGTTAGAATGCAGTACTGCAGGGCTAACTCACTGCTCACTGTCTGGAGTTCAATCCTGAGCAGCTCAAGGTTGACTCAGCCTTTCATCCTTCTGAGGTCGGTAAAATGAGAACCCAGATCAGGGGTGGGTTCTACTTATCTTTACCACCGTTTCACAACGGGATCGTGCACGTGCCAAGCTTCTGCGCATGGACAGAAGCTTCTGCACATGTGCAGATCGCCTATGATGACATCTGGGGCGGTGGGCGGAGCCTCCCACCGGTTTTACTACCGGGTTCTTGAGAACTGGTCTGAATCGGGGGCAACCCACCACTGACCCAGATTGTTGGGGGCAATATGCTGACTCTGTAAACTGCTTAGAGAGGGCTGTAAAGCACTGTGAAGCAGTATATAAGTCTAAGTGCTTATTGGCATCTTTCGGAAACCTGACACTTATTGCTATTGCTAAAGGCACGGGGATGAAAAAGTGGGAGACTGGGAATTCTAGTCTTACCTTAGGCAAGAAGATAGGTAGGTGACTTGCAGCCCTGCGAAGCATGCAATGGCAAGTCTAAAAAGAAGATTAACAATGTATGAACATGCCTAGGCAGTCAAAGGTACCCTCCCAATCCCAAGAAACACAATATTAAATTATGCTAAATTTACAGATATTAAAATTAGACAATCTGTGATTCACTGGGTTAATCTTTCAGAGATCACCAGATTCCTCAATGCCTTCAATGATGACAGAGCTTTTCATGTACTGCGTTCATTGGAAAAGTTGGGATATATCCAGAGATGTATCTGCGTTGAAAATAGCCCATGTTGAATTGTATGGCACAGTCAAACTTCAATATAGGAACCAGTGGTGGGTTGCTTCTTGTTCGCACCGGTTTGCAAGAACCGGTAGTAAAAAAAATTAGTAGTTCAGAGAACCGGTAATAAGATTGGCTGGCCATGGCCGCGAACCGGTTCCCGGCCCAGTCGCCACTCGCTTACCCCGCCCACCATCATTGCCCGCATGCAGCCCCAGGACTCTGTCCTTTGCCAGCCAGGAGCACTGACACCAGTCGCTCCTGTGCACCTGGCTGCCTGCCTACCTCGTCACCACCACCATGAGGAAAGGCCCCAAAGTTGCACTGCCTGGGATCCACGTGGGCTGCCACAGGGAGAAGCCAGGTATGGCTGGGGAGACGCTGCCCGGAGCTGAGCTCGAGGCTGGCAGGAGGAGGAACGTTGCCTCTTAGCCAGCTCGAACTGTCTGCTGCCGCAGCCTGCCACCATCCCCTCTCCCCTGCAAGAACCGCTGCCGCCAAGGGTGAGGGGGTGGTGGTGGCAAGGATGGGCTGTCCGAGGCATCCTTGTCTCCCTGCCCGAGCAGACTTCTGGCATAGCCCCAGGCCTCTGGAAGGAGGGAGGGAGGGAGGGAGGGAAGCCCTGGCCTGCTGCTCCTGCCGCCGCCGCCCCCCTTGCCCCCAGCAACAGCGGTTCTCGTGCTGCCGCTTCTCCAGCAGCACCAGGAGCAACTGCCAGGGCAGAGAGGGTGGGGCAGGCTGTAGTGGCAGGCCGTTTTCGCCGGGTAACAGACAGGCTGCTCCTGGAGCAGCCAGGAGAAGGAGAAGCTGCCAGCGGGGAGGCGAGCCGCCCCAGGAGGACCGGAGGAGAGCGCAGCTTCTCACTCATGGAGATCCACCAGCGGAGAAGTGGTCACAGAAAGCGGTAAGAAATGTGTGAGCCAGGAAGCGGTCATGCTCCCTGGCAGGAGAGGATTGCACGTTCACTCCAGCAAAGGTTTGTGCAACCCTCTCTGGCCAGGGAGCATGACCGCTTCCTGGCCAGTGCACCTTTTACAGCGCCCACTTCCCCACTGCTCCAGGAGCAGCCTGAGACTCTGCTTTCCTTGACAAAGCACATCATTATTGCAGGGCAGGGGACACGGGTGGCATTGGGGAATCCATGCAGCTACTATCCCACCCCTCCTCAGCCTCGGCCATGCCGCAAAGCTCCAACTCAAGGAAGAGAAGATGGAGGAAGAGGGGGGCGGGGGATGTCCAAATGGCAGCTACCTCAAGCAAGCCGCAATGCTATTATGCAGGGCTCCGAGCGGTTGAGGAAGTGGCAGAAACAGCAACCAGGGCTACGCTTTCAGGGCAGGTAAGCAACGCTATCTCAGCCACAGCCTGCACTCACCCTCTCTTTCCAAAGTTCCTCACGGCAGAGGAACTTACGCATAGTAAGCCGCCCTGAGTCTCCGGAGAAGGGCAGCATATAAATCTAATTTTTAAAAAAAAAAGTAAAAAAAAAAAGTTGGCCACACCCACCCAGTCACATTACCTCCACAAGCCACACCCACAAAATAAGCCACACCCACAGAACCGGTAGTAAAAAATTTTAGAACCCACCCCCGATAGGAATTATTGGCGCTACCTTTGTTTTTGTTTTTTTTGCCACAGTCATTCTATTTCAATTTGGAGGTCTTTGTATTTTGTTATCTTCTCCAATTCCTTCTCTTCTATTCTCTTCTATTTTGCTGACAATTGTTAAGTCTGGCATATTATGCAGCCAGTGTCTGTCTGTTTGAATACTAAAGTCCCAGAGCACACTGATTGTAAATCTTACATAATCTGGCTTAACCAATTTCTTCTGCACTTGCTGGCTCATGAAACATCTGATAACAGTTCTGAACCAGATTTCTTGAGCTGGATACAGACCAAATTGGACCATCTCCAGTTTAATGTCTAATGTGCCTTTGGCCCATACGACTTATAGATGTATATATCCTACAGTAGTTGCCAAAATTGTGGAAACCTTTTGGGAAAAGTGTATTTTCTAAAACTAGCTAATAACACCACTTTTTGGGGGGAGTAGTACCATAAAATTATATATCAATGGAAAGATAATTTAATCAAGAATGTAATGCAATAACTTTTATGAAGGATTTGCTATTAGAATAGCAGTTACAGTATAAAAAAGAAAAGTGAAACATGTAGAAAAAACGAGATATACAAAAATTATCACCATGTCAGTTAATACTTAGTTGGGTAACCTTTAGCATGAATTACGGCCTTACAACATCTTCCCATGGAGTGAACCAAGTCTTTTAGTTCTGCAGCTGTTATAATGTGAAATCAAGATTGAATGATTGCTTCTATTAACTGGGTTTTATTGCTGAGTCGCTTCTGACTAACAAGTTTCTTTAGTTGGCCCCATAGATTTTCAATTGGGTGAAGGTCTGGGCTATTCCCAGGCCATTCCAGCAGTGGAATATGATTATCTTGAAACTCAAAAAAGTGGTGTTATTAGCTATCAAACCTCAAAAATACACCTTTCCCAAAAAGTTTCCACAATTTTGGCCACTACTGTAGATTCCTGTTCTACTGTATTCAGTAGAACTATAAAAATTGAAGCAAGTCTTTTTGAAAAATCTACTCTGAATGCAAATGCCCTAGATTTAGCCTTTAGCATCTTCAAGTACCAGACTCTAATGTCCAAGAATGAAATCCTGATGTTATTGTCAGCTGATGCAGACAATTCTACTACACAGACCATTTGTCTGGCTCAGTTACTAGTTCTAATTAACATGATTTGACTTCAATTCTTCTAATTCTGCTTCTCAAAGCATCATGGCCATTGACAAAGGACTGTGATTCGCCTGGTGGTATAAAGTTGATGGTCTCTATTTTTACTCATGCCATGATTTTTAAATTATTAACTATATATAATTAAATCATAATTATAATTCATTCTCTCTGAAATTGTATGCAGAAATATGCATAATTTAGTGATATAGCACATTTAATTAAGATGGAAAACTACATAAAGATGCTAAAAGATGCTGAAAGAGTAGATAAAATAGTACAACTGGAAATTATAGATATGGTAGGTCAGTAGACAGGTACTGTATGCCTTCCAATATGTGGGGCATGTTTGCATTTATACTCAAATAGCTCAATCATAATCATCAATTAATTAAATTTTAATGTCATTCAGTCTCACATACAGCTCATTTGTCCTAATGCCTGTGGTATTTAATGTTTTTGCTTTGGTATACATTGACTCTCAAGATTATCATTGCTTTATCTATGTGTTCATCTCTCTCTCCTCTCTTTATATGTTCAATAACTCTGAGTTTAGTGATGTCCATCTGAGAATCAATGCTCAAATTGTCTCAAACTCAATAAGTTGATCAACATTTATTTAGTGTGATGTTCTTTTGAGACTGGCGTTATTCCTTTTCACTGTAATAACTTCTTCCTTTCCCATTGTCTCCTCTGGGTCTCATTATCCAACTCAGCTGGCAGTGTTCCTGCTTTAATTGGTAGATCTTGGCTATATTTCCAGGCATTAAGGCAAGGACTCAAAGGTCAAAAGGTGCTGCCCTGAGAGCTGACAACTGGTATAGATTTTCAACGGTCATTTCTGAATTGTCACCTCTCAGCTGGGTCTTTGCCCAGAATCTGGATTGGATATTGAATGCCGGAGACCTTTGAGCTTACAAGGTGATCCAGATCTATGTTAACTACCAAGTTCTCCTAGTGCTAGATAATTGTTTAGTGAGTATGGTGGATATGGCCAGATTACCATATGGGCTTATTCAGACATTCCTAGATCTGCAGTGGGATCATGCCCTGATAAACATTTTTTATGCAATGTCCTCTTAGCAATGTCTTTCTTACATATATAGCCCACAGCTGGGACAGTCTTTAATAACTAGGTTATAATATAACCTAGTTATTAAAGACCTATAACTAGGTCAGAGCTGAAGAAGCTTCTTGGATGAGAAGTGAAACATCTTCAAAGAAAAGCCAGAAAGTCCAGTTGCCTCTTGAAAAAGCATCTTTGGGACAGCTATGACCTGGATGACTGAGAATCTCCATAGACATTGGTTATAATGTTTTTCCTCTTCTTCTGATACAGTTTTGGCCATGGATTTGATCTAGCATGTTTCAATAATGGTGTGGTTGCAGACACAATCAGGAATAGAGAGTCTGCCCAGCAACTGTTTTTCTCTTGTTGTGTGCATGTTTCTTTCCCTCCAGTGACTTGGACGGGTCCTCCCTGGCATTTTGCATCACTTGGGCTTGGGCTTCAGGAGAGGCTGGACCCCTTGTTTCCTCAGAGGCCTCTGCGCATACAGTGCCAGACTGGCACTTTCAAAATACTTCTCCAATCTTATTCATGCTGCTTATAAACATTGTTGATCATTCTTTTGCAAGAGCACCGAATATCTACTGAAGAACCAGAATGAGCACCATCAGGCAATGAATGGTGGAAGATTGGGAGCCGCCCAGATTGGTTAGAACAGTGATGGCTAACCTTTTGCCATTGCGTGCCAGGAGAGGGGTGCAGGGGGGTCATGCATGCATGTGCCCATACCGATAATTCTATGTGCCCTGCCCCACGCTCCCCCCCTCCTGGCATGTGATGGGCCAGTAGGCCCGTTTTTCTCTCTCATTTGGCTCCAGAGCCTTTCTAGGAGTCTGGGGAGGGTGGAAATGGCCTTCCCCCATCCCCCTGGAGGCTCTCCGGAGGCTGAAAATGGACCCACCAGAAGTTGGCAAACGGGCCATTTCTGGGCCTCTGGAGGGCCTTCGGGGGGTGGGGAAGGCTGTTTTTGCCCTCCCCAGACTCCTAGAGAGGCTCTGGAGGCTGGGGACAGCAAAAAATGGACCTTCCTCATCACCACCAGAAAGCCCTCCAGAGGCCCTTTGGAGGCAGGAAACAGCCTGTTTCCCTACTTCTGGTAGGCCCAGAAGGCCTGAAAATCAGCTGGCCGGCACGCACATGCATGCTGGAGCTGAGCTCGCGTGCCCACTGATATGGCTATGTGTGCCACTGTGGCACATGTGCCATAGGTTCATCATCACGGGGTTAGAAGATGGGTGGCTATGTAAAGGGTTTAAATAAATAAAAGAAACAAAGAAACAAAGTTGGGGAGTCTTGCTTCATCATTTGCTTTCCTTAAATTGATTATATGCCTTCAAGTTGGTTACAGCTCTTAGTATCCACACAGATTTTCTCCAGGAGGATCTGTCCCTAACTTGGTCTTTCAGGTCTTCCAATAGTACAGCCACTGCCATCGGGGCAGAGTCCATCCACCTTACTGCTGGTCATCATCTTCTACTCTTTCCTTCTCCATTTCACATCACTAGATTCTTCTCTAGAGAGCTTTCCTTAAAACAGGACAATAAAACCATATGGCCATACCAGTTGCTGGCTTCCTTACTATAGGAGAATAGGATAAGCCATGTAGGGAGTAATTTTATGCCAGCAAAGATTTATGACAGCATTAGTGGATAGTTGTGCTATCTTGCAGAAAATGTTACATGTGTAGGATGATGTGTATGGGAAGCTTTTGCAAACACAAGACTTTCTAACACATTGAATTACTTTAACCTTAGTTAGGCGCACTATTCATCTCTAAAATAAACAGTTGCCAAAACCTGCATGTTTTCGCCTGCACCATAATGGCTGGTGAGGTTGTTTGTTGCTGATTGAAAGATACTTTACACATGCTTTGGCGCAGTCTTTTTCTATAGCTTTATATAGAGGCTGAGCTGCAAAACATATTCTCTCTATTGAGCTTGCCAACAAAAGTAAATTATGAGTTTGTGGAGATGATTTTATCATAGACTAAATCCAGGCAGTCTAAAAGTACAATAGCTTATTCCATTTCTACAATAGATTTGTTTTAATATTTACTGTTGACTACTTTATTATAGGTTAGAAAACTGAGAATTACCTGACAGATAAAGAATATGAAAATGACAAACCTGAGCAAATAATTGTTATCATTTCATTGGTGGTGACCCCTCCTTCTGGCCTTTCTTATCCCATCTTCGTATAATACAATTGATGCTTCAAATTATAGTCTGTACGGTGATTTCACATATGCACTAATGCATTTGTTAAGTTTTCTTTTTCTTAAGGCCCAATAATTCCCAGTACAACTCTGAACAATCATAGAGTATATTCTGCCTTGAAAACATTGAATCACAAGCTTATTCTGTTTTTTTGTTTTAGTTTCACCCGATTCATTGATTAGCTTCTAAAATATATCACAAAAGTTGCATTACTAGCTATATCAATATGCTATTTCAAGGGGCCATTTTGAAATATTTAGTCAGAGACTGGTTTAATAAAGAAAAAGACATATTTCTAGGCTGATTTCAAGTGAAGAATTGGGTTCTTATTCACACTGAGGTGGCAGAACCATCCTACCACTGGGAAGATGGAACAGTGGGCCCAGTAGGCCCATTTTTCACTCTCCCCAGGCTCCAGAGCCTTTCTAGGAGCTTGGGGAGGGCCTTCCTGCCCCCTGGAGGCCCTCCAGAGGCCGGAAACAGCCCATTTCCTGACTTCTGGTAGGCCCAGAAGGCCCAAAAATCAGCTGGCCAGAAGCACTGATTTCATGAAAATCAGCGCACTGGAGCTGAGCTAGGGCAATGCACGCATGCCCACAGATATGGTTCTGCATACCACCTGCATGCCATAGGTTCGCCATCACAGGTATAGAGTCTCCTGCTTGAGCAGAGGGTTGGACTAGAAGACATCCAAGGTCCTTCCAACTCTATTATTCTATGTTCTATGAAAGAAAGTGGAAAAGTCTATGAAAGATGACCAAATGGAAACCATTTAAAATTCATAAAGGGACATAGTACAATTCAAATAGTAGAGATATGCATGACATGAAAAGCACGTTTTGTTTCAAACCCAGAGCAAGCAATTGCATTCAAAGGTTGTGTCAAACCCAAATCTGACTATTTTGTTTGCTTCAGGTTTAGATGAAGAAAAATCCAGAGGGATTCGGGAGTGATTTTTCCATGGTGACCATGGTCTGCACTCTCTCCCCTCAGCAGCTCCTTCCCGCCACCCCAAATACTCCCAGGTTTTCCTAGTATCTTGCTTTCCTTCTGCAGGACAAGCAGGGATATTTTGTGTAGTGTTTCTGGATTTTCCAAAAACATACATTGGCTGATCTGAAAGCATGGTGGAGTGAAAGGTGGATCATTGTGGCAAGCCACCCTTGTTGTTTCTTAAATTACTTCCCTTTTCATGCTGCTCTCCATGGAGTCTTGTGATCTACTAAGTGTCTATATATAGCATTTCCTCCTGAATGCATGACAAGTTCCTTCCCCACAAAAAATGCCTGCAGGGGCTAGATATCGTACATGTAAATGACTCCGTTGATGCGATTTTTGGTTTGGAAAGAGGTTTGAAAAGCCCGTGTGGATTTCATAAATAGCCTAGTCCTGGAAAACAGACACCAAATGTTTCTTAGCACCTATTTCATGTCATGATTTGCAAACATGATAAATAGCATTTTCCGTAAAACAAACCCCAGTGACTTCTCTGGACAGCACCTGTTTAATCATATCCTTCCACACATGTCAGCGTTTGGTCTCTCTCTCTTCCCTCCCTCCCTTCAATTTCCCCTGCAAACATCCCTAACGGTGAACTTACTCTTTTCGTTGCTTCGCTGGAAACGCCAAGACCGAGTATCCACGCAGAATGTTATTAGATTCTTTTTATGGACTAACCCAGACAGAAGCAGCAACGCCACAATAAAACAGATAGGTGGCCTTTGAGAATTGTCAGGCTGGAGGTCTTTGCTTCTCTGTCAGAATTCCTTGCCGCCGTCCATTTCGAGGGCTTACTGCTTTTCCAGGGCTGTTATTAGTACAAAGTACAGACGCTACAGAAAACCATTAGAATTGGTCAGCTTTGCCACCATAAAAGGTTCTGAAGAGGAGTGGGAAGCTGCCAGCTAGAGTAGTGCTGAGTGATGGGTTAGAGGCAAGGTGCTGTCTCCATTGTTCTGGTTTGCACAGCCAGGAGTTCTTGTCGTAAAAGATTAAGTGGACCTGGGCCTTTGGAAGCCCATTTTGAAAAGGCCAAGCCTTGATGGGACTGTGCTTTCACTTAGAACTCCTCACATCACTCTGACAGCCAGCTCTTTTGTCACAAATGCACTCTCTCTGTTTTATTTTGTATTTTTTTAATCTCCAAGCCGACAATTCAGGAGGGAAAAAGCACTTTGCAAGGTGCCATGGATTGCCTAAAGGCCCCACGCTGCTGCTGCTAGTGTGGTGCTGCCAGCATATTGAAACCACTCATCCCTTTGCTTTAAGCATAGTGTGTGTGGAAGAGAGAGAAAGGGGGAAAGGCTGTTTATCACTACAGTGTTATCCTTTATTTATCTAAGGGATGGCTAGCCAGGTTTCAACTGAATGTTGGAGTTCAACACAGCAATTGCAAACAATAAATGCAAAAAAGAAAAGAGAAAAAAATCCTATATTTACCTGAAAAGAGGATAACTCTGACCTGATAATCCTAATCATTTCCTCTCCAAAGGCAGCATACATAGAAAAACGTAGGAAACACAGCAAAAACATAGCAAAAAGTCCTGGAGAATGCCCATTCTCTCTAGCTTGTCAACCCTATGGTGCCTGTCCCTCACCTTTAAATATCTATAAAATACTTTTATATTTGTGCATATATGTACGTATATATATATATACATGTACATCAGTGGTGGGTTGCTCCCGGTTCGGGCCGGTTCGGGCGAGCTAGTAAGTTGTGATGATTTGACGTCACCAAACTGGTTCTCTTTGACTGGGAGCTGGGCCCTCCCACCCGCCCCCGCATTATACCTACCTTTATTTCTTGTTTTTTAGCCCATCTGATAGGCGCGGCAGAGTGGATTGCCGCACCTCAGCTGGGCAGAAACCTAATGCGCTTGCACGAAGCACAAGTTTGGCGCGCGTGCTCACTCCACTGGCATGTGCATGGCAATCGCGTGCAAAGTGCATGCATGAAGAGAACTGGTAGTAACACCGGTTGGAACCCACCACTGGTGTACATATGCACATACACTTATACACATATACATACATATACATGCTTGCCAGAATCCATAGAAGGATATTAGTAGACCTCTCTATCTATTTGTGTATGATAAGTTTTTTGTGTGTGCCTTTGACTCCATTTTGGGCTCCTGGTGATTGACTGGACTATTTCCTGAAGTTTTCTTGGCAAGTTTTTTTCAGAAATGGTTTGTTGTTGTCTCATTCCCAGGATTGAGTAGCCCAAAGTTAGCTAGCTGGTTTTGTGCCTAACACCTCCTCCTGATTTCTAGCCTGTTGCCTTGGCCACTTCGCCAAATTGATTCACTCTATTATAATTAATTGTTTATAAAATTTGCTACCCATTTATAAAATGTATCAACCAGTCATTTCCATATGCTAATCATTTCCTCTTCTGCATATGAACTAATTTTATATCACAGATGTAAATACACAATCACATGTTTCCTGGAGAAACACACACACACGCACGCACACACACACACACACACACACACACACAAATTGGGATGCAGATGGAATAAGGGCTAGTAGCTATTGAACTAGGAAGTTAAGAAAGGGGAAATAAAATGGGTTAGAGAATAGATTAGGACAGGGCTGTCCAATCTTGGTAACTTTAAGATTTGTGGACTTCAACTTTCAGAATTTTCCAGCCAACATAACTGGGTAATGAATTCTAGAAGTCCTCAAGTCACCAAGTTACCAAGACCCCTGGTTTAGGAGAAAAGGTAATTAGACAGAGATAGTAAAAGAAAAGAGCTCATGTTTAGGCATTAGGAAAGGGGTTAAATTCACCAGGCAAACATTCCCTCCCTACCAACAGCTAATCTTCAAGTTTACAACTATTTGCATCTCTATCCATTCAATGGTGTCTTCTCTTCCTTTTAGCAGACTTGGAGATAACAAAAATATCCATTTCAAAGGAAAAATATTTGTGGCTGGGAGGAAGCATCCTCATGCAGTGAAAAGCAGTGTAAACATCTCCACATTAAATTATCTAAAGGACCTGGATAAATAAAACAGTTCATACCTTGTGTTAAAAAGAAAATAAAGGATGTCAGGACAGCGTATCATATAGGAATCCAATAAGTAATGGGAAATCAATGAAAGGGACTTAGCTGTGTCAGCTGAACAGGCTTGTAGGAAAAGGCATGGAAAAAACAGGCATTAAAGGGTGACCTACAAGGGTGACCTAAATATAATCTAAGATAACTTCGCCCTAGTCCTTCTAAACTCAACAAAACAACTGATTTTGGTTCTGATGTGCCCATTCAAGAATTGTTTGTTCCTGATTTACCATGAATGCAGTTCCAATTTTAAAAAGTTCTAATTCCAGCCTTCAGTTTTAAAGTCTGGAATGGTAAAGGATAAAATAAAAGGATGAGCTTTCATACTAACTGATTTAAATGGGTTTAACTTTTCTAGAATATCACATTTCTCGGCGCATTTATATTTTCCAAACAATCAAGGCCACCAAGGTAACTCAAAAGCTTTCCTCTTTATGATGCTTTATTTAAGTGATTTGCAGAAGCGTCATGTTATATAGAGCTAAAGCAGGGGTCTGCAACCTTAAACACTCCAAGAGCCATTTGGATCCATTTCCCACAGAAAAGAAAACACCGGGAACCACAAGATCTGTGTGGGCGAGGCCAATTCGATATCACTCATTTCTACCAGTCACATAACCCCCTAGCCACGCGTACCTAGCTGGTCGTTAGGGTAGAGAACCGGTTGTTAAAAAACACCAGGAACCACAAAACCCTTTTGACATCTCTCCTCCCCTCCCGCGCCCTCTCTGTATCTGCCATGGCCACTTCTCCATCCCCCGCTGTTGCTCTTACCTTCCAGGCCAGGTGAGGAGTGACTGGGAGGGGAGGGTGAGGGGTGGGGCCAGCCAATGGTGGGATCACCCAACAAGGAGCCACAGTAGAGGGCCCAAAGAGCTGCATGCAGCTCTGGAGCCACAGGTTGCTGACACCCAAGCTAAAGGATGACATGCTGTATCAAAGACTTTCCAAGTATCCTTGCTTGAAATAAACTGATTTCTGCAGTTTGTACTTTTTTGACATATAATCTTACTCAAGAGTTATTGAAAAACTGAACAAGAAAAGAGATGAGGTCTCTTCAGGCCTGCCTTAATCTTTGTTATCCATGAAAGCTCTGTTGTCATTGGTTGTTTATTTATACATAATCTAGGTTGCCTTTTTCTACTTTAATGGATTTCTAATTATGATAGATACATCTCTCATCATGCCTATCAACTTGCTACCACAGAATGATGGACACAGCTCATCTGGAGATCAGCTACATTAGCACTTAAATAGACAAATTACAATGTTTGAAGGGTTGGGAAACTACGACTCCCCCACCCCTTATCTCAAGGACTGTTCAAGATTTTCCAGGACATTTGGAGGTCTGTATTTCAAAAGTGAGTAGGACTATGATCCAACGCAAATGGTATTTGGAGAGATTTTAAGGAAAGAAGTGACATTCTCAAGTTTCTGCAAGAAAATCAAGTATTTAGTTCACCTTCAATATTCTTTCCAAAGCAAAAGGCAAATTTGTCTGGTGCGTTGAGCCTGCAAACAAGGCTGGTATACAGTATACAGAAGCTGAGGTACACTATTTTCATATATTATTGGTTAAAGGTCCTCTTGAAAAAGGATTATATTTTAAGAAGATGGAAAAAGATATTATGGTTGAGAGAAAACAATTAATGGCAGCCGACTGGAAAATGACTGAAGGTCAATTAATGTATTACTTTCTTAATAAGAAAATTAATATCTAAATTAAAACATTGGCCTCAGAACATTGTTGTTGTTGCTAATTATGTTGATGACATATATTCTGGTTGGAATTTATCTTTTCAGTGTATATGTCAGTTTCTTTGCATCATTGTATTACTGAAGGTCAAACTATAATGGAACATTAATAGAATAAACCCAAATCCTATCAATAAGTGCTGCCTTTTTTTACACTTCAAGGATATTGTTGTTAATAACCATCCCTTTTTAAAACATCCTCTGAGGAATTCAATAAACATGAAAACTAGCATCTTATTGAATTTGGATCTTAAGAAATATGTTTAATATTTTAAACCATTTTGCCATTGATTGGCTAATAGAGGATATTCTAGCTCTTTACTTTTATTGCAGGTGACAAATATCCACCTTAGTGCTAATCTTTAACATTTTTTTTTTAAAAAAAAGTATTGTAAATTTATGATTAATGCAGGACTTTTAAATGCTGCTGACATATCTGGGCCAATCATCAATCAAGAAATATTTGATTGTAATATTCTCCCATTTCACCATTTTAGATCATTCAGATTCTTCCTGCAAATAATTTAAATGCCAGAAAGACTTGGTTGCCAATGAGTTGTTATAAAATTTAATATCTTGCATTGCTCATGACTTTAAAGGGAAAAAAGGAGGAAGTGATTCCCCCTTCAATCCCAAGTCTCCACAAAGAGGCAAATTATTTGGTTCTATTCTCCTCACTGCAATACTTACACCTTGGAGAGCAGTATGTGGTATCAAAATTAAAGGCAGATGTCCTGAGTGGATCCAGGTGGATCCTGAATTCCTTAGCCAATCTGTCTGCAGCTCCAGGCAATCATCATCTCTGGGAGATCCATTCCAGTCTAACAATAACAAAACTGAATGTTTTGCAGATACCGAAAGTCTGTCCCTCGTTTTGTGCATGAGTAATATATGATTTCAAACAAAAATCCAAAAGTCATTTTCCAATCAACATCATCTTCACCCCTCCAGGAAATTATAATGATGAAGGTAATAAACTGCAGATAACCATTTTTTTGCTATGAAAATCAGAGGTGTGCAATCTTTGGATCTAAAGAGGACAACCCCCTCCAAAATACAGTATAGAACATGTTTCTACCTCCTGACAACCTCCTTCTCAGCTGCTCATTTTCCTAAACTTGCACAATAAATAGCTCAGATTATTATGCATTTGGATGTCAGATGGCATTAAAAATTGTGACTGCTGGGGGTGAAAATGGAGAGAGGAGAGAACAGAAGCCTACTGAAGTATGTAATAATATAACATGTATTACGCAGACAAACATACTGTAATGCTAATGACACACTAATGAGATAAATGCATTGTTTTCAAAGCTTGTGTTTGAAGTGTAAATCTGCCTCTGTCAAAGGTTTTACAGCAGAGCTGAGCAAACTTGGAATTATTTCAGATTCAGTGCAGTGGTGGAATTCAATTTTTTTTACTACTGCTCTGTGGGCATGGCTTAGTGGGCGTGACAGGGGAAGGATACTGCAAAATCCCCATTCCCTCCCCACTCCTGGAGGAAGGATATTGCAAAACCTCCATTCCCACCGCACTTTGGGGCCAGCCAGAGGTGATATTTGTTGGTTCTCTGAACTACTCAAAGTTTCCTCTACCGGTTCTCCAGAACCTGTCAGAACCTGCTGAATAGCACCCCTGGTTCAGTGATTGTCAGAATGGGACAGGATACTTTGGAGGGGAATTTAAATTTTCAGCGGTAATTTATTTCATTCTGATTTTTTTGTGGATGTATGCTTTCACCTCCCTTTCTTTTCCTTTTCCTTTTCCTTTAGCTTAGGTTTATTGGGGATCACGAATGCAATGCAGCTCATGGGTGTTGCCTACCTCAAAACTATGCAGTGGATTTTTCCAGCAAACTATCACGACTCATTTGCATATTCCAAAGAGGCTCCAGAGATCACAAAATAGGATACGGAAAGCTGCTCACAGCCTTGGAGCTACAGGTTGCCTGTATCCCTGCCATCAGGAAAATTGGATTTATTTATTCACAGTTATGCAATAGGTTGAATATCCAATCTGAAATACAGAATTGAGGTCTTTTAGCGTCTGATCCTCTTTAAGGGATCTTGCTGCTTCATATGCAATCTTCATGAATGTTTCTTTTCATGTGAAATTCACTTCCATGGACCTTCAAAGAGAATAACAGAGGAAGAGGAGGAGGAAGAAAAGGAGAAAGAGAAAAGGAGAAAAAACGAGAGAAAGAAGATATGGTAACATGGTAGGGGATACTGTAAGTTGTAAATAAAGCTAAGCAAAGTGATTAGCTATGGTAGAGATCAAAGAGTGCAGCTTTATGACTTGAAAAGTTTGCTTGTTTTATTGATCTCAAAATAAAATTAAATAACTTGTTTGTTCTGGAATAAACCATCTAAAGTAAAACCAAAGCAAAACAAAAGGAAAGGAAAGAAAAGAAAAGAAAAGACAGTCTGGTGCTTCTCAAAAGCCCCAAACTAATAACTCTCGCTTTAGCAGAATCATATGCCAAAGCTTCTTGGCATATTGCGAGGGCATTCATCCCACTAAAGAAAAGAGATTATAGTTATCAGCTTCTTTAACCGTGTGCCAGTTTAAATAACACATAACACGAATCTCATGCTGGCGTGCTCTACTACTATTTCTTTAGTTCATCTCATAGCTTTATGGCTATTAAAGAGAAGCATGTGTAGAAATGATTTTTTTTAAAGAGCTCCGATATCCAGAGTTTTGCCAGTATTACTATTTCTTCTCCCTTGGAATGTTTTCACGTGTTTCAACATTTTCCTGCCATAAGCAAAAGTTCAAACTTCATTTTGCTGTCTTTGAAGGACTATGGTTAGCCAACAGAATCAAACAAGGACAAATCAATAGCAACCAAGGAAGATAGGTGGAAAAAAATCTATTTCTAACACCCAATGTCAAAATAAAAATTGCATTTTTTAAGGAAGAGAGAAGCAAAAAATGTAAGTAAAAGATGGTGTTTTCTTAGCTAGAAAGAGCTAACTACCATAACAGCATTCCAGAGAAAACATAGCAGTGGTGGGTTGCTGCCAGTTCGCCCCGGTTCGGGCGAACCAGTAGTAGCAGCGGCAGGAGGTTTCGCCCACCTGCCCAGATGTCATCAAATATGTTCTGCGCATGCACAGAAGTTTCTGCAAGTGAACTGGTAGCAAAGGTAAGTGAAACCCACTACTGAAACATAGGCTACTTCTTGGGTTTGGTAGAGGCTATTAACTTTTCTATTTTCTTAGATTCTAACCTGTGCTGCCACTACCAATCCTCTACCAACAGAATTTAACATCTTCTACTGCATAACTCTAATACTAGTGGAAAGGTAATTCATTCTTCACCACATGGAAAACCAAATGTTGATAGTAATAGTATCCCCCAGAACCTGCTAAATAAGCTTTTTCCTGATTGATTTTGTATACAGTATAATACAATAATCTATATACTCCTTTTTTTTAAAAAAATTCAACTTAATAAGAATAAGACTGGTTAAATAATAAAAAATTATGCTAGAAATCGTTGAACTAAATTAACTACTCTTCCACCAGCAAGGTATTGAGAGGACAATCAAAGCACACAGCCAGATGCATTTATTCAGTTATTGGAAACTTTTCTATATGAACATCAAATGAACTCATTATTGCTCCCGATGGTATCCCAAGAGATTATTGCTTGGTATTTGATAACAGGAACATATTACATCTTTACTGTAATCTTTGCTGGTTGCCAGCCTGCTTTATGAGTTAATAGAATAGGATATTTGTTGTTCAGGGTTGAACTGTGAGGTCCTTGGTGTTCTCTAAGCTTGGTTGTTTTTTTTTTTGCAGATGTTTCTTTACCCAACTAGGTAACATCATTAGGGCTAGAAGGGAGTGTTTTATGGGCATAATTCAGCATCTAGATATCAGCCTTTAGGGCCCTCAATAGTTTAGGAATTGTCTATCTGAAGGATCGGATCTGAAGGAATGTGGCCAGACACCAAGAGCAGTAGGAGAGACTCTTTTCAAACTCTTTCATATGGACACTTAAGAATGGAATGGAATGGAATGGAATGGAATGGAATAGAATAGAATAGAATAGAATAGAATAGAATAGAATAGAATAGAATAGAATAGAATAGAATGATTGGACACACAAGGAATTTGTCTTTGGTGCATATGCTCTCAGTGTACATAAAAGAAAAGATACGTTCATCAAGAATCATAAGGGGACTTCTGGTGGTTCCGTGAATGCTGATGGACGCTCCTTTAGGAGCTCCAGCCCCGTGATTCCGTTAGTCACTAGAACAGCGAAAATCAGCTGTCTAGTGGCTCGAAACTCTCCCCCAGGGAAAAAAGGGGAGAGAAGAGCAGAAGGGTCTGGATAGAGCTCCCCTAGACCCCCAGGTTTTTTTTTTAAGCCTGGGGTTTACAGGGTGAGAGCTCCCTGAAAGCCCTTCAGTGCTCCGGATCCGGGACGAGTCTGCTTTATGCAGAACAAGGCGTCGTGACCACACCAGCAATGCAATTTTAAGGATTATAAGAAACTTTGACCTTGGATGCTGGCAGAGCAAAATCAGGAGAACAAAAAAATTCAAGTATTGAACTTTAACTCCGTTTAAAAGGGGGAAAAATGGCGCCTGAGGGCGTGAAAATGAAAGTTATTAGTGAAAGTGCTTGTTAATGTTTGCAACATTGTTAAAGCTACTGGATTACACATCAAGAAAAAGATTTAAAGTGGAAGTGGAATGGAATGGAAAAGACTATGGTATTGACCTCACACTAATTTACACTTTTAAATTGTGTGGAAAATAATTGGACTTATTGACCTGATAGCTGAATAAATACAAAGTGAAAATTGAAACATGGCTGACATCAAGGATGGAGGATCATTATTATATGAGTCAGCAAACTCACAAGTTGTGACTGTAAAGGTTATACAAGAACTTTTAAATTTTCATACTTCTGTTATATTAGAATCAATTAAAAGGACTGTTCAAAATCAAAATTTGGAGAATAACAATGATTTGCTGGCTGGAAAAGAGGAAGAAATTAACCAGGCTAATGTGACTTTGGAGGATAAAAAAGAGCTGTCAGGATTAAGATGGAGGCTAGCACACTGGAAACAGAGGTTTTGGTAGAGGCTTCCATGCAATCAACTGAAAAGCAGCAAATAGACTCTTTACTGCAGACTGATAAATTTTACCATGACAACCCTTGGCTTTACAGACAGAATCAATATTTAAGGAATGAAGTGACTGATTATATAAGCAGGAAGAGTCGAAATGGGGGTTCCAAATTAAAGGAAATAATTCTAAGAAGAGAACAAATTCCAAAGATACATCAACCTCAAATCCAAATTCAAAAATTATCGAAAATAAAAGCAGGGGGAGGAGCAATGCTGAAGAAGAAAGTATTATTGAAGAAGAAGGACTGGAAAAAATATAGAAAGAAAGGAAGAATGGAAGATTAATTTCTTTTGGGGAGGATCTTAGTAATAAATCTGAAAAGTTTACTGAAATTAGTATTTTTTAAGTTTATCCTAAGACAATGATATAAAGGAAGTGTTTTATTATATTTAGTTTTGGATATAATTTAAGGGATAGCCTTTTGAGGGTTATATTTTGAAGATTGTTTTATTGAAGTAAAAATGTTTAACTAAAAATGGATAGCTTTTTAAAAGTTAATGGGGTATTAAAATGGTTAACTTAAAATTTAATGGATAGCTTCCTGAAAGTTTTGAAATTTATATTTTGAAGAATGAACTCAAGATTTAGAAATAACTTAACCCAATGGATTAATAGTATCTTTAAGGTTATATTCTGAAGAATGTTTTATTGAAGTAAAAAGGCTTAATTAAAATTGGATAGCTTTTTAAAACTTATTGAAGTATTAAAATGGTTAATTTAAAATTTAATGGATAGCTTTTTTAAAAAAGTTTTGAAACTTATATTTTGAAGAATGTCTTATTGATATATTAAGAGATTTTAAAATGTTTAACCTAAGATCATAGTATTTTTAAAAGGTATATGTGACGAAATGTTTAAGTTAGACATAACTTAACTCAATGGATTAACAATATTTTTTTTTTAAAAAAAGACATGCTTTAAAGAAAGTTTTAAAATGTTTAATTTAGAATTTTACAAGGGAGTAATGTTGAACAAACAGAAATTGGCAAGTGGTTTATGAATGACCAAAGAGGATAAATGTTTAATTTAGAATTTTATTAGGGAGTAATGCTGAAAAAGAAGGTATGGAAAGGATTTTAGTAACAAATGTGAAATGTGATAAGAGAATTTATAAAAGGAAGGTTGATGAATAATTTTTAAAAGGGGAGTTAAAGAGCGTGAGGGAGTTTTGAATCTTGTAGTAAGTTAGCATATTTTAGCTTATGTTTGATAAATGTTATACCCTGTTTTTGCTCTGGGAAGTCAGGGGGGGAGCGTGGGGAGGGGGGGTTGAACTTACTACAAGATTCAAAACTCCCTCACGCTCTTTAACTCCCCTTTTAAAAATTATTCATCAACCTTCCTTTCATAAATTCTCTTATCACATTTCACATTTGTTACTAAAATCCTTTCCATACCTTCTTTTTCAGCATTACTCCCTAATAAAATTCTAAATTAAACATTTATCCTCTTTGGTCATTCATAAACCACTTGCCAATTTCTGTTTGTTCAACATGGGGATAAAATTATTGTATGATTTTTAATAAAATAAAAAGATAGATAAATGTATTAATAGAGAAGTAAGAAATGTGGGGGAAATGTCATAATAAATGAAATGATAATATTAAGAGGAGTAAGAAGAAAACACAAAAGATGTATTCAGATGATACACTGAATGATTGATTATGTATTGTTTGTTTGTTTATAAAATAAAAAAAACCTTTTTAAATAAAAAAAAAGAATCATAAAAAAAAGAATCCCTGCCACGTGACGGCAGCCCTGCCCGAGCTGCTCAACGCTATAGCCGCGGTGGCGGTTGACACCCCCAGGCTTATGGTCATGGGGGATTTTAACCTGCCATCCGTCGGTGAGGCGTCTGAGGTGGCTCGGGAGTTCATGGCTTCCATGACGGCTATGGACCTGACCCAGTTAGTTCATGGCCCTACTCACACGGGGGGAAACACGCTAGACCTGGTTTTTGTCTCTGGTCAGTGGTTGAGTGATCTTGAGATAGGGGATATAGTGATCGAGCCCTTGTCATGGTCAGATCACTCCCTCCTTCGCTTTGACCTTCGAACCGCTGCACCCCGCCGCAGGGAGGCGGAACCATTGAGGTGGTACCGCCCCACGCGCCTGATGGATCCTGATAGGTTCCAGATGGAGCTTGGGCCATTTCCTGAGGCTTTGGCACACGGCTCGACTGAGGAGCTGGTGGCCGCCTGGGATAGGGCGGCTGCTGGAGCTTTGGATCGGGTCGTGCCTTTGCAGCCTCTGACCCGGCGTCGATCTCGCCTGGCTCCTTGGTTCACCGAGGAGCTGAGGGAGATGAAGCGCCGGAAAAGATGCCTGGAGAGTGGTTGGAGGGCCAGCCATTCTGAATCTGACCGAACACTGGTAAGGTCTCATATTAAGACCTACCTGGTGGCGATAAAAGTGGTGAAGTATAACTATTTTGCCACTCTTATTGCGTCATCAGATAATCGCCCGGCCGCCCTGTTTAGGGTGACCCGCTCCCTGCTCCACCAGGAAGCGCGGGAGGACCCCTTGGAGGGTAGAGCCGAGGATTTTGTACAGTATCTGTATGACAAAATCGCTCAGATTCGGGAACATCTGGACTCTGACTGGGTAGATTCAGCGGGGAGGACAGAGGCAGGTCTTGTGAGTATTATCTGGGAAGAGTTTGATTCTGTGACGCCCGAAGACGTGGACAGGATACTGGGCAGACTGAGCGCAGCCACATGTTTACTGGACCCGTGTCCCTCCTGGTTGGTGCTGGCCTCTCGGGAGGTTACACGAGGCTGGCTCCAGGGGATTATAAATGCTTCCTTGAGTGAGGGTGTCTTCCCTGCCGCCTTGAAAGAGGCGGTGGTGAGGCCTCTCCTCAAGAAACCTTCCCTGGACCCGGCAGTGTTGGCTAATTATCATCCAGTCTCCAACCTTCACTTCGTTGCGAAGGTTGTTGAGAGTGTGATAGCGCGACAGCTCCCCCAGTACCTGGATGAATCGTCGTATCTGGATCCGTTCCAGTCGGGCTTCAGGCCTGGGTACAGCACGGAAACGGCATTGGTCGCGTTGGTTGATGATCTCCGACATCCCGATATAGTCAGTTGGTGCCATGCTGCACCGGCTAGAGGAGTTAGGGGTGGGGGGCACCGTCCTACGGTGGTTCTCCTCCTTTCTCTCTGACCGGTCGCAGTCTGTGTTGACAGGGGGGCAGAGGTCGACCCCGAGGCCCCTTGTATGTGGGGTGCCACAAGGGTCGGTCCTCTCGCCCCTTCTGTTCAACATTTATGTGAAGCCGCTGGGTGAGATCATCCGTGGTTTCGGGGTGAAGTACCACCAGTACGCTGATGATACTCAGCTGTACATCTCCACCCCGGACCACCCCAATGATGCCCTTGAAGTGATGTCCCGGTGCCTGGAGGCCATGCGGATCTGGATGGGGAGAAACAGACTCAGGCTCAACCTATCCAAGACCGAGTGGCTGTGGTTTCCGACATCCCGATATAGTCAGTTGGTGCCATCACTGACTATTGGGGGCGAGTCACTGGCCCCCACGGAGAGGGTTCGCAACTTGGGTGTCCTCCTGGACTCACGGCTGTCTTTAGAAGAGCACATGACGGCCGTGGCCAGGGGGACTTTTTATCAGGTCCGCCTGATTCGCCAGTTGCGTCCCTTTCTGGATCGGGACTCGTTAAATACGGTCACTCATGCTCTCGTTACTTCCCGCTTGGACTACTGCAATGCTCTCTACATGGGGCTCCCCTTGAGGAGCACCCGGAGGCTCCAGCTGGTCCAGAATGCGGCCGCGCGGGTGGTTATGGGAGCGACGTGGCGCTCCCATGTGACCCCCCTCCTGCGTGAGCTGCACTGGCTCCCGGTGGTCTTCCGGGTGCGCTTCAAGGTTTTGGTTACCACCTTTAGAGCGCTCCATGGCATCGGACCGGGATATCTACGAGACCGCCTTCTGCTACCAATAGCCTCTCACCGACCAGTACACTCCCATAGAGAGGGGCTCCTCAGGGTGCCGTCAGCCAAACAGTGTCGACTGGCGGCCCCCAGGGGGAGAGCCTTCTCTGTTGGGGCACCTACCATCTGGAACGAGCTCCCCCCAGAGATACGGAAGATCCCGGACCTGCGCACGTTTCGCCGTGCTCTCAAAACTTTTCTATTTCAGCAAGTTGGCCTGGCCTAACTCCCATCTTTTAAATTTTTAAATTTTTTAATTCGTGATTTTACAAATTGGGTGTTTTAATCTGTGTTTCGGCCGAAATATTTAATAATTTTAAGGGATTTTTTTTTAATATTTGTATTATCTGTATTTTATCTTGGCTGTTCACCGCCCTGAGTCCTTCGGGAGTAGGGCGGTATAGAAATTTGATTAAAAAAAAATAATAAAAAAAAATAAGGTACAACACTTAATGATAGTCATAGGGCACAAATAAGCAATCAAGGAGGAAACAATATCAAGGAGGAGTGTTATGTTCTGTTATATTACTTCCAAGCCATATAATATCACAACTTCCTCAGAGTTGTGTTTGCTCCTGCTCTTTCAGCTGTTAGGTTTGGCCGAAGACTTGTCTTTAGTGAGGTCTTTTTAGTTTGAGCGGAGCTGAGCTGAGCAGGGACTAAAATGTTTTTTTTATATTTTATGTGTCTTTGTGTGGATGTTATTGATATTGATAGTCACCTTGAGTAAATAAAAGGACATCATCATCATCATCCCAATATAGAGCTACTTCCCATTGACCAAAGGAACATGAATCTAGATCTCCCAAATCTTGTCCTAGCACTCCAACCAATACTGATGCATGCAAGTCACTTTGTAAGTCAATATTCAAGCCACATCTCTCTAATTTTATTTTCATGATGCAGCAACACAGCTATTTATAGAGTTATATTTGATTATACAGATTTAATATGATGCAATTTTATTTCTTCCAATAAAATATGGAAATACATACCATATTTTTCTGAGTATAAGACGCTCTGGCCTATAAGACACACCTACCTTTTTTGGTGAGGAAAATAAGAAAAAGAAATCTGCCTCTGCATCCCAGCAATTTTGCCTTGTTGCAGCAAACAGCAAATAGCCTGCTTTACTTTCATTTTCATCTTCAGCATAGCTTGATTAGCACAAGAAAAAAAAAAACATCTGCTCCCAGCAATTTACCTCCTTGCAGTAAGCAGCAGAGGCCCACCCAGCAATAGGCAATGGCAATCCCTGCAGCCTGAAATAGCTGAGAGTCGGGAGGCCAATCCAACAATCAACTTGTGCTAATTAGGCTGTGCTGAAGCTGAAATGGGCTGATTCTTCTTGCTGTTTGCTGCAAGGAGGTAAATTGCTGGGAGGCAGAGGTCAAAGGGTGAGGGCCAGTGGGTGGGGCTACATTCGGTGTATAAGACGCATCCAAATTTTCACCCCCTTTTAGGGGGGAAAAGGTGTGTCGTATACTCCAAGAAATATGTTAAGTAATGTACCTTTCCTTGTTTCCTAGATTTGGCAACTCTTCAACTTAGTAAAGGTCTGGAGAAGCCTGGGAATTTTTGGCTGTCATGCTAACTATGGATCTGACCTGACTTATTAAAAATCTGACACACATGAGAAGAACACAATATCTGGTTTTCGTCTCAGAGTAGATGTGACATGAATTAGAGGCCATTGAACTTCACCCCCTGCCATTGATAGATCACTCTCTGATTGCTGTGGAGTTTTGTGGTGTTACTCCTGCAACACTCCAGTGGGAGAGTGTCTTTAGATCTGTGAACTTTATACTTCTTGTTGATTTACAGAGGGCTCTTGCATGGTTTCCTAAGGCTTTGGCATGCAACTGAGCCAAAATTCTAGTTGCCCGCTAGAATAAAGAGATGTCTTGGGCACTGAACCAGGTTATAACAAAGCAGCCCCTACCTGTTCCCAGCTGCATGCATCCCCATGGCTTATGGAAGAGTTCAGGGAGACAAATTAACTGAGAACATGCCTATAACATTGCTGGATTGAGTTCTGTCTCAAATCTTGACCAGTACACAGTGGTGATTCAAGTGACAAAAAGAAATATTTTCATTGTTGTCTCAGTGAAATGCCAGCTAAGAACCCTTCTAAAAAAGAATGTTCACCAAAACCATCTGAAAAATTGCTCTGAGAAATTTTGCAACATTTTGCAGGCCACACTATCCAAATCTGAGAGGAGCCCAGTCGGACAATGGCAGTGGAAATGACGGTGCCTTCATCTTGTGATTTGAGATCGTCTTGAGTTTATAAGATCCAAGAAAGTGGACAAGTTATCTGCAGAGTTGGTTCCACCACTTCTCTCTTGGATCCCCTGTCCCTCTTGATTGCTGAAGACTTCTGAAATAGCAAGTGGTTGGGTCCAATGCAAACACTGAAATATGTTTTGGATAGGAGCTTGCTTTGTGATGTCACAATGCATATTTATCATTTTGACCACAATTCAGCATGCTGGGAATGCCCCTAGCTATAAGATAGTGAGGGTAAGTATTGTATCTCCAAAAAAAAAAAAAAAAAAAAGGTTGCTGTGAGTTTCAAAGGGAAGGAAAGCGAGATATGCTGTGAATATTCAATAGCATTTTTATTCCCTCTGGGTATTTTCTAGCTTTTGTGAGATACTATTCAAGGAAATGATTCAAGAAAAATTCCCTTCCCAAGTAGAAAATTATATATAATATTTCTTCAGTTGATTCAAAAACTGTACACTATTAGGTATGGTCAAAAGCCTTGTGCCTTTTTTTTTTCCCATGGCCCTTTGAAATTGCAATGACTGTAATCAATAACATAATGTTTTTGGATGAGTGGAGCCACAAAATGCTTGCTTTTCAAGGCAAAAAAAAAAAAAAAAAGGATAAAACAGCCTGATTTGGGAGGAGAGCCTTCAGGGGACTTTCAAGAATACCCAGATTTACCTCTTCAATAAAACACTTTTGCCTCCACAAAGCAGATTGATAACACTGGCCTGCTGCTCCTTATTTAGACTATGTCTAAAGATGGATAAAACTAGCATCAAGTAGCAGATCTTCCAATGCACATACAGACTGTCTTTCAAAGGTGAAGGTGATAGATGACACTGAATATGGGACCCAACTTTTCTGCTATATTAATGAGTAATAGTCTGTCCTCACCCTGGATATCAAATGAACAGGTGATACTGTTCTAGTTATCTAGTTATTTAGTTCAGGGATCAGCAATGGTTCAGATGCGGCTCCAGAGCATCAGCAACATGCTCTGAAGCCGCATGTGGCTCTTTCATCCCTCTGATGAAGCTCCCTGTCACTGGTTGGTACCACAATTTTAAGAGGAGCTTCAGGTTGGGGAGGGAGGGGGGAAATCAGGGCATGCCAGGAGGAGACTCTATGGCAAGGGGCGGGTTTTCCAGTCAGCTCCACAATTGATAGGGCTTTCGGTTAGGACTGGTAGAGGAAAAAGGACGCCGCGCTAGGAGGAGACTCTATGGTAGGGGAACTGGACTTCTGGTCAGCTCCAGAATTGAATGGGGGGCTTCTGGTTAGGACTTTGTGGCTCTTTGAGTATTTAAGGTTGCCGACCCCTGATCTAGTTAATGATGGTGTAGTGGTTAGAGTACAGTACTGCAATACTGCAAACTACTTCAGTTGACTGCTAGCTGCAGTTCAGCAGTTCAAATCTCACTGGCTCAAGGTTGACTCAGCCTTCCATCCTTCTGAGGTGGGTAAGCAGATTGTTGGGGGCAATATGCTGACTCTGTAAACTGCTTGGAGAGGGCTGTAAAGCACTATGAAGCGGTATATAAGTCTAAGTGCTATTGCTAGAGCTATTGCTATCCTGAGCCCAGTCCATTACACCAGCGTTCCTCAACCTTTCCAGCTTTGTGGACCAGCACAGGTGGGGAGACGGGCTGTTTCTGTATGACTGGCCAGCAAGCGTATATGGGACTCCATTTGCATGAACCACCCCCCTGCTCATGCAAATGGAGTACACGTGTTCATGCTTGTCTGCTGCTCACACAAATGGGGATGCATGTCTGCGTGTGCGCTTCTCCGCTGCAAATAGCGGGCCGTGGCCCAGAGGTTGGGTACCCCTGAGTTACATCTTTGCAAATAGAAAGATAGTATCTTATTTCATATTTTACTAAACCCCCAAAGATGACTCAAGTTCACTTATCAGGCAATGAAATTGAATCAGTTGACTTTTCAAACATTATTCCATGATTCTTTTTGGCTTACCTTTAGTTTTAGGAACATATATAATAAAAAAAAATCAATGAAGCTCTAGGGGATATTTAAGGAATTAATAAAATATTCTTTTCATTCCCGTAAGCCAGTTATCTTGGATAACCATCTAAGTCCTAATCAGAGTGATGAAAATACTACTTGAGATAATGGTGCTTTAAACCTCACCTAAATATCTATGTGGAACGCCAAAATAAATTGAAACATTTATCTTTTCTATTTGTTAGCCAGTGGCATCGCTCTTAAATTTTGAAGTGGCCGCTGTTTCTTAAGATGTGGTTTGTGTGCTTCCGGTTATGGTATTTGAATGAAACTAAAACATTAATCAGTGAGAAGCAAGTTGCTAGCATGGTGTATAATTTACTGATTTATTATATTAGGATTTGTGTTCATTACTATCTGGTAAGATAAAAGTAAAGATGCAATTTTAGCATATATTACACAATAGAACAATGCTGCTGTTTGTGATAAATGATTGTGTTTTCAAGCTGCTGACTACTCTAATTGCTAATGCTCTGCCAAGAATGCTATGATCTGGAAAAAGAAAGGGAATAAAAATGGTAGCTGTAGATTGACTGGAAGTTCCTATCCTTCTTAAGAGTTCTATTCTCAATGCTTCTGTAAGAGAAGCACATCCAATTGCTATGTATTCACTCTTTACCTGAGTAGACCATAGTCAGTGGTTCTCCTAGTTCTATCTTCTTCTCAGCCCAATATGCATATCTTATTCTCTTTGGAGGAGGACCCATGTCCAATAAGGACCTTTGCTACTCTCTTCCTAATAGATATACCCAGTAGCGGGATTCAGCCAGTTCGGACCACTTCGGGAGAACTGGTTGTTAACTTTCTGAGCAATATGGCAAACTGGTTGTTGGAAGAAATCATTAGGGCAGAGAACCAGTTGTTAAACTACTTGAATCCCACCACTGGATATACCCTGGGATAGTCTAGGAGTGGTTATCCTTACTCTCTTCCTCAGACTCCTATCCAGCTCCAGACTGTGCTGCCTCTTGTCTCTTCCCCCTTTCTGCAATCTGCTCCTCTTTTTTTCCTGCAACTGTTCTTCAAGGCTAAAACATATGAAAAACGGTTTCAGGACTTTGATGAAAAGAAGAACTAGGTGACATGATAGCAGTGTTCCAATATCTAAGGAGCTGCTAGAAGGAAGAGGGGAGTCGACCTATTCTCCAAAGCACCTGAGGGTAGGACAAAAAGCAATGGGTGGAAACTAATCAAGGAGAGAACCAACCTAGAATTTTCCAATTAATCAGCGGAATGGTTTGCCTTCAGAATTTATGGATGCTCCATCACTGAAAGTTTTAAAGAAAAGATTGGACAACCATTTGTCTGAAATAGTATAGGGTTTCCTGCTTGAGCAGGGGGTTGGACTAGAAAATCTCCAAGGGCCCTTCCAATTCTGTTATTCCATTATCCTGAAACCATTTCACTGTACTGCACCACACCAGCTCAGCCTTCACAGGCACCATCTCTCACAAATAGCAACAGATATGCCAATGCAAGCAGTATTTAAAATAAGTAAGAGATTATTTAAAATAAAAGCCTTCAAAAATAAAATGGAAAACTTGTAATAGCTTCTTAAAACAGGAACTTCATGACCTGGGGCCATTATAGAAAAAGGGTCTATTAATTGAACATATCAGCTCAACTGGTGTTACAATGGGGCTACCAAGTTATTTATCTCTTGGTTTGTTCATATCAGTGTGCTTGGCATATTAATAGTAATGATAATAATAGCCACAGATTGGTGAGGCAGGTTTTCCGCAAAAAAGAAAGAAAGAAAAAAAAAAGAAAGAAAGAAAGAAAGAAAGAAAGAAAGAAAGAAAGAAAGAAAGAAAGAAGAAACCACATTCATCTTATTCTGCAGTGCTCACTCTGCCTGAGTTCCCTTTTAATTTACTTCATTATATGAATAGCAGAGGTGGGTTGCAGCAGGTTCTGACCAGTTCTGGAGAACCAGTAGTGGAAATTTTGAGTAGTTCAGAGAACCGGTAGTAAAAATTCTGACTGGCCCCTCCCCCATCTATTCTCTGCCTGCCAAGTCCCAGCTGATTGGGAGGAAATGGGGATTTTGAAGTAACCTTCCCCTGGAGTGGGGCAGGAATGGAGATTTTGCAATATCCTTCCTTTGGAGTGTGGTGGGAATGGAGATTTTACAGTATCCTTCCCCTGCCACGCCCACCAAGCCATGCCCACCAAGCCATGCCACGCCCACCAAGCCACACCCACAGAACCGGTAGTAAAATTTTTTGAAACCCACCACTGATGAATAGGTATTTTTACCTTAACTAAATTTACATTCAGCCAGATTCTGACCACCATTCTATGCCCTTTCTCTGCGTCTTTATTGAAGACAAGTTGCACATTTGCTTCTACACATTTGTGCTGACCCATTTATGACCCATCAAATCTATCCAGTGTACATTTTTGTGATATTTGTCTCCCCCACTCCACCTCCCATTACTTTCAATCCACCTAAAATTTTTGTGGGATTTTTATATCTATGTGTGTGGTTTTTTTTTTTTTTATTCATCCTCATTTGACATGACAGGAATCATATCTAACAGCAGTAGAAGTGCATTTAAAAAAATGAAATAATTGGCGCTGAGCCCAATTTAAGACAAGTAGACACATTTCATCGTAGATACATTTGGGATTGCGTTGTTTACAGATGTTCAATATCACCAATGGCCTTTTAGATTTCATTAATGTCAATAATGTATTTCTTTTTCTTCATTTTTTTTTTGTTGGAAAAAGTATTCTTTTCCTCTGAGGGTCAATTACCAATTTTTGGAGTGGGGAAAAAAAAAAGAAGAAAAAGAAGAGGCAAGAAAAATCTCGGAGCAAACAGCCTTGCAATATTTCTTTCGAAAATTTTGAGCCTGTGCTGTGTAAGCTAATATCTGGAAGAGGGAAAAAAAGAGATATTTCTTTTCACCCTTTTCTTCACTTCACCATTCTTAACACTTATTTTAGTGTAATTATTGCAGTGTTACTGCTCACAGCACTTCAGTTAAAAGTGTGTCAGCACTTCCATTATAAAGTTCTATTTTCAGGGCTTAAAAACGTGGCTGTAAATACAAGCTTGCTAGGATGACAATAGAAAAATGTGGTATCCATTTTTTTTTTTATTCCGTTACTGTTTGATAGCAATATTCCATTTTTGGTAATTGTTTCCTTAAAATGTAGCTAAGAAGAAAAGGAAGACTATTGACCTATAGCATACATTTGTTCTGTCATATGAAACAATACCATTTAGTATTTACAGTTCCCAAGTGCTTGCTTGGCTTGACTCAAATGATTTCCTGCTTTCTATTTATTTGTCAGATTTATTAATCATCTTTCTTTCCTGGGGTTCAAGATGGTGCAAATAGCAGCATCTGTCATTTTTCTCCCTAACAATAAACCTCTGATGTAGGCTGGGCTGAGAGAGAGAGTGACTCTCAAAATCGTCATCTGAGCTTCCAGGATTATGTGGACTCAGACCTAGGCTATTCTTGCACTTGTCCACTACATCACATTTGCTTTCCGAACTATGGGATTCAGAGGTTTCTTCTGAAGGGCCCTAAAGTCAGTCCTCCCAGTTGGGTTTTTCAAATGTGTTAGACTTCAGTTTCAAAAGTAAAAAAAAAAAGAGTAAAGGATGATTTCTTACACAATTAGTATTTGAGGAAGTGGTAAACTCTTCCCCATAAAGCAGTGTTTCTCAACCTTGCCAAATCTAAGATATGCAGACTTCAACTCCCAGAATTCCCTAGCCAGACTTGTTGACTGGGGAATTCTGGGAGTTGAAGTCCACATGTCATAGAATTGCTAAGGTTGAGAAACACTGCCATAAAGTGAAGTCTTTCAAGTTTCTCAGTATTGCCTAGGAATGTGAGGTACAGGTAATCTTCAACTTAAAACCATTCATTGAGCAACCATTACAACAGCACTGAAAAAAAATGACTTATGACCGTTTTTCATACTTATGACTCCTGCAGCATCCCCATGGTCATGTGACCAAACTTCGGATACTTAGCAATGGGTATATATTTATGACACTTGCAATGTCCTGGGATCATGTGATCACCTTTTATGAACCTTTGAGTCAATGGGGGAGCCGGATTCACTTAAACAACTGTGTTACTAATTTATCAGCTGCAGGGATTCATTTAACAATCATGTCAAGAAAGGTAGCAAAATGGGGCAAAACTATCATTGAACAACTATCTTGCTTGACAACAGAAATTTTAGGCTCAGTTATGGTTTTAAGCCGAGCATTACCTGTAGAAGGATCTCACTGCTGGTGTGTCCTGCTAGGACATCCCGTGATTATTGGTGGGAAAGGAATCCTGGATTAGATAATAAACCCTTGACCTGATCCATCATGGTATTTACTGCATTCTCAAGATATGCAGTGAAAGCTAGCTGTGGGAAGTGTGTGTTAATCAACCTCACTCTGAGCACACCAGCTTAGTTGGCTTGTAGGTAAAGCAAAATTTAATAATAAGGAATAAGGTGCATGTTACTTCTGCTTGGGAAAAAGAAGTTTGCAGACTGAAAAGTGTCAATGACCTGAGGTGGAGAAAGAAGAGAAAAAGATTCTAATAACAAGAGAGTTTCCACTGATTTTGATCAAGAAACATCTGCAATAAGATTTCCAGGTTTCTGGTTAAGTCAGCAGAGCGGACAAGGCTTAACCGTATCTGATAAGTCTTTGAATCTCAGCCATATCCTCTGCTCTATTCTCCAGTTTGGACATTTCAGATGGGTTATAAGACAGATTTCTTGAGCTCATTAAGAAAGTTCTTTACACTCTGGCTGTTTTCTGTCAATTTTCAGTTCACCATTCACTTCATGGCTTTTAGTGGCTCATTTTTCTCAAGAAGTTAAAAAAAAAAAACCCAAACCCTAACCTGTCTCCTCTCAGTAAGGTGACATGGGAGGCCCAACTTAAGGATTTGCTGAATCTCATTTGATTTAATTACATTGCTGCCCATAACTTATTTGCAGATCCTAGGAAATAAATCACTGGCAAGTTGATTCTTGGAGGTTCAAAAGCATTTTGAATGAGCTGCATATCAGTGGATGGATGTTGAGGCCATCCTTAAGTAGCTTTAATCAGTGCAACCAGCACTTACTCAGCAGTTTGCTATAACTCTTATTGACCTTGGCAGCTGTCACACAACATATCCAGTTTATTGTAGCCAGAGGTGTCAATATTAGGGAAATAAGCAGAATAAAGGTATAGCTCTTTATTTTCAGGTCAGAACTTTGCTCAAAGAGTTCCAAGGCAGTTTAGCAAAAATGTGGCACTAGTGCAAATTCTCACTAGCAGTTTTCTTACCACAGGGGTAAACAGGAGCAAGAGAGACCAAATTTTGGCTGATTTCTCTGTTGCACCCAGGGCCGGATTTTCCTATAGGCTAACTAGGCTTCAGCCTAGGGCCTCAAGATCAAGAGGGGCCTACATTCAAATTGTTAGAAAAATTAAAATTACACTTTCACTATAGGTGAAAGGGCCTCATAAGTGGAACTCTTTTCATCTAAATCCGGCCCTGGTTGCACCTCTTGCAAAAATATGGACTGGACAGACCACTCTGTGTAAGCCAAGACAGAGAACAATGTTTTCTCCAGGTTTACTCTTTTTCTGTGGTACCTGTAGAGAGATAACATCAGACTAGAAACCAGGCAACAGTGAGTTCTAGTCAGACCTTACACATGAAGGCTAGCTGGGTGACTTGGGCTAGTCAGTCTCCCTCAGCCCAACTCACCTCACAGGGTTGTTGTGGCGAAAGTAGGAGAAAGAAGGAGTATTAGCTATGTTCACCATCTTGAGTTATTTATAAAAATAACAAAGGTGGGATTAAAAAAGTATATTAAATAAATACCTCTGAAAGTAGGGCTTTTGAATGATAAATACAGATCCATGCCAAAGTGGATGGAGGGCTAGAGCTGCTGTTTCCATCTGTGATGTAAAGATTTGGACTACTTTGTTGTGACTCTTCCCAGCTCACAGACATAAGGAAATCGTTCCAGTCTCTCTGTTCCCATAACATCCCCTTCCTATGCATCTGGAACGCACCTGTGCTGTGCTGATGCTTATGGAGCTTAAACATAGAACATTCTAAAGCCTGGGATAGTTAAGTCAATGTGCTAGATTATTTTAGTTTTGTTTTCTATTTTGTTTTCTATGTCTTATATAGAGATTTTATTGGATTGATTTTGTTGACTGTTGCCAGCTAGCCCTCAGTGAACAACAGTAACTGGGACCAAAATTTCCATTGCCAAATGATGCAGTTGTAAAATACAATGTCACGTGACTGCATCACTTAATGACAGAATTCGTAGCAGGCCTCATTGTCATCATTAACTGAATCCAGAGGTGGGTTCTACTTTTCTTTACTACCGGTTCACAACGGGGTGACGTGCACGCTCTTCTGCGCATACACAGTAGCATTTTGATGATGTCGGGGTGGGTGAGCGAAGCCTTACTCCGGTTTTACTACCGGTTCTATAGAGCTGGTCCGAACCGGGGGCAGCCCACCATTGAATCCCACCAGTTGTTAAGTGAGGACCCAACTTGATCCAAGTCATTCTGGCCTTAATCCTTCCCAGACCTGAGCTTTGATAAGGTAAGGGGTTGCCTCCTCTTGCACTCTCACCACTTTCCTGTCACCCCCCCCAATCTCTACCCATTTGTGTGCTTTGATGGGGGGCGTGGGGTAGTTGGGGCCCCCTGGGCAACTGGCAGGACTCCTAGGCAGTGATGGCACCACCACTGGGGCTGAAGGATAATCTTGCGGGAGGCTCTGACACTACCAAGGACTCCACAGTTCAACCCTAAGCTATAGATATTCTTTTCTATAATGTAATGCAAAGGAATACTAGCTTCCCATGAATTCACTTTAAACAATCCTTGTGGTAATGAGTGAAATATAAATTATGTAATATATAATAAAGCTAAGTAGATTTTCTTTTAGGAAATAGCAGACCACAGCTGGATCTGGTAGATGGTAGGACTTTGCAAAGATTCAATTCAGATTTTTTTTTTTTATTCAAAGGCAAATTGATGGGAACTTTGAACCTAATCAACTTTATGAACTGTTTGATGATTCACAATGAGATGCCTTCAGTTCACATTGGATCAAAGCTGATCTGTGAACCTCCAGAGGACAACAGCAAAGGAAAATAACAGTTCAGATCATGATGAATGCTAACTGTGAGGAGATCTTTACAGATTTCTTACTACCTGCCAGTAAGCTGTCATTGATTTAAAATTGTTGGCTTTTAATGAAGAACTTCACCTTAAGAATGTCAGTGAAGGTCAGGTAAAACAGCTAAATATATCCTGGGGAAGAATCAGTGGAATACCTCTTTGAATGGAATCATCAAAGATACCATGTAGCTTTTATTAGAAATTCAGCAGAAAAACTGAGGGGAAAACAGGAGTCTGTCATGTTCAACTTTTCAAGAGATTTGCCAGGCTATTCCTGTATATTTTTCTCAAGAGACAAAGAGAACATACAGCCAAAAGTAAGATCATGTATGTATTATAATAGAAATATACTCATATAAAGCCACAATGTGAACACACATTCTTAGGAATTAGTCTTAGTGAAGCTCACAAGGGAAGTATAAATTGGATTTTTAAAAATTTTCAAATGGGGGGATTAACTATAGGGTTGCTGGTTTCTACAATCTAAGGAAATGTAGGCTACATGATTTCAATATCACCACCCCCTCACACTTTTAATCCCTCACACTTTAAAGTTCATCCTATTTGAGGAAATAATGTATTATCCAATGAAAATGTCTAGTTAGCCTCACCTTAGATCGGTTGGCTTTTGCAATGGCTTATTAAAGATATTGGTCTATTATATATTTTGGTTTTTTCCAAGATTTTCCACTTCACAGCTAATCTAGCCAACTACATTAAGTTCTCCTTGAACTTAATTTGGTTTTTTAAGTTTGAAACCTGTTTATTTAGAAGTAAATTTTGTTGTATTCAGTGCTTACTTCTGAGTAGACTTCAATAAGAACACAATTTCATCTCTGCATATTAGATTGAGGGATTGAAAAATGCTGAATTCTACCCGATACGGGATGAAATATAGAATTATCAAAAAATAAGAAATTTAAAACGAATTTTAAACCTAAAATTTCTACCAAATTCATAGTGACGACAGGAAGAGATTCAAATTCTTTCTGATCTCTGTAATTTAACATACTCTGAAAGTATAGCTAAATTGCTTTGATTCTACTTTGATTCCATTTTAACAGCCTCCTTTTTCTGAAAGAGGTGTAGTTCTTTTATTAGTTTGCTAATTATTGTACAAAGAAACCCCCTCAAGCTATACCTGAGAACCATAAAGGCATTCTCATGTTGTAAGCATCTGCCTCGATACAAGATTCTTTCATTTTCATAAAAATAAAGATACTCAAATTTACAATCGACATTGTAAGGGACTGATCTTAAGTACCTGAAGTCAAAATGGGCACTTTTCTTCCCATGAAGTGATGAACCTGCTTAACATTAACCAATTTTTGTTTCTTATGTGTATATACACTTTTCCATATATTTATGTGACAAAACTTGAGGTCAACTTCTAGTGACATTGTTGGGCATGCCCCTATACCTTTCTTGAGAATAGTACCAAAATTTATTTATTAGATTTTTATTCCTCTTTTTTTTCACACAAAACTCAAGTCTGTGAATATACCTAATATTCCTTTCTCCTCCTATTTCCCCCACAACAACCCTGGAAGGTAAGTTGGGCTAAGAGAGAGTGACTGGTCCAAGATCACCCAGCTGGCTTTCATGCCTACAGCAGGATTAGAACTCACCATCTTGTGGTTTCTAAGCAAATACCTACTTCATAGAATTCTCGTTTCCTTGGATTGTTTTCTTTTTTTATTTCCCAGGCTAGCTTAATGTTCTAGTAATGTTCCAATTTAACCAGCCCTTATCAAGTTTAGACAAAGTTAGCCAAATACCATCACAATATCTGAGGGACCGTCTCTTGCCAAGTCACATCTACCCGACCCATTAGAGCGGGGAGGCAGAGAATACTGCGGATCCCATCCTCGAGGGAGATATACCTGGTGGGACCCAAAAGAAGGGCCTTCTCCATGGTGGCTCCCTCTCTCTGGAACATCATTCCCCCAGAGATTAGAATGGCCCCCACTCTAATACTCTTCCAGAAGGCACTGAAGACCTGGTTTTGCCAGCGGGCCTGGGGAACCCAGAGTGGGATGGAGTCCATTAAATGGCTCGTGTGATCTGCTGTTGCTGGGGCAGGAAGTGTTGGGTGGGAGGTGATTTTATTATATTAATTTGATTCTTTGATTAGTTTTATTTTTTTTAACGTGGTTTTATATCAAATATAAGGTCCATAGTAACAATACGTATTTATTTATTTATTGAATTTATATAAATTCAATAAATAAATAAATACGTATTGTTACTATGGACCTTATATTTTGGAGTGGTCTTTGATGTCTTGTTGGTGACATTCACAAAAAATATGGGATCTTCAAGCTGGCCTAGGGAATCTCTGTTTTCCAAGGTGTTGAATTCCCAGGATGCTGGCTAAATTGACCAGCATTGTTGGGGTCTGTAATTCAGGAAAGCAGTAACTGGGTGGCTAGAGGTTTTGTTTACCTTAGGCTTTAAATCCAAAGTTAATTTCAGTAAGCTGATTTTTTTGCAGATTCATACTGCATTACCTCCAGATCTTATTGATTCTGCTAAGTTAGCAGTTTTTAAAACTAATGACCACAATTTTAATATGCTACACAGCTTGAAGAAAGAGATGAGTTGAGAGGTTAATGCTTTCACTTGTCTAATTGCATATAAACATTAGTCTTTGTAAATGATAGTAAGTGGGTTTACCCCTTTTTCTTGTTTAAAATCTTTTTTGGCTAGCTCATTTCTTCCAGGGAAATGGTGTTGACAAAGAAAAGAAGCCAAGGTATTTGTACTATCTAAACTTCCACTAAGATCCATAGTTCACATTTGTCTTTCAAAAAGAATGAACACTTTTCCTTTTCCTTTTACCAAAAGACATTAGTCAGGGTTGTTGTTTTTTTTAAAGTCACATTACCTATTCTACATCAAGAATTCTAGTGACAAATTGCAAAATAATTTTGAAGCACATCTACCTAATTACTACCTCTTGCCTTCAACTAATGAGATAAATATTATGCTCGATATCCTCTGTTTTGGCAGCTGTAGATGAAGATAAGGAGTTGGGAGAATACATTAAAATCAAAGAAAAAGCTTGTTTTCAGAGTTGAATTGTGCTGTAGCTGGCTTACATAAGGGTGCATGCTGCTAAGGCAACATTTGGCTACCATTAGAACCCTGATAGTGCTGAAGATTAACCCGAGGTTATGTCATACACCCTCCTTCCACTTTCTGTTTTTCACATCCAAACATATTTTACCCTGCTTCAGCAGATGGATGGATAGTCTCAGTTTTGTTCCTTGTGCATTGAAATGCACTGGTGGCATTTCATTACTTAGCCGATAGGCTGTGGAGGTACTGGAGCCATACCAATCAGTGGGCTGCTTCCTGCCTTGTGCCTCTGAAGTGAGTAAAGCCCATTTAGTGTGTAAAGGAGCATTAGGTACAGCCTAGATCTGGTTAGTCACAGACTGCTCTGAGATGTTTGTAAGATGGAAGGAGACCAGTCTAAATTGAAGGTGTTGCATTGTGAATGCACCTGTGACACTGTTCCTTAAAAACACATACTTTGCCCTCAAAGCTAATGAGGACCGTTCTGATGCACTCTCTACCCCATATCTAGGGTTTCTTCAAGAAGGATCAGTTCTTCACGGCTAGGTCAGGAGAAACAGACATGAACTATTGGAGGGTATAGTAGCAGAATCTTGAAAGCCTGCTAGAGTTTTCCGCTACCGTCCCTCCAGTGGTAGGTTGCCCCCGATTCGCACTGGTTCTATGGAACTAGTAGTAAAACTGGCGGGAGGCTCCGCCCACCGATCCTGACATAATCAGAACGCTTCTGCACATGTGCAGAAGCTTCTGCGTGCGCGCAGTCCCATTGCGAATCGGTAGTAAAGGTAAGTAGAACCCACCCCTGAGTCCCTTGTATACCAAACATAATTAAGATAATTTTATTTTAAATCTCTTCTCAGGTTCTTTCCTTTCCCAGGACTGTGTTGATGCTTATATTGTTTTTGTGCATTCCTTCTTCAACCTGATGTCTGTACTCCTCAATGACTGTTTTTTCTCAGTCCTGGCAACTTAAAGTTATCTGGGCTCCAGCTCCCAAAATTCCCCAGAAAGCTTGCTGGGAGTTGAAGTCCACACATCTTAAAATTGCCTGGGATGAGAAACACTGCCTTATGGGAAGAATGTTTTCTCTGACAGTCAGACAGTTAGCCATTACAAGGGAGCAGAGCCATTCTTGCTGCTAATTAAGTAGGCTGCCCTTGTTGTGTTTGAGGGTTCGTGTAATCCATGGTCTTTTATTCAAAAATTACAAACTCCTCTTCTGACATTTGCCCCCACCCCAGGTTATATTCTATAATCCCATTTGGAAAGAGTTTCAGCATATTATTTCCATCTTCTCTTAAATTTGTTTGGTTATGTCAGATCTCTTCCACAATTGCTGTCCACAATTGCTATTCCCACATAAACTGCAAGTTTTTTTGTGATTTCTCTGAAAAATCTCATTTCCTTTTCTTGTTTCATCATTTGTTGACAGCCTTGTCCTTTTTTGTAGTTGGTGTTGAAAGTCTCCATTCAATCATCATGTATTCTCCTTATGCCCATGGTTTTCATTCTACATTGTGACTAATATGATAGTTTGTTCTGAAACTCAGATGGATCTTTTTTTTTTCCATGACAAGTTGAGAATCTATTCGTTTTTCTTTTCAGTTTTCATAGTATCTCTAATCTCTTTCCATAGTTCCTCAGCTTAATTTTCACCCAAGTTAAATGTACTGAATTTTGATCCTTGTACTGATTTTATGTGGATATACATTCTTCAGGTAATATCCTGCTGGGACGGCTATCTTGTTTAATTTTTTATTTCTATCCTGTATATTTGACAGCAGTAATTAACAGTACATTCCACAATCTTCACCTGACTGATGGAATTGCGCTAACCCATCTTCTGCTTCCTATTAGGCACTTGATTTGATTCTGTCATTGTGCATCCACTAATGTGGATCTTCATGAATAGATTCTGCATTTATGCTGCTTGAAGCAGGTGTTGGCAATAAACAAAGAATTATCTTTGAAAAATTCTATTAACCTATCCCCTGCACTACTGTGTTTATCTCCCATCCAAATTTTCCTGCTATTCCAGTTTCCTCCATTCCTCCAACTTTTGCATTGCAGTCATTAATGATATTATATTCTTTTTTAAAAAACAAAACAGCTGTATTTTGTTCCTCCTGCAATTTCCTATGGAATTTTCAGTGTCTTTCACTGACTTTGGAATAGATGCATTCACTTGATGTTTACTTGATACAGTGATACCCCAGTAGTAATTTTTAATTGGTTCTGGGAGGCCTTGAAGGAGGCGGTGGTGAGGCCTCTCCTCAAGAAGCCTTCCCTGGACCCGGCAGAGTTGGCTAATTATCGTCCAGTCTCCAACCTTCGCTTTGTTGCGAAGGTTGTTGAGAGTGTGGTAGCGCGACAGCTTCCTCAGTACCTGGATGAATTGGCTTATCTAGATCTGTTCCAGTCGGGCTTCAGGCCTGGATACAGCACGGAAACAGCATTGGTTGCATTGGTTGATGATCTCTGGAGGGCTCAGGACAGGGGTTGCTCCTCTGTCCTGGTCCTATTAGACCTCTCAGCAGCTTTTGATACCATTGACCATGGTATCATGCTGCACGGGTTGGAAGAGTTAGGGGTGGGGGGCACCGTGTTGCGGTGGTTCTCCTCCTTTCTCTCCAATTGGTAGCAGTCTGTGTTGACAGGGGGGCAGAGGTCGACCCCGAGGCCCCTTGTATGTTGGGTGCCACAGGGGTCGGTCCTCTCGCCCCTTCTGTTCAACATTTATGTGAAGCCGCTGGGTGAGATCATCCGTGGTTTCGGGGTGAAGTATCATCAGTATGCTGATGATGCTCAGCTGTACATCTCCACCCCGGATCACCCCAATGATGCCCTTGAAGTGATGTCCCGGTGCCTGGAGGCCATACGGATCTGGATGGGGAGAAACAGACTCAGGCTTAACCCATCCAAGAGCAAGTGGCTGTGGTTTCCGATGTCCCGATATAGTCAGTTGTTGCCATCACTGATTATTGGGGGCGAGTCATTGGCCCCCACGGAGAGGGCTCGCAACTTGGGTGTCCTCCTGGACTCACGGCTGTCTTTAGAAGAGCATTTGATAGCTGTGGCCAGGAGGACTTTCTATCAGGTTCACCTGATCCACCAGTTGCGTCCCTTTCTGGATCGGGACTCATTACGTACGGTCACTCATGCTCTTGTCACTTCCCGCCTGGACTACTGTAATGCTTTCTACATGGGGCTCCCCTTGAGGAGCACCAGGAGGCTCCAGCTGGTCCAGAATGCAGCCGCGCGGGTGGTTACGGGAGTGATGTGGCGCTCCCATGTGACTCCCCTCCTGCGTGAGCTGCACTGGCTCCCAGTGGTCTTCTGGGTGCGCTTCAAGGTTTTGGTTACCACCTTTAGAGCGCTCCATGGCTTAGGACCGGGGTACCTACGAGACCGCCTTCTGCCACCAGTAGCCTCTTACCGACCAGTACACTCCCATAGAGAGGGTCTTCTCAGGGTGCCGTCGGCCAAACAATGTCGACTGGTGGCCCCCAGGGGGAGAGCCTTCTCTGTGGGGGCACCTGCCATCTGGAACGAGCTCCCCTGGAGATACGGAGGATCCCGGATTTGCACACTTTCCGCCGTGCCCTCAAAACATTCTTATTCCAGCAAGCTGGTCTGGCCTAACCTCCCTTTTAAATTGTTTTAAATTTGTTTTATAAATTGGGGTGTTTTAAATTTGTTCATGGGCCAAAGTGTTTAATGTATTTTTAAATGGTCTTTTAATGTTTGTATTATGTGTATTTTATCTCTTGGCTGTTAACCGCCCTGAGTCCTTCGGGAGTAGGGTGGTATATAAATTTAATAAATAATGATGATGATGAAAATGATGAGTACCAAAGAATTTTTTTCCTATAAGACTAAGGCAGTGAGTCATAAGGCAGCTGACACTGACATGTCTAGCTTGTGTGTGTTGAGTACCAAACAAACAATGAGTACAAATTTTTCATGTCAAAATACATTGGGTGCCAAATTCAATGAGTTCCAGAATGGTTGACTACCAAGTTACTGTTGCATCCACTAATATAAATAGATGAAATTCTGTAGTGTATTGGGTTATGGTCAATCACATATTAAGAACTGTCCTTTTTATGTTCTTATTGTAAGTAAAGCAATAAATTCCTTTTCTAGGATTGGCCCTGTCAATTACCAAACTTCCTTATAGCTTCATTCTGGTCACAACTTCATGGCCAGTTATAACATGGATATAAAGTCTTCTTCTCCAATAGTAAGAAAGTGACTTCTGATATTATTACATTTTTTTTTAAAAAAATCCTGCCTTTATTAATTTTTTTATAAATAACTCAAGGTGGCGAACATACCTAATACTCCCTCCTCCTCCTTCTATTTTCCCCACAACAACTCGGTGAGATGAGTTGGGCTAAGAGTAAGCAACTAGCCCGAAGTTACCCATCTGGCTTTCATGTTTAAAGTGAGACTAGAATTTCACTGTCTCCTGTCCTTAACTGGTACCTTAACCACTATGGAGAGATTTCTCCCTATCAGCATCCCAACATATCTAAATATAACATCTACTGTACACCTGTATAGCTTTCTTGGTACCGAAGTAGTTTGCTAAAGGTCTTTCAGGTTTGGTTTTGAAGTTCTTTATCATAGGAGCATTGGCTTTTCTTTCACCTGCAAAGCATTGCTTTCCTTTGCCTCTGATATGGATTACATTTAGCATCCTCCTCCTCTTTCATCCTTACTGGCAAAGTTGCTCTTACAGCATCACTCTTAAGCTCACTGGGCTATTGAGCCCTCTGCCACATCAAATAATAATCCTCTTATAATAGAGTCCAATGTTTACACTAATGGATAACTAGGAGTTATTTCATGCAGGTGTAAGGCAGCTAACAGAACTGTTGTATAAACATGGGGCGGTAACTTCCCCCTCTCGGCCAAAAGTGTATTGATTTGAAAGGGCAGGTAGAAAAGGTTGGTGGATGTCATATATAAGGGTGCAATTTTATGTTCTACAGGAAGCAATTCTGCATAGGCTTTCTATGATTTCTTTCTTGTCTGCAATAAACCAAATTATCACACCTTGTTGAATCTGTGAAGTTCTGCTGTTAGTTAGTTACTGATGCAAGGTTGAGTTTCGGAGAGTAGAGATTTATTGCTGTGCCAGTGTGAAGCCTGACAGCAGGGGTGATGTTGCCCTATTAAAGTAGATAATGCCACTTTGAGAACATCAGTGTCAAGCTCCATCTGTGGCTTCTCTTGTCCTTTTGGAGCCATTAGGAATGAATCAGAGTTAGTAGGAAGGGTGGAAATGTTTTAGACGGACCTTTAAATTTTTTGAGAGTTCTCTTTAGAAGAAGATTTGTGGCTGAGAGAACAAAAGTTCTTTTTTTTAAAATGTTATTTGATGTATAAATGCTGAACCATCAAAAATCTAGCTTTTTAGTACTTTACAAATTGAAACATTGGTGAAATGACTTATTTATTAGGGCCACCAGAAGTACGCTGCAAGAAATAATATTAGCTATTTGTTACTACAAAGTGGTCCTCTGGATTTTTATCCGCTAATATTTGGTATAGTAACTATTGCTGTTTATGGTCTATGAAACCTCACATTTTAGAAATGTAGGCTAGAAAGAAACCACAAGGTTGTGACTGTACTTCACAATGGCAAGACTGAGCTCACAGGTCAAAATATTATTTTTGAAAGCTCATCTGCTGTTAGATACACTTGACACAATCCTGAGGTTGTAATATGTAACATTCAAGCATTTCTCACAACAGTTACACAACAATTTGTCAAAGGCAATCTAAAGGCCTCTTAAAAATGGGAAATCTTTTTTTTTGTTAGATATGGATTATTGATTATAAAAATAAAGTAAAGCTGATATGATGCTTTGGCACTACTATTTTTTATATACTTGTCTACCCATTATGTGGAAATGTATTGATTAGGATGTTAAACTTACACCAACTTTTTCTCTAGGAGTTCAACCCTTTTTACTTACAAGGGATGGTGTTCCACAACAATATGTCAGGGTTAGAAAGAGTGACTCGTCTAAAACAGGGGTGGGTTCTAAAAGTTTTTACTACCGGTTCTGTGGGCGCGGCTTATTTTGTGGGTGTGGCTTGATGGTCATGTGAATTCTTTAGGATTTAGCAGAGGTACTGGTCTACCAGGTTTTTAACTGCTTGCAGAGCTCTACTCATTTGTTTTTGGAGGCACTGGTCTACACATTTATTTTTGCAGGCACCGGTCTACTCATTTGTTTTTGGAGGCACCAGTTTACCACCACACTGCCTTTTAATACTGATCAGCTGTAGGGTGGCCCTTTGAAGCCCCGTGGCAAGAGTTTAAACAGTTTTTTTCCTTATAGCCCATCAGCTGGGACTCAGGAGGCAGCAATAGATTGGGGATGGGGCCAAATAAAAGGTAAGAATAACGCGGGGGTGGGGGTGGGTCAGAACCGGTTCGGTGATGTCATATGGTCACTGCTACTGGCTCGGCGGAACCGGGTGGAACCGGGAGGAACACAACTGGTCTAAAGTCATCCAGCAAATTTCTATGGCTGTGGGTGGACTGGCGTTTTCCTTTCCAATGAAAAGCTATCTTTTATAAAACAACATCAGCACAAAGTATAGGACTTTACCGTGGAATTCTTTCAACCTAGATTTAATCTGTGGGACTGATGAAGAGAAAGAGAAGCAAAGGGAAGGGATGAATTCCTGAGATTAGGATTTCTTTGACCCTGTTGGCCTTTCAGACGGCCTTGAAATTTTGGTGTAATACCAAGGATGTGAAGGGTCTTGTTTCCTGCCTATGCTTACAATAACAGACCATAATACTGTATCTTTTGACTGCTATTTATCTTTGATTTCTTTCTTGTGCTATGCTTTAACTGTTTTGTTTTTATAAACTGTAATTATTACTGGGGCTCCCCGTCTCATAACCATTTTGGTATTTTGATTGTTTTTTTATCACACTCTTGCAAAATGACTTGGGAGTTCAGTAGGTAGGGAAGAAAGTCTTACAATTGCCAAATCATGATAATCAACTTTAAAAACAAACTAACCTCATGTATCATCCAGGCAAATGCCAGTGAAGAGTGCTTTATGGCACAGCAATTCTTGCATTCTGCAAGTACCACGTGCTGAAGCAAGAAACCCCACTGATCTCAATGTGACTTTAGAGTATTTCTTTACCTCACCAATTAGAATATTTATGGTGTCATCCCTCTGTGCTGCCGAAGTAGCTTTCCCTCATTTGATATGAATATTGCATTATGTCTTAGCTTGTTGGGAAGGAATTATTGCACATCAGCCACAATTATAGCTGACTGCTGTCTCCACTCTTGACGATTTGCAACTAAGTTTGGTTGCCTTTTCCTAAACATCCCATCCATCTGACGTGCCACATATAAATAAATAAATCCTTTTAAAATGTATTTAATCTCTAATAGGTTTCCCATTCTTTTTCCCAAGGAAAAAACATATTTTTGTCTTCCCTTAGATGGAAAACATGGCCTGTGCAGCATAGCTAACTAAGTTAATGAGGCTCAGCAGTCTTTTTATTTTATTTTATTTTAAAGTGTCGTTTTAAAGACAATCACTTTTAGACCAAGTAAAGTTTCCATTTTGTTTATTACATTTTTGCACTTGATTCTGTTTGTCAGGATAAGGCAGCAACTTTACATAAAATGGAAGATTGGCTAAGATTGCACACATTCCTATTTCCAAGTTATTGCATTCCTAATAAATCATTTGTGGGGAAATATTGGGTTTTCTCATCAGCCTGATTTGATACAGACAGGAGTTTATTTATGGTCAATTTCTGTGGTTATATATTGTATGCACGGTTTATCAAGAGTCTCGGCTGCACACTTTTCATTTGATTTTGGATGCTGATTATGAATGGAGCTCTAAAAGCAATCTTCTAAAGCCCCCTGACACCAACACTTTTTGTCCTATACCTAAGATCTTTTTCACTATGCATATATCTGTGGATGATTTTGGACATGGGCTTAAGATTTCTGTCAACAAGGACAATTATATGCACATCCTTGTGTACACAAAGGTATCAGAATCCAAGTAAATCACAGAATGTTTTATATCACTTAAATATGGTCAGTATCTCAGACATCTAATTCAAATTTTCAGCATAATGGAATTCTTATTACTAGTCTTAGTAAGAGTATATCTCTAGGGATGTGCAGATGAGGAATGGCTATACAGGTAAGGAATTACAGATGCACTTACTAAATCATGCTATTTTTTCTTATCTTTAGCAATAACCATTTGAGAATATCTATCTCTGCACCAATATATACATACATACATACATACATACATACATACATACATACATACATACATATATATATACACACTGTATATTCATGCCTAGGCATAAACTTTTGTAATTTCTTAAGTATCACTGGAAATCTTCACCTTTTTTCATTCTTATCCTGAAATTCATTTAAAAACAATAACTAATGAAGAAGATAACACCAAAAGCAGAACAGAATACAACAGCCAGACTGTCAGACTGGAAGCCATATTTATACCTTTCTACCTTCAGGCTTCAGGCCTGCCACAAATCCTACTGTGGGAAATTGGGAGGGGGGATTGCATAGAGAGGAGAAGATAGTCACAATAAAATTCTTTATAGAAAGTCAAGGCCATGGGGCCCTGCAGCTGTGTGGAGAAGAATGAGGAGGTATCATCTGTTCCGGACAGTGTTGTGGCCCGCCAGCGGCTTGCGCGGAACATGGTTGATCCCGATGGAGAGGAGGCTGGTGTGGTGTCGCGCCAGCAGCCTGCACAGCCAGCGCTCGCATCGGACAGCGAGGAGGCTGAAGAGGATGTGATGCCAGAGGCAAACACTCAGCCAGGGCATTCAGAACCTCCAGAGGCTCCTTCCAGTGGAGAGAGCGAAGTGGAGGAGCCTCTCCTCAATGCTCGAGCACGCAGGGCTGCCAAAAGGCAGGAGTGGCTACTCAGGAGGAGGAGATCTACTCGAGAGTAGGGCTTGAGGATAATTGGCCACTCCCTTAGCCTATTTAAGTTGCACGCAGCTAGTGCTTTCTTGCTAGAAACAACGTCTCATTACTACAGAGCATCTTGGAGAGCGAGCGACTTCTCATATCTGGTTTTCTGGGCTGGTTGCCAACCTTTGTCGGACTTTGTTCTTAATAACTTTGATAAGGACCCTTTGCATGGGAAGCCTGCATTCTTGAAAGGGGTTTGTTTGGAATTAAACAGTGTTTGCGAAGCTTGGTGTGTGGCACATTCTCTGGGAATCCAAAGCTGGGGCAGAACAGACAGTAATTGATTGGATGTGTGGTGGACATGTAGGAGAGGGGCAAGGTCTTGAACTTTCTTTTGGGTGTGAAAAACCCAGAAGCTCTCAGATTCGGGTTTTCACAAATGTGCCAATATGACATCTCTAATAAAGTTTAGCTTTGAGGAAATTCATCTCTCAGAGTTTGATTTCGTTGGGGGTGTTACTTAAAACCCTGACACAGAAAATATCCTGCATACTATCAGTGCTGGGGATAAGAAGAAATGTTGGAAACTCTGCCCATAGTATGAAATTTGACACCATCAGAGTAAGGAACCAAAGTTTGAGATATTAATTTGACAAACCTTGCTGAAAGTTTTAAGATGGATTATAATCAAAGGGGAAGGCAGTCTAATGAAATGGTTTAGGAGAAAAGTATAAATTCCTGTCTTGGACTACAGTGCAGAGTTCTGCATTTGCTAAGTGCTGAAAAATAATATTTGTTGCCAGTGTGTTGTAAATAGGAGGTAATATTAATAACAACAATGTAATATGTGTAAATTATATATTTTTATTTTAATATTGTGTGTGCTGCTTGGATGTGCAATGCATGATAGGCAGTAAGTTTCGAATAAAGGTAATAAAAGCAATAAATATAAATAAAATTATTCTAAGCTATTCTTTTCTACAGAGGAAATTGAAATATCAACCCTTATGTCAGGGATGAAATCTAATTTTTTTTGCTACTGGTTCTGTGGGCGTGGCTTAATGGTAAGGTGGGTGGGCGTGGCCAAGTCAATGTCACTTCTTTGCCCTTTTTTAACCTACAAAACACAACACAACACAACTGGCTCACCCACAATGTAAAAGCAGCTGTGCTTGACCCAAAATGGCCCCTGCAACAAGCAGGAACCTCACACAGCCACAAAAAGCCCAAAAAACTAACTTTCACACTTTACACACACAAAATTCCACATACAGCTTTGTGAGATTTTGTGTATTTGTGTAGTTAGACTGAAACCCTACAGAAACACACTAAATCTCAGAAAGCTGCACAAATATTATTTTATTTTAATTTATTTTTATTTTTATATAAAAGCAGCTAAATTTAAAACTTCCTAAACTTTAAATGGCTAGGTCTAAAAAAAGAACAACTAAAAAAAACCCCAATTAACTATTTTTTTTAAAGCTCCCAAAGGGGAAAAAAACTTACCCAATAGAACAGGGGTCTCCAACCTTGGCAACTTTAAGACTTGTGGACTTCAACTCCCAGAATTCCTCAGCCAGCTTTGCTGGGAGTTGAAGTCCACAAGTCTAGGCAGGAAGGCAGGCAGGCAGAAAGAGCTGCTCACCGATGAGCTTGACTGCAGGCAGGGAGATTCAGTTGCTTGCTGATGCATGGATTGCGATCGTCATGCGATCAGCAGCTAAGGTAAGCAAGCTGGAGGCTGGGAGAGGGTGGGGGGAGAAAAAAAGAAACTTTTTTTCTTTTACATGGCTCTGGCAATCCAAGCTGAGTTGCCTGATTAGCAGGCAATTCAGCTGGGATGTCAGAGCTTGGCTGGTGAGAGCCATTTAAAAGGAAAAAAAAGGCTTTGATGATCGCGGGGCTCAGCTGGGCATGGGGGGCGGGGGCAGGGATTTTTGCTACCAGTTCTCCGAACTGCCCGCCACCATCGCTACCTACTCGCTCGAGCCGGCCCGAACTGGGAGCATTTCACCCCTGCCTTAGGTTCCTTATCTGAAAATAATACCCACTAAACACATTCAAATTTATTTTTCTGTAGACTTATATGGGATTTCATCAGTGGTGGAATTCAAATTTTTTTTTACTACTGGTTCTGAGGAAGTGGCTTGGTGGGCATGGCAGGGGAAGGTACTGCAAAATCTCCATTCCCATCCCACTCCTGGGGAAGGATATTGCAAAATCTCCATTTCCACCCCCTCTTGGGCCAGCCAGAGCTGGTATTTGCCGGTTCTCCAAACTACTCAAAATTTCCGCTACTGGTTCTCCAGAACCTGTTAGAACCTGCTGATTTTCACCCCTGGATTTCATGTTAATTCTCTGAAGTTTCTCACCACTTGGAATTCTATATTTTTGAAATATAGCAACATTCCAATAAAGTTGACTCTTACCATTGTTCTACTGATGATGATGTTTTACTTGCCAGGTCTACTGCTTAAACTTGAAACTAGCTGCTTTTCATAGATGAGATTTTTAGAACATTCTGGGAAGACTTCATGTAATATATGCATGATAATATTCCTGATTAGTGTTCTTTCTTTCTCCCTCAGAAATAATGAGGCCTTTTAAAAAAAATGGCTTTGTGTCAGGTTATCAGCTTAATAAAGCAAAAACTCAAATATTAACATGGAATTTGCTAGAAAAAGAAAGGCAACATCTGTAAATAGCAATATATTTCATACAGGTTGAATATTTAGGGATCTACTTGACAAAAATAAAGATTCATTTAAAAATGATTAATTGAGCTGGAAAAATGCAATAGCAGATATTTCTAGCTGGAAAAAAAACTAAACCTATTATTGCTAGGAAGAGCTGAAGCAGTTAAATCAAGTCTTAGTAAAATATATTTTTTCAAGTGATCCAATATATATTGATTGGTGTAAACAAGAAACAAACTCCATATGGTCTACTGGAAGACTTAAGTATTAAATTAAATATCTTGCAAGATTCAAAAAGAATGAATTGGGTTAGTTCCTTTGAAATGTATCCCTATGCTAGTTGCTTAATGGGTTTCAGAATTGATTGTACTTTCTTATGACAGATTATTTTACAGAATGGGCAAGATCTCACAAATATCTTTGAGTTGATATAGATAGAAATAAATAGTATATAAAAGACCAAGTAATAACAAGGTCTAAATTCACTTACATGTTTATTCATGTAAAGACAAAGGAAATCTTTGTGGTGGTGGTTTCTTTCAATTGAACTTTATACTTGGTATATTTTAAGTGGCCTCCGAATGATCTTTTGCTTTGAAAAGCAGCACATAAATACCTAAATAGGTAAATAGGGTTCCAAAAAGGATTTCATCGATGAGTCTATTTTGCTTGCCTATCTCTTAGAAGATGGGAATAAAACCATCAACCCAAGAGCAGAAGTCACAAAATTGCCAGTGGTCAGGCTATCATTCATTGCAAAGCATTTGCCAAGAATTCACACAGAAAGGACCATGCACAAGCTCAACCAAGTTCATTCCTCTGCTTCAGCATTAGATTACACAAGTGATTGCCTAACTAGTTACATAACTGTATTTTGCAATGTTCTAAGAAAGACCATGCCTGGGCCTCACTGTTGTCCAATTGTTCATTGAAAATAATGGCTTTCCTCTTGTTGCCTTAATCTTGTTCTTTAAAGAAACAAGGTAAAGTGGTATTAGCTATACAGATATTTATTATTGAGGACAAACTCATGGTGTGTGAATTCTGTTAGCCTTTGTCTTCCATTGCCTTGGAGAGAACTCTGCAGAGCATCGAAGCACACATAACTGAAGCTGGGAAGGGTTGGCAATAGAAGGGGCAGCAAATTTCATGCTGTTGTGGTTTTCTGCCTAGTCGAGAAAAGGTCGAGACTTATTCACCTCAACAGGGAGGAAAGCAGGGGTGAAATGCTCCCGGTTCGGACCGGATCACCCGATCCAGTAGCGATGGAGGCGGGTGGTTTGGAGAACCAGTAGCAAAAATCCCTGCCCCCCCCCCATGCCCAGCTGAGCCGCACAATCATCAGAGGCTTTTTTTTTACTTTTAAAAGCATTTTTTCTACAACCTCTTTGGCCGAAAAAATGCTTTTAAAAGTAAAAAAAAAGCCTCTGATGATCATGCAGCTCAGCTGGGATCGTCAATTGCTTTTAAAAGAAAAAAAAAGCCTCTGCTGATCAGGCAACTCAGCTGGGATCGTCAGAGCCTTTTGAAAGCATTTTTTTACAACCTCTTCGCCGAAAAAAAAATGGTTTTAAAAGTTAAAAAAAAATTGGCCACACTCACTCAGTCACAATACCCCCCACCCACCCCACCAAGTCACACCCACAGAACCGGTAGTAACAAATTTTAGATTTCACCACTGGAGGAAAGGATCAAAGTTTAAAGTCGCCTTCCATGAACAGAAAAATTTTTTTGCATATGCAAGGGCGACTACAAATCTAACCATGGTGGCCACTGTTAAATACAATGTTGGCAATTGTCCACTCTCCCTCAAACAAAACTTACAGGTTTTGTAAGTGATATAAATCAGTGCAATGTTATGAATATTTACTCTCTAACTTTTTCTTTTGAAGCAAACTCTCTCTTTTCAAAGCATACCTGATATTTTCTTTGCCACTCCCCCCCCCACCACTTCAATGCTGGACTCTGGAAACCAGTTAGATTTTATTCACTTATGTAATAACTTGCCTTGCAAATCTGTAAAACATGTTCTGTGCCTACCAAGCTGTTAACTTATTTCAGATACAATTCCAACACTATGAATCATTCATATAAAGTCTATGCAGGGGGCCAGCAAACATTATGCTTCACATAAACATCTCTTCAATTTAACCCTTTTTTTCCCCACAGTAGAAATAAGCCCAATCAAGTTAACTTCCTTAAACATTTTGCTTCACATTTGTCATTTGAGGATAAAAATCACTTTTCTTGATTTTAATTTTCTCCTTTTCAGTACATCATGCCCAAACAAATTTGTCTACAATAATAGTTTCCCCACTCTCTGTGTTATATATAACAATGATAAAAGAGACAGTAACTTAGTGAAAATAACTCCAACTATCTATTGATGTACTAGCTAGATGGTATAAAATTGCAGTGAAATCCTGTATAAAGTGAGTGTTTCATATAATGTATAATTAAAAATCTTGTTCTTAGTAAGTAAGCTTTATTGCGGTCAGAGACCAAATTCAAATAGACAAAGAAAGGGAGCATATTTTACAAATATGGATAGATCATGGGACAGTACACCATCTACTGCCTCAAATACAATCTGTACTGTCAATACTAGTGATCCTCTGCCGTCGGGCTTACCCATCTCTTTTCCCGTTTTTTTCCAGCCACGACTGCAGCAAATTTTTTTGCCACCTTTAGAGTTATATTGGGGTCTGCGTCCTGGAGTAGGAAATAAAGGCTGAACATATCAGGTGAACCAGGGAATCTCTGGGAAATAGGAGAAATGAGTCTTGATCTTATATCCCGGTAGTGGGGACATACGAATGTAATATGGAACAGGGATTCCAGGGATCGGCCGTCACATGTACAATGGATGGATTTTACCCCCCCCCCCGAAAGCCTACTGTCGAGGACATTCGAGGGGATCACATTAAATCGTGCCTTCATAAATGCGAGCCTGTGTTTGATAGAGTGTAACGCGGAGAGGTAAGGCGGAGGGTGAGACGAGGGAACAATACCAAGGGAAAACGGTGAGCATGTTCTCAATCCATGTGCCAGATTTAGTTGTCTATCAATGTCATCCAGCCATTGAAAGATCAACGATTTGGCAGCATCAGGGCCTAGAATAAAAGCTTCAATGGGGGAAATTCCGATCTTCAAGAGTTTTGTATGGATATTACGGGCCCAGGGGCTATGAAAAGGGTCCCGCCATAGGCATTGGCCTAGGTAATAGCCTGGGAGTCTGGTCCACAGGGACAACCAATAGCCAATTGCACATTTCCACAAGATTGTTGCAAGTGAGGATATGTCCAGTTCCAAACGAATTGCGGCGTTACTTACGCAGGGGGGGACTCCCATCAGACGGCATAGGAACTGGCTGTGAACAGACTCAAGAGAAGAAATGTTGGATTGGACCCAGAGGGAGGCGCCATAGGTGATAGCAGCTATCACCTTTGCCCTGTAGACTTTTAGTGCTGAGGGGATGTGATGAGCTCCCTCAGTATGAAAAAAGTGCAGCAGGGCATGGGTGGAGATCTTAGCCTTATTACAGAGGAACTTAACCTGCGCAGGCCACTTGGTATTGGATTGAAAGAGGATACCTAGATATTGGAATCTGTGGACCTGTTCCACTGGGATGCCATCAAGGTTCCATTGATAGATTTTCCTGCTTCTTGCAAAAATCATGGTTTTAGATTTAGAGTGGTTTATGTGCAGTTGGTTAGCAGAGCAATAGGCAGAAAGGATTTTTAAGGCTCTAAGTAGGCCCACCCGGGAAAATGAAAGTATTGCGGCATCGTCAGCGTAGAGCAGGAGCGGACATCTATAATCAGCTAATCTAGGGGCATGGATGTAGACCATGTGATCCAAAAATGCCTTTCTCCAGTCACTGATATATAAGTTGAAGAGAAAGGGTGCCAGAATACATCCCTGCCTAACCCCCCTTGTTGACAGGGATAGTGTTAGAGAGATCCCCCTGTGGGGTAAGGCGCACTTTTGCTTCTGTCCCATCGTGCAATTGGGAGATAAGCCAAAGTAATCTTTTGTCAATACCCCAGGCGGAAAGTTTGGCCCACAGCTTAGCTCTAGGGATGCTGTCGAAGGCAGCCTTTAGGTCTATAAAGGCAACGCAGAGACGGCCCTTCCTGGGGGTAGAATATTTTACGGCAAGATGATGAAGGATTAGGGCATGGTCATTTGTAGAATGGTCTGGACGGAACCCCGCCTGCTCATATCCGAGCAGGTCGGCCTCTTCAGCCCAGCACTCCAGTTTGGACAGGAGATAGCGGGCATAGAGTTTCCCCAAAATTGAAAGAAGACTGATGTTACGGAAGTTGCTGGGATCGGAATGGGCGCCTTTCTTATGTATTGGGATAATTATGGCATCCTTCCAGAGCTTGGGGATGAGGCCCATCTGGTTGATCGTATTAAATACCTCAGTGAGAACCGGGGTCCACCAGTCCTTATGGGCTAGAATGGCTTGTTCTTACTATTTTAAACCTAATGAAAATCTGACTAATATAATATAGTCAACATGATACTAGTAGAATGCTTGTTGATTAGACAAATTTATTATTGACATGGACATTTTATTAAACTATACAAATTGTGGAAATGAAAAAAAAAGAATAAGTTTTTAAAAACAGAAGAGAGTTTTAAAGCATTTCTACAAATAATATTTCAAAGGGTCATAAAGGTGAATCATATAAAGAAATTAATTTCATTTATTAATTTAAAGCAGTTTTATGCTATGCAACAATTTGAATACATTGAATAATAATTCCCTACTTGTTAATATTTTGGAAGCTTTTAAACGCAAACCTGTTCTGAAGACCCTGCTCCCGATTTTATTTTCCTTTTTTCCACTTTCTTTTGCTTGTAGTTTTCTGCTGATAGTTTTATAACTTTATAAAACAAACCGGCATTATTTATAAGTGTATTACTGTGAAGGTTTTATTGAGTTTCATATTTTATGTATGCTGCCAAGACTCTGGATTGCAGTGGGGTAAATAAAATGTAGGGAATAAATAAATAAATTTAAATAAAAATAAACAAAAGCCACCTATACATACAATAATAAGTTGTTCCTAATATCTCCTTGTTAATAACTTCTTAAAATCATTGTTTTGCTATTCAGTGTGGAGCATACATGGCTCAGATGTTATAAAGGCTCATCTCCTCTGTTAACTGGGTATCAGGATATCTAATATATGACAAGAAGTACATTTTTCATTTTCTCTAACTCCTAGAAAATCCTAAACATTTGGTGCACTCACCTGTTGTACCTTTGGAGGTACTTTAAAATGCTTTCCAGGTGGGGTGGACCACAATCAAGAAAGGGGCAGATTAATCCTTTCACAGAGATGCTCACCTTGAATGAACAGTGCCAAATAGTGACAGGTGAAGACTATTCTTTGCCTTTGCTTTTAAGGGATAACAATGGTAGTTCATGCTGCTATTATAAAAAAATGCTACAAGTAGTCCTCAATAACCACTCATTTAGTGACTATTTAAAGTTACAATGGCACTGAAAAAGTGACATCACCATTTTTCACACTTATGACCATTGCATCATCCCTGTGGACACACAATCAAAATTTGAACGATTGCAGAATCCCAAGGTCATGTGACCAACTTCAGTGACCTTCTGACAAGCAAAGTCAATAGGGAAGCCAGATTTTCATTTAATAACCATGCTTACAAACTTAACAACTGCAATGATTCACTTAACAATTGTGGCAAGAAAGGTCATAATATTGGGGCAAATCTCACTTAACAACTAGGCTCAGTTGTGGTCATAAGTTGAGGATTCAATGTATTCAGTGGTTTTATTTTATTGTTTTATTATTTAATGGAGTTTTGGGCAGATTTTTAATTGATGTAATATTTTATTTTGGTAATTTGGATTGTATGATGCTTTGTATTCTGTCTTAGGCATGAGTCACTTTCGGAATCTGGGGAAGAAATCATGGAAACAAATCAATTTTAGGAATGAAGAACATGAAGATATAAAAGAGGACCATTTATAGGGCATTAACCTACCAATCTTGCATACCCTTTCCCTCTAGACTGGAAAGATGGGAGGGGAATGTCAATATTTGTGTCAATATCCCACACATGTCAACAGAGATATCAAGAGTCTGGCCAGAGATTAAGCTCCCAACTTGGTAATACAGAAGTAGACAAATCAAGTTGACTGTGAGCAATGAAAATGACCCAGATAACTTTGGACAATGTTGCTTGGAAAATATTAAATGCTGCCTTAAACTTGTGGAGGAAAGGTGGGATATCACAGGGAGGGACTACTCAGGGTACCGTCAGTCAAATTATGCTGACTGGCGACTCCCAGGGGGAGGGCCTTCTCTGTGAGGGCTCCAACCCTTTGGAATGAACTGCCCCCTGAGATATGAAATATCCCTGATCTCCGTGCTTTCCACCATGCCCTCAAAACCCTGATGTTCCAACAGGCGGGGCTAAACATATGAACATGTGAATGTTTTTAAAATGTTATCTAATTTTAGGTTCTATTTAATTGGGCCAAACTATGTTACAATAATAATTTTAATTAGCAATTTTATGATGTTTGTGTATCTATATTTTTCTTGACTCTAATCCATGAACAAATGACAGAGGTTTCGGGCTTAGATCTGCAACTATATTCCTATCAGCTCTATCTTCAGCCATTGTAGGAACTGGCCATAACCGGTGGTGGGATTCAAATAATTTAACAACCAGTTCTCTGCCCTAATGATTTCTTCCAATAACCAGTTCACCAAACTGCTCAGGTAGTTAATAACCGGTTGTCCCGAAGTAGTGCGAACTGGCTGAATCCCATCACTGGCCATAACCATAGTCAACAAATTATGTCATCCTGATTGGTCCTGGATACCTCATCACCAAAGCTCTCCCATGAAGGTGGTATCTATGTGGGGCCATGTCCTGCTCTGTTGAATTCATTACTAGTGGGAAAACTTGCCCATTGGCAGTGTGTTGTGTTGGAATGATGTGGTTGTGGTTCCCTTTTGTTCGTACCTATTTTACTATTTATGAGCAATATACTACAATCATAGTCAAGATTTACCAACAACTTAAGAGAGTCTTCATGAGCAATCTCAGGAGAAGTAACCTTGGTGCATGCACCGAGAATCTTGGAAGCCCCTCACCATATTTTTGGGAGAAAGCAATTGCTTTAGTGCTTTGAGCTAATTGCTCACTGCCAGGAGTTCGATTCTGACCGGCTCAAGATTGACTCAGCTTTCCATCCTTCTGAAGTTGGTAAAATGAGGACCCAGATGGTTGGAGGCAATATGCCAACTTTGTAAGCACTATGAAGCGGTATATAAGTCTAAGTGCTATTGCTATCAAGGGGGGAGGGCATTGATTTCTTTTCCTGTTACATTTCCCCCATGAGTTAACAGGAACACCACACTCTTATTTCCAGTCCTTGCCTACACCACAATATTGGGGGAATAGATTGCAATATGAGATAATGATTGGCTTAGTGTCACCTGGTTAGCTTCTATGGTTGAAGATGGCTTTGAACTTAAGTCTCCTGAGGCCTACTCTAATTCCTGAGCCTGTACATGATTCTTCGCTTTAGGCGCCCTGCCAAATCAATTGCATAGATCTAATTTGTATGTTTTTTTAAAACACTGTTTAAATTGGACTGGGTGATGCATCTGTCTTGTGCCCCCTAGGAAAATTAGGTTATTAAATTGAAATAACTAAATTAATAACATTTTAAAAAGCCACCCTACCCAGGAGTATTAATAATAGTTGTTAGAGAAAGTTTTAAGAATGCTTTATAAGGGTGTGTGTACTGGTAATTAATTTCTTCCACTTGAGGGGAAGAGTGAGGATTGAGTTTTAATTTTATAAGATCTATTTATTTTTTTAACTCAAATCTGGAAAAGAAGTACCTTGGTGCTTTTCCACATAATCAGTTTATTGTGAAATAAATGTATATGAATAAGTTACTGAAGTCCAGCAGGTGTTTCTAACAATTTTTTCCTCTGCCATTGTATTCATTGTAGCTATTATGCTGTTGAGGAAAGGCCATAATTCAACTGTAAAATATATACCTCATATTTCCCAGGTATGACTGAGAATGGAATGACTGCCAGTCAGAGTAGGTAACGCTAAATTAACTGGATTAACATCCAAATTTGACATACGGCAGCTTTTAATATTTGACAATAGGAAATGCCATTTAGTTTTCCCTCATTCCCAAGAAGTCTATTTGCATAAACCTTCAACCTGCAACTAGTTACTGATCTATTAGTAGTAATTAGTATAGATCCATCACTTTCCTTTTTGTTTCAGTTCCAATTATTTTAGGTGTGCCAGAACTGGAATTGATGGGTTTTTCAGAGTGCTCTAATTTAATCTCCAAAATTGTGTTGGTCTTAAACCTATAAAGAGAACAATTTAAAGATAAAATTGGAGTGCTCCGACATCCCCAAAGCCCTGCCACTAACAGGGCTAGAAGTTAGGGGGGAGCACCATCTGTTACTTTCCCTGTTTACTTTTTTCCATTAAAAAGATGTTATAACAAGTAATGAAAAAGACCAACTCCATGAACATGGGGAAGGCTTGAGAGAATTTAGGATTTTCCAAGTGGCATCATGCTCATACCATTACTATAAAATTGTATGTATTAAGCTTACCTTAGTACATAAGTCAGGAAAGTGACAAGTGTATGTTGGCCTTGTTTTCCCAGGATTCATCATCACCCTTGAACAACATGAACCTATCTATACATGCTTTCTTTGAAGTATGTCTCACTGTATTCAGTGAGGTTTACTCCTATGCATGTGTAGCTTAAAAGGTCTGCTTTGAAGATCTCAGGAACCCCCTCAACCTAAGTTTATAGCTGCCAAGAAACATAATGCTGCATTTGAAGTCAAAGGTTACCTAGTATGAGATCTACCATGCCAAAGGAAACCCAGAAACATTAGTATTGTTCCTATTTTTGATGTTCGGTTGACATGGTGAAAAGAAAAAAAAAGTGGTATCAGAACTGGTAACTCACAACACATGCTGGTTTTTTTGAAGATCATGGGTTGTAGAGACTATAGTAACCAATTATTCACAAGTTTACTTAAGAAACAGAATACTGACCCCTGCATTTCCTGTCATCATCGTTGTTGTCAGCATCATAATTTGTTGTGGTCCACCGGGCGGCCCGTGGAGCTGGCAGCAGAGTCGGACAGTGAGGAGGTTGGGGAGGAACATGGGCCAGTCCTGGAGTCTGGGGAAGGCTCAGACGAGGGCCCTGCATCGGAGGCAGAGAAAGGGCCATCTGGGAGGTATGTGCTGTCCCTGGAGCCTCCGGAGTCAGACCTCAGCGAGGCAGAGGAAAAGGGGGAGCCTATTCCCAGTGTGCACGTGCGCAGAGCTGCCAGAAGGCAAGAACAGTTAAAACAAAAGGGACGACTTGGGAGCAGGGCTTGGAGATGATTGGCCCCTCCCATAAGACTTAAAAGAGGAGCAAAGGCACATGGGCCTTTGCAGGAAGCAACATTGTTAATTCTGTTCAGTTTAAAGTCTGAATCTCTGTTTGATTCTGGACTCCTTGTGGCTTTTCCAATTAGGTCTTTGGCAGCGTGTCAAGGGAGATAAAGGTAGGTGATTATCAGCCTTATCCCGAAGGACTCTTTACGACTATTTGGGACTCATCTGTGAATGAACAGAATCCACAGCTGTTGAAATAAAAGAGGTTTTTGGGACTACTCATGTGTTTTACTGACTCAGAAAGCCTAGGTCAGAACATAATTGTCATTGTTTTTGTTGTTTATTAGCCAATATCTCCACTGCAGGATTGAATGTTGCATTCCTAGTATTGAACCAGGGTTATCCTCCATTTGAACCAGAGGTGGTATTCAGCAGGTTCTGACCAGTTCTGGAGAACCGGTAGCAGAAATTTTGAGTAGTTCGGAAAACTGGTAAATACCACCTCTGACTGGCCCCACCTCCATCTATTCTCTGCCTCCCAATAGAGATTTTACAATATCCTTCCCCTGCCATGCCCACCAAGCCACGCCCACCAAACCATGCCACACCCATCAAGCCACGCCCACAGAACCAGTAGTAAAAAAATTTGAATCCACCACTGATTTGAACTAGTGAAAAAAAGACATGGGTGGTTTGCATCCTCTTGAGATCTTTAACTCCACAGAACAGAATCCAATTCTTCTTGTGAAGACATTTAGGCCAGAGTAAGGTGTTGTTTAAAACTGCTGTCTGCTGAATCTGTAATTGGCCCTTTGTAGTTGAAGCAACTACTGGAATTGAGCTACTTGTCTATGTTTGCTACAGCTACAGTGGATGTGATAGCTTTTGTTTGACTCTGCTTTTCTCTATACGCTTACAGTGCTTTGACCTGACAAACCACCAAAATAAATTAATTTAATTAATTAAAAAAAACCAAACTCACAAACAGATAAAATAAGCATGGGGTTGGTCTTTATGCAATTGAGAAACAGTAGTGAGAGGACATATGTTCCATTAGCAACATCACGGAGATGGATTTTATTATTTTGGATGCATGCATTCAGAGTACATAAAATTTACCTTGAAGAATTACAAAGCTAACCAATTAACTGCCTCACTTGTCTTCAAAAATAAGTGATCAGCCTGAGGCTACTGCGTACCACCGAGAGCCAAAGTTCAAGGGCTGTTGTTCTCATTTTGAATATATGTCTTAATTCTCCATCTATCCAGTGTAGGATATTATTATGAGAAATCCTATTGCTCATATTGGGAAGCAAAGAAATAGAGAGCTGGGCGGTGATGGGGATATTTCTGAGCCATGTAACAGAACAGTGTGGGAATGAAATAAAGATCTTTTCATCATGCTAGCTGCTGGTCTTTTTTGTTGTTATTTTATTAATTGGAGTAGTTAAAAGGGAAATGACACAATGACAGTTAATTATAACTAATCCCGAAGCATTTTGACACAGACTAATAAGAACAGAGAGCACTGCCAGTAGTTACTTATATTCTGGAGGTTGCATTGGACTGGGTTATATTGGATGGGTTGCGAGTGAAAGGGTGCCAGGGAGCGAGATGTGCTTTTGCCTAAAATAATTTCGCTTGCTTCATGTTCCAGAAGGAAGATGAATTTGCTGGGTAACTGGATCACATCATTTGGGCTGCAAAATTCAGGCTTAGGAAAAGCACTGCCTGTTGAAGCAGAGATACCTGTGGAGTAAGGATTAAAAAGAATTTCTGCTGGAGTGAATCTAACTATTTGGCTGCCGGTAGATCCATTGTGAGACATTCTTCCCCCAGGAAAATGGAATGAGCAGATGCAGTTGCACTTATTTTCAGTAGCTGTCAGGTCTTTTCTGTCTGAACTTTTAAAAAGCTTGATCTACTTAAGCAGCACTGGGATGCATCCATCCTCAGCGCTCCCATGGAACCAGTCCACGGCCATTAAAAAATAAGGAGACACTTTGGTTATCCTGCACCTTTGGAAAAGGAAGTATAATTCGTGTCTGACCCATGTCCAGTTTGGCAAAATGTCCTTTGAATTTTTAATTTTTAAAAATGAATATTTGCCAGATTGGAAATTGCTCCCCAAAGTGGACAGTTAAATGAAGTAGACTTACTCTGATCTGCTAACTACTGCTGTGAAAATATTGCAAAATGAAAATATGAGAAAACTTGCACCTGGACAATTTTGCACATGGAACAGGACCCTGTCTCTTTTCCAAATTCCCTATTTAGCAATTGCATTCAACAGAAGCTATTTTGCAATGGGTAAGCAAGCAAAGGGGTAGAAATATTGCTTCTGAAATGAGTGGATTCCTTTGAACTAGACTAGTTAGGATATTGGGAAGGTTAATTGCTTAGTTAATTTTAGTTCTTTAGTTCTTTATTTACCTAAACAGTCCTTCCTTCCTTCCGTCCTTCATTCCTTTCTCCCTCCCTCCTTCCCTTTTTAACATCCTTCAGCTGTGTCCCTTTTCATTCCTTCCTTGTGAAGGTACCACCCCCTGTAACCCCATTTCATCCTTCATTTTTTCCTAATTCTGCCAGAAGAAGGCAGGGGAATGTATTAGCAATTAACTTAAGTATTACAGATTCATTTTTGAATGTGCCCTATTTTACTGTGTGGGGAGGTCATTGCACACATATATACATATAAGTGAATTATATATTCTGAGAGAGAGAGAGAAAGAGAGAGAGAGAGAGAGAGAGAGAGAGAGAGAGAGAGAGAGAGAGAGAGAGAGAGAGAGATATCCATGGGGGTGACGACGGGAGACTGTCCTTTGTTTGAAAATCCGCCATTGAGGGCCACCCACAACCCCAGGAAACAGGCTGTCCCACTGCTTAATACCTCTCACAGTCAGGAAATTCCTCCATGTTTTACATTTGGATCTCTTTCTGGAAAGCAGAAAGCTGACAAGGGGGAAATGTTGGAAATTGCAGCAGGTATTGTTTTTCTGAGATGCTCTTCTATCTACTTTACATTTGGGGATGGGGCCTTGTCTTAAGTTCAGTCATCTTGTCAGGTAAATCTAATCAAAATGACAAGAGAGGAGACACTCCTTGACACTGCATTCTGGGCTCTGGAAATTGGCATTTCCAGCATTCCTTATGCCAAGGTAGACCTTAGAAGAACTTCCATAGACAGCTCTCTTCATTGCACTTTTCTATTTTGTTGGATGCAATTCTAAAACAATCAAAATGCTTATTGAGAAGGCAGCTATATAACTCAAATAAATAAAATTAAAAAATAATTAAAAAATGAAATGAAATGAATTAAATAATTAAATTAAAATAAAATAAAAAATAAAATAAAATAAAATAAAATAATAAAATAAAATAAAATAAAATAAAATAAAATAAAATAAAATAAAATAAAATAAAATAAAATAAAATAATAAAATAAAATAAAATAATAAAATAAAATAAAATAAAATAAAATAAAATAAAATAAAATAAAATAATAAAATAAAATCCTCCCATGGCCAGGGAATTTTGCCCAGATTTGATGGCCTCACAACAGTGACATGCCCTTATTGCTACCGGTACACACTTGGAGCTCTGTAGCAAGGCTGCCTTTTAACTTTCTTGGCAACTTCTATGAGTGCAGAACACTATATTTCATTTATATATAGGTGACATACTACAATTGTGCTCAGGGCCTTCCATTGGATGTTTCAGAGAGCCTTTGGTAATTGATGATTATCCTACACAAAATAGCATGTAACTTTAGTTATGGCTGTTTCTGAGTTATTGTTCATGTTTTTGATCTTATCATGGATTTTGTTGTATTTTATTGTAGGAAATATTATAGAAAGTTTGGTATAGTGGTTAAGGTACCAGACTAGAAACCAGGAGACCATGAGTTCTAGTCCCACGTTACGCATTAAGACAGCTGAGTGACTTTGGGCCAGTCCGTCCTTCTCAGCACAACCAACCTCACAGGATTGTTGTTGTGGGAAAATAGGAAGAAGGAATATTTGATATATTTGCTAACATGAGTTGTTTATAAAAACAATAAAAGCAGCATATTACATAAATAAATAAACTATTTTTCAAATATTTTTGTCAATATTTATTTCACTGTGTATATTGCTTTAGATTTTATTTTGATTGTAAGCCACCAGATGTCTACCTGGATTGGGTGGTATGGAAATCTTGCCCCAGGCCAAAAAAAAAAAAAAAAAAAAAAAAAAAAAAAAAAAAAAAGCCCTAGCATGATTTTTATGTGTGCACATGATATAAGCCCTACCCCCCAAAATAAGCCCTACTTAAGAGCTTGCGCAGTCGGGTGCCTGCCCATTCCATCTGGTTGCTTGTGATGCCCCCAACACGAAGTGAGATAAGGCAGGTGGGGAGGTGGAGCTGCCCCATGTGCCCCACACTGGCTTACCTCAGGGACCCCGCAGCCAGGCCATTTACACCCCAATAATTGCCTCGCAGTGGCAGCACCAGCAATCATGTTGATTGGCCACCAACTCATTTTTTTCTGCTTGCTCATGGCTGCAATGGAGCAGGAGGCTGAATGATGAGCCGGAACTGCTGCCACGAAGCAAGGCAGGTGTTGGAGCGTGGGTGGCCTGGCTGCAGGGGCCCTGAGATAAGCCAGTGCAGGGTGTGTGGGGCAGTTCCACCCCCCATCTTGCCTCGTGGCTGCGGCACTGGCATGTCTCTTGGCTTCCTGCTCTGTTGCGGCTGCAAGCAAGCAGAAGAAGTGGGCCAGCAGCCATGTGGGCTCTAGCTGGACATGGTTCCTAGTGCTGCCACCGTGAGGCCATTGTTGGGATGTGGATGGCCTGGCTATGGGGGTACTGAGGTAAGACGGTGTGGGATGTATGGTGCAGTTCTACTCCCCCTGCCTTGCGGTGGCAGCACTGGCGCACTGCGTGGCCTCCTGCCCTATTGTGTCCATGAGCAAGCAGAAGAAGTGGGTCTCCCATACATGGAAAAGAAATAAGACCCCCCCCCAATAAGCCCTAGTGTTTATCTTGAAGTTCCCCAAAAATATATGACCGGGTCTTATTTTTGGGGAAACACAGGCATTCATATGTAATGTTACAAGGGACCAAATAATCAGTGAAATGTTTCATCAGCTGAAGAAAAAGGCACATGGCACTAAATTTCATAATTGGCTTGGTTTGTAAATTTGTTTGGTTTAAAACTATATTATCAGCAATCATTCCTACATAGATCATACTACATCGCTAAAGCCAGTTGAATTGCTTTTAGGTGCATACAAGTTATTCAATATTTTAATTATATTTACTGAAGCTATTTGCTAACTTCTGTAATCTTTATCCCAATTTCCAATGAAAATTAAGAAAGCAATGAATAATTAAAGTCAATAAACAAATAATTGGAATAACAAAGCTCTGGGAGGGGAAAACTCAATTTTCAGTGTTTGAAATTAACACTGTCCATACTTAAAATGCTAGAGAATGAATAAAAATAAGTTTACAAGAGAAACCTATAGTATTACTGACACTCTAGGTAAAGTCCCCTTTGTTACTAGATGTCTGATGGGAAACATCAAACGGACCGAAGGCCTATCTAGATTCATGGAAGTCCACAAGGACATGGAGATGGCAATTCTCACGATCGTTGAATTTCAGAGGTATCCTTCAGCATCCTGCCTCTGAGCTTGGGAATGACATATCATAACTATTCTTAGCCTTATCCTCTGTCAATTTATTCTACTTTCTTTTAAAAACTACCTACATAGGTGGCTGTTCTACATACATGAATGGGCTGTTCTGTTCATTTTTTGTTTGCCTGCTTTAATATTTTTTAATTATTATCCAATAGTTCTCAATGAAACTTTCATCAATATGAACCTTCTAGATATGTTACCTACTCGTTGGTCAGTATCTCTTCTGTCTGGTCAATTAATCTCTTGTTTGTTTTATTAATTTATTTCCAATATTTATATTCTGCTCCACTCCTCACCCACTCTAGGAAGGTGACCACAAGATGAAGCATACAATTCAAACAAACAAAGGAAGAGTGAAACATAAAATAATAGGTGTGTAAAATATACTCAAAGAAGAAAGTTTTGCAAAGATTGTCATACCTGTCAAGGGACATAAGCTAACTAGTCCTGTCATCTGGTCCATGCCTTTTCCCAGGAGGAGGGACAATCCTGAACTGCTTAATACTTCTTAAGCTCTTGTCTTGTTCCTCAGTGTTTGTTTCTATTGGAAGCAAGAGGAATTTTCAAATATTTGTTCCTCCATAAAACCAGAAGCATCTGCAGGATACAATGCTTTTGTCAGAATGATTAAAGCAGTGTCATGACAGCACTACGTTGGTCATCCTCCCACCAAACCCCACTACAGACATCTCAGGCTGGGACTTTAAAGTAGCAGTAGGTAGAGGAAATCAAGTAATAATAGATCCTAGAAACAGATACAAGAATATCAGTCGTCCTAATATGTTTGGGTTGCATTCCAACTTTAGAAGTTGCGACCCAACTTTAAAGAAACACACACATCCTGCCCAAACCAGAAACTAGTGAGCATTTTTCACACAGAAGGTGACGAGTGTCAGGCCAATTGTAAATTAAGTTGACCCATTGTTAGGTTTACCAGTTCTAGTCTGCAAAGTACTCCATGACCATTAGATGGCAATAATGAAACACAGAAAACTATACCTTTTGTTGTCATCTACCATGTTTCCCCGAAAATAAGACCCTGTCTTATTTTTTTTAAACCCCGAAATAAGCACTTGGCCTTATTTTCAGGGAGGTCTTATTATTTTGGGGCATGTGGAGCAAGATGGGGCTCCTCTTGCTGTCTTACCTGATTTCCAGCTCTGCATTTAAATATTTTTTGGGAGGGCTTATTTTCAGGAGGGCTTATTTTAGCACATGCTAAATAAAAGCTCGATTGGGCTTATTATCAGAGGATGTCTTATTTCCGGGGAAACGGGGTAGTGGTCAGATGGGTTTTTGCAGCCCAGAGTTGGTAACCAATCCATTGGTTTCACTGAAACAGACTGTGCTTTTGATTTTGGACTGATTCCACAAATTAATATAGAGAAGTTTTATTTTCCATCCACAACACTTGGATTGTATTTGTCCTCTTTCCCTTTAATATTTCAAGTCTTTCCCATTAACATGTGTCCTGACTCATCAGATCACATTCCATAGTAACCAGTGGTGGGTTTCAAAAATTTTTACTACCAGTTCTGTGGGTGTGGCTTGGTGGGCGTGGCATGGCTTGGTGGGTGTGGCAGGGGAAGGATACTGTAAAATCTCTATTCCCTCCCCAATCCAGGGGAAGGTTACTGCAAAATCCCCATTTCCTTCCGATCAGCTAGGACTTGGGAGGCAGAGAATAGATGGGGGTGGGGCCAGTCAGAATTTTTACTACCTGTTCTCCGAACTACTCAAAGTTTCTGCTACCGGCTCTCCAGAACTGGTCAGAACCTGCTGAAACCCACCTCTGATAGTAACTGAAGAAATTAAAACCATTAAGATTTGTCAGATTTGCATAATTTATTTTGAAAGCAGCATTTGAACTTACAGTAACCTTTCCCGTATTCTTTTATCAGCTTCAGTCTGAAGTTTGGCTTGTGGATAATTAACAAGTATGTTGGAACACATGGATAAACTATGCCCTCCTGACTATTTCTGCAGTTAGGAGCAGCTAAACCAACCCCAAAATTTTCCATGGTAGAAAAACTTTACATAAAAACCTAATGTGGATTTCTGACTTCTCTCTTCTCTAACACATGACAATTTAAAACAAAGATTTTTAACAGGGTCATGGGACCTGGCTTGTGGTGAGCAAGTTTTTGATTAGTTTGGCACAGTTTAGAAATAATTGAAAAGTTGGTGATTAATTTAGCGCTTTCCAGGATTCCAAATCTTGATAAGCCAGGATTCTGTAGAACTTTGATTTGGAATTTTGGGTAAATGCAGTGATGTTACTCTGCAAGGATTTGCAAATCCTTCATTTTCCAACTGCCACCCCTAACAAAGCTGCTTCTAATGGGTGACATGAAGATGTGATGAACTTTGCTGAACCTCTTCAGGGATCCTTATTTATTTATTTATTTTTTTGTAGCTTTGTTGGTCTTTGCTTCTGCTGTACTCAGTTTTCTACTTTTTCATCAGAATAAAACCAAAACAAAGCCTAGAGGAAAAATATTCCAAGCAAGAAATTTCTGTGTGACAATAGGTGGCATACACTTCCTTCTCCAGCAGGAGGTTCAAGACTCCAATCAAGAAAGGTTAATAACTTGTGGATATTTTCACAAAGCTTTTCTTGATTTGCATGGCAGGTAGAATTCTTGCCATTGGGATTGCTGAACATTTAATGTACATATCATTTAAAGATGCACTTCATTAAAAAATTTCTCCTTTCATGGCACCCTATATATAAAATAGAAAATAAAGAATATAGTGAAGAAAAAGATATATTAACTATAAACAATGATTTCCCCCTTCATAACAAATCTAACATTTTTAGTAACTTATCAACTTTTCTAACATTTTGGCCAAATATCTCTTTTCCCCATATATCAACTCTTATCTATGAACAAATCCAAGTCTCATCATTTCAGTCCTGATGTCAGCAAAAAAAGTGATGAAAGCCATTAAGGGTTACTAGAGATAAGAACATCCCTACTTTAACATTGATCAAATAAAGCAACTTTATATTCTTGCCTTTTACTTTTAAGAATCTTGATCTTTAATCTCTTCAAATACTGTTGTAGAATTCAATTACTTTCCATTTTTTTCTTTGTCGCTTCTCACGAAACCCTTCAAAACTTTAACAAAACATTTTGTAAGTTCAGTACAGGAAATTATCCAGGCCTCTCTTTTGATTTATTATTTATATATTTAGTTATTAAGACATCAGTTGGTTTCATTTACATATCCAGTATAACATCTTTTTCTATATAATTTTAAAGACCACTTTCAAATCGTCCAGGCAGTTGCTTTCATGACTAAATTGCAGGTACTGAAGTTTTAGTAGTCAGCTCATGCAGTTGAGGAATTCCAACTAAGCTCACAAGATGTCTATGAAGATTTTCAGTCATCGAGGTCATGGTTGTCCCAAAGGTGCTTTTTCCAGAGGCACTGGACTTTCTGGTTTTTCTTTGAGGAAGTTTTGCTTCTCATCCAAGAAGCTTCTTTGACTTAAATAATACAGAATAGAGCAAAATACTTTCATATTGGATATATGAAAGGATATTTGTGAACAATGGATCCAAGAATTAATTTTAAAAGTGGTTGCCTCTTTTAAGATGGACTGTGTTTAAAAGATGATATGGAAGAGGAATATGTTTTACCAGACAATATGGGGAAGGCAGTTTTGAAAGAACTGACTAATTGGTGCTTGTAGTCACTGATGATACTTTTTAAAATAGCAATGAACCCCCTCAAAAATTTCTCACAGTTTTCTTTTTACTAGTATCTCAGGTTTTAGCTTATGTTATTGTCAGCCTCCTTTACTGAGAAATCTATCACCAATATCTGTGATTCAGTGTTGGAAAAAGCAAAAGAATAGAATGTAGGGTGCCATTAACTTTAGGGCAAAGTATCTGAAAGGATGCCGTGTGAAGTGCAGCTCTCTAAGAGTTAGGCAATTACACAGCTTGAAAGTTTTGATATGGTAGTGTTGAAAGTTTTCCTTGTTTTCTGCCTAAGCATAGAAGCAGAGAAGCAAATCAGTTGTGTTGGCGCACGCAATGGTGATAATGGAGGAAAGCACTACTGAATTTTTTTGGAGGATGCTGGTCCCTCAACATTTTGAGGGATGTTAATTTTGTATGCTTTATACTGCACTACAAATTCTGGTAGTCTCCTCTCCAAGTGTTTCCTCAGTAACTGCTCTTCTTAAGAAGATCCCTACAGCAGATACATATAAGTCACAGAAGCAACTTATGTATGTGTGTGTGTGTCTGTTTAATTATAATGGTTCATATTGGAACATCTGGTAGAAATTGTTGCTATAACTTCATTCATTCATTCATTCATTCATTCATTCATTCATTCATTCATTCATTTCAACATTTATAAGGCCATCCAATGAAAGCAATGTAACTCTGGCTGGTGTTACATAAAGTATAAACATTAACAAACCATTTACAACATAGAATAACCATACTGTAGTAGGAGATGACCAGGCTGAGCCAATGGGAGAGCCAATTGCATCATCAGTTTGGAGTCTCTTCATTAAAACTTGAATTGGTTCATTAACTACAATTCAGGATTGAATAGTTTTATAGGTGTTACACAATACTTTCAGTTTTAAAATTAGTTGCGTGTTTGCTCCACTCAGTTGAGTGGGGCTGTAAATACCTGCCCTATACTTCTACTCTCATGGCACCACTAACAATTGCTATTCTTCAGTTTGCAAGCTTTTGTAAATCTCATGAGCCCAGAGTTTATTTCATCTTCTATTTATCTTTATCATTTGTATTGCAGTTCAGCCTGGTATCAAACTGACGAGCCTAAAAATTGGCTAGCTACTTGAAACCAATGCATGGAAATCGGTTCCCTGCAGTTACTTGACATACATCGCTTCTTTTTAGTTGTCATGTCATGGAATCACAATGGTAATATAAGCCACAAAAGACAGTCACAGAATTATTAACTAGAGTTTGGGCTATCCTTAAGCAACTGAGCGTGCGCCAGACATTTCTTTGTTTGTTCAATTTATATGGCTGCCCACTTGTCAAATGGCTCTGGGCTGCTTACAGACTGCTAAAAACATCAAAATACAACAGGCGATCAATAAAAATGCACAGCATCAGAAACAAATAACTCACTTTCCACATACTAAAATGGGTTCACATAATATTCTGCCTGGGAAAAAGTTCAGATTAACAAGAAACAAATAACTCACTTTCCACATACTAAAATGGGTTCACATAATATTCTGCCTGGGAAAAAGTTCAGATTAACAAGAACCTTTTAAAAAGTCAATAGCACTAGCAATAGCAGTTAGACTTATATATCGCTTTACAGTGCTTTACAGCCCTCTCTAAGCAGTTTACAGAGTCAGCATATTGCCCCCAACAATCTGGGTCCTTATTTTACAGACTTTGGAAGGATAGAAAGCTACTCACCAACTTTGAGTTGGTGAGAATCGAACTGCTGGAAGTCAGCAGAATTAGCCTACAAAACTGCATTCTAACCATTGTGCCAACAGAATTGGGACAGTCCTCTTCTTACTATATAATCCCCTGGCCAGCTTGACCAATGTTTAAAATGAAAGGAATTCTAATCCTCTCAACATGAGGCTCAGCATGTTGGAGAAAAATGCCTCGAATCCACATCTCTTTCTCTTGATCCTTTTCTCTTTAATCAAATTCTCTTACATGTAATTTTCCTCAAATCTGCATTGTCTTGAATTTCCTAGGCCAGGGCTTATCAACTTTGACTTGATTCAAATTGTATCTGATTTTATTTCAATTTGTACTTCAAGATTCAAGGGCAAAGTGATTCAATTTGTGCCACTCAGATTTGATTCAAAAATTATTTGACCAAAGGCTATAATAGGGAAACATCCAAACCCCTGCAGCTGTTTCAGTTTTTAAGAGAACGGGATGAAAATTATAAGGATGATAGATTCTTTAGAGAACATTATAACCCTGCCAAGTTCTACCTGGATACCTTCATGTCTTTCACAGCAATAAATGAAATACTGTATATCCACTGCACCGATTTTAAGGCAGATATTGCAGGGATGAAGAAAGCACATCAATTCCGCCATACAATGGTTTAACAAGGAACCAAAATTATTATAGAATAGAATAGAATTTTTTATTGGCCAAGTGTGATTGGACACACAGGGAATATATCTTAGTGTATATGCTCTCAGTGTACATAAAAGAAAAGATACTTCATCAAGAATCATAAGGTACAACACATTATGCTGATAAGTGCAGAAAACATTATCATCTCTCATTGACAAAGCTTGGTCTCGTTCTGGCAGGACTCAGAAGAATGACAATTCAGTGGCCCATGTGGTATTATATAGATTTCCTGCCTTTGATCACTGGATTTTCTGAGGAGATGGAGGCTTGGAACAGTTTCTTGGCAACATGGTCTCCCTGGGAAGGACCATTCCTCACAGGCAAAAACTGTTTTTGCTGTAATAGTATATACTAATTAGTTAGGACAGGCAGGAGAGGTGAGTAGTGAAAAAGAGTGCCACAGGCAAGCAGTCTATAGAGGAAGGGATGGGCCAGGAAAAGGATCGCTTCCTAATCCTTAAACCATGTTTGGGATAAGTCTTCTAAGTAGGGGGTCTCTCATCCTTGCATTTTACTGTTAAGAAATTTTAACCTGTCTCAAATCATGGAAAAGTGTAGAAAAATGACTTCACTCAAGACTGCACAATGGAACTGGTTGGGTTTGAGTCCATCTTCAATGTACTGAAGATGAATTGAATCACACTTGTCTTGGTAAGATCCAGCAAAAATATGCCATTCCATGAGAGAGAGAGAGAGAGAGAGAGAGAAATCAAAATTTAGACTTCAATGCTACAGTCTTCGAGCTGAGAAAGTAAACAAAGGTGATTACAATGTTAGCCTTGCACCCTAAATCAGCTATAATGTGTTGAAGGTTTAATAAGACATTTGCTGATTATTATTATTATTATTATTATTATTATTATTATTATTATTAGTCATATTTCTATGCCGCCCACTCTCCGAAGACTCTGGGCGGCTTACACCAAAGACAGTATACTAAATAGCATATTGCCCCCAACAATCTGGGTCCTCATTTTATCCACCTCGGAAGGATGGAAGGTTGAATCAACCTTGAACCGGTGAGATTTGATCCGCTGATCTGCTGAACTAGCAGTCAGCTAAAGTAGCTGCAGTACTGCACTCTAACCACTGTGCCACCTCAGCTTGGTTGGCTACTTTCAAGAGCCTTCCCCCAGCTCTACCCACCATTCTCCATTGTACATGGTTTGCAACAATCTGAAAGTACAAAAATATTATGAAGTCTGAAAGTAGCTTCAAAAGCTTATGAAATACTTTTTGAAACCACTGGATTGATTTGCTGTTTTGAAATCGGGGCCTTTTTCAACTCAAGAATAGACTTCAATGGGGCGATTTAATTGAACCTTGCTCAAATTATCATGTTCCTTTGAAGCTTTGAACATATATAATAAATATTGCTAGATCAGAAATACTCCAGACTTGACAATTACTTAAGTCACTTTCCTTTGGGAAAAAAAGAAAGTGAAAGGAATGGTGAAAATAGAAAGTGAAAATAGAGAGTGGACATTTTGTTTTTTGTCTTGTAGCTATATTAAGCTCTTTTTTATAACTAGTTTGCAAGATGTCCCTAATGTATGTTGATATTTTTATTCAGCGTTCCAACTGTTGCTCTGATTCTTCCTGTTTAGTTATCAATTGTGCATTATTAATTTGATATCTAGGTAGATATCTGTGTCCCTAGGCATTAAAAAAAAATAACATAATACAAAATTATAAGAAACAGCCATCACAGTTCTTTCCATATTCATGCTGGGTGGAAAAAAAAAATCAAGATAGTTTACATGTTAAGGTGTAAAAGACTTTTATCTTCCTTTTCAGAGAAGTAATTATGAAATAATGTGTTTTCTCACCAGTTGCAAATATCGACTGTGGTTTACCAGATTAACACATACTGAGATTTGAGGAGCAACTTTGCTGTTTTCCATTTTGGCAAGCATCCTAACAGAAATAAAATCAGGATTCACCTCCAAAACTGCTTGCTGCTTAGTTATCTCTCCATCCTAAGCAAAGTCAGTATGATTGGTTGGTGGAATGAGGACCCAGTTTGTGGGGGCAATAAGCTGACTTTGTATAAAATATACAAAAGAATGAAGGCTATTGCTTAACGCATTGTAAACCGCCCTGAGTCTCCGGAGAAGGGCGGCATATAAATCAAATTAAAAAAAAAAATATTCCATTGACTTGCAGAGCACTGGAAGAAGGAGAGAAGTGAGTAGGAAATAAGAGGGAAAAGAAAGGAAAGGAATATTAATTTTATTAGGCCTGATATTTGGGGTGTGCTAATTTTTTTTATGACCCACATGGGTCATAAAAGAAAATGAGGAATCTATTTGTAACCAGAAATTTTCCCATAGAAGACCATTCAACTATTACCTTGTCTATCAACCTTATTAATAGTCTAGCTAAAAATTTTAAATATTTTTCAAACCCTCTGGGAATCAGCTGTCCTATTTTATATGGCCAGGTTGTCTGGGTCACAAAATTAGACACTTCATTTTCCCATCTAGGGTCTCTTTTTGATTTTAACCTCTGTCTGTCTGTCTGTCTGTCTGTCTGTCTGTCTGTCTGTCTGTCTCTCTCTCTCTCTCTCTCTGTGTGTGTGTGTACACCTGTTTCCCCTTTCCTTCTCTAGTTTCCGATCCTGCTCTCTATGCAAGAACAATATTAAATGGAAAGTTTTGTGAATCAAGCTATGCTCAACCTGCCAAATATAACACCTTGTGTAAACCATGGATGAATGCCTGCCTGCCTAACATCTCTGCTCTTCTAACTACACATGACAACATGCAGAGGGATCCTTGTGATTCCTTGGCATTGATAGAAGAGATGAGACATTGGTTTCCTTTGCTGCTTTCTGTTCATTAACACTGATACTGCTGAGAGATTGATTCCTGGGATAGGAAGGTATCATTTTGCTTCCCAAGACACCATGCTCGACACCATCCAGAAATACATTTCTGACACTGAGAGCAAACTAGCCAAGCAAACAGGTTTCTAGGAGGTTTCTGGTGCCGTTTCTTTTCTCAATTAGGCATCCTGGGCTAATGTGTGGCCCTCTAGATCAGAGATGTCAAATTCAAGGTACTTAGATCTGGCCTCCGGGGCTGCTCTGGAAACAATGAAGGATTGGCTCGCGGTGCTTCTGCCAGCGAAAATGGGCTCCCGAGCTCCGTTTTCGGCTGCCACGGCCTCCTGTAACCCTCTGCTAGTGAAAATGGAGCTTGGGAGCCTGTTTTCGCTGGCAGAGCACTTGGGCCACCACAGGCACTCCCAACAGGAGGATATCAAGCTGGCCATGCCCCCCTGGTCACGCCCCCCCCCCAAGGTCAAACACAACCCAGATGTGACCCTTCAATGAAATTGAGTTTGACACCCCTGCTCTCAATGATCCTCTGGGATGTTGGGCCTACCATGCATTTGGCTTTTTTCCTTCCACCAACCAAGAGAAAAGAAATTTCAGGATAAAAGGGAGATGGTTCCCTCCCTTTGGAACATATCTTTGCAAGCATTAGACTGGCCCTCACTTTGAAACTCTTTTGCAAAACCCTCAAGTCCTGATTTTGCCAAAAGGCCTGGGGACTCCAGAATGGGATGGAGACTACTGAGTGGCTTATTTGACTTTTGTTCATGGGTGTGTGTGGTGTGTGTTGTTTTTACTGTTTGTTTATTGGGTTTTGATTTTTGTAAGCTGCCTAGAGTCACTGAAAGTGAGCGGATGGCTGTATAAATTTCCTAAATAAATAAAAATAAGAGTTGAGAATTAACTCTTGTAAAGCCTGGGGTAAGGCTATACAAACTGGGAAGTGGTGTACTTTTTAAAGCTGCATCCTAATCCAGTTCTCTGGGCAGGGGGAAGGGGGAGAGAAAATCTTATTGCAATCAAAAGCTATGCTTTTAATGAAATTCTAATTAAGATTGCAGCTGGAGGATTAGTTCTATTCCTTCTACTCTTCCTTTCACCATAAAACATAACCCAAACAGCTTTGAATAAGCCATTTGCTTTGCAAGGTAAAGCTGGAGACCAACAAAAAGCATGATCCAAACGTAATCACTTTGAAGTCCAATAGGTTGCATTGAGAAAAACAAGCTAATCTTGCCTAATGAACCATACCAAGTTGTTTTTAAGCAGGGATTTGGGGGGGGGGGGTGTTCATTTGACTTTGAACAGATATTTTGCAGAATTTTTTGTTGTGAGAAGAATAGTTTACCTAGAATATATGTGGATCCAGAGGCTTTGGTACCTCTTTTAGCATTTTTTTTCAAGGATCCATGGTTTGCATAATCTGAGGTCCTGATGTGGATTTGAGTCCATTTTAGTTAATGTATAAGTTAATGTATGAGTTAAAGTAGAACTCAGAAGTATGTATAATATATAATTCAAAAGGATGACTAACAGGCAAATGTTTGCTCAACTTAATTTTATACCATGCCTAATTAAATGTTGCCCAACGTTGCACTTAAAATTCAGAATATCTGGTATTCCTTTGGTTGTAATAGGGTTACCAGATCTGGGATGCAAAAAAACCTCAGACAACCACTAGATTGGCAAAAAAGAAAACTTTCAGTATTTATTTCTGATTTTTTAAAGTAGATATCTGGATATCAGTGTATATCTGCTGGCCTTAGGCATATCCTTATATTAGCTTTCTGAAAATAAATTTTAAAAATTTATATTGGCTATCTTACTGGAGCTGAATTCAAATAAAACCTATAAGTAATAATAACATCTGTTAAAAGAATAATCAAATAAATCTATAAAAGTGGATGTTTGTTAAAACTGGATAAAAAAATAGCAATTTAACACACTGGAATATTGTTGAATATAATGTATTAATATCAACTTCAATATATTGAAATTAATTAATGGAGAATTAATTAAATTAATTGCAAATGATATGCAATAAGGAAATTAACAGACCAGAATTACTTTTACCTTGGCCTTGTTAACATTATAAATATGGCCCAAATTATACCTTATCAGATAAGATGGAATTGTCAATTCCAAAAAGATTGTTCATTTCTTATGGAAAAAACAAAATTGATGGATAGAACCAAGAATTATTCATTAATTATATTACCTTAATTGCCATGTGTATATGCACACATCTGTGTACGTCTGTTACTTCTCCAGTTTCTGCCTAAGACAAGGATTCTACAGGATCAAAGACCAATCACAGCCATTATTTTTTGGCTTTATTTATTGTGCCACTGCATTTTTAACACAATATTAATCCTACTGAAACAATTCTGTATGGTTCGAGTATGCTTTGCAAGATTAACCCCCAGTGGGGAACAACTGAAAGGTACACATTTATTGTATTTATTGTTTATTGTATTATGTGGCCATGAATTTGTATGTGGTATTAGCCACATACAAATTGCTTCGGTGATATGGGTTATCGTATAAATTGAACAAATAAATAAACAGGCATTTCAGAAGCCAGCCATGTGCCCGCATTTTACTTGTTTCAAACTTTCATAGACATTTCAGCATTCCCCGCCTCAGGAAAATAGCCTAGAAAATCACCCTCCCACATCTTAAAAAGTTTCTAAATATAAACTAGTATTTGTAAGAAGTCTAGCTGACTTGCTTTGAAAGACAAAAGGAAAAATAGGTCTTATAAAGGGTTACTTTTCTTACTGCTTTTTATATTTGGAGGGAAGTGTAAAGGCATCATGACAGTTATATCCTTGCTAAATACATGGTACTAAATCCAGATTTCTTTTCTCTTTGTACTTTGGCTTGCAGGGTTTGGGGTGTTTTTTTTTTTTTTTTAATATATTCAAAAAAGTGAGAACACAGCAGCAGGCCTGTCATTCCTGTGGGAGATGGAAAAGGAGCTTCTCCTGTCTGGTTGGTGGAGAAGAGGACCTGCTTAAGCAAATGGCACTGAGCCCAGCTTTCTTGGAACCAGCAGATGAACAGCAGGGTTGCCAAAAGGATGCACAATAACAAGCTCCAATCTACACAACACCTGGCCTATACAAACCAGGTCATTATGAACCTGATCCAACCTGTCATTCACCTTGTTGTGCTATTCCCATATTGGTTTGCAGAACTTTTCCATAAAAGATGAGGGGCTCCTTGGTCTTATTTGCAGTTCTCACTTTCAGGTTTTCGTCGATTTTTACTTGAGCACCTCTTGGGAGAATCCGCAACATCCCTGGAGATGACAGGAGCAGGAATGAAGAAATGCAGCATCTGAATGTTAGATGAGGCAGGAGAAGAACCGGAGGCAGCCTGGAAATTGAGAAGCACTCCACTGCCCATACTAGGTTAAGTATTCCTTTTTCTTTAACAGATGCTATGCTCTTCCAAATATCTTTAATGAACTTTTAAACAAACAGGCCCCTGTAGATGTACTTGAGCTCTTGAAATTACAGTTGACCAATGCTCAAGCATTCACAATACAGATAATCCCCGGGTTACGAGCATTCCCTTAGTGAATGTTTGAACTTTATTTTATTTTATTTTATTTTATTTTATTTTATTTTATTTTATTTTATTATTTTATTTTATTTTATTTTATTTTATTTTATTTTATTTTATTTTATTTTATTTTATTTTATTTTATTTTATTTTATTTTATTTTATTATTTTATTTTATTTTATTTTATTTTATTTTATTTTATTTTATTTTATTTTATTTTATTTTATTTTATTTTATTTCCAATTTATATACCGCCCTTCTCCCTGAGGACTCAGGGCGGTGTACAGCCAGAATTAAGAACATGAAATACAAATATTAAAAAACAATTAAAATATATATAAATTTGGCCCAAAAATTAAAAATCACAAACCAATTTAAAACTTTTAAAAATTTCTTCTTAAGCCAGCCCGGCTTGCTGGAAAAAGTGGGTTTTAAGGGCACGGCGGAAGGCACTGAGGTCTTGGATTCTCCTTATCTCTGGGGGTAACTGATTCCAGAAGGTAGGTGCCCCCACAGAGAAGGCTCTCCCCCTGGGGGTCACCAACCTGAGGAGGCCCTCTCTGTGGGAGCGCATGGGTCGATGGGAGGTCGTCGGTAGCAGCAGGCGGTCTCGAAGATAGCTAGGCCCTATGCCATAGAGCACTTTAAAGGTGATGACCAACACCTTGAAGCGCACCCGGAAGACCACCGGGAGCCAGTGCAGCTCACGCAGGAGTGGTGTTACATGGGAGCGCCATGCTGCTCCCATCACTACCCGCGCTGCTGCGTTCTGGACCAGTTGGAGTCTCCGGGTGCTCTTCAAGGGGAGCCCCATGTAGAGAGCGTTGCAGTAGTCAAGGCGAGAGGTGACAAGGGCGTGAGTGACTGTGCACAGGGAATCCCGATCAAGAAAGGGCTGCAACTGGCGAATCAGGAGAACCTGACAAAAGGCCCCCCTGGTTACAGCCGTCAGATGTTTCTCCAAGGACAGCTGCATATCGAGGAGGACTCCCAGATTGCGAGCCCTTTCTGTGGGGGCCAAAGACTCACCCCCAATAATCAGTGATGGAGTCAACTGACTATATCGGGATGCCGGGAGCCACAGCCACTCAGTCTTGGAAGGGTTGAGCTTGAGCCTGTTCCTCCCCATCCAGATCCGCACAGCCTTCAGGCACTGGGACATCACTTCAAGGACATTGTTGGGGTGGCCTGGGGTGGAGATGTACGCTGGTGTCATCAGCGTACTGGTGGTATCTCACCCCGAAGCCACGGATGATCTCGCCCAGTGGCTTCACATAAATGTTGAACAGAAGGGGCGAGAGGACCAATCCCTGCGGCACTCCATAAATGAGAGGCCTCGACCTCTGCCCCCCTGCCAACACAAACTGCGACCGGTCAGAGAGAAAGGAGGAGAACCACCGCAATACGGTGCCTCCCACCTCCAACTCTTCCAGCCGGTGCAGCATGATACCATGGTCGATGGTATCAAAAGCCGCTGAAAGATCTAACAGGACCAGAACAGAGGAGCAACCCCTGTCCCGAGCCCTCCAGAGATCATCAACCAACGTGACCAATGCCGTTTCCGTGCTGTGCCCAGACCTGAAACCCGACTGGAACGGATCTAGATAGGATGTTTCCTCCAGGAATTGTGGAAACTGTCGCGTGACCACACTCTCAACAACCTTCGCCATGAAGCGAAGGTTGGAGACAGGACGATAGTTGGACAATATTGCCAGATCCAGGGACAGCTTCTTGAGAAAAGGCCTCACCACCGCTTCTTTCAAGGCAGCGCGAAGTGACCCTCACTCAACGAAGCATTGATAACACCCTGGAGCCAGGCTCGTGTAACCTCCCGGGAAGCCAGTACCAACCAGGAGGGACACGGGTCATGTGGCCGCACTAAGTCTCCCCAAAATCCTGTCCACATCATCGGGAGTCACAGCATCAAACTCCTCCCAGATAATATTCTCAAGACTATTCCTCGTCACCCTGCCCTGATCTACCCAGTCAGAGTCCAAATCCCCCCGGATCTGAGCGATTTTGTCATACAGGTATTGTCCGAAATCCTCCGCCCTGCCTTCCAAGGGATCCTCCCGCACTCCTGGATGGAGCAGGGAGCAGGTCACCCTAAACAGGGCGGCCGGACAATTCCCTAATGACGCAATAGAGGCGGAAAAGTAATTAAACTTTGCCGTCTTTATCGCCACTAGGTAGGCCTTAATATGCGACCTTACCAGTGTTCGATCAGATTCAGCGAGACTGGCCCTCCAACCGCTCTCCAGGCGTCTTTTCCGGCGCTTCATTTCCCTCAGCTCCTCAGTAAACCAAGGAGCCGCCAGGGATCGGCACCGGGTCAGAGGCTGCAAAGGCACGACTCGGTCCACGGCCCCAGCAGCCGCCCGCTACCAGGTCCTCGGCCGAGTCATGTGCTAGATCCTCAGGAAATGGCCCAAGCTCCATCTGGAACCTATCAGGATCCATCAGGCCCCTGGGGCGGATCCATCTAACACGATAAGCGCCTCCTAGTGTTTCCGAAACTATAAATCTTGCACCACCATGGCAGTTATTCACCCTTACAAACAACCGCAGAGGCTCTGCTACATTTGTCCTGCACATTGCCAGCAGAAATGGAGCATCTGAGTGGTGGATCTTCCCCTCAGAAGCCCTGTTCAGGCAGCCAGAGGCCTCCCCTGGCCCATTGAAGGCTGAAATGGAGCTTCTGAAGGGTGAATCCACCCCTCAGAAGCCCCGTTCAGGGGGACAGAGGCTCCATTTCAGCCTGCAACGGCCCATGGGAGGCCAGCGGAGGGATGAATGGAGGGTTGGATCTGGCCCCTGGAGGCTCCATTTTGGCCTGCAATGGGTCAGGAGAAAGCCTGCAGAGGGCCAAATAGAACTGCTGAGGGGCGCACACAGCTGAGAGGCTGGAGAGGAGACTGCTTGCTAGATCTTCACAAGGTAAGTGACCTGGTGCGGCAGGTTGGGGCGAAAGCAATTGTGGGGAGCATGAAGTATTTCAGTGGGTCAGGGAGGCCTGGGATTCAATAGGCAGGTGGCCTGTTCCATCAGTAGGCCCCCGATGGCCTTCCCCACCCTGAAATACCTCATGTGCACTTAACGAGCCCCACATTCAATTAACAAATGCGTGAGCGAAAGGAGGGAGTGATCTCGTTCAAGGTACGAGATTCACTCCCACGAATCCTCGGGTTACAAATGGAATGGGCAGGCTCCATTACATTCGTAACTTGAGGACTACCTGTATAAGAATGGGGAAGGCCTGATAAGTATATCGGCTGACCTGGGGTGCTCCCAAAATTGCATCTGTAACACAAGTCTGTATAACTCTATGGAGAATATGCTAACACCACATCTATGGTCAGATACGGAATACGGATGCATACTGCAGTTTAGTTGACCAGGGGATACTTAGTAGCAGATCTATTAAGCAGCTCTTCCCTGTTTATCTGTTGTTAGTCCATCCATTAGACATCAGCTGCTTTCTCAGAGAAAAAAAATTCTGGACCTTCAAAACTGACATACACTCAATAGGTACAACCTGTACACGGCATTGTTCTATTGCATGACATTAAAAGAAGTTGCTAGCCTGCTCAGATAATTGGTTAAATTAGATATTGTGGGTAATGTTCTATATTTCATGCATTATAGTAGCATCTCATGGTTTCCCTGTGTTACCGCTACATGAATAAATTATCAATCCATTTACTTAGAAAAAAAATAGGCAAAATCTTGATTTGATGGACTAATGGGAGGAGGGATAATTAGGCCAGAATATCTTTCCACCTGACGCCTCATTGACATTTCCCAAATCCTGAACTGAGAATTTGGTGTGAATTCTTTCAAAGGAATTCCCCATAGAAAATGTAAAAATGGTGCTGCTTAGAAAAAAGATTCTCTCTCCCCACAACTTACCTTCCACCTCAACCAATTTCCCCCCTTTCTTTTCCAAACTAAGTTTCTCCTTCTCCTTTATTTTTTGTGCAAAAGATAAGCTGTGCTCAGTACTTCCCTTTTGCATTTGTGCATATATCTGAAACTGTATCTTTCAACTTCTTGCTTTCTTTGCTCCTGCAAGAAGCCTTGATCATACATTCTCCACTTTTCTTTGAATTCATCCTTTCTCTTGTGGAAATGAATATATTAAGTTCCCCGCATACTAATAACTGCTGAAGATCTCTGTGGTAGCCTGCAGACAGTTAATAATTACTTTTGAATACCAAGTGATTATTTCATTGTCCTGTATGCCATTAACCCAAATATTATTGAATAATTTGTACGGCTTGCACATTAATTATAGTTTCATTTTTAGATCCCCTAAATGCATAAGCTTGTTCACTATCCTGTTCTGGGATGCCCTGCTGGACCAGATCAATTTTGTCCAGCATTTTGTTTCACAAGTGGTCAACTGGCTATATCTGGAAAGATCACAAACTGGGACTGGAGGGTGATAAGTATCCTTGAACCCTTGTTTCTTGCATGTCTGTGTGTCAAGAACAGCCATCACTAATAGTCCAATCATTCATGTGTATGTCAGTCTTCTTTTAAAACCACCCAACAGGCTTCTATGACTATAACTGCTAACAACAAATTCCAGTTTAACTATGCACAGTGATGTGAAAAAGTATTTCCTGTTCTTGATCCTGAAGCTCCTTGCATTTCGTTTTAAGAAATGAACTCAATTTTTAACCTTGGGAAAGGTGAAAAAATGTGGAGAGATGGTGTTTCCATATTAGCTGTCATCCATTATTTTATTATCTCTGTCATCTCTCTCCTTGCCCTCTTTTGTCCCAACCTAAAGAGAGAGAATTGTCATTCTAGCTTTGTCCCATCTTTCTTTACAGGCACTGATTAGTACACTGATACTGTACCCTATATTTAAATATTCATGAAATTAATATACATATGCATCAGATAAAATTGTACAAAAGCTGTATACATTGGGCCAATCTGTGTAGGTTTGGATAAGTATGCAACTCGCCCACTTTAATTAAAATCTTTTGAAAAATACAAGATTTTTTTTAATCTATATCTAATTAAAACAGATAACAATTTGGGGGAGGGGAAACAAATGGAGAAAAATTGAAATAATTGTTTTCCCATTCCTAAGCCTTCTTTCCACTATTTACATTTTAGTGACATCATTTTAATGCATGTTTCAATCATGATTTTGCTATGCCATAGTAATATTATACCAAAAAAAAAAAAAAGCTTGCAGCTAAGTATTTGTCATATACAGTACATGTAGTTCTCGATTTACAATAGGTGACTGAAAAAAGTGACTTATGACCATTTTTCACACTTACAACCATTGCCGCATATGATCAAAATTCAGGCACTTGGCAACTGGAATGTATTTATGACGGTTGCAGTATCCCCGGGTCATGTTTTGTGACCTTCTGATAAGCAAAGTCAATAGGGAAGCCAGATTCACTTAACAACCCTGCTACTAACTTAAAAGCTGTAGTGATTCACTTAACAACTGTTACAAGAAAGGTTGTAAAATGGAGCAAAATTCACTTAACATCAACAGAAATTTTAGGCTCAATTGTGGTTGTAAGTCAAGGACTACCTGTACATTGCAAATAAAGGGGAAATTCCTTTGGATTTTCTTGTACCTGCTTTTCTTTTGATTTAATATTATTGGAACCCCTTCCCAAATCCCCAGCATACTATGCAAAGTATTCTTAAGAAACTATGCATGAATCGCAAGCAATCTGGCTACACATGTGTGAACTGCTTTCTTTGAGCGATTGACAGGTTCAGAAATATTATGAGTCATTCTAGCAGCTCAACCAATCAATTTGGAGATTGCATCACCACGAATGAAATACAATAGCTCACCATGTAATTGTTTTAATTTCCTTTTTCTAGCCAGTCACTGATCACGACCTGTAATAATGCCTCCAATGTTATGTTTTGAATGGAATATAATGAAAGGATTGGGACTGGGATTTAGATTGCATTTGTGAAATAATGGGGAAAGATTCAAATTATAACATGTGGTTTAATACTCCAGACAGCTTCCTTTCCCCCAAGAAAAGCAGCACTTCTGTTCTCTAAGAGCTTCCCTGATTAAACCAACCAGTACTTCAAAGTAAGAGAAGGCGTCACACATGCTATGGTGTTGGTATGGAGAGCTATTTTAATTTGAATGAAGGCCCTTTCATCAACCCCTTATATTCTCATGTAGCTCAAGAGTGCCTCCTTGAGGGTTTGGAAAGTTTTAGGAATTATTTTGTTTGGCACCTATAGTGTTAATGATTAAGTCAGGATTTTTAAAAAAAAATATCTGTAAGATACAGGACCCTTGTAAAAATAAATAATATGGGACTGCCATGTCCCATATTACAATGTAGTATATCCTACCACATTGCTCAAATGAAATCAGCAAAGCCTTCCATGCAAAATATCTGCAGACTTGACTTTCAGGACTGCATGTACTGTACTGAATGGCATCATTAATGCATTTGAGTAAGTGCTCATCAAATGATCCCTTCTGATAGTATGTCTCTGAGAAGGTTGAAGCATTTTGTTTGTGCATGTGAGTACTTTTCAGAGCAGGAATCTGACCTGAGCAATAGTTAGTGAAGCAGGTTGTATGCAGTGGTGGGTTTCAAAAATGTTTACTACCGGTTCTGTGGGTGTGGCTTGGTGGGCATGACATGGTTTGGTGGGCGTGGCTTGGTGGGTGTGGCAGTAAAATCTCCATTCCCTCCCCACTCCAGGAGAAGGATACTGCAAAATCCCCATTTCCTCCCGATCAGCTGGGACTTCAGGAGGCAGAGAATAGATGGGGGCGGGGCCAGTCAGAATTTTTATTACCGATTCTCCGAACTACTCAAAATTTCCGCTACCGGTTCTCCAGAACTGGTCAGAACCTGCTGAAACCCACCTCTGGTTGTATGACAGAAGAAAATTAATTGGAAGCTGTCCAGAGTCACTTTGTAGAATAAAATGGGTGGTGTATAAATTTAATAAACAAATAAATAAAAGATTTGATTTACAGGAAGCACATTTGATGGATAGGCAAAGCCTAGCACAATTCTGCATCCTACCTTATGGAATGCCAAGAGCATGTACGCCATTCATGTGTCTAGGAAAAAAAAGACAAAGAAAGTGATCTGAGATTAGGAATCTCTGAAACAAAGAACATCTAGGTCAATGTTTCTCAACCTTACTGATGTCTGGACTTCAACTTCCAGAATTCTCCAGCAAGCATGGATGGCTAGGGAATTCTGGGAGTTGAAGTCCAGACTTCTTAAATTTGCCAAGGCAGAGAAACACTGATTCAGAGTGATAAACAAACAGGGAACACAAAATAAATCCTTTCCTATTTATGCTGTAGTGCCCAGAGTGGACTTAACACAATTTAACAACCGGTTTGTCCCATCACCGAAAATGTGAGTGCACGTGTGTGCACGCTCACTTTGCTCACTTACGCGCCTTCCACTCATGCACGTGGCATGCGTTTTGCTCATGCATGCGCTTGCACGCATGAGGCTTTAAAAACAAGCTAAATAGGACGGCATAGCGCCAGGACGGGTGGCCGGGCCCACCCGCAGGTCACAACTACCGGTTCACCCGAACTGGTATGAACCGGCTGAATTCCACCCCTGGTACTGCCTCCTTGTGGTCAGGAGGTCATGAGATACTGAAAAACAAGTGATATTGAATTTGCACCTCCAGCATCCTCACAGAGGTAATATTAGTGATGCAATGCATAGTTCTAATGTCAATTTTCATGACCTGGGGGAATAATGGAAGAAGTTTTGCATTCATTCTCATTTACAAATATAGATCCTAGAGTTTTTAGAGGAAGAGATATTGGGAAGTAAAAACTTCTAAAGAATGGATCTCTTTGTGAATCCAGTTTAGCTGATCCAGTTAAATAGCTAAAAGGTATTTCCAACTATAGGCTGCTTCAGGGGGACACATCTAAAATTTTAAAAACACAATGGAGGGAATGGTAGAAAGCTAGGACTAGACCAACAGGATACTGGGTGGGGGGGATCAGATAAAGAATTCTTGTAGGTATTAGAAAGCCAATGAAAGCCAAGAGACATAGAGAGGAATATTTGCTGTGGCAGTTATTGTAAAAAGGCTAAACTGCTTTCTCAAAATCCTGCCTGAATTTTACTTTAGTGAATGAAAGCCTGGACAGAGAAAAAACAATTTGCCTTTAATAATGGAAAATGGTAGAAGACATCAGTCTGTTTTGTTATTGTAACTAGAGTATCATCTGAAAATATTTTATATTTCTTTGTATGCTTATCTACCCCCACCCTCGAAAAATAGGAATGTTTTAAAAATTACTTCTTATAGTGCCCACATTGCTTTATCAAGGGTTGGAAAAGCAAATATGTGCCTTAATATGTGACTGTGAATAGTGGACTTGAAAATAAGTAGATCCACCCAGCAATAAGAAGAGAGGAAAAAGAAAATTCTTTGAGAGTCTGGATATGTAACATACAAGTCAGAATAGCAGGAAGATGAAAAGAACATCATGCTAGACACTGGATAGAAATGTAAGCAAACAAAAATCATATTGAGGAAAGAGGAGGAATATACTCTTCCATCCACATTTATTCCGGATACATACCCAGAGCAGGAGATCTGTGAGACAATTGCTATTAATTATAGCTGGCCAGCACTTTTATATTTTATTTTCTATTTTCAACTCTTTAATATTTTTATAAGCATATAAAGAAGCCAAAAAGCAGTTTTCTGATTTCCTTGATATTTGCAAAGCAGCAGACCACATTATTGGGCAAATAGCAGTCAGACTCTGCAAGCAAACAGACTTTGGTAGTCTTGGATTTGTTATACAAATGTGAGACTTACTTCAGAAGCCAATGTAGAAAGTTAGCACCCACCCCTCTCCTAGAAGAATATTTTAGGAAATATTAAAAAGGCAGAATATTATACCTTCCTGGCAGTAGTGAAATCCAATTTTTTTTACTACCGGTTCTGTGGGGGTGGCTTGGTGGGCATGGTGTGGCTTGGTGGGCGTGGCAGGGGAAAGTTACTGCAAAATCCCCATTCCCTCCCCACTCTGGGGCCAGCCAGAGGTGATATTTGCCGGTTCTCCGAACTACTCAAAATTTCCGCTACCAGTTCTTCAGAACCTGTCAGAACCTGCCTAATTTGGCGGAGATGGCTAAAATCTCTGCATATTTGAAGGACTGTTCGAATGAAAGATATGTATTGGAATGGAGAAGATGGATTGACTATATATAAAACAAATATGGGACTAAAAAGTTGCAAATAGCTTATGAATGAAATATTTAGATGATTTTTCTTTTTACTCTGACATTTTAGTACCTATGGGGGAGTTAAAGAGTAAGGGGAAGTTAAGAGCTTATAGTTAGTTTGTTTATGTTAGATTATGTTTGCTAAATGCAATACCCTGTATTTTGCTCTGGGAAGTCGGGGGAGGGGGGAGGGAGAAGGGAATGGGTGGGGGAGGAGGGGGGGAATTTGTTTGTAAAACATTTTAAAACTTTTCAATTAAAAAAAAAAAAAGAAGCACCGATGAGATTCCGATCATTTGCTCCAGTATGGAAACAGAAATGAACAGGTTAAAAAAATGACCCTATTCATTTAGATTTGGCTCAGAGAACTGACAGCTTTTAGAGATTTTTTTAATGCTACAATTTTTCAGCTGTTTTTGTGATAATCCCTTCAGAATGCGGCATTTATCAGCTACCACATAGGTGTTAAGTGCTCTGTTCCAAGAGGATTAGTGCTTTCTCCCTCCACTGCTCTTCCGTTAAAGGAAAAAGATGTCCCCATGAAAGATGGCTACATAATAATCCTTTACCTTCTTGTTTGTAGTTACTACGGCTAGGAAATGCACTTAATATGAATTTAATTCTGTTCCTTCTCTATGTTCCAAACAGAGGAATGCTCTTCATAGGTGCTGCTATGTCTTCTAAAAGAAGAGGATTCCTCTCGCCTTTTGGGTAAAAAAAGTATTTTCAAGGCACAATACCTTTTACTAGTATTGTTCGTAACATGACATTCAATCTGTCTGAAGTGGGTTCGGTATGCCCCCAAAAGATACTGTTTGCGCTCAGCGATGCTTCTAAATCCAGCCTCTTTTGTAAGGACTCAGGAAACTGTTGGTAGCAATGAATGCATTATTATAAAAGCCTAGCTATACAGTAATCTTTTAAAGGACAGGAATAATCTGGTTGTCGCTAACAAGAATGTATGTACTGTCTTTGAAGATTTCTTCAAATTCTAATTCTGTGAAATACAGCTGCCTAGTTCCTGACTCAGTCTGGCCAAAAGGAAGGTATCTTGTCAGTTTTGAAAGAATTTCATGGGCTTTGATCTGTTTCTGATTACAATTCCAAATCTTCCTGGTGCGTATCAGGAACTGTTAATTTAAACTTCATAAAAATCTGACCCTGATAACTTTGCTCAGAAGTCTTTTCAAAGATGTTTGGAAGACTTTGTATGTTCAGCCCTTGTCTAAGCAACTAGTACACGTAGACACTTAGTTTCAAGTCACCTTTTGGTTGCCTCAAAGTCCCTCCAACCATAAATGCTAAAACTGATTGTGCAATTGTCTTATCTTTTTGAGATTGAAAAACAGGTAAAAACTGTAAATTCAATAATAAAACATCTCAATTAAAAGAATATATAGAAAACCCCCAGATTCTTCTTCTGATTTATGATATATCCCTTGGTAAAAACGAACAAACAATGTCATGATTTTTTTCCCCATCCTTCTAAAAAAGTGATCTTGTTGAAGCTCCAGGTGGAAAGAAGACAAGCCCCTTTAAAATATCTAACTCCATTGCTTTCAGATCCAACTTTTGGTTTTCTGAGGAGCTCAGGGTGAAAAGGGATGTCTGGATGCCAGATTGCAAGGACAATAGTAGAGTAAGGAAAATTGAATTGAAATGGAATCTATTTGGATGCCTACCTCCTGATGGCAGCAGGAGAATCACTTGGCAGCAATCATAGTTTGCTGTTACCAGTAAAGAATTGGCTGGTTTTTCTTTCAGTTACAGAAAGGGTAGACATCCCGAGGACCAAGGGTGAAATCCAGAAGGTTCTGGCAGGTTCTGGAGAACTGGTAGCGGAAATTTTGAGTAATTCGGAGAACTGGCAAATATCACCTCTAGCTGGCCCCAGAGTGGGGTGGGAATGGAGATTTTGCAATACCCTTCCCCCCAGGAGTGGGGAGGGAATGGGGATTTTGCAGTATCCTTCCCCTGGAGTAGGGTGGGAATGGAGATTTTGCAGTATCTTTCCCCTGCCACACCCACCAAGCTACACCATGCCCACAGAACCAGTAGTAAAAAAATTTGGATTTCACCACTGCCAAGGACTGTCAGCACCTTGCTGTAATAAGTTTGAAAAACATTTTTCCTCATAAAAGCATTATATGAGTTAATTTGTGGTTGCAGCTGGTTTGGATTTCTTGAATGAATGAGCTTCATTTTGTTTAATTTGAGGGTATGGACAAATCACTTATATAAGTGAGGCCAGTTATTCCCTTCTTATCAATTCTGGATAGTAAAAGCTGTTGGGCAGGAAATTAGATTCAGGTTTGGTTTGATCTCCCTTGGATGATCTGTGCTGGAAACTCTACAAGTGGAATGCATCACTGCTTAACCATTCAACAGCATTTAATATTGATTAATATTCTTCTACAAACTGAAATATTAATATTTGAAATATTGAATACTGGAATATACTACAATAATTGGGTAATGTAATGTGGAAGTGCACCATTTTCAATGGATCTCAGTTCTTTCAAGTGGAATATTTTCACAAGTAATGCCAGAGGGCCATTGTCTGTTACTATGGAATAACATGGGGCTATATTTATCCCTCTTTTTCTTTGACATTACAGCTAGGAAATATAACTGAAATTTATAGGTTGGATGTCTTCATTTTATTGATGCATTTATCTGACCTACAGATCCAAGGAGAACCATCCTATGGTGTTCTCAATTTCAGCTTAGATGTTTTTTTTTTCCCAGAGTTTAGGTTTTTTTCCATGCATAAACAGGAGGTTTCCTCCAGAATATGAAGCAGCACCAATGTTTATTAGCATATATTGCGCTGCCCTATCTTCTGAGCTCCATCCTGCTTCAGCACCATTTTAATATGGGACATTTTAAAGAAAAATGATTGGTGGAAAGTTTCCTGATGTCACCTTCAGGCAGGAAAAAAAAGCTGCAAACCATTCTCCCTAATAATCAGACAAGTTTTGAGAGACTGGAGGACAATCAGTCAAATCTTGATACTGAGCTACTCTATCTATGCTATGTGGTTCTCCCTAGCAAAATGGTAAATCTATTCCTTTACTGGGCAGAACTGACCATTCCATAGATGAGATGCAGCTCTACCAGGCATAATCTACCCACAACTGTAGGTCAGGTGTAGCAATCTTTATTTACAAGTATATACATGGTTCTGCCTGGAAAAGAAAGAGGCCATTACTTGTTTTGTTTTGGAGACACCCAAACCCAGTAGGCAGTACCATGGATGGGGGAAGTTGGCTGAAGAACCTCTTTCCTGGTGGCTTGTACAGGAGGGAACAGAAGTAGCTCTTTAGTAAATAGTTCTCTGATATCAAGGGATTTAAGAGTCAACCACTTCCTGTTCTACTTCTACCTCCCCTATTTCTTTTGCTTCAGGTTTGAAGTACCCAAAGGACTACTTCCTGTTTCTTTTTCATTCACTTCTCTAACCATTCTTCTAACCCTGGTCGTAGAGAAGGGCAAAAGTGGATCAAGATCAGTGGGACAGAAGAAGGGGAAGTTAGTGGGGTTTTTTTCCCCTGCAAGCAGAAGACACAGGGAGAGAAGGAGGGTTTTTTTTTTTTTGGCACAAGACAGAGACTATTTTGAAAGAAATTCTTCATTTTCAAAAGCAGAATGGTTCTAGAAAAGTGGACCAGGATGGGAAAGTATGATCAATGGGAACTGGGCAGAATTCCTACTCATCCATCAATAGAATTGGTTTGGGTACATTTTACCTCATTCACATGGCAATTTTGGCCAGAAGAGCGAAATTTGAATGCTGCATTTGTCTCATCCCAGCTGCCTCTGCTGTAGACTAGGGGTAAGACAAGGGAGAAGTCATTAGGTTACAACCTAATGTGGTGGAATCACTGGCTAAAGAAGAAGGGGAAGTAAAGAGGTGGGGCAGTATGGAACCCCTCTGGGGGAGGAAGCGATATAGGCCAAGACTAGCAAAGCCCTTACCTGCCGACTCACATGGGAATGCAGTCAATCTGGTGAGTTTCTTGTAAATAGACTATCTATTCTACAATTTTTTAAAAAACTGCTTTGGCTTATTCACAGAATTGTTCTGGTTGCTAGTGCCTGAGACCTACAAAGTAGTTGGTGAGGCATTACTGTGCTATAGGTAGCAGGACATGAGGCTGAACCAGTGAAATGTTTGACAGGACAGGACAGATTATCTTCCCAACGTCAGATTTCAGATGAAATGATTTCTAGTAGCTCTAGTAGCTCTAGAGAGCTCTAGTAGCTCTCTCAGGGCTTAAAAGAAGGAAATGTCACAGCCCCTTTTGAGTAGTCTTAATTAAAGATATGGGTGGACCAACTATTCTTAGCATATTATCTCCAGTCATTACAAGCACCATTAAAGCTATAGTGTAGGTCAGGGCTGAAAAGCTGGCAGCTCTTATTCAACATGAGAAGGAGCCAATTGTCACCAATGCCTTCCTTTTTCAACTTCAGCAACTTCCCACTATTTATGACCGTAATATCCCTGAGCTGCTGCACAGCACTGTCAACAAAGGTTTTTCTTTTACAAACCACAGAATAATCCATGAAAGATAAACTGGTTCCCTTCTTGGCAAGAGAAAACAACAACAATGAACCACATCTTTTATTGTGTAGACACCAATTATCAAATCTGTAAGATTCAAAAAATGGGGAAATGTTTGCTTTGCTTCACTGACTTCAAAAGGAACATTTTACCCCATCTGGTTCAAACTAAATTGTTTCAAATGGAAACCGAAGAAAAATAACAGTATTTTTAAGACTGGAATACAACACAATACAAACATAGGAAAACACAAAACAAAAAGGGGAAAAGAAAGCCAGTATAATTTTTCAACCAACCAAATGAATATATAAACTTTAAATCATGTACAACTGATGTATTAGTGACACACTCATGCTAATGGGAATCTGAGACATGAAAATCTCTCAAGAAGCGTCTCCAACAAATCAGGAAATGAAATGTGTAGAATTCTAGTAAAATGTGCAGAAACCAGCACCCAAGGTTAAAATTTATTTATTTATTAAATTTATATACTACACATTTTGCTCTCCAAATGTAGCAGATCATTTCTGACCATGTTAATATTCACTGCTAGTTTTATATTCATAAAGCAGGTCTTTTTTTATTGAGAAGAATTTTTGCCCCCTGAAGCGTGGTGCTGATAGGTCTTTTGTACTTGTTTCTCTGTACATCTTATTTCCTGTAACAGTGTCTTTTTATTTATCCCAATTGGACTGCTTCAGAGTCTATACAGGAGAGCCAAGGGTCGTGCTGCCAATGGCTTCTAAGGAGGCAGCAGACAGAGGTCCTAAATAAACATAGCACACACACACACATACACCAAAATGGTGCTGCCAGACCACCTCTAAATTCCTTATTCTTTGCAATTACCACAGTGGTGAAATCCAGATTTTTTTTACTACCAGTTCTGTGGGCATGGCTTGGTGGACGTAGTGTGGCTTGGTGGGCGTGGTTTGGTGGGCATGGCAGGGGAAGGATTCTGTAAAATCCCCATTCCCTCCCCACTCCTGGGGGAAGGATATTGCAAAATCTCAATTCTCACCCCACTCTGGGGCTAGCCAGAGGTAGTATCTGCTGGTTCTCCAAACTGCTCAAAATTTCCGCTACCGGTTCTCCAGAACCTGTCAGAACCTGTTGGATTTCACCCCTGAATTATCACTATTATCAGCATAATGTTCACATTTGGAGAAGGCTGATATTGGCTGAATTGTAAGAGGTGACTTTGTTTTACAACCAGTTGTAGAAAGCAGAAATCAATCTTCCAGCTGTCTAAAACTCAATTGAAATATCCTGCAATCATTAGCTCACTCTGTAAGTTCATGCAGACATCTTCCAATGATGTTAAAATATAGTCCTCACATAGAACTCTTGCATTCTATTTGCTAGATATAATTGATCTGAGCTCTGGCAACAAACCTCAGTACAATTCATACAAATATCAAAAGTAGCAACTGCTCATCTACAGATAACCTGAATAAGTAGAAAGACATTTGACCCAAGAGGGACTAGTGGAACAGTTGGTCATTGCTAATTGAATCACATTCCTTCAATAAAGAAGCTCTAAACTCCAGAACAGGGGAATAATTGTATGAGGGCTGAGTGAAAAGTAATGCCTTCAAATAATCCTTGAAATGAACCTTTTGTAACACTCAAAACCTTAAAACAATGATTAAGCTAAAGTTGGAATCCCAAGAAAGAAATTCATATGATATAATACGACAATTTTGTAGAAAGAGACAACTACAAAGTTGGATCTTAACATCTTATTTCTATATGTAGTCCAGATTTGGCAGCCAAGTGTTTTCCACCTTTTCTCAAGATTGAAGGAATGTCTTTGTGAGCATTTGTTTGAATCAAATGAAGTACTGTAAAAAGGACTGTCTGTCAGGAACTGGTTGAAAAGGCAAAGCTTGGCATTCTTTCCTGACAGTTTTAAGAAGCTTCTCTATTGTTGGCAGGATTGTGTAATGAATGGTGGTGATTATGTGGAGAAGTAAACACAGGTGACAAATAGCTCATTTCAAGGATTGCTTTCCTATTTTATGTATTAAAGTATCCTTATTTAAAGTTATAGAGTTGGAGGCATTACTTTTCATCTGAAACAGATATTACTGTCACCATAGCAAAGAGATTGAAGACTGGATCAAACCATTTAAGATTTTAGATGAGGGTGTAGTACAAAATCTTTGCAACTGAAAACCAGAATAATAGTAAGAAAAAAAATAACTTTTTTTTTGATAGGCTGCTTTTAAAAATTACATTTATTTGTAAAAACATTTGAAGGTAATTGAGATACAACTTTCTGCCTGCAGTAAAACGTAGTATGACTGCAATTATTTACCCAAAATTCTGCTGCTTTACTCATCTACAGAAGTAGCACAAATTTGATACGTAAATGTGGCAAGAGAACATTAAAATAGTTCATAGAGCATTTAAATCAGGAGTGTCCAACCCATGGCAGCTTTAAGACTTGTGGACTTCCAAGTCACAGAATTCCCCAGCAAGTGGAGATGAGGGCTGCCCATACATTTTTATCTGGTTGAATGCCAAGTGAAGAGCAGAGAAAGGGTTGCGTACAGAACCATTCTACTAATGACCAGTAGTAACCTTTCCACACTTCATGTACCTCAATTTATACAGCAAGAGGCAAAAGATTGGATCTAGAGTCCCCACCAAATGGACAACTTTTTCTCATGTGATGGCCAGTGGTGGGATTCAAATAATTTAACAACCAGTTCTTTGTCCTAATGATTTCTTCCAACAACCAGTTCACCAAACTGTTCAGAACAACCGGTTCTCCCAAAATGGTGCGAACTGGCTGAATCCCACCACTGGTGATGGCCCTTGTCTTTGAGTGTGTCATCCGGAAGAAAAACTAAGGCAGAACATGGAGAGTAGCAAAGTTGTCCATGCCAACCTCCCAATGCATTAAGATGGCAAAAGCTGCCAGTAAGAAGGCAAAGACAGTACAGGTAATCCTTGACCATTTGTTTAGTGACCATTTGAAGTTGCAACAGCAATGAAGAGAGTGATTTATGACTCTTTTCCACACTTATTACCATTGTAGCCTCTCCATGGTCTTCTGATCAAAATTTGGTCACTTGGCAACTGGCTCATATACAATACTTGCAGTGTCCCAGGGTCATATAATCACCGTTTGTGAGCTTCTCATAAGCAAAATCAATGGAGAAGCCAGATTCATTTAACAACCATGTTACTAACTTAACTACTGCAGTGATTCACTTGATAACTGTGCCAGGAAAGGTCGTAAAACGGGACAAAATTCACTTAATAACTGTGCCGTTCAGCAATGGAAATGCTGGCCTGAGTTAAACTTGAGGACTACCTGTAACACAGCCCCATGCCCTTCGCACCCTTTCTGCCCACATGGTTGCCTGTTGTATTGGTAGCATGGCAGGCAAGGCTGATCCATGCCATTTTGCCTGTGGCAAAACGCTTTTGGAAAAAAAACCCAGCCCGGTTATAAGATGGGAGAAAGGCACTGGAAATAAAATGGAGGCTGATTGGAAAGAAGGATTTTGCTAATTGATGAGCAGAACCAACAACAGGATGTAGTTTTGGGAGATCTGACAAAATGGTTGAATGAGTGGATGGATTTTTATAGGTTTCTGACAAAATGGTTGAATGAGTGGATGGATTTTTATAGGTTTCTGTCATTTTGAAGTTTGAACTGTTCTTGGGATTGCGCAATGAAGGGGCTTTTGTGTCTCTTGCCATTTCAATGGTGGTGGATTGATCCTATTATGTCCTAAAGATCATGTTCTGTCCTTCTTAATCCCATCACCTGGAGCTGAAGGTGTTTTGTTTGTGAATAGATTGGCCCAGTCTTTCTAAATGGGCACAACACATCCATCTGCTGGAGGCTGTTGAGGCTGCTTTCTGCCGTTGTTAAGATTTTTTTCTCCATTTTTCCTTTGGGGAAATATAATCTTGTGCCTCTTTTGATATCCCCCAAAATATTTCACTCTTTGGGGGGGAGGGTGTGTAATTACTTCTTACAACTATCAAGGCCAGTTAAGACACTGGAAGCAGACAAACCCAATGCTACAAAATGCGGTAGTTATAAACGATAGGTGGGTCCCTTTCAGACCAACCCCAGTTGCCTCCCGCAGCAGCCGCTTTGCTCTTGGCAGAATGTCCCCGCAGCCCAAGAGCAGCTTCCCCGCCAGCAAGAATCGCCAAGGGCTCCCAGCTATGCCCAACCTGGCATAGTCGGAGCCTCCTCAAGTTCTGGGAGCTGTGATGGCACAGTGGTTAGAAGAATGCAGTACTGCAGACTACTTCTGCTGACTGCCGGCTGCCTGCAGTTTGGAAGATCGAATCTCAGCAGGCTCAAGGTTGACTCAGCCTTGCATCCTTCCGAGGTCGGTAAAACGAGGACCCAGATTGTTGGGGTCCATATGCTGACTGTATAAACCGCTTGGAGACGGCTGTAAAAAGCACTGTGAAGCGGTATATAAGTCTTAAGTGCTATTGCTAGTGCTGGGAAGCCCACCACTCCGTGTGGCGTTTAGGAACGACAAACTCCGGTGTGGTAGCCGGGGATAACTCAAGACCCGACCGCCTTAAATGGTGACCGGTCCCCTCAGCCCCAACCCTCAAGGGCTGAAAGCCGGGCCTGGAGGGAGGTGGGTGGGGCACGGACGGGAAACGGGAGGGGACTCGGAGCGCCTTTTCGCTCAGCGTCCCACTCGGCTTTCCCGGGCGTGGGTTCTTCACGTTTCTCGCTCCGCGATTCCACGCGCCCGGGAAAGCCCGCCTGGCCGGCTGGCTGCTTCTACTTATCATTGCCGGCGGAGGCGGGTGGGCGGGGCGGCTGGCTGGCGGGAGCCACCCAGCAGCCAATGGCGTGGCGGCGCCTTACAGCAGATGGCGTTCGCCGGCGAGCCTGAGCGAGCCTTCCCCGCCGGAGGAGCTTGACACCTCGCGGGGGTCTGTGGCATCGGCGCCGGGCTATGGGTGGGCTGCTGCCAGACCTTCACCTTCCTCCGCCCGGGGAAGCGCGTCCCCGCCTCTCCCGTCGCCAGACCCAGGCGAGTCCGGTAAGTGCTCCAGTCCAGCCCGCTTCGCTTCTGTGCAGGAGCCTCTCAACCTTCGCTCCGTTTGGCGCAGGATGCCAACTTGGGATGGGGAGGGAGAGATGGGTCAGGCGAAGGCTCCCCGGGAAAGCCCCGCTCTTCCTCCCCGTGCTTTTCCCGTCACGCTTTTCCTCCGGAGGTTACCGAGGGATCGGGGCACGGGAAGCGGCAGGCAGGATCGAAGATGCCCGCATCTCCAAGGGTGCCTACCGCCTTACCGGAGAGTAAACCCCCGCTCCCCTTGAAGTCGGCAGGGACTTACTTCGGAAGAGACGAGTGCCGGATTGCGCCGAGCGCCGGCAGACAAACCGGGGAGAGGATTGCGCGTTGTAGGTTATCCCCGGTCTCCGATCCGACTTTTCTTTGAAATGGTATTTCCTTCACCTTTCCTCTTGTTTTGTCTAAAAAAAAATTAAAATTAAAAAAAAAATCCAGCCGTCGTTAACTGAAAATCTAGGGTCGACACGGTCGAATTTGATCCGACCCAAATTGCTGACACGTCCAAAGGATTTCCGTGGCTTCCCAGAAGAATTTGTGTTCTTCGCTCCCTTAAAAAAAAAAAAAAATCACACACACACACACTCCTTGGGATGGTTGTTAATCTGCATTGCGATTGCTTAATCCTCCCATCTCCCCCCCCGCACCGCCCCCCCCCCGGTCCCCTTATTCCTGTCACCGATACAACCCAGAAGTTTGCAGACGACCGCAGTATGCTAGTTCCTTAGTGAGGAACGTGAGAGCAGGTTGGAGGCATAACATTGCAAGGAAATGGTGTAAAAATCTGTGGCGGGTGCTCAGATTTGCAAAGTATCCTGATAGGTTTCAGAAAAGGATGGGTGCAACTAGGGGAGATCTTAAACTGACTTGGGACCGAGCCTTGCAGAAGCCGGAGAAGTGAGCAAATTATTGTAAGGTAGCAAAGGGAAGAAGGTCCTGTAGTCTGAGTAAGTAGCACTGACACCAATGTGACTTGCTTTACAGTAAACATACAGTATATGGCATTCCGTTGGTAGAGAATTTAGAAGGTTTTAATTCAGGTGAGGAGTGGGAGGTTGGAGTTCTCCTTGTTAACATGTTGAAGAATAGATTGTACATGTGACTTTTAAATGAAATTGCACAGTTTAGTAGTGTTTCTGGTCTATACTATACCAGTTATCTTAATATAAAAATACAGCTGTCCTGTTTAGGATTAAGCATCTGGCAAGAAATAAAAGCACAGACCCGCTGATTCTATTTTTCTGTTTTTCCCTTGTTTCAAGTACTTTCCTTTCTTCTTCCACAGTGGTTTTTTTCCCAGAGACTGAAGACTATATTGGTATCATTTCTTTGGAACATATTCTTTAAAATCAGTGGGGCTATGATTTTTTTTTTTTAAAGCTTCACAGGTTGCTGTTCAGATGGAGCTCAGATTTTATTTTATGGAAAGTACAGAAAAGAACTAGCCACAGTTCTGGCATTTTAAAATAAATATTAGACACACGTACGATAAGCCGCTAGGGGTATAACCCTCACCTTGTTTGTGTGTGAGTTGTTTGTATTTATAAGTGATGTCTGGTACTGAATATACAACAGAACCTTTATCTCTGTGTATGATTTGGGGAACTCTCCCCCCCCCATTACTTAATGTCTCAGCAGGTGGCAGCACCTAACTTTCCAGGGCTTGGAAGCTAAGCAAGGGTTAGTATTGGGAGACCACCATCAAAATATCCAGAATATCCAGGGTGAAGGCTAATCTAGACTGGGAAGTTAAAAAAAAAATAATGCAGGTGATGATAAGTCTCTTCTCTGTCTTTGCCAAGGAAACTGCATCTGCGTACTTATCAGGTGTTGAGCTCTACTTTGGGGTGGTGGTGGTATTTCTGCCTTTCTTGGTTCAGTCAGTAGTTGAATGTCAAGATGATGAATTTATGTCTCAGGCAGCAGTGTCAAAGATAGTGCAGGTTTGTTGAGTAACTAGAAGGCAGCTAATCTTCAGGGACACTGCTTTTGCGTTCCACGCTCTCTGTTAGCAATAGCTGCTTCGAGGTGGCTTCAGGAAATAGAGAAAACTTTTTAGCTTCCTAATAAAATCAAGACATTTCATTAAGGGGGCTGTTTTTCAACGTGGAATACTTCTTCTTGGCAGAAAGACAAATTAGTCTTTGGAAGAGAAGAGCACATATTTTGAGTGGCTTTTTTGAAAGTTGCAGTGATTGAATACTTATTCAGGTATCACTTTTCTTTCAGATTTTTGAAATTGTGCAGATAGTGCTTTGCCTGTCTATTAAAAAAAAACCCTCTTCTTTGGTTTGGAGGTTGTTTCTTACATACTAATACTGGATTACTTTTGGATTTGTCTTCTTAGTCTTCTAAAGAATCAGTGGATTATACTGTTCTTACTACTTGTTTAATTTATGGTTTGATCAGTAGTTAAAAAGCCATTAATCTGGAGGTCAACTGGATCATCTTTATGTTCTACTTACCTACTGAGCTTTGAAAAGAAAATCACCAAGTTCAAATGATGAATAATGCTTTTCCTTTGGTAAAAAGCAATTGACAGCAATAGATTTTTGTTTTTTCATATCCTTTCAGCCTTTTAATTCTCTACAACTTTTTTCAATCTGTTGCTTTCCAGATGTGACATATCACAGCTTCCATAATGCTTGGACAGCATATGCATTGGTTTAGGAATGATGAGATTTGTGTTTAAAGATTATTGATGGTACCAATATGGGAAGAATTTGATGTTTCTTTTACAATAATTGCATGGAAGATACAGTGCTTCAAAAAGTTAATATGCTCGTGAAAAAGTCCTTGCTTCAATGAGTTTAATGATTGACAGCACAATCCTGAGCATATTTATTTTAAAGTCAGTGGCATTACAATCATTTCCAAGTGAGAGTGTGTGCTAATAGAATTGTTTTTGACACTTTTTGGAAAAAAAACCCAATTGAATTCAGTGAAATACAAGGGGTGCTGGGCAAAATTATACATAAGTGTTTAGCTTTGCAGTCTAATAATCTTCAATTTTTACACTTACTTACTGTAATTTACCTATCTCATAGCTTAGTTCTATGGATCAAGAAGACTTGCTCTCAAGTAAATGAGTTCAAGATTGTATCTTTGTTGGATCTACTAAATAACAATGCACAGGATTGGACTCTATAGCTATAATTTATAGCATACCAATCTTCTTGGCTCTACAAATGTCTCTTTCATAATAATTCCCAGTAATTCCCATGGTATTTATTCTTGCCATCTTATTTAGTTTGAGAGTAAGCCCATGTAAACTTGGGATTTCTTTTCTGAGCAGTAAATATACATTGGAGATGGCTGTTGTTATATTTCACATAGTTCTGTACTTAGTTTTGGGTTTTGATGATACAACGAGACTTCTTTCCGTTGCATTTAGGATCAGGGTATGGATTTTTAAAAATAGGATATCCTTTTCTGACCTTAATTAAACTTAAACTTGATGAAAAGAGAGATTCTCTGGGTATGTGTAAGTGTGGCTAAAACTATTTCTTCGAAGTACTCTGGCAAATCTGTTCAATAAAAAAAGGTAGATGGAGGCAAAGCCTTTAAAATTCACTGTTGAAGAGCCATCCAAGCAATGCAATAGTATTTAAATCAGTGATGGGAAGGATAACAAGATAGCAATCATAGATAGTAGCAAGAAGCAATCACAAACCATGGATATATACGTGCTTACCATAATAAAATATTCAATATCAAAGATTCAAATAATCATATAACAGCTAACTACAATGCAAAACAAAGTTAAAAGTTTATACCTAACCATATTTGCTTGGAAGGCAGTTTTAAATGGGACAATCTTAAGATTTTATATATATATTTACAAATGAGTGTGACAGTACTGGACCACTCTTCCCTTTAATGTTCTCAAATGCAGTGACCACATTGGCTGCAGAAGATGGCAGAATTACAACTGTATGAACCTTGTCGTAGAGGAAGAAACTGCCTCTCCCCATAGCTAATGTTTCTTCTGTGATAATAACCTTCGATCTCATTTTTTAAACCATCAAGTTTTCCAATCTAGCCCATCCTTTCAAATCCTTTGTGTTCTCATTACTTTTGACTTCCTCTTGTTTTACTCAGGACTGCTTTGATGTACTTTCCTATTTTATAGTGAACGTGGATAGGAAGGTCAAGAGTTGCTTCCCTTCTGGTTTTGAAGGCTGCCCCTCCCACCTAATAGCAAGGATAAGAGGGCTTAACCTTGTCACCCACTCATAAAATAGGAAGTGGCATCTTCATAAGGACTGAATCTTGCAAGGAGTCACCCACAGTACTGCTTCCAAGGAAGCCTTTTAGAAATCCAGGAGAGCTGCCCAGGGCTGCCAAATGAGCTGTCAATCATTGTTAACTTGGTGAGACAGGGAGAAAAATGACTGGAGTTTAAGCTCTGGAGCTTAGACTTATCTAAAGGCTTTGACTTCTTTGTACCACAGAGGACAAATTATCTGTACATGGCTTCATTTTTGTCTGCAGTAGAGTCTGACTTAGCCAAGTCATATCCAATAGCCTTCTGCTGAGTAAGCCTATTCCCTAATAATGGGTTAAGTGTCTGAAGCATCAAGATTTATTGTCAAGCTCTGCTGTGAAGCTTAGACATATTGGATCCAATAATGTAGATGGCTCAATTATGAGAGGAATGTGTAGTTCAACCCCATGTATCTGCTGAAAAGTAAAAGAGTTACCCTGTGGTAAGATGGGTGGCCAATAAACTTTACAAATAACATAAATAAAAAATAAAAACATTATTTTTGACTGAAGTAAGGCTTATTCTCAGGGATGAGTGTGTAAGCCTATAGCATTGGAGCTTGCTATAGGAATACCAGTAGTACTCGGTTAATGATGCTAATTGTGACTGGAAATTCTGCTGTTAAGCAATGATGAGAGTCCCGACTGCTGTCATAAAGTGAGGAACACATGGGTCATTAAGCGAGGACCTTAGATGACTCTCACTTCTGTCCACCTTTCTTGTGGACTTTGCTTGGCGGCAAAAAAAAAGATTGCAAATTGCAATGCTGTTATATGAGATCTGGTCATAACTACTATTCTTTTAGCGCTGCTTTAGGTTTGAATGGTTGCTGAACAAGTGGTCCTTAAACGAGGACACTTGTAAGCACGTTTAAGACACCATGGCTGCTGCTCTGTTTGGAAAATATATCTTCTTTCTCCTTGAAGAAAAACTCTGAGAACTGCTCACAATCCATAAAGTATAATTGGATTATGACAAATAAAGAGGTTTTAATAGTGTTGTATTAATATTTTTAATCAATTTTTTGATTTTATATTACAAATACATATCAATGCGTGAACAGTGTGACATCTGGGTGCCATACATTTCAGTACAAATTAAATAATATTATTAATCATAGTTATCACTTTATTATCCTTTATTATCACTTTATTGGACCCGTGTCCTTCCTGGTTAGTACTGGCTTCCCGGGAAGTGACACGAGGCTGGCTCCAGGGGATTATAAACGCTTCGCTGGGTGAGGGTGACTTTCCCGCCGCCTTGAAAGAGGCGGTGGTGAGGCCTCTCCTCAAGAAGCCTTCCCTGGACCCGGCAATGTTGGTAAATTATCGTCCGGTCTCCAACCTTCGCTTTGTTGCGAAGGTTGTTGAGAGTGTGGTCGCGCAACAGCTCCCCCAGCACCTGGATGAAACGACGTATCTGGATCTGTTCCAGTCGGGCTTCAGGCCCGGGTACAGCACGGAAACGGCATTGGTCGTGTTGGTTGATGATCTCTGGAGGGCTCGGGACAGGGGGTGCTCCTCTGTCCTGGTCCTGTTAGATCTCTCAGCGGCTTTTGATACCATCGACCATGGTATCATGCTGCACCGGTTGGAAGAGTTGGGGGTGGGAGGCACTGTGTTGCGGTGGTTCTAGGGAAGTGGGGAAGACAGCGGTCAGGAAAGGGTTATCTGCTCCTAATCCAGCGAAGATCGGGTCAGGAAGTTGAAAGCTCCTCCTCCTGTTGCTTCCCCAGCTTTCTGACTCGATCTGTGCTGGATCGGACGCATATAGCCTTTCTCCTGCCCTTGCAGTCTTAAATTTGATTTTAATTTGATCTCTTGATTTCTAAATTTTCCTGAGTAATTGAGGTGCACAGCGAGAAGGGCTGCTCTGGTCCAACTCCGCTGTGACCGCTTGCGGTCTTTGGGGATTGAGACCCCCTGGCTGGGTCTCTCCCAATTGGCGCGAACGGTTCACGCCCGATTCCGCCGCTGAGAGCCTCCTCGTGGAGTCGAGGCTCTCTGCCTCTTTCTAGCGGCTGCCTGCTTTAATTTCCGGCGAGGCGACTTCTTCCTCGCCGAAGGCACCTCTCGGCGGTTTAAATCGCCGCCGCTTGCAGCCGCTTTGTGCCCGCTGCCGCCCTTGAGCCGCTCAGCCTCCGGCCGCCCGTTATCGCCCACGCTCGCCGCTGGAACCTTCCCGGCTCCAAATTGACGGAGCGAAGAAGCGGTATTGTAAAACAGGCATTTGTTATTACTTGGGGCCTTATTCTCTTGACTTTGGACGGCAATTGGGGTGCTATTCATAGCGGCCGCCATTTTATCACTCGGCCTCCACTGTACCTTGCCTTAACGGCCGCCATTTTGGTTTTACCTCGTGGCAGTAGAGGCCTAGTCTTCTCAGCATGACATCACGTACATCTAAGGCGAGTAAGTGCCAGGCCTCTGAGGACCCGGCTCCCGGCCCCTCATCAGCTGAGCCACCAAAAAAATCGAAGAAATCCCAGGCCTCTAGGGAGGAAAAGAAGGCGGCAGCCAGGGCCAAAGAGGAGCTTCGCCTGCACCAGGCGATTGAACGCTCCATACAGAAGGCCATCAAAGAGGCTTCTGTTAGAGAGGCCCCAATCCATCAAGGGGCAACGGCCAATCTGACCCCTCTGGCCCCCCAGGCCCCTGTGGCCTTTCCACCTGAGCCAACGGAGGCTCCGGCCCAGGAATCACGCCCTTTATCTCCGGATGGGGGTCAACCGCCGGCCCTTCCTCAAGGGCAGATTTGTGAAGCCCTCTTTGGAGCACAGCCAGATACTCCTCCCCAGGGCCAGGCCCCAGCCTCTTCTAATCCCGGGGGGGTTGCACCATCTAATTTGGGGAGCAATGTACCACCGGGACCCTCGATTACCCCTGAAACCCGGGCTTTCATTCAATCCGCTATCCAAAAGGGGGTTCAGGCTGAATTAATAAAGCTACGCAGAACATCCTCCTGGGTGGCCGACTCTGCTTGTTCGAATCTGGACATTGAGGGTTCCCTTTTGCAAGAGGGCCAGGATCCCCCTGTAATTGATGCCACTTCAGGGGTGCCATCTGAGCATCCATCTTACCATGATGAGGATGCTAGGGAGAGGGAACTCTCTGATGATGAGGACCTCGCCCCTGATCAGCCATCCTTCATAGGCTTATTTAAGCCTCACCTTTTTAGGTCCCTCTTACATAAAGCCAAGTTGACTACCCGCCTGGGTACCCCTCAGGCCGTCCCTCCTGCTAGCGGGGACAATCAGGGCTCTGTTCCCCTATTTGAGGTCCCAGAGATTGAAACTGAGGAGATTCCGGGTCCTAAGCTTTTTAGAGACGTCCTTAAGAAACAATGGTCAGCGCCTGCTTTGGGACCTAATCCTAATCAGCTTGACAGGCGCTTTTATAACATGGCCCCAGAGTTGGCTTCCCTCCTCCAACTCCCGACTGTGGACCCTCCGGTAGCAGCCCTTCCGGCACCCTCTAATGCTACTGGCCCTCCTGAGGAAAACCTCCGGCCGGAGGACAAACGGCTGGAACAGTCACTAGTTAAATCTCATTTGGCTTCGGCCTGGGCAGCTAAGTCTGCTATGGCCTCGTCGTTTTTTAATAGGGCGTCCATTTTATGGATTCGACAACTGCAGGATAGGCTTCCAGTGTCGGATTCCAGGACCCATCAGGACCTTAACAAAATCTTAGCGGCCCTGGAATTTTCCGCCGACTCGACGCTTAATGCGTCCCGTTTCTCAGCTAAGGCAATTGGATCAGCCATAACATCCCGGCGATTGCTCTGGCTGCGGAATTGGCAGGCAGATGCCAAGTCAAAGTGGCGCCTTGCTTCTGCAGCCTTTGAGGGCCCCCTCCTATTCGGGGCACCATTAGAACCTCTCTTAATTGAAACGAGAGACAAGAAACGTATCCTTGCTCCAGTCTCGAGGCGTTCTGAACATCGCCCTCCCCCGGCTAATTTTCGCTCCTTTCGGCAGCCTGAGTTTCCCTATTCGGGGGGTAGGTTTCCCAGGGCCTCCTTTCCCCGTCCCCGGATCCCAGATCACCAGGGATACCAGAATCAAAGGGGATTCTCCAGACGTCCCCCCCGGGGCCCCCGGGGTCGTCCCTTCCGCAGGTCCAGATAATTCCCCCTCCTCTCCTCCCATTGGGGGCCGCCTGGCTCTTTTTGCCAGCCAGTGGGAGAGTTCTTCCTCTGATGCTTGGGTCCGGGAGACGGTTAGGTGGGGCCTCTCCCTCGAATTCCTCTCCGCTCCTCCCGAAAGGTTTCTGCGATGCCCTATTTCTCGGGATCGCGAGAAACGGCTCCTGCTGGCCTCGGCTATCAAACATCTCCTTGACATTCGGGCAATCGAGCCGGTGCCGCAGGAGCAGCAGGGACAGGGCTTTTATTCCCGCCTGTTCCTCGTTCAGAAATCTTCGGGGGGTTGGAGGGCAATTCTGGATCTTAAGTCCTTGAACCGCTGGATTCCCTACCGGCGGTTCAAAATGCAGTCCCTTTCCTCAATCCTAGACAGCATTAGGGTCGGGGACTTCCTCACGTCAATTGACTTGACTGAGGCCTACCTGCATGTCCCTATTCATCCGGCATATGTCAAATTTCTTCGGTTTTGCCATGCGGGTCGCCATTACCAGTACCGCGCCCTTCCATTCGGCCTTTCCTCGGCTCCCCGAGTGTTCACTAAATTGATGGCCGCCGTTGCGGCCCACCTTCGAGCTCTTCCGATTCGGATTCTCTGTTATCTAGACGACCTCCTCATCCTGTCGAGCTCGGAGGATAGGGCGCTTCAGGATTTGGACACCACCCTCCGGATCCTGACGGCTCATGGTTTCTCCATCAATAGGGCCAAGAGCCATCTGGTACCTACGACCCGGATTCAACACCTAGGGGCTATCATCGATACGGTTGAGAGCAGGGTCTTCCTTTCCGAGGAGCGACTGTCCAGCTTGCGGTCTCTGGTCAGTTCGGTCTCTCAGGGAGCCCCCGTTCCCTTGGCGACCCTTTCCCAGCTCCTCGGGAAAATGGTCTCGTGCATCGGCATTGTGCCATGGGCTCGTCTCCACTGCAGGGCTCTGCAGTGGTTTCTTCTCCCGTATCAGAAGTCCCACCATTCGGCTTCTTCTCAAATTGTTCACCTTAACCCCTCCATCCTTCAGTCCCTCCGTTGGTGGTCCTCCAGGTCCCTGTTCAAGGGGAGGGAGTTCAGGGAGCCCAATCCAGTCGTCCTGACAACGGACGCCAGTCTTCTGGGCTGGGGGGCCCACGTTCACTCACATATGGCCCAGGGCTCCTGGACCTCGGAGGACAGATCGCACGACATAAACTGGCTGGAGCTCCGGGCCATTTTTCTGGCCCTCAGGGTTTTCAAGGACATCGTCAAGGACCGACACGTAATTGTCTGGATGGACAACGTGGCAGCCAAGGCCAATGTCAATCGCCTCGGGGGGACTCGGTCCCGCCCTCTCATGGACGAAGCGGAATGCTTGGGGACCTGGGCGGAGACCAACTTGCGATCCCTGCGAGCAGTCCACATCTCCGGGCTAGTCAACACCCAGGCCGACTGGCTGAGCCGCTCCATGCTGGACCACGGCGAGTGGCGCCTCGACCCGAGCCTCTTCCAATGGATCACACGTCGCTTCGGGGATCCGGCTGTGGACTTGTTCGCAACAAGGGACAATCGCCAGACACCTCGCTTCGTCTCCAGGTTTCCGGACCCGATGGCAGAGGCCACGGACGCGCTCCTGAGCAGGTGGCCCAAGGGCCTTCTCTATGCCTTTCCTCCCCTTCCCCTTCTATCCAGGGTCGTCCGGAAGCTTCTAGAGGAACAGGCAGAGCTGATTCTCATCGCTCCCTATTGGCCCCGTCGGCCCTGGTTTGCCGACCTTCAGGCTCTGTCGATTCGCCCTCCGTGGCGTCTTCCCTCCGCCGACGTCATCCTGCATCAGGGCTCGCTCCGCCATCCGGACGCCTCCTGGCTACAACTGACCGCATGGCGGTTGAGCGCCAGCTTCTGATGGAGTCTCTCCTGCCCGACGACGTGATTGACACCATCTCGGCGGCACGTCGCCCGGCCACGGTACGCATCTATGCAGCTACATGGCGCTCCTTCGCGGAATGGTGTACGCCTCAAGGTATCGACCCGAAGCAGGCTTCTACTAAACAGGTACTTATCTTCCTTCAGAAGGGGTTAGCCGCCGGCCTCTCGCCTAACACATTACGCAGGCAAGTAGCCGCTTTGTCGTCCATTCTCTGTTTGGGGTCCCGTAATTCTCTGGCTCAACGTCCTCTGATTCGCTTGTTCCTCAAAGGGGCCTCCAACCTTCGGCCTCCCCCTGTACACCGCTACCCTACCTGGGATCTTCCAAAGGTGTTAAACGCTCTCACGCGGGAGCCCTTTGAACCTATTCGTTCTGTTTCCTTACGGTTTCTCTCCTGTAAGGTATCCTTTTTGGTTGCAATCACCTCCGCCAGGCGGATTTCGGAGTTGGCAGCCCTCTCCATGAGGGCTGATCTCTGTATTTTTCACCCGGACAGGGTGGTTCTTCGCCTGGACCCTACCTTTTTGCCAAAGGTTAACTCCCTATTTCATAGGTCCCAGGAATTAATTCTCCCAGACTTTTGCCCCCACCCGTCCCACCCTAGGGAACGGGTTTGGCACTCCCTGGATGTTCGCCGTGCGCTCCGCATCTACCTTAGGCGGACTTCCTCGTTCCGTAGGTCGGAGGCGCTTTTCGTCTCTTTCCAACCGTCCACTCTGGGCCTTAAGGTCTCTTCTCACACTGTAGGTCGGTGGCTCCGTGCCACCATTGCTTCATGCTACGAGGCCTCTTCTACTCTGGCCCCTAGGCGCGTCACTGCCCATTCCACCCTCAGTGCCGCCACTTCGGCAGCTTGGGCTACTCAAGCTTCCCTGTTAGACATCTGCCGGGCCGCCACTTGGGCGTCCCCTACTCCCTTTATCCGACACTATAGATTCGATACCTTCGCTTCGGCAGAGGTGGCATTCGGCCGTCGAGTTCTTCAACAGGTGTGTGCGGACCAGGCCTCCACGTCCCGGGCGGGTCCCTCCCTGTAGTCCTCGGGCTTTGGCATGTCCCTTTCCTGACCGCTGTCTTCCCCACTTCCCTAGAATGGGCGTTGACTTACCTGAACGCCCCTTCTGGGGACTGGGAAGACAGCAGTCAGCCCCGCCTCTTTTCCCGCCGGTTCGTTTCGGCCCGGCCATCCTTTTCTCAATCTTCTCTAGGTGGGCTATTGCGTCATCAGGAAGACATCACATCCTCGTCCGAAAGCTGGAGAAGCAACAGGAGGAGGAGCTTTCAACTTCCTGACCCGATCTTCGCTGGATTAGGAGCAGATAACCCTTTCCTGACCGCTGTCTTCCCAGTCCCCAGAAGGGGCGTTCAGGTAAGTCAACGCCCATTCTCCTCCTTTCTCTCTGACCGGTCGCAGTCTGTGTTGACAGGGGGACAGAGGTCGACCCCGAGGCCCCTCATATGTGGGGTGCCGCAAGGGTCGGTCCTCTCGCCTCTCCTGATCAACATTTATGTGAAGCCGCTGGGCGAGATCATCCGTGGTTTCGGGGTGGAGTACCATCAGTACGCTGACACCCAGCTGTACATCTCCACCCCGGATCACCCCAACGATGCCCTTGAAGTGATGTCCCGGTGCCTGGAGGCCGTACGGATCTGGATGGGGAGGAACAGGCTCAGGCTCAACCCATCTAAGACCAAATGGCTGTGGTTTCCGACGTCCCGATATAGTCAGTTGACGCAATCACTGACTATTGGGGGCGAATCATTGGCCCCCACGGAGAGGGCTCGCAACTTGGGCGTCCTCCTGGATTCACGGCTGTCTTTAGAAGAGCACTTGATGGCCATGACCGGGAGGATTTTTCATCAGGTTCGCCTGATTCGCCAGTTGCGTCCCTTTCTGGATCGGGACTCGTTATGCACGATCACTCATGCCCTTGTCACCTCCCGCCTGGACTATTGCAACACTCTCTACATGGGGCTCCCCTTGAGGAGCACCCAGAGGCTCCAACTGGCACAGAGTGCGGCCGCGCGGGTGGTAATGGGAGCGACATGGCGTTCCCATGTAACACCCCTCCTGCGCAAGCTGCACTGGCTCCCGGTGGTCTTCCGGGTGCACTTCAAGGTTCTGGTTACCACCTTTAAAGCGCTCCATGGCTTAGGCCCTGGGTACTTGCGGGACTGCCTACTACCACCAATAGCCTCCCACCAGCTGGTACGCTCCCATAGAGAGGGGCTCCTCCGGGTGCCGTCAGCCAAACAATGCCGACTGGCGGCCCCCAGGGAGAGAGCCTTCTCTGTGGGGGTACCTACTATCTGGAACGAGCTCCCCCCAGAGATACGGAAGATCCCGGATCTGCGCACCTTCCGCCGCGCCTTTAAAGACCTTACTATTTCACCAGGCCGGCCTGGCCTAATTTTCCCCCTCTTTTATAAAAGATTTTTAAAATTTTAAATATCTTTTAGTATTTTATATATTCAATTTTAAATTGGTTTTAAAAGTTTGGGGTTTTAAATTTGTCGGGGCCAAAATTATTTAATTTGATTTTATTCTATTTTAAATTTTGTGTGTATGTGTTTTTATTGTTTGGCTGTGCACCGCCCTGAGTCCTTCGGGAGTAGGGCGGTATAGAAATCTAATAAAATAAATAAATAAATAAATTATCAATAGTAATACACATTTATATCAAATTATAATCTTTCATTACTTCATATTGTTTAAACATACATAATACTACCGCTGTTCAATCTCTAAGCCTCTCTCTTATCATTACACTTATCGTATAAAAATGTGTATACTAATATTTCCCCTTCTTCTTATTTCTATCTTATTTCTAATTTATATTCAAAGACGTTCCCTTTTTACAATATTATTCTTCATTATTTCATTGTTCGATATTTAAATATGCAATTTTAATACCAATCACAATATTATTTAAGCATACAAATTAATTCTATTCATTTTCTTTATATTCATCCAATCTATATGATTCCACCATTAATACACCTGTTTATACCAGTTTTAAAATATGTTCTTTCATCGTTTTATTAGCCATTATTTATTCTTCATTATTTCATTATTCAATATTTCAATATATTATTCTGATGCCAATCACAATATTATTTAAACATACAAAATAACTCTGTTCATATTCTTGCTTTCATCCAATCTTTATGATTCTAGTATTAATACACATGTTTATATTAAAATATGTTCTTTTCATTATTTAATTGCTCAGTGTTTATCAATCACATTATTGTTTAAGCTTGTCTATTCTAATTTCTCCTTATGTCACCATTTTAAAAAAAGGAAAGAAAACAAAAAAATATATTTTTCCTCCTTCTCTTTCTTCTTTTTCCTATCTGCCTTCTGTCCATCATCTCTTGCCCACATCAATACTTTAATTCTTACTCTTTTTTTAACTTGCCTCCCATATTCTATTAAATCTTTATCTCTGTCTGTATCTGTGTCTACATCCTGTCTAGTCAATCTAAGTGCTTCTCCCATCCCTACCCTTTTCCATTGTCTAGCTTTAAAGTTATCAGCCCTAACCCCTGTCTCCCTTCCCAAAGTATCTTCCTGCTCCTCCCATTCTCTTTTCAGATCTCTTGACATATTTTCCCCCTGATTAGATTCATCAAACATTATTAATTTTATTAATGACTCCTCATTATCTTTTTTCTGTTGATTTCTCAATTCTGTTTTTCCCTATATTCCTTCTGCTAGCTCCTTACTTTCCTGGGCATCTTGTTCATTACTCATTGTCCTTTCTTTGATGTTTTCCAATTTTTGATCTATGCTGTCCATTAATTCCATCATCGCTTTATGCTCTTGCTGTATAATATCCTTTATGCTTTGAAACATCAAATCCATCTCGATCAAAGTTCTGCTCGTTTGCTCCTTCTGTTGCTCTTATCTTGTTTTAATAAATGCCACTTTTAGTCAATAGCCCAAGAACCATTTATTCCAACCTGAGGTTACTCTTCAAAGTATCCGCTGATCACATTCTTTATATAAATAAATAATCAGGTCCATTTATATAGTCCAGGGAGTTATCCAAGCCTCTTTGAGTCACCTTTCTAGATTCAGTCAAAAACCTTAACATTCAGGGGTCACTATAATTAAATGTCTTCCTTGTTCTCATGTTTTAATCTCCAGTGGTCATAGGGTAGATGTATATAGTCCAGTAAATATTTTTGCAGTCCTTTAAATGGGTATTCCCAGGCTTGTATATTTTCCTTTGATCAGCAGGTGGCACTCTTAAGTTAATTTTCACTATTACTAAAAATTGATTTTAATTATTTTAAATTGTAATTCAATTATAGAACCAATGTTAATTTTTAAATCCATAGTTCCAATATTTTATTTTAAATTGCCTTCCCAATGTCCGTCTTCCCAATTTGAAAATCCAATTTCCTGTGTTTTTAAAGAAAAAAAAAGGTTTTTTCCCCCTCTCTTTAATCCTTTCCTTCCAGTCTGGGAAATTTCTCAAAGTGTCTGATTGCCACTTTCAATAGTTCTGAGTAAAATCCCATTTCTCTTTTGGGGGGTAACTTTTGGGTAAAAAAAATCTTCTCATCCAGTTCCACGCTGTTCACCAAAATCCACTTCAGCTCATAGCTTAGGTGGTCATCAGCTGTCCCAGTTTTGTGGCAGCCATCTTAGGCTGTCTCTTCTCCTTGTCTTGGCTGAGAGGGAAAGTAAACCCCAGGTCAAGCAGGAGAGGTGCAACTCTCTGAGACCTCACAGGGTGTCCCTCTTTGCTTCACTGCCACTCCAAGGCAGCTTTGGCTTCTTTCGGAGCCCACCAACGGGGAGAACTCAGCACGGAAGTGCAGACATCCGCTCTCCCTGTCCGATCTTGATGTGACGTCAGCCGGAAGTCCATAGTGTGCGTTGTATTAATATTGTGCTATATTCAACTTCCCTATAGATATAGATATATGTGATGAAAATGTGAGGTTTAATTCAGTGGGGGAAACCCATCGTATGTGTATCCACGCAATTTTGTTTCCATTTTGGATATTTTATAAAATAGCCTTTTCTGAATTTCAGTCTATGCCTACAATTGATGTTGCTAAATTTAACAGGCATGCCTGGCTAAGCAGAGATATGCTGATCTGAATAGAAGCCTCTCAATGCATTCAGATGTGAGGCTAACGCTGCTGATTGGATGATTAAAACCCCATTGAAGTTGATAGGATTGAAGGGGTTTAACTGTGCATAGGGCTGTAACCTCCATTTGTATTTTTTGGCACACCATTTTAGTACTCATTTTTCCCCCCAGTGCTGTACCTGGAGGACTAGACAGATGCTAGCTGCTGTGCTCCATATGTATCCATTATGGTAGGCTGCTAACTTGTGCCCTGGAGTCATGTTCCATCCTCCTTCATTACATTTGGATCAGGAAGAGCATTCAAACAAGTTTGATGCGTTGTAGCTGTTGCTTGCAAGATGCTGTTTGCATACAATTTTTCTCCCCTTTACAGTTCTGGCTATGATTCTTTTTCTGATCTGTTTTTTTAAATAATTATTGAATTTTTAAAATATTTTTTTAGATAATCTGAGGAAACCTTTTCTATAGTGTCAACTGCTATAAATACAAAGAGCTGCATGCCACTTTATGAAATATTTTTGTGGTGTTTAGACTCATGTTGTTGTTTTGTTATATCACTGAGGCTTACAGTAGGAGTCAGAAGCTGATTTCTTGAACCCCTTGAGGAATTCAGAGACTATAGAGCTCTCCTTCTCTTTTGGTAGACTCCCATTCTTTAACAATTCTCCAAATCCACACAGAATTTTGAAGTGCTGTGCTATGTTCTAATCGTGCCATAATAATCTCTGTCAGTGAAATAAATACTAATAGCTTGTACTGGGAGCCTAACCACATTCTAAGCTATTGTTTGCTTTAAGTATGTTATACGAAGTAAATAAGGATTCATACTGCAGGCTAAATTGAACTAAGCAAAACACATTAGCACAATGTTTGAACCCAGTCATTACCACTTGTGATGGCAAATGAATATCCATGCCAGATGTTCAACAGCAACTTAATCTGTTCTCCGATGAGTCAACCAGGGTGGTGGAAGGATCTGTCTAACCCCACTTTGCCTTCAGTTGCCCACTTTCTGAAAAAGGGAAAAAAAGGGACAAATAACCCTGTCCTGCTGTATTTTAAATATAGCCGGCTCATTCTCCAGCCTGGCAAATTTCTTCATAGCCTTTGGGGAAGAGGTGGGATAAATCCCCTACGTGACCTTAATTATCAGCAGGAAATAATGTGTGTGATAAATATTTACCTACGTTAATTGTTGCAGTTGTGAAATAGTTACATATACAGTGTGTTATCACAGCACTTTCCATAGGTCCTGTTTTCCCTCTTTTCTTTCTATGAAATAATTTCTAATTATCATATTCACTCTTATTCAGAGATAAGACGACTCAAAGAAATAGATAAAAGGGCAATATAATCACAGCCACAAAACTATAGAGTTCTTACAAATGGAATCAAAGCCAAATGGGTGAAATAGTTTTTATGTTTGAAAAAACTTTGTATGGGACAGATGCAGGGATAGGTTCTACTTATCTTTACTACCGGTTTGCAACTGGGCCGCATGTGTGTGTGAGCGAAGTGAGTGCGCGCATGAGCTTCTGCACATGTGCCGAAGCGTCCTGATGACGTTGGGGTTGGTGGGCGGAGCCTCCTGCCAGTTTTACTACCGGTTCTATAGAACTTGGCCGAACCGGGGCAACCCACCATTGGACAGATGGTCTGAGAAGTGAATGGGAAACACAAAAGTTTCCTCATTCATATATAGACTGATAACACAATTAACCATCCCAGGAAATGATTTTAAGAATCATGTTACCCAATCTTCTTGGGTAATTTTTTTTTATTAAGTCTCCCCGGATATGGTTGTCATCTGGTTTTAAGAGCAGATGACTTTTTAAATGGATTAGTTCCGTGGTGTCAACATAATCTTGCATTACTTTTTAATTTATATATGAAGTTTGGTATCAGTACAGGTAGTCCTCGATATACAACCATTTGTTTAGTGACCGTTCAAACTTACAGCAACACTGAAAAAAAGTGAGTTATGATGATGTATTTATGATTGTTGCAATGTCCCAGGATCATGTGATCATTTTTTGTGACCTTCTGACAAACAAAGTCAATGGGGAAGCCAGATTCATTTCAGAACTGTGTTACTAAGTTAATAACTTGCAGTGATTCATTTAGCAACTGTAAAAGAAAGGTAATAATATGTGACAAAATTCACTTAACAATGGTTTTGCTTAGCAATGGAAATTTGGGGCTCAATTATGGCTGTAAACTGAGGATTCCTTGCACCTAGTTTTGGGGGTATCTGCTTTGAGATGGATCTTTCTATCTCATGCTGAATTGGCGGTTTAGGGTCCTCCCTCCAAGAGATGGGAAGGGGAATCTGAAGGAAGATCTTCTCAGTGGTTGTCCTATTTTTATGGAACAGCTTCCGCTCAGAAGCCTGGATGGGGCTCTTTGTTGTTGTCCTTTAGGACAGGTGTCGCCAACCTTGGTAACTTTAAGACTTTTGGACTTCCAGGTTTGCTGGCTGAGGAATTCTGGGAGTTGAAGTCCACAAGTCTTAAAGTTGCCATGGTTGGAGACACCTGCTTTAGGAGGTCACAAAAGACAATTTTGTGGAGGTTGAATTGTTCGCACATTGGATATATTTTATGGATGTGGATGTTGGTTTATTTTTTTGCAATTGGTTAGGGTTTAGGGTTAATTGGTTGCTTTATTTGGAACTGTATTTTAATGTGTAAATCTCTTACTCCTGATTAAATCTTTACTTTACTTTACTTTTATTTGATTTATATACCGCCCTACTCCCAAAGGACTCGGGGCGGTGAACAGCCAACAATAAAATACATACATACAAAATTTAAAAAGCAGAGATAAAATCGAATTAAATAGTTTGGCCCAGACAGATTTAAAACTCCAATCAATTTAAAACAAATTTAAACTTTGAATATTAAAAAATCTTATCTTTAAATGGTTTTATAGAATTTTATTGCAAAGTTATGGTTTATATTTGACTTAACGTTGTTTCAGTACGGAGATATATAAATGCTTGAATAAATATAGTGCCGAATAATGCTTATTGAAGATAGATTGGGTAGGTTTAAGGCAGTAGATAAGGACATATTCAGTGCCTGGTATAAATCCAGCTGGTAAATTATGTTTAGTATTAAAACAAGCATTAGACCGGCACTAATCTATATTGGAGTTGTCTTATTGAGATACAAACTTAGCTTGCTCAATGCTCTACTGTGAATTACTGCATCATCATCATCCAAACCAGACCATGATTCAGACTGTGGTTTAAGGACTCCTTTTTTACCCCTGCCTATAAACATGGATTTTGACTTGGTTTCTTTAATTATGGTCCAGCATGTCATCTGAGCCTAGACAAATGGCTGTTTTATTGTTAAGAAGCCGCTATCCTTCAGGGAATAAAACAGTAGAGACCATAACATGGAGCTTTTCTTGGAGAGCACCTCTGCTACTCCCAATATTTTTTTGCTGTGGACATGTAGCATAGTCCTTTCTAAAAATAAAAAAGTCTATAAAAGGATTGGTTTTCCCCTAGCTCGCAGGAGGCAATGTGTGTCTAATTTTTAAATCAATTTCCTAGCCTCTGTCAATGTGATTGGGATTCTACCTGTAGAAGGAAGGAATACGCTGAGCTCTTATTGTTGTTTCAGATGTTGTCTTGGACATGCACTATCTCCAAATCTCTCACTCCTGGTTAACAGTAGGACATCCTCCTGGATGTGCACAAGTTAGCTTGAATGTCTTCATCATGGAGGAAGTAATCATATGGATGGCTGGGGAGACATTTTGGGAACATAGGCAGATTGCAGACATGATCTTTGCGTTCTTGGTATCATATTAAAAAGTCTTACCATGTAAAATGGCTTGAATTATTCTTCAGACATAGTTACATTCACACGTAATCCATTTCCTATATATACTGTAGCTTTATCATAAGGCACAATAATACATTATATTATTTGGGTACTGTGTACCCAAATGGGTATCTATACAGTGTTAATTATGAGCACTATGATGTTAACAATGTAAACCTTTAAAGATAAGGCAGAAAAAAAGTTTATAACGATATAATTTTATTTCCCATTTCTAAAAAAGGGGGAAGCCAAAATATAGATTTGAGTAGAGCCAAAACAGAGGGACAGCTTGGTGCAATGGTTAAGGCACCATGCTAGAAACGCGGAGACCATCAGTCTTATTCCTGCCATAGGCAGAGAGCCAGTTGGTTTTATTTATTTTATTTTATTTTATTTCAAATTTATATACCACACCTTCTCCCAAGGGACTCAGGGCGGTGTACAGCCAGATAAAAACATACAATACAAGCATTAAGACCAATTAAAAGAATATATATTAATTTGGCCCCAGTTTAAAATGACAAACCAATTAAAAATTAAAAATTTAAAAATATGTTAAGACAGCCCGGCTTGATGAAAAAAGAAAGTTTTAAGGGCACGGCGGAAGGCACCGAGGTCTGGTTGACCTTGGGTCGGTCATTCTCCCTCAGCCTTAGGAAGCAAGCAGTGGCAAACAGTGGTGGGTTCCACTTACCTTTGCTACCGGTTTGCAACTGTGATCGCACATGCACAATGCTCCTGCACAGACCATCTGTGATGACATCTGGGCAGGTGGGTGGAGCCTCCCACCGCTGCTAGCGGTTCACGGGAACCGGGGCGAACCGCTAGAAACCCACCACTGGTGGCAAACCATATCCAAAAGTATTGCTAAGCAAATTTGGTTACAAGCCCAGGCAGTTACCAGGAGTCCACACTGATCCAATGGTATACACATACAAACACACATGCATGCGCACACGTGCGGTGCGTGCACGTGCACATGCACATACACAGTAAAAGTAAGTGGGAAACTATTGGGAAGGCAGTGGAACAAAGATTTGACATACACAGTGTAATCATTTTCATGCCTCTGCCTTCTAAGTGGTTTAGTTTCTGTAGAAGGTCTCCATTCGTTGTGGGTTTGTAGAGATTAGAGCTGTGGACATGGAAGCCACCTGTGCCAATCTGCACTTGGAAGTAGTTGCAGTATGAAGCAGCTGCGAAAGATGAAAATGAAGATAGAAAAAAAGGGAATTAATAGAGAGTTGGGAGCCGACTGAACGCAGATTTAGATCTGCTTTAAAAACCCTTTTAATTGGAATGGATGAGCGATCCAAATTCCCTTTTTGACTGTGGCTATAGAAGCTTTTGCTTCTTTATGAAACGCACTGGGTCCTTTTCATCAAGCTATAAGCTTTTCTTTCTCTGTTCCTAAAATAACACAGCAATATTTGGTGGGGTAAATAAAACCAGCAATGCCAGCAATATTTGCGCGGGGGGGGGGGGGGGGGGTGTTAAATAAAACATTGGAAGGAAAATGCAGCACTTTTGAGAGGTTGCAACTACCCTCCAGTGGTTGCTTTGTATGTTGCTTTGGGAAAGCTATGAATCTTGAGAAAAGAGGGGAGGTTTTCAGAGGGGCTCTGTCCGTTCAGTCAATTGTAGATTGTTCCCCGAAATGCTCGCAAACAGCCACTTCTGAGCCCCCCCCCCGGGAACGGATTTATCTGAGAACTAGAATGGACGTGATCAATGTTCATTTTTAAATAAGTATGTGTATATTTTCTGCCTGTTTTTGCTCATCTTGCAGTATGAAAAGCAGAATAGTTCCCTTGAGAAAGGTAGTTTAATGCTAGAAATATTGACTAAGGGAATAATTTCAAAATAGCATTTTTTTAAAAAAAAAAAAAAAACCCTAAGTAAATGATTTAGTTATATGACTGCAAATCGTTAAAAGGAAAAAAAAAAAAAGGAAAAAAAAAGCATATGAGGATAAACACCCATACGACCGTACTCATTTTAGGCCAAGGTGAAACAGGAGGGATGTGTTCTAATTTTGTAAATGCAGCTCTCAGATTCACCCTTTTTAAGTATCTGATCCCAGATGCATTATTTGTATAATAGATAATACATATAAACTAATAGGGCTGGATTCAAAGGCAAAAAATGGTTCTTTGGAGCACACCTGGGCAGGCCTGCCGCATCTGTTTGCAACATTTAAGCCAAACTCACTTTTTTGGAGATCACAGTGCAGCAGCTGAGGGCGGCCACTTGAACCTGGGAAGAGGTCCAGAGACTTCCAGGAGATGCAGATTGCTGTCCCACCTGGTACCCAGCACACTGTTTTGCCCTTGAATCTAAATTACTGCCCGACCTTATATAGTCCTCAACTTACGAACGGTCGCTAAGCAACCATTCAGAGTTCTGATGGACCTATCTGGGGAGGGGGTACTTATAATGCAGATTTGAAGTTGTCATGGTTGCTTCCTCGCAGTCATGTGACTGCACTTCAGGTGCTCGACAATCAGGCTGACGTTTGCAGCTCCCTGTGCAATCATGTGACTGCATTTTATGAAGATTTTGCAAAACAAATGGCATTTACTTCTAGTTTTCGGCAAAACTGTGCCCATAGTGAACTGTTGGTTCGCTTAACGATTGTGGAGTTCAGTTAAGGACCACAGATTTGCTTAATGGCTGCTGCAAAAGTCGTAAAAAACATATGACCATCCTGAGTTACGCCTATGATGGTGGGCAAACTCCATTACGGTCGTAATTCAAGGACTACTTGTACGCTAGAGACCTTGTGGCAGGTATTTTCACTTTTATTTGCCATTCTAGTTAGTTGCAGGGAAAACTTTTAAGACTTGCCCTATTGTTTTTATTCTGCAAATTATCTACAGCATGGTTGTCCAACCTTTTGGCTTTCCTGGGCCATATTGAGCAAAGAGGAATTGTCTTGGGCCGCATATAAAATACAACATAGTTTTATAATATACAATCTCATAATAATGTTAAAAGTTTACAATCTTGTGGGGCCACATTACTAGTTGCCCAGGGCTGTATTTGGACATGCCTGATCTATATCACGTTTTGTTCCCAAATAAAGTTTCCAATGCTGTTAATATCCTTAAAATACAGCATCCAATTTTCACATGGTTCTCTTATCTTAGTATGTGTTGTAAATGGCATGCATATGCAGTTTGATTGTTTCTTCTTAATCCCAAACTGAGGAATTCATCATTATTAACAATTAATTGTGTGGAAGGCATGCAAAGGGCAAGGAGGAACAACTAAAATGAAAAGGTACATGAGACATATTGCAGGTGATATGGCAGCCTGTCATATTCCTCTTTAAGTGATGTGGTAGCATACATCATATTGCTTGGTCTGTGGCATAATCGATGTTCCAGAATCTCTTTTACTGCAATGGCAGAGGTTACATAGAAGCACATCTAAGATGCAGTAAAGCTTATTTGGCCAAGGTACCTAAATTTCAGGTCCTTGCCATTTACAGTTTCATTTCTGCAAATAAATATTGGAGACTAAATGTATTTCCCCAAAGGGTGCTTACACGTTTGATTGTTAAGATTTCTTTTTTGTCTCCGTGTATACCACATGTTGAGATCATAGCTTTAAACAGAAACTGATCCAAGAAAGCTCTTAGACCAAAGTTTGTTTTTTGTAATCTGGAAGAGAATGGGCCAAGAATGCAACACAGCATTAAAATATATATTGATTTTTTTTGCCTCTTGGGATGCTTGTTGGTCCCTGCTAATGACGTGTTAGGAAACTTTGGGGGGAAAAAATCCACAGGGTGTTTTATATATGGGTATATGTGTAAGATATATGTATATAGCATCGGAATAGCAATAGCAATACACTTGTATACCTCTTACATACCCTTACATCAAACGGGTTCTCATTTTACTGACCTCAGAAGGATGGAAGGCTGAGTCAATCTTGAGACCCATCAGAATCAAACTCTAGACTATAGGCAGAGTTAGCCTGCAATACTGCATTCTAACCACTGTGCCACTACGGCTCCTAAGATATATCTGTATGTGTGTACATACAGGACCCACACATATAACCCAACATAAAAAAAGCAGATGTCGTCTCATGTCGCTCCTTCCTTTGATTTGGGGACTTTTTGACAATACCTACTAGCTAATATTGTATATCTAAGCAGCATTGGGATTGGCTGTAGATTAGACTGGAAACAAATATTGGGAGAAGAATATAGGTAGTAGTTTGTTTAATGACCATTTTGAGTTATGACGGACTCAGAGTGATCATGGGGCAGATGCAACATTTCACAATGACTTAGTCTGTAAAGCTCTTCCAGCCATCATAAAATGTTGTGCCCCTGCCGGTCACATAACTGCATTTTGGGCGCTTGCTAACTGACTCGCATTTGTGACTGGTTGTGGTGTCCCATAGTGATGTAACTGTGATTTGTGTCTTTTTTTGCCAGTTTCAGGTGTTTTTCCCAGTTTCTGACAAAAAAGGCACCCATTTGGAAAAATGGATTTGGATTTATGACTGCATGATTCACCTAACAACCACAGTAAAAGGGTTTTAAGACTGGATCTGGTGATGTGGGTGTCTCAATGTATGACTGTCACAATTTACGACCAAGGTTCTAATCCCAATTGTGGTTGTAGGTTGAGCACTAGCTATTTGTGTGTGTTGTTGGGCATGCCTAGAGTCACTAAAACATTTTATCCTGAGATGCATTTAACTTTAGATTGTGTAAATCCAAAACTCGATTATGTGCAAATTGTTATTTCTGTTATTGTGTGGAAGATCTCAGGAAAAGATAGATTTGCATAGTTGTAGAGTTTCACTTGAAATGCTTAATTTTTTTTTCTTCTTTGAAGAAGCTATCCAAGTTTTGCTGCTCCGTTATTGTTCCACATAGTTTGTATGCATTTATGTCAAGGCCAATTGTTTTATTATGCCCTACCATTTTATTATCCTTCTTTTTGTATGCTAAAATACAAAGTGGCACTGACATTTAAGAAACTAGAGTGACTGACTTTATTAACAATCTTAGCCCCGTTACAGACAAGACCCTTCAGGAGCCATAAATACAAGGACAACAGAAGATCCCAAAAGCAACATAAATAATCTGTATAGGAATAAAAAAAAAATACAGACATTTTTTAATAAAACCCAACCATGTTGCACAACATGAGGTCTAATTAGGGCTCAAGAATTACAGTTTAGTAGGATTTCTCATATATCCTGTACAGTTTGTGAATCATTCGGGAAAGAGAGAAAATGGGTAAAATTCAATCTTTTCCTCCATCTTGTTGGTCAGAAACGCAAAACAGGTTTTGGTCCAGGATAACCCCCTGCTCTGCTTTTTGCTTTCTGGATATGAAAGTATTAGCGGTAACATGGAACATTGTGCATAGTTCACTGGTTCAAGGCTTGACTGTTCCACTTGCTGCCTGCTTTTATTTTTTATTTTGGAGGAGGGTGGGGTTATGTTCTTTTAGCTTTTTTGCTTGTGCTGAAGTCTGGTTTAAAGAAGTACAGCAGATAAAAAGTAGCATTTTCTGACCAGGATATCTTTGTCCCCCTTGTCACAGGTTCTTCTAAGTACACCCAATTCAGTGCACTCAAAACACAAAAGACCCAACATAGGTCTCTAGACAACACACAGACACACACTTCATAGGCTATGACTCATCACTCATCATTACTCCATTCTTCCTCATTGTGATTCTACCACTCCGGGTAAGTCCTTGACTTACAACCATTTGTTTAGTAATCAAAGTTACAACAGCACTGGAAAAAAATGACTTATGACAGATTTTCACACAACTGTTGAAGCCTTCCCCTGATCATGTGATCAGAATTTGGGCACTTGGCAACTGGCTAGTATTGATGCCAGTTGCACTGTTCTGGGATCATGTCCTCACCATTTGTAAACTTCCCAGTTGGCTTCCAACAAACAAAGTCAATGGGAAAGCCAGACTCACTTAATAACCACACAATTCACTTAGTGATTCACTTAACAACCATGGCAAAACTATCATAAAATGGGGTACAACTCATTTGACAGCTGTCTTGCTTAGCAACAGAAATTGTCAGTGTAGCCTCCTCTTGTTTTTCGTATCGTGACTTTTCCCCCTTCGCTCTATCGTGATCATAAGTCAAGGACTATCTGTACTCCTTGGGAGTACAGATTTTTTCTTTCTACAGTAGATGCTTTAAACTGCTTCAGGCTGTTTTGCAAACACACACCTTCTTCACTACACACCTGTATCTCAGCACAGGTTTTATAGCCAGGGTTGCTCTGCTGGCTGAGGAGAGGGTTTAAAGAGACAGGAGCACAGGGAAGGATTAACAGAGCACTAAGAACAATCAGTCATACACCCGTTCTAAGGTGAGCATACAGAGCATGCTGGCCTTTTGCTCCTTGTATGCTTTTTGAGCATGATTTTCTGCAAATTAATATTAAACTATAGCTACATATTAGTAATCAAACAATTCATGCCTGTTCTGTAACGCAAATAGAGGATTCTAATGGGAAAAAAAAAAAACCCTGACAGGGGCTATTGGGTACAGCTTAAGAAGGTGAATTGGGACCAGGTAAGGTTGGAGTTCATTTTCAGAATGGAAACTGACCGGGTTAGGATGGTCTTGCAGCCAACTGCAAGAGTTGAGATTGTAGAGAGAAAAATGAGGACATAACCTTGTGCAAACCTTGGCTTCTCAGAGGAAAAGCAAAATGTAACTGTAATAATAACAAAATAAAGCATGCTCTTTAAATCTGCTTTTCCCAAGTTCATCAACCATAACATGTTGAAGAGATTGTTTCAGAAGAATCGGCTCTTGGCTTCATTTCTTAGTGTCTCTGATATAATTTCATGTGGGATTGCACCAGGAGAAATGCTACTCTGCAATGCTGTATCACAGGGGTGTGAAACTCGCATTGTCACGGAGTCATCACATGATGTATCGCGACTTTCCCCCCCTTTGCTAAACCAGGCATGGGCTTGGCCAGCACATGATGTACCTGGCCCGCAGGCCCCAAATTCCCCTGCTCTATCATTTCTGGGTCTTATTCTGTTAGACTCAATGTCAGTGTAGCCTCCTCTTTTTTTTTTTTTTTAATTTGATTTATATGCCGCCCTTCTCTGGAGACTCAGGGCGGCTTACAGTGCGTTAAGCAATAGCCTTCATACTTTTGTATATTTATACAAAGTCAGCTTATTGCCCCCACAAACTGGGTCCTCAATTTACCTACCTTAGAAAGGATGGAAGGCTGAGTCAACCTTGAGCCTGGCGAGATTTGATCTTACTTTAATTGCAGACTGCTGGTGTTAAATTACAGTGCTCTGTCTGTTGAGCTATCCAGGCTCTTGTTTTTCATATATTGTAGATTAATGATATTTTATAGGAAAAGGAAGTTCAGTGAATCTACTGCAGATATTTTAATTGGAATCAAACATTGGGTTATCAATATAGTGGATAATGTGTATCAAGAATGTGAGCTTGGACTATAACACTCATTATTATCTTTGAAAGACTGGATTCTTAGCTTGCTAGACTGGCAAAAAATAAAAGTGTAGACTAATAGTTATTATCTTGCTTAATCCTTGAAATCAGTTTAGTGGTAGGCTTTCTTGTGCAGCAGAGTTTCATGGTTAGAGCAACTTTAATGAAAGGTCTTTTGTGGAACCTACTACACAGTATCTGGTCTAAATGGCGTCAAAGGCTGCCTATTCCAATTGTCCCCATTTTAGGTGTGTTGAATTGGAACTCCTGGCAATCACAACTTGTGTGGAGAGGAGTTACCTGGGTGGTGCCAGCCTGGAGGAGGAGATTGATCAAATAGATTCCAAAGTTATATTATTTATGATTTTTGAACCAACTGCTCAGGGGTGAGTTCTACTTACCTTTACTACCAGTTTGCAATGGGAGCATGTGCAGATTACCCATGATGATGTTGTGGCGGGTGGGCGGAGCCTCCCACCGATTTTACTACTGGTTCTGTAGAAGCAGACTGAACCAGGGGCAACCCACCACTGCAACTGCTGTAGTCATTGTTGGAAAGGGGAAATACAAAAAACATCTTTACTTGAAAGGTTCTACTGAGGAATACTTTGAAATAAAAGCGCTTTTTCTGTTCTTTCTAACCAATAAATTATTATTGGTGATAGTGCTGTCTTCTGGAAGATGTTGGCTCCACTGGTCTGACCAGGGGACTCTTCAGTGGCTTTCACCCTTATTAAATTCTCCACTTGGGACTGTGCTATTTCATTGTTTACCTATGGTTAAAGAGGAGCCCCCAGGGATGTAATTAACACGTACAAGTTTAATACAAAACATATCCTTCTTAAAACAACTAGACACACGCACCCTGAAAAGAAAAGAAAAGAAGGAAGGAAGGAAGGAAGGAAGGAAGGAAGGAAGGAAGGAAGGAAGGAAGGAAAGAAAGAAAGAAAGAAAGAAAGAAAGAAAGAAAGAAAGAAAGAAAGAAAGAAAGAAAGAAAGAAAGAAAGAAAGAACTAGCCAAGTGAATAAAATGACAAATACTTCTTTAAATTCAGTGTTCAATCTTGTGCACTTGGGAGCAATCCAGCTTTGATTTTGTGTTACACATGGGTAGGACTGCACCGTATTTCTAAGCTGCATTTGAGTCTTTTCTACCGTATTTCATTCCATATGGTTTTCATTCACGTGAGAATGCATAGGATTATTGGAAGTTTAAAAGTGTATTAATAGCAGTGCTAGATTTCTCATCACTCCTTCAATTTTCTCTGTTTTGTAATTTCAGCAAGAAGGAAATATTTTCATCCTGAAATTGTATTTCCAATAGAGCATTACAGGTCTTGTCCTGGAGAAGAAACACTGGTGATTGCCTCCACTTTAAACCCAGAAATTGTGTTAAGTATTTGATTATTTTGGAATGGCTTCTACCCTAGGTAAACACGCTAATTGCAACTGCTGGCCTGTATTTATGATCAGCTAGCTTGTGCTCTCTTGACAATTGCTATGCCAATTGTTCACCTGTGAATAATAAGCAATCCCAAATCATTCTGCGCTATCAAATGTAATTGATGGGGTGGAAACTCTTCGGATGTTCTGATTAAGTATATAATTAATACATGAGGAAGGAAAAAGATGATTATGGTAGATCCTTTATCCCTGTTCTTCTGGTTTTAGGTGTCTTGTCCTAATAATCTTTCATATCTAGTTCCACTCCATGCACACACAATGGGAAACCCTTTTCTTGGGATCTGTAGATATAGAACACGAAAGAAAATAATTTCCCTTGTAGACCACTGAAGATACAATTTTCATGGCTTGCATCTGGTCTCATCACAATGTCATAACTGAAGAAAACACTTTAGATATCCTTGAGTGTCTGTTATTTTCCTTAGATAATCTTTACTTTCTTGGGATTTGTGTTGTTGACAGACTGTTTGAAATTATGTTTATATTCCCTTGATCCATGACAATTACTTTCTCATCTAACTTTGACAGTGAGGGATTTGCTTTGTCCATATTCGGTGGTTGAAAAGATGAAATCTAACCCCTTATTTTGGTTTTCTACTGAATGCATTGTCCTCTGTGCTCCGTGTTTGTATACAATGCTTATAATCTCATATTTTCTTTCAAATAAGATAGCAAAACATACTTTGCCCTTGCCTGACTGTGTTCTTCCGCTTGCAGAACTGATTTGATTCTTCAGTATTAAGTTGACAGTGATAGTTAACACAGCATAGCTGGTAATACCAGGGTGGAGAAGGCTGACAATATTGGCGTGCATATAAATTGGCAAGGGATGCATTAGTTGTTTTGTGTGTTGCTTCCGGGACAGCAAAGAATTGTGTTCATCCGTCAATCATTTTAGTAAATGGAAGCCTATGCTAGCTAGAGATTGGTTTAATTTTCAGAAGCTTATATTATAGCCATCATAACTTTCTCCAGACCCAATGATCAGATTCATACATAAAATCATGAGTTGAGCTGTCAGGTTGCTGTGAATCATAGCATTTTACCAAAGAATATGTAAAATTAATTTTTTTTTACCTTTTTATTATATAACAGCTGGCTTGATCAAGAAATGTTGATGACCTGAAATCTCCCTATTCCTTCACCTATTGTACTTTGCATCAAAGGACAATTCATTGTAGTTACTGATGCTAATAGTTAGAGAACAGGAATTCGTTTCTCTTCTCACTCATCATTTAGTTCTTTCACACACATACACACAAATCAGGCTTTGGAATAATTTTAATTGACAGTAGTATACATGCATATTTAAAATTCAGAGGAAAGTTTGATTACTTGGTAATTTTTCTAACAGGATCCGGAAATGATTGAAAAGAAGTTAACATAGTAGTTTGTATATAAAGATTCCAGAACCGGATTGAAACACGCTCCACATAACTTCATTATATGTCATTTGGGAATATTTCTTCTTATTAGAAGAAAAAATAGAGAGAAAAAGGCTAGAGCATTTTGGAAATCAAAATACAGGTTTAAATAAATATGTAAAGAAGACTTAATAGGATTGTTGTTACAAGACAACTTTTTAATTAAAAGGATGTAATTTAATTGTAGTGCACTTTCCAAGGCATGGCAATACTCGTTAGAGTTGCGTTACCCAGTTGAGGTTTCCCTTGGAGGACATAGCTCTTGAGAACTGTAGTGTTTTTGTAATATCCTTCTGTTTAGAGCTATTTAAAAGAAAACATAAGCAAGTAACTCTATACAACAGCAGATGTTCCCGCATGGAATCCAGGAGATACAAGATCACTTTACCCCAACCTTTCCCCTTAATTGTACAAAGCAGATTCACTTTCCTTAAGGTCTGATTGCTGTCTCATTCAGACACTAGGAAAATATTGTTCACTGTGTCAGAACTATTTTCTTCCATTAGGAAATCATTATGCAATTTTGCCGAATGAAAGAACAACTGATCAGGAGCTGTAATGTAGCCTTTTGTCAATGTGGCATCTCCAGATGTTGCCGGTATACAAGGAGTTATCGTAGCTATTATGAGCTATTTATTTTAAAGGCTATTGTTGGTAATGTTTTAAATTAAGATCCAAGTAATGTTAAAATGATATGCACCGTTAGTACAATTTCAGTTGCTTTCAGATGGAGGTGATTCTTAATGGTCCCTTAATGCTGTCTGAAATTAAAGTCTTTCATAAATCTTTAAAATTACCATTGAAGTTGCATTTTTAAATGAGCTTTTTAATGTTTGTATTTATTGTTTTTAAAGATTGATGGTTTTATTTAAGATGGTTGGAGGGTTTTTTTTGGATTTTTTGGGTGAATTGCTGTTCCAGGAGACAAAGCAGCAAAGAAATGTATTACTAAATAATAACCATTGAGAAACTCTTTACATATTTTCTATGAGAAGAGTTGATAAGAATTTTGTGCTCTTAATTAATAACATAACTTTAAAAACATGTTATAATTGGAATTTGGAAAGTTCTGGTGTGGAACTTGGAGCACTGGGATCTTGGATCATTTTGAATGTTAATTGGATTACTATTGCTACCTATAGATCACCTGTCATCTTTATTTAACCATTTTTGTATTATCATTCTGATCCCATAAATGTTGTAATGCAACCAAAATTCCCTTTTGGAAAACTGATTTTACAGTATTTCTAGTACTTTTTAATGACAGGCTTGTAATTTCTGGAGACCTATCTGTTCATGATGTCAATCTGGTTCTGAACAAGTGTTAAGAGTTGTGGAATATAAATCTGTTAGCTGATGACAGAAAATACCACCAGAGTGCTCATTAAATGGCTTTTTACACTAAGTTTTTCTACTTTGGTGGACTTCTCTCCAGAGTTCTTCCAAAAACCATGAGTCTGAAAAGCAAGTCACTGCTTATTATAAAAGTATTTTTTTTTGGCTAATGTGACCTAGAGTTGCTGTAATTTTAGAAACATCTGCTTGTTTATGGAGACACCTGCTCAGTGCTGAAACTTCAAACACAACTTAATCTTCAGATTCTGTGACCTTTTATTCCAGAGTTCCAGTCAAGATTGTCATTTATTGTTAAGTTGGTTCAGACAGGTTATAAATCATTATTTTCTCCACCAGCTAGGATCCTTAACATTCATTAAGTTTGACTTGATATTTTTTTTCTGGACTGGCCACAGCGGAGTGCCTAGTGTGTGATCCAGTTGTGCCTTTCTGTGATTTTTAAAAAATCTTATTTACCCCCCCCTTCTCCATTCCTCCCATGTTTTCTATGTAAGTTGTACTAAATGTCATAGAAAGGAAGGACAGGCATGATCAATGTCAGTTACATTTAATGGTCCTGAGATGTGGGGGTTTTAGACCTTTACCTGCTGGTTTATCTAGTGATGGCACCGAGCAAAATTGTCTATTTAACCTTCTGACTTCTGTTACTAGAGAAAAATAATGGGCACTCTGTCCCAGCCCCATCTGGACACCAATGCTGCTTTTTCTCTGTGTGACTATTAAAGGAACTGGAGAGGACGAAGTCTCTGACATCTTCATCTATTTCAAATGCACAAAATATTGAGTGAATACGCAGGGGTACGGAATGCTTATGAGTATCTTAGAGGAAGGAGGCATAATATGGATTTCATTTGTAGTGAAGTTTTCGGCTGATAGACTGAATCCACAAATTTTTGATTTGTTTCAGATTTGTATTTACACTGAATGTTATTGTTACTGCGGTGAGAATATGTGCTTTTGCAATGCCTGCTGTAGTGCATTCTGTATATGAATATACGTGCCTGTCTCTAGCTCTCCGTGATCTCTTTCACACTTTTCTTTAGCACTTGCTGAATAGACTTATTAGGTATTTCAAAAATTTCAATAAATAAATAAATAAAATGCAATTTTTTGGGGAAGGGGGCGCTGAAAGGTAATAATAGAATCATAGGTTCTTTTTCATGACCAACTTTCTGCCCAAGGCAGGAATCCATATTCCATAGTAGACAAATGTCTGGCAAGTCTTTCCTAAAAATGTCTAGTGATGAAGCACCCACGACTTCAGGAAGCAGCTTTTCCACTGTCTAACAGCTTGCACAGCCAGGAAATTACTTTTTATTTTGAGTTTGGATCTCTCTCTATATATAGGTTCTAACCATTTGTATTTGTCTGACCCTTGGATGCTGTGAAGAATAAATCCATACCTTCTGCTGGGATATCCCTTTATGTATTCGAAAACTGATACCATGTTCTCTCCATGGTATCTCTTAGTCTTCTCTTCTTTAGACTAGACATACCAAGTTTTCTGTAATAGCTTTTTGCAGGGTTAACCCCCAGCTTCTTACTATCAATGTTGTTCTTCCGGTGCATTCTTTCCGAGTCTGCAGCATTCTTTATGCATTGTGTTAACCAGAATTGGAAACAGTATTCCAGATGCAACATGACCAGGTACTATCACCTCTTGTGACCTTAACACTGTACTACCTTGTACAGTGTACAACATTGGTACAACCCAAAACTACATTGGCTCTTTGTCAACTTGGACACATTGTTGGCTTGTGCTTAATCTGTGGTGTACTAACCTAGATCTACCACCTAAATTCTTTTTGCAAGTATTACTGTTAAACCAGGTGCCGTCTACCTTGTATCTGTCCACGTGTTTTTTTCCCCCTCTCTTAGCTCTTAGCTTATATATTTCTCACTATTGATCAACATTTTGTTGGATAGAGCCCAGTATTCAAGCCTATCAAGATGTTTATATATTTTGAACAGTTGGAATTTTTATAATCCTGAAGTGCAAGGAAGAGATTGAATGTATATACCTTACAATTGACATAACTTGAACATTGTACCATTGACCAGAGAATTGTTGTCATGCTACTGTTGATGAATTATCCTCTAATAGGATATTAACAGTTTAATTTAAATATTACAAGCTGGGCAAGACTAAGAACGATTTTAGACTGTAGAAGAATAAGTTTAGGTATGCCCTACTCATGGCAAGGAGCAAGGCAATGCTAAACATTTGATATTTAGAAATTTAATTCTTTCTTTCTTTCTCTGAGCGTTTTTGCTATGCCTGCAAAATGTATTTTGAGAACAGTAATGGAAGCATGCCTCATTTTTGCAAAATGGCCCAGGGGAATATTTCTGCATTTTGGGGAAACAAAATTATAGAATATTTCTGTGTACTCCCTTTTGGTAGCAGTGGATGATTATGATTTTCCCCAGAGTGTTCCAGAGCAACATGTGTGGAATATATAAAGAAAATTAAATTGTGATCGAAAGCTCTTTAAAAAAAAAAAACCCTTTGCAATCCTTTGCCACAAAGAAGAGGGAGTCAAGCTATTCTCCAAAGCACCTGAGGGTAGAACAAGAAGCAATGGGTGGAAACTAATCAAGGTGAGAAGCAACTTAGAACTAAGGAGAAATTTCCTGACAGTTAGAACAATTAATCAGTGGAACAACTTGCCTCCAGAAGTTGTGAATGCTCCAACACTGGAAGTGTTTAAGAAGATGTTGGATAACCATTTGTCTGAAGTGGTGTAGGGTTTCCTGCCTGGGCAGGGGGTTGGACTAGAAGACCTCCTAGGTCCCTTCCAACTCTGTTATTCTATTCTATACTATAATGGGTGGGGGATCTCTTCGGTTACTTAATATTTCCTTCAATTAGAAATAGTCCCAGGTTCAGATTCTGGTATGGCCCAGTTATCTGAAATCTCAGAGTACCAATTGGTCAAGTGATAAGAGAATCTGAGTTGATGTAGTGATAATCCTAATTTAATATTCAAAATATGGGACCAAGCAGGCTTCTAGCACAAAATGGTCATTGCTTGCTCAAACAGCTCCTCACATTCCTCTGGAAATTCATAAGGATGAAACTGCCCTATTTTGATTTAAAAAGAACGTTAGTAAGTTCACATTTTTAAAGATCTGCATGTAAGAAAATGTATAAAGGATAAAAAGGGATATATATGGAACTTTTTCCAGTCACAACGTGTGTTTAGAACATGTAAAATATTCAATGCACAATTGTGTTTCCAATTTATTGATACTTCTAATATATTTATTAAAAAAAAAACTTAAAAGAGCCAACCCCCTACTGATTAACAGCAAATTTCTAATTTAAACTGAGTTTGAAACTAAATGTGTTTTAAATGATTAAAAAAGCTACTTGCTTGAAGTAGACTGCTCTGAGAGAGTACTTGTTACCAACCAAGATATGACTTTCATCCCGTCCTTTTTGATCTCTAGTTAATTGTGAAGAAATGGCTTGTGCTTGAATCATATCTTTTCAATTATAACTCCCATTTAGAAAGAAATGAAAGACTTGGGTGGTGTTTAAGATAATATTTTTTCTATAATTTCTATCTCCCAGTAGTATTTCGGAGGAGTTTCAGTACAAATAATATAAAATCACTATCAACGGTAATACAAGACATCAGTGAAAATGTTTATCATTCTCCTTTCCATTATCCAAGCTTTCTGATCTTTTAGTTGGTTTATGCTGCTGTTGAATGCTTTAACAAAAGGGGAGTTGGAAAAATCAGACCTAATAACCTTTTATTTCTTTTCTTGCATTCGGTCGGGCTGTAGCTTTCGAAGTAATTTTGCGAATTAAATGTCCTATAAAAATTAAATGACTATAAAAATGTATTTTTTAAAAAAATCCTCTGCCCTTTTCCTTTACAGGAAATTCATGTTTTATGAGCCAGTCCTTTAAAGATTTTACAGATAATTCTTTCTTTTAATTTTTTTTTTTTTTTTTTGCTAAAATTGAAAACGTGAATGTTTTACAAGCATTCTTGCTTGTAATATTCCTTAGGCAGCCGAGGTCCTCTCTTTCAACTTTAAATCAAAATGTGCAAAGAAGAGTCAAGCATTGAAGCAGCAGTGGCTTTTGGAGAAGATTAACTGAACATAAGAATGGTGGTGGATGACCAGGCGAGATGATGTTACATTGGACTGATGTGGAATGTCCCTAAATCACTTCTGAGTGTGTATAATAAATCTTGAGTGTCTTCCTAATTGTGCAGTGCTACTCTCCAAAGTACTCATTATTGGCCATGGTGCGAAATTGGCATTGGTTGGATGTACCTTTTGTGTGGCTCAGTGTGATAGTTAGAGCCTCCATTTATTAAGTGGCATAACAAGGACCTTTCATTGACAGGAAGTAATGATATCAATGCACTTAAACAGCATTTTCGCTTGCACTTATTTGTTTGCCGTGAAGACCGGGAAACAAAAGAACAACTGTTCTTTGTTCCAAGAAGGCGGTGTTACACCCTGGAGAATAATGTGGTCTGTCTGGTGCAGATCTGGAGTCTGTTTATCACAGAGCTGGGCAGTGTTTGAGAAATAGAGGCGGCAGTTCAGCCTCTCAACCTCTAGAGGGAGCCGGGATGCCGTCTCATGATGTGACATTATCGGTAGGAATTGGTGTTGGGTGTTTGGGGACCTATTTATCATATGAACTCCGGTAACGATGGAAATAAAACCAGGAAGCATCTAGAGAAAAATAATTCTCCTTTCCATTATTTACATCTGAAATTGCTGATTTTTGTTCGCAGGTTTTGAGCTGTTTGGGAGCAACTTATTTTAAAGGCAAAGAGGAGAATAAATGGTTTCCGTCTTGGTTCAGAATACAGAAGGGATCACCTGGTGTCCTACTTTCCATTTTCATTCTGCTACTGTTATATACCTAAAAGGATTGAATCTGGAATAAGCAAGGGCCTACTCCCTTTGGGACTGACCATCCTAATGATCCACAGTATTGTTTCCAGTGGGTCTGCAAAGTTCTTGTCTTTTGATATATAAATATACATAAAGTAGGTTATGGATATTAACTCCAATATCCTTCTATTTTTATCCTGTTGTTCGTGTCTCTCTCTCTCTTTTTCTCTGTCCTGCCTTTTGTTTTATTTTTACCATTTAATCGTTTTTTCTTGTTTGCTGATATCTAGCCAGGGAAGTCTGGAAGATATGGTTAAACACAACTGTGCAATTGATTGTTAAATGCCCACCACGGGCACCCCTGTTGCTAGTTCTGTTGAGTGACACACCTGCTTGTTGTGATCTGGAAATTGGGTTTGCCTGAAAGTGTGCGAGTACAGATGAAACCAGAAATTATACACAATATTTTTTTCCAATAATACTAACATGTGCGCATGTAGGGGTGCCCTGTAAAATGATGAAAGCTGTAAGTTGGCAACCAATAAAAGCCCTATCTGTTATCTGTGGTATTTCTATTCCTGAGAAAACTTTCATTTTCTCTCTTGAAACTAGAGAAAAAGAACTGATTATGAAAATGAATGTTAATTTTAATTTCTCTAGCTACTTCTGGAGAATTGAAATGTGTATCAGAAATCCTGTTATTGTTTTTAAAGACCAGAGAGATTGTGTAGCTCGGTTTCATTCTGGAAATGCAGCAAAACTTTGTTGATTATAAATATGCAGATTTAGTGTCCATAAGCATACAAGATGAAATTAGGTGGGGAATAACTTGTGGAATGCTTGAGGGTGTCATGCCTATTTTCTGACATACAGTGATTCTGCCACTATATCTGACTCCTGACATTTAATGTTTTTGGTATTTTGGTTTCCGGCTTCTGAGCTCTGAATGTCAATTAGAGAGGTTGGAACGTTCAGCATATAAAGTAATATTTTGTACTTTTCCCCCGGGTTCTTTTTTTGAACATATCACCGTCTCTTGCCTTTATCTTGATTGTACTTAGGCATACTTTAAAGGCTTTTTCTGAACAGTGTCATAATAAGGCTTCTGTGTAGCAGAAAATGCTATGCATTTATGCAGTTATTGAGGACTTTACAACTTATTCCATGACGTTGTGTCTCAAACAGATGAAAAACCTGTTCATATATTGTTGAGTTATGCCTCTCAATATTCCTCATTGTTGGTCAAGTTGGCTGTGGCTGCTGGGAACGATAGTATAGCAATAATCTTAAGTAAAGAGACTCTCGACCTTAAAATGAAGAGTTAATATAGGTTCCTGAGTATCAGTGTTGAAATCCAGATTTTTTTACTACCAGTTTTGGGGACATGGCTTGGTGGGCATGGTGTGGTTTGGTGGGCGTGGCTTGGGGAAGGATACTGCAAAATCCCCATTCCTTCCCCACTCCCGGGGGAAAGATATTGCAAAATCTCCATTTCCATCCTACTCTGGGGCCAACCAGAGGTGGTATTTGCCGGTTCTCCAAACTGTTCAAAATTTCCACTACCAGTTCTCCAGAACCTGTCAGAACCTGCTGGATTTCACCCCTGCTTAGCATATTAAAAAAGTTTTTTTATTATTATAAAAAAAGTAAGGTTGTTGTAACCAGTAAATAGGCTAATTAAATACTTTCCTTTCATCTTATACAAAGCATATTCATCCCTACCTATGTTACCAGTGCCAAACATAGATACAAAAAAGCATAAATGAAAGTTAGTTGCTGAGATGTTTGAGAAAAGCTGCTGGAGTGACCAGAAGAGATAGAATCAGAAATGAGATCATTCGAGAAAGAATTTGCAAGAACCAATCTTAAACTTCATATAAAAAGAGCAGATAAAATTATTGCTCACCTGGATAGAATGTCTTGGTATTCCATATTGTACAAGGCATATACAAAAAGAGGAGAATTTCAAAGAACATGAGGCAGATCCAGAAAATGGAGAGATAACATCAAACACACTCCACAACCTCAAACAACAATGGTTGAGACTGCCAGAAGAGCAAGAACAAGAACTTTGTATCTCCCCTGACACCTGAAGTGGTAAAAGAGGAGGTAAGAAGAAGAAATACTTTCTTTATTCTAGTAAGGTTATTGAATTCGGTTGCTAAACTCACAGCCGATGACTTTTACTTGCTTGTGGTTTCATGTGAAGCTGTCTCAAGAGAGGATCCTACTGAAGGGCTCTTTAGCCTGATTTAACTTAGATGCTTTCTCTCTGCCATCACAAAATGGCAGACTGAGGACAGCCCCATGAAAAGCGTGGCTAAGAACTGTGTAGAATAAAGAACTGGCAGACTGGCTCTTCAATAATTCCTCTCTGGAAAAGGAGAAGGCTTGAGATCGCCCATAAGTACTTCAGATAGTTGCTCCTCATGAAGAGACCACGAAACAGCAGTTTCCATTGAGTTTTGTGTCTCTGGGAAATGAAGGAATACCCATCTCTTGGCCAAACCATGGTAGGTACCCTTGAAAGGGCATTGGTTCACTTGTTTCAGCTTAGAAAAATTTGGGAGAAGAGGCAAAAAAAAAAAAAATCTAGGAGATCATTTGAAGGCATTAAAGATCAAATTTGTTAAAACTAAACAGAAGAAATATAAAGTTGGTTTATTTGATCAAGGTTAAAATGGAGAAATTACTATCTCTGGTAATGGACTGAATAATGAGATTTTAAGGATTTTTATATAGGTAAGGGATGGGGTATAGGAAGAGGGGGATATGGGAAGAACATTTGCATTTTAAGGGAAGGTGTTGAGGTACTAAAATTGATTACAGTTCTTGTGATAAAGAAGGAAGTAACTTCTTATATATTTCCTTTTGTATTCTTTGCTATAATCTTATTTTTTTTCTTTCTTGGCCAATTCTGTTTTTTTCCTTTCTGCACTTTATATTTCTTCTCTTTTTTCTTTTCTTCTCTTAGTTTGTATTAATTTGTATTTTTTTTTGTAATGGTTTAATAAAATTACTATATAAAAACTAATTAGTTTCCTAATTATGCCAATGGAGAAGAATGCAGAACAAAAACAACTGTTGGGAATCTGCAAAAATAGTTACTTTTTTCCCTTGTCAGATACACCATCTCTACTATCAAATAGTTTCTTTCATCGTGTGAAATAGAGAGGTATTACCTTGCGTCCTACTTTCCATCTCTATTTTTCTGATGTTATGTATATAAAAGTGTTAAAGCTCGTATTCTGTGAGCTTTAAATCTCTCATATTCTGTGAATCTCTCCACGATAATGGAATTTTGTTTCCTGTGGCAGAGAGAGAGAGAAGAAAAGAGAAGAGAAAAGAGAAGAAGAGAAGAGAAGAGAAGATAGATACAGTAAATAGATAAATTCTTGCCTTTCGTTTGTGTCACTCTTTCTCCATTTTTCCCTGGCTTTTATCCTATGTTGCCAGTTAATTATTTTGTTGTTTGCTAATGTTTAATAAACAACTATCAAGCTGTATTATTGCTTGTTGAACTGACTGGCATGTGTTTACTCTCTAATCATGATCATGTGTATTCTATAATATCTCACACACACAATATATGCAGAGAAGAGAATGAGAGCTATCTGGAACACATCAGTAATCATAATCAAAGGAAGAAGAAAGAAAAAAGCTTGAAAAATTAAATAACATAAGAACTATTAAAAATATTGACCCTATGGTGGTAAAAATTTCATACTTTCCCATTTATTGGGCAAGCCCAATGCATACACTGGGAAACTGTATTTTATGCATAACCCATTACTGTGAATTAAGTGGTAGATTTTTGGTTTCAGTGTTATTATAATAATTATTTTAGATAGACAGCATAGCAGAAAAGTCCAGAATTCCTGATTTAAAATATTGACATAACTAAGGATCTTTATACCACACAGCACTCAATTCAAGCACTATAAATAATGTGGCAATAATCAGACACCTTCCAAACCATATTAATGTTTTAATTTCTAAACTGCATCTCTAAAAGTAAGGTGATTGCAACCAAGTCTTATGTCTGAGGTGTTCAATATAAAAAAAAAGTATTGTATTAGTGTCCAATATATAAAAATATTGTATGGATCTAATTTTAAGATCAGGGAAACAAATATCATGTTCTTTTAAAATAAGCCTTTATTGGATTATTAGCGTTCAGGTATTCAAGCATGTTACGGCAAGCCGGCGGCCATGTGGCAAGGACACACAGTTGATTGGTCCGCTGGCATGGCAACTAACTGGCGGGCTATCGGAACATGCTTATTGGCTGAGATGCTGACAGCTCTGCTATAAAAGAGCTGTCAGCGCTGAGGAAATTTCTCATTCAGCAGTGTTAGAAGTAAGGAGTGAGTCATGGTTAGACTTTACTGTTATTGAATAAAGAGCTGTTAATTGTTAACCTGCCACGCCTCCGTCATTATTGTTAAGCTTTACAATAAGCACATTGGACCAGAAGTCATATTAATACTTAATATCAAGTGCCTGATATGTCAAATGGCCAAAGTTTCATATTAACAACAATCTTACCCAAAATGAAGGAAGGCAATACTACTTATCTCAAGATTTTAATACTGTGTACAGATACGTAGTCATCTGTGTACAGATAGTCTTCAACTTGCAACAGTTCATTTAGTGTTCAAAGTTACAATGGCACTGAAAAATGTAACTTATGACTGTTTTTCACAGTTACAACTTTTGCAACATCCCCATGGTCACGTGATCAAAATTAGGATGCTTGGCAACTGGTTCATATTTATGTAAGGGGTCATGTGATCCCCTTTTGCGACCACCTCACAAGCAAAGTCAATGGGCAAGCCAGATTCACTTAACAACTAGGTTACTAACTTATCAACTGCAACGCTTTACTTAACAATTATGGCAAGAAAGGTTGTATCATGAGGCAAAACTCACTTAACAAATGTCTTACTTAACAACAGAAATTCTGGGCCCAATTGTCGTCGTAAGTCGAGGGCTACCTATATCAGGATTTCCAAGAGAGTGTTAAACTTTTAATTGGAAAGTGAATGACTAATCCTCAGAAGAAAGGAAACAGCTATCAATTGTTGTTAATGTTAGGATTCCTGGGATGCCAAAATTTCCTTTTTTTTTTTTTTAATAAATAAATAATTTTATTTCTATACTGCCCTTCTCCCGAAGGACTCAGGGCGGTGTACAGCCAATTTAAAAACACAAGACACAACAATGATTAAAAATTAAAATAATTAAATAAATTTGGCTGGATTAAAACCCCAAAAATTTAAAATACCATCTAAAATCATAACTGATTATTGAATCTGCCCAGAATAATACAAATGTCATGTTAAGATGTACCTTTGAATTGCAGAAATATAGTCTGCATAAAGTGTATTAATGTAACTTCTGTAGATTTTGTAAAATGAATCTTCCGAATTTTCCAGTGCTTAAGAGTTTATGCAAGGATTCATACTTCCTTAAGCAAGATAAACTGGCTTCTCCAGGCAGAGCAAAAAAGAAAAAAGCGGTATTTTGGGTTTTATAATGTGTGTAAAAATTTGATCAGACTGAACCAGCTAGACTGCTTACAAGTGAACAATGCATTTGAGAATTTTATATGAAAATTGAGTTATCTTTGGATATGTACAGTCCAGTTAAATCATGTAAGTGACCGGGTTTGAGAAATGCCCCTTGGGTCGTGGCAGATTATTTTCTCTGTATGTTTTTGCATATTTTTAGGGATGAATATTGAATAAAATCAGCATTAACTTTTCAATAATGCTGCTTGCCTTTTCTCTTTCTCTCTTTCTGTCGTCCCCTGCTGGCCTTCTGCAAAGCCTTGGCTTTTCCAATGGGAATTAGGCCAGTATGCTGGGTAAGCCCGTCTTTAAGGGTCGATGTGAAAAATATTGCCTCAATTATATTTATGCTTGTTGGTGTTTTAATCTTACGTTAGTTGCCAGAGTTGCAGTTTGCAAGTTGGGCAGCCACATACATTAATGAAATAAATAAGTGCCCTTTTTGGAAGACAAATGCCCAAATCTATCTCCAACTGATAATGCACAACAGTACAAATATTTCAAAGTTGGCTTTGTTCTTACTACAAATGCTCTGTGTTCATTTATAACCAGTATCTTTGCTTTCTGTTTGGTATTCTGGGTTAGATTTCTTCGTGGATTTTTTTTTCTTCATTCACATTTAACAGGCTTCCAAAATTTCCCCCACCCATAGAAATAGGCCAGTATGGCCTTATCGGTGAAATGAGTGGCATTTGAATTTAATAAATACATGTAATTAATAAAATAAATAAATAGCTTCAAGCGCTTCTTTTGCTAGAACGTAAGGCACCCATCCTTCCTGATCTCTTTCATATTGATTAACAGAATGTTGGAAGGGACCTTGGAGGTCTTCTGGTCCAACACCCTGCTCATGCAGGAGATCCTGTACCATCGTGGACAAATGGTTGTCCAATCACTTCTTAAAAACCTCCAGTGTTGGAGCGCCTACAACTTCTTGAGGCAATTCATCCCACTGATTAATTGTTCTGTCAGGAAATTTCTCCTTATTTCTAGGTTAGTTTTCCCCTTGACTAGTTTCCGTCCATTGCTTCATGATTCCTTATTACAGCATTCCCTTTTTCTGTAATTTTCTTTTACAATTATTGTTGTGGAGTTTTGTTTTGTTTTTTGGCAATCTTGAATTTTGGTGAGCCTTTCTTGTAAACTCTCCAAATTTAATTCACATTCCTCTACAGCCTATTATTACTACCGGTATTATCCCATGGGTCTGCCTTCATTCCCCTCTAAATCTGAGTTAGGCTGATTTTTCTTTTTTTTCCATGTTCTGTTCCTAAGGCTACTCGCTGGCTGCTCCACAAAATTGTCTCCTGTCTTTAAATCCTAGCCAAACTATCTGCTTTCCTGTCTTCCAAAGAATTAGACTAAGATAATCCTACTGCTGACAGTTTAATTTCCTGAACTGTTGGTTCTTTTGCAGAATATTCCATGACATCAGTGAGGTTTAGTAAATTGTTGTCAAACAATTATCACAAAATTCCCTATTACTGTGCAGGGTAATTTACTGGTGTCTTTCACAGCAAATGCAAATTGGAGGGTTTGAAGTCTGTTGAAAGTGTATATTTCTTTTAAAATGTCTTTTGACTATTTTAAAGCCGTAAAAAATTTATGCACCCAAGGAGGGAAACTTAATAAATGGGAGAAAGGTTTTTTTTTTTTTAACTCGTTTTAGGCTTTCTCATTCATTTGAAGTCTAAAAAGCTCTGTTATTCTCAAAGTGCAGTGATGCTATGGGTTTTGGCATCATGTATGGAAAGAAAGACCAGGCATTGGCAAATAGAAACAGATATATTTATCCTTACGATTTATATTGATATTGTTTCCTGATTGCTTATTTGTACCCTATGACTATCATTAAGTGTTGTACCTTATGATTCTTGATGAACGTATTTTTTCTTTTATGTACACTGAGAGCATATGCACTAAGACAAATTCCTTGTGTCATAGGCATCATGAATAAAAAATTCTATTCTATTCTATTCTATTCTATTCTATTCTATTCTATTCTATTCTATTCTATTCTATTCTATTCTATTCTATTGATATAGATATAGATATAGATATAGATATAGATATAGATATAGATATAGATATAGATATAGATATATACACATACTCGGGAAGGTTTGACATCTAAAATATATATGGATTTATGGATTAACAAGCAGATATTCTGTTTTTGATATGTTGTGATATGTTATAATCATAATGGCCTAAAGTGGCTTCTCTCTAGATTACAGGTAATTGGCCTAGAATTATCTCATATTTACTGACATGTAATATTTGGACAATGATATTGACAGCAGTGAATATCTTTCTTAAGTTCAGGGAGATGCAGGTAATTTTTCAAGGAATAAAACAAGCGAGGATTTGTTAATAAAGTCACAAAGCTTTGTCTTAAGAATATATAGTCAAGGACTGGAAGGCAATGCTGGTGGAATTGAGGAGCAGTTTGATGGGACAAGGGAGGTCATAGGCATCATGAAGCATACAGAAGCCGTGATCATAACAGAAACATTTTCTTAAAAAGCTTTTTAAAAGAAATTTATTTTGGGACCTTTCCAATCTGCACATTATTTTGGGATCTAAATGCGATCAATTTAAACTTAATTTAGTTCCTTAAAATTGAAAACTACAATCAGATTTTTGATTTGCATAGCCCCTCTTTGCTATTCATTAAAATATGCATATTTTTTCATGCATCAGTGCAAACCTGGAAAAATATGCCACTGTCTTAAGCGTAATGATTGATTCATTAAAACAGCAGTATTCTTTTATTTTTTCTCCATAAGCCTAAAAAAGACATAAATGAACAACAGAAAGGAGCTATGCTTGTGCTTACCTGAAGTCCAAAGCAATTCTTCCAAACAATTTTCAAAGCTTTTACTATGCTATTAAAGAATCCATTGTAAAAGGTCTTTTCAGGATTACATTGATAGTGGCAATGATTTGATTAAGGAAAGGAACAGGACTAAATCACAATTTCTGATCATGTTGCCTCCCCAGATAGATTATTATTTGTAATGGAAGAAGTGATTTTTACTTTTAAGCTTTGGAGATTGACATTATGTACTGGGTATATAATGTTTTCATTATACGCCTTCAGTACCAGTTGAAGTTTCTCAGGGGCAGCCCTGTGTAGAACATGTGGCAGTAGTTACAAGAGTAGAATTGCAGAGAAGAGCAACTAAGATGCTAAGAGGACTGCAGGATAACTTGCATGAGGAATGGTTAAGGGAGCTAGGTATATCTAGCCTAACAAAGAATTGGGGGTGACATGATAGCTGTCTTCCAGTACATTGGGCTGCCACAGAGAAGCAGGGGTCAACTTATTCTCCAAAGCTTCTAAGGGTAGTACAAGAAGCAATGGGTGGAAGATCATTAAAGAGAAATCCAGCCTGGAACTAAGGAGAAACTTCCTGATAGAACAATTAAGGCAAGGAATAAGCTTGCCTCCCAGAGAGAGACATGGGTGCTGAAGAAGAAAGGATTGCAACCATTTGTCTGGGATGATACGGTATAAGATCCCCTGCCATAGGAAGGAAGTTAATATAGAAGACCTCCAAGGTCCTTACCAGCCCTATGAGGACTTCTCATGACATGAGTCACTGTGAGCAGGGTCTCCCAGTAGAGGAATAGTCACAACTGGTACGCAGCCTTAAGGTGTGCAAAGGTTCTTTTATGCATGGCTGCCACCAGCTCTTCAAGCAAGAGCCATGAGTCTAGGAGGACCCCAGATAATGTACTAGGTCTTCCTGGGGCAATGCAACCCCACACAGTACTAAAAATGGAAGAACCTTGTCTCCAGAGGGTCCAAATACCTCAGCTACTCTGTCTTGCTAGGGTTGAGTCAGAGCCTGCTTTGCACCATCCACTCCCCAGTCTCCCGACACTGGATAAGATGTCCATCGCTCAAAGGGCCTGGGGTAGAGATATAAAACTGGGTGTCATTTGCATATTGATGATATCTTACCCCAACCCAGATCACTTAACCTGCAGTAAGGGCTTCATGTAAATGTTAAATAGAAGGAGAGAGAGAGGACTGAAACCTGAATTTTTCTTTTTCTTTTTTCCTATCTATTTTTTTCTGTTTTTTCTATTCTTCTCTTTCCCCCCCTCACATTTACTATGTTTTTTCTTTCTTTGCATGAATTTATTATCTGTGTAAAATCTCTTAATTAAAATTATTTTTTAAAAACTGCTTTAGATTTCCAAACTTTAAAACTCAAGTATACAGTGGGAACATGTTTTAATAGGTTTGGGAGAGAGACAGATGAAGCAAGAAGATAAGCTACAGAATACACAAAGACACCGACTGATCATACGGTCATCCATCTTGTCCCAATGGCTTGTGTTGGAGGGTTGACTATCTATTTTACTGCAATTTGTTTATTGCTCAATTGCTAGATTGATACCCTAGCTTTCCCAGAGGAACATACAATGACCTATATAGTTGTATGTGAGGTTGGTTGGAAAAAAGAGAGAGGGGGGGGGGGAGGGAGGAAGGGAGGGAGGGAGGGAGGGACGGAGAGAGAGGGGGAGAGAGTAACATAAAGCTATTCAGTGAATTTTCAAGGCCAATGGAAGATTTGAAATTGAGTCAACCCAATCATAACTTAAATGCTTCATCATATTGATTTAAAGTTATCAGGGTTTTTTTTTCTTCTTTTTTTTTTTTTAAAAAAAAAAACCATTTTGGCTCAGAATAGATTTTTGTGCATTTTTTTCCTGTATTTCTTTGATGTGCTTATTTAAGATAGCAGAGGTGAAATGAAGATTGATTTATGTATTAAAAAAGGTACTGAGGGAAGGAGCCCTTCCACTTTCTGGCACCACCATGTATGCACATTTTTTTCTTCTCATTACACATGGTACTTGCCATCTGCTTTATTAAGTTTTTGGAAGTTCTAATATAGTGTCTCCTGTCTTTTTGTCTGATAGCATAAGGTAGTTGGGGAAAATATTTTTAATATATGACACCCCCCCCCCATATTTTTCCTGATATTTCTGTAGAAATGGAAAGGTGATGAGATAAAAATCAGCCATGTTTCATATGCAGAATCAATGCTGTAAAAAGCCTACTAAATCCTGGATGCAGCCTCTCATTAAATTCCCGTACATTTGGTGATCGGCACATCGACTCCATAAGAGGACAGGTATAAAATATTGAAGATGCTAAACTTCCATTTACTCAAGCACTGACACGATGTGGGTGTTGATATATCTTATAGCTCATTTTATGTTCGCCTAATTTAAAAATTGCTTCTGTTTAGCTAGATCTTTCATGACGGTAATAGATACGGGGAATTTTACATTTATTTCAGGTGGAGCACTGAAAGGCAGTGCCACAAAGAGTGCAAGATCAGCTTTTCATCATGCAAATTTGATTATAAGTAGAACGACAGCAACTTAAAAAGAAGGTGCATGAATGTTTTATGTATATTTCCTCTTTAGCCACAGCCTTTGGAAAGAGCTAGTAGTTCACAAATGTTATCTTTTTATGTATTCCCTTCCTCAAATGCTTGCCTTATGTTACATTGGCGGAATTTAAATATATAGAATGTTAATAAAGGAATATAAAGAACGAGAACATTTTTTTCCTTTTTTTGGGGGTGGGGGAAACTGAAAATGTAACTTAATCATGAACAATTTGAAATGTTTTGGTTGTGCTAGAGTGGATCTGAATTTATCTGGCATTTGAAATTTCCTGAGTGAGAGGAAAAGGGTAAGATGGAAGAGTAAAAATAGGTAAGCCACAAAATAATGTTGAAAAAAGGCCTTACAAGAAAACTCGACACATTTAATTCACTTGTCTCAGAAAAAAGGTTAGCACCCCAACATCAGTTTAAAAATCTAACATGTCTAGGGGATCAGCCTTAGCCTTGCTTTCTATGATTTATGCAACATAAAACCATTGCTGAGGCTGATAAAATTTTTGAGTTGTGTTAGAGAACCATGAATTGTAAATTCTGATGAAAGAATAAAACAAAGGTGGGCAACCTGACTTGTCCTTAGCTTACTTTCAAAGCTTTTTTGTAAGACTTCTGCTATGATTGTTCACTTTAGCTTCATCCACTATGGCAGGGGCCCTCAAACTTGGCAGCTTTAAGACTTGTGGACTTCAACTCCCAGAATTCTCCAGCCAGCTGGCTGGAGAATTCTGGGAGTTGAAGTCCACAAGTCTTAAAGCTGCCAAGTTTGAGGACCTCTGCACTATAGAGATCAAACAGCTTATCCCTAAAGGAATATTCATATTCTAATAAAAGGACAGCCCTTGTTTGGACCCAACTTTCAGAAAAGCACTGTTGATTTCAAACGTTCATGCCTGAGCTAAACTCAGAAAAGATGGATGGATGTGTGATGACTTTTACAATAGTTCTGAATCACTTGTATTGGTACCACATAATGGATGTAAGTCATGAAGAAAGTGAGGAAAGTGTAGCCCACTCGATGGTGCAGAAGAAGAATTCTCAGCAGTCCCAAGCAAGCACAACCAGTTGAGATGGATGCTGGAACTTAACACACAGGAGTATCTGGAAGTCCACAGGGTTTTGAACCCTGGACCAAAGAATTAAAGCAAATGACCTTTGTGCCTATATTTGAGCATTTCCCTTTTAGCCGGTAGATTTTCCTAGTAGTTCTTTCTGCTACTGCCAGTACACTTGGATTTGGAAGTTGCCTTGGTGTGAATTCCTGGCTTGGCTTTCAGTGTTGAGAAAGTTCAGGATCCACCACATTGAAGCAGTGGTGGGTTCCCCCAGTTTGCATCGGTTCTATAGAACCGGTAGCAGGGATGAAATGCTCCCAGTTCGGACCGACTCGGGCAAGTAGGTAGCGATGGTGGCAGGCAGTTCAGAGAACTGGGAGCAAAAATCCCTTCCCCCCCCCAGCCTCCAGCTTGCTTACCTTAGCTGCTGGTGCTTTGCTTTACTTACTGTAATCCCTGCAATCCATTGCATCAGCAAGCAACTGAATCTCCCTGCCTGCAATCAAGCTCATTGGTGAGCAGCTCTATCTGCCTGCCTGCCTGCCTGCTTGCCTTGTCCTGGTAAGTTTTTTTTTCCCCTTTGGGAGCTTTAAAAAAAATAGTTAATTGGGGGGTTTTTTAGTTGTTTTTTTTTAGACCTAGCCATTTAAAGTTTAGGAAGTTTTAAATTTAGCTGCTTTTATATAAAAATAAAATAAAATAAAATAATATTTGTGCAGCTTTCTGAGATTTAGTGTGTTTCTGTAGGGTTTCACTCTAACTACACAAACATACAAAATCTCACAAAGCTGTATGTGGAATTTTGTGTGTGTAAAGTGTGAAAGTTGATTTTTTGGACTTTTTGTGGCTGTGTGAGGTTCCTGCTTGCTCCAGGGGCCATTTTGGGTCTAGCACAGTTGCTTTTACATTATGGGTGAGCCTGTTGTGTTGTGTTGTGTTGTGTTGTGTTGTGTTGTGTTGTGTTGTGTTGTGTTGTGTTGTGTTGTGTTGTGTGTGTAAAGTGTGAAAGTTGGTTTTTTGGACTTTTTGTGGCTGTGTGAGGTTCCTGCTTGTTGCAGGGGGCATTTTGGGTCTAGCACAGCTGCTTTTACATTGGGGGTAAGCCAGTTGTGTTGTGTTGTGTGTGTGTAAAGTGTGAAAGTTGATTTTTTGGACTTTTTGTGGCTGTGTGAGGTTCCTGCTTGTTGCAGGGTCCATTTTGGGTCTAGCACAGCTGCTTTTACATTGTGGGTGAGCCAGTTGTGTTGTGTTGTGTTGTGTTGTGTTGTGTGTGTGTAAAGTGTGAAATTTGGTTTTTTGGGCTTTTTGTGGCTGTGAGAGGTTCCTGCTTGTTCCAGGGGCCATTTTGGGTCTAGCACAGCTGCTTTTACATTGTGGGTGAGCCAGTTGTGTTGTGTTGTGTTTTGTAGGTTAAAAAAGGGCAAAGAAGTGACATCGACCTGGCCACGCCCACCTTACCACCAAGCCACGCCCACCCAGTCACCTTACCACCAAGCCACACCCACTAATTAAGCCACGCCCACAGAACCGGACGTGGCTTAATTTTTAGATTTCACCCCTCACCGGTAGTAAAACCATTGGGAGGCTCCGCCTACTGACCCTGACATCATCAAAATGCTTCTGTGCATGCGCAGAAGTTTCTGCGTGCACGGCCCTGTTGCAAACCGGTAGTAAAGGTAAGTAGAACCCACCCCTGCACTGAAGGTTTGCCAACTTACCATATGGGCAATCCAGATAACAACAGTTTGCTGCGAAAAGAGAACAAAAGGATATACCAATGTCAAGTGGTCTCGGGGTGCCCACTTGATTACACAAATTATCTGGAAGCATTGGGTTCTGTTTATTGGAGGCATCCTAACATGTCTTTTGAAGACATATTTGTTTGTCCCTTTTAAGAACTGCTGCTTATCCTTTTGGGAATTCTTCAAATGCCAGAATAATGGTATACGTGGATTTATATATTCTGGAGTGTGTTGGAAAATGAGTGAAATCAAGAAAACCATACCGATAACTTTTATTTCTAATGTTTTCCGAGTATACATTTTCCCCAAGTGCTGCAGTTTTCCAGCCCTTTGTTCAAAAAGCAAAGGGGAGCAGTTTAGCAGTCTTTTCTACTATATTATGTTAATAAACTTGGGAAAAGAGCAACATCTGGTATCTTGCAAAATTGGAAATGAGAAGGCATGTGATAAGAGTGCAGCTGCTGGTATTTGATAAATTAGATTTGGTATGCAAAATAGTTCTAGATTGAATTAAATGACAGATTCCTGATGCTTTATGGTAAGCTGTGCTCATTCCTTTTTTTTCCTTTTCTTTTCTTTTTGGAAAGAAAATAAACAGTAAGTGAATTCAAGCAAGTGATGAAGTGAATCTTCATCATTAGCCTTCCGCTTTGGGCCTTCAAAGGATTGTGGGATGTAATGGGTGGAAGATTGCAATACCATCATCCTATGCATTCAACAGTACACAAGGCTGATGAACATATTAGAGCAATGATGGTCAGAACATATTGTCAATGATTGAAATGAAAACATTTCCAAAAAAATGTTGGAAGGCCCCTGGTCAGGTTATTATGGAATGTTATAAGAAAATACTGTAACAAAGAAACACTGAATTATAGGGCTGGAAGGGCCCTTGATGGTATTCTAGTCCAATCCCCAAGGAAAGATTGGACAACCACTTGTCCAGGGTTATTGAGGGTTTATCATTTATTTCTGAGCAATGCAGTGGCCTAGAGGTGAAGACGCTTGCCTCCCACTTGGTAGGTTGAGAGTTCTATCCTAGGCAGCGACAGATGTTTTTCTATCAGGACACAAAGAGAAAAAAAATATCTGGTGTAAACTCTGCATAGGTATCAGGAAGGGCATCTGGCCAATAAATGCTCAGCTTCATTCAGTCGTCCTGGCCCCACTCCGAATAAAGGGATTACAGAGTCATAAAAAGAAAAAAAAATTGAGGGTTTATAATTCTTACCTGAAACCTTGCAAAAGTTGACAATTTATTTATTTAATTAAATTTTTATACCGCCCTTCTCCAAAATAGGACTCAGGGCGGTGCACAGCCAAGGTAAAAAACAAGACATATATACAAACATGGTGAATCTAAAAAAACTATTTAAAATAATTAAATGTTTTGGCCGAATTAAAACCATTTCCAATTTAAAATCAATTTAAAAATTAAAAAATTTGGTCAAGCCAGCCCAGCTTGTTGGAATAAATAGGTTTTTAGGGCCCGACGAAAAATCCGGAGGTCTGTTATTATGCGTAATTCTAGGGGGAGGGTGTTCCAGAGGGTAGGCGCCACCACAGAGAAGGCTCTCCCCCTGGGGGTCGCCAGCCGACATTGCCTGGCGGACGGCACCCTGAGGAGGCCCACTCTGTGTGAGCGTACTGGCCGGTGGGAGGCTATTGGTGGCAGAAGGCGGTCTCGTAAGTACCCCGGCCCTAAGCCATGGAGCGCTTTAAAGGTGGTCACCAACACCTTGAAGCGCACCCGGAAGACCACCGGGAGCCAGTGCAGCTCGTGCAGGAGAGGTGTCACGTGGGAGCGCCTCGTCGCCCCCATGATCCCCCGCGCGGCCGCGTTCTGGACCAGCTGGAGCCTCCGGGTGCACCCCAGGGGGAGCCCCATGTAGAGAGCGTTGCAGTAGTCCAGGCGGGAGGTGACGAGGGCCTGAGTGACTGTGCGTAGGGAGTCCCGATCTAGAAAGGGACGCAACTGGCGTATCAGGCGAACCTGATAAAAAGCCCCCCTGGCCACGGCCGTCAAATGATCTTCCAAGGACAGCCGTGCGTCCAGGAGGACGCCCAAGTTGCGAGCCCTCTCCGTGGGGGCGAGTGATTCACCCCCAATAGTCAGCGATGGCGTCAGCTGGCTATATCGGGACGCCGGAAGCCACAGCCACTCGGTCTTGGAGGGGTTGAGTTGGAGCCTGTTTCTCCCCATCCAGGCCCGCACGGCCTCCAGGCACTGGGACAACACTTCAAGGGCATCATTGGGGTGGCCTGGGGTGGAGATATACAGCTGGGTGTCATCAGCGTATTGATGGAACTCCACCCCGAAGCCACGGATGATCTCACCCAGCGGCTTTACATAAATGTTGAACAGAAGGGGCGAGAGTACCGACCCTTGTGGCACCCCACAAGCAAGGTGCCTCGGGGTCGACCGCTGCCCCCCTGTCAACACAGATTGCGACCGGTCGGAGAGGTAGGAGGAGAACCACCGCAAAACGGTGCCTCCCACCCCCAACCCCGCCAACCGGTGCAACATGATACCATGGTCGATGGTATCAAAAGCCGCTGAGAGGTCTAACAGGACCAGGATAGAGGAATGACCCCTATCCCGGGCCCTCCAGAGATCATCCACCAATGCGACCAATGCCGTTTCCGTGCTGTGCCCAGGCCGGAAGCCGGACTGGAGCGGGTCTAGATAGACAGCTTCATCCAGGTACCGGGGAAGCTGTTGCGCCACCACACTCTCAACAACCTTCGCAACGAAGCGAAGGTTGGAGACTGGACGATAGTTAGCCAAAACAGCCGGATCCAGAGAGGGCTTCTTGAGGAGGGGCCTCACCACCGCTTCTTTCAAAGCGGCCGGCAGGACCCCCTCACCCAAAGAAGCGTTAACAATCATCTGGAGCCAGCCTCGCGTCACCTCCCGGGAGGCCAGTACCAACCAGGAGGGACACGGGTCCAATAAACATGTGGTCGCGTTCAGCCGTCCCAGGATCCTGTCCATGTCCTCGGGAGTCACAGGATCGAACTCCCCCCAGATAACACTCTCAAGACCTGCCTCAGTCATCCCGTCCGGACATACCCAGTCAGAGGCCAGCCCCTCTCGAATCTGAGCGATTTTGTCATACAGATATTGCACAAAATCCTCAGCTCGACCCTGCAAGGGGTCATCCCGCACTTCCAGATGGAGGAGGGAGCGGGTCACCCTAAACAGGGCGGCTGGGCGATTATCTGATGACGCGATAAGAGCGGCAAAATAGCTAGTTTTCGCCGCTTTTATCGCCACTAGGTAGGTCTTAATATGAGACCTCACCCGTGTTCGGTCAGATTCGGAGCGGCTGGTCCTCCAGCTACTCTCCAGGCGTCTTTTCCGGCGCTTCATCTCCCTAAGCTCCTCGGAGAACCAAGGAGCTAGGTGAGTTCGGTGCCGGGTCAGAGGCCGCAAAGGCACGACTCGGTCCAAGGCCCCGGCAGCCGCACTGTCCCAGGCGGCCACCAGGTCTTCCGCCGAGTCATGAGCCAGAATCTCAGGAAATGGCCCAAGCTCCATCTGGAACCTGTCAGGGTCCATCAGGCGCCTGGGGCGGAACCACCTTGTCGGTCCCGCCTCCCTGCGGCAGGGTGCAGCGGTTAGAAAGTCCAGTCGAAGGAGCGAGTGGTCAGACCATGACAAGGGTTCGATGACTATATCCCCTATATCAAGGCCACTCAACCACTGACCAGAGACAAAAACTAAGTCCAGAGTGTGTCCCCCTGTGTGAGTGGGGTCATGAATTAACTGAGTAAGGTCCATGGCCGTCATGGAAGCCATGAACTCTCGAGCCACCTCAGACGTTTCACCGATGGATGGCAGGTTAAAGTCCCCCATGATGGCAAGTCTGGGGGTAGCCACCGCCACCTCGGCTATAACGTTAAGGAGCTCGGGCAGGGCCGTTGCCACGTGGCAGGGAGCCAGGTACGTGACCAACAAGCCCATCTGTACTCCATGACCCCACTTCACAAAGAGGGACTCACATCCGGCTATCTGTGGAACAGTGGTCTCCCTTGGATCTAGACCTTCCTTTATAATAACCGCCACCCCCCCCGCCCCTGCCCTGAGCCCTCGGTTGATGAAATGCGCGGAAGCCTGGTGGGCATATATCCACGAGGGGGACTCCCCCCTCATGGCCCAACCAGGTCTCCGTAATGCCCGCCAGGTCCGCCTCCCCCTCCTGAATAAGATCGTGAATGAGGGGGGCTTTATTAACAATAGGTTTTCTTACTGCTCTTTTTTAAATTGTTTTAATTGTTTTAACCTGTAAAAATTAAGTGTTTTAATACTGTGTGACCAGCCATACACTAAATAAATAAATAAATAAATTCTACTGTTAAAGTAGGGTTTATTTCCAAAGTAAGTAAATTAAGACCATTTCCTATGTAATATGAACAGTAAGTTAATATAACAGTAAGTTTATTCTCAACTATCTAGATGGGGTGGTTTGTAGGTAATAGATTTACACAGCATAGTTTAGGATATGAGTGGTTCTCATCTAAAGTCTCTAGTGAATGGATAACTTAGAACATTGTTAAGATAACTGTCCATATTGTATTATTCAATTTATGTTGAATATGTATGTGCTTAACTCTAGGGTATTGATAATAGAGTTTATGTATTAACCAATATTGTTTTAAAAGCAGTGACATTGTAGGGTTCTATGTTGGTAAAAAATCATGTACCATATTTGTATCCATTCTTCTTTCTGAAGATTTCTTTTAAGACAAATTCCCATCTGTGAAGTAGAAATATTCTGCTTATTTTATATTATTGGACTTCCAGATTTTTCCTACAGAATTTTTCAAACAGAAGCCTTCTAGTGTGCTACATTAAATTCAGACAAGTTAAACTAATTGCACACTACTTCCTTAAATGTATAATCCAGCCTTCCAATTGACCCATGTTTATTCTTCCCTTGAAGAACCATGCCAGAAGATGGAATGAAATCCTGTTAATAAACTCCTTCAACTTCCATCATCTGCATGGAGCTGACTCAGTGGTCAATTTCAAATTCCTTTTGGCTGTCAAGTGAAAACAAAAGTTGCTATAAATGGACTAGCAGAATATAAATATTAGTGTATTGACTGATCCAGGTTTACTGTTGAGCTGGCTTGCAATTGCTGTTATATAATCACTGCAGTGCCAACATAATTCATAAACTTTGGTTGGCGTAGCCAGTTTTAGAATTGGGTTATTTATTGTTTAAGTTGGTTCCTTCTATAAAACTTATGATTTGGTATTCTCTCTAGTGTGAATTATCGAGGTTCAAAGGCAGGTTAAGTAGTTCAAAAAAGCTTAACACAGTCTTTGTTCAAAATATCGTACTTCTTATTTTCCACTTCTGTACTCAAAGGTGTATTTTAAAAATTGCAGCAAGATTGGCTGTACGGAAAGATTAATTGTGTTATTGACTTCAGGAAATATATAGAAAGTTTTATACCAAACAACTTCTGCCAGTTACACAAGGACTTTATTTTTTTCTCTTCAAGAACAAAAGACAAGTGATTATTGTAACTGCTTTCTGGGACCATCGAGAGGATTTAGAATTTAACCCTTTGGGATTATGGATTTTATGTGGCAAGTATACACAACATGTATATGACATCAATAGGTTTATGGGAGGGCTGAATAAATAACTCCCTGTTTTCCTTTCTGTTTCAGCGAGAATGATTTAAAAAAGACGGACATCAGACACATTTTGATGTGATATTTTGCAGCTACCTGTACAACTTTTCCCCCATGTAACACTGCTAACTAGACCGTTGCAGCAAGAAAGCACAGAGCTGCTGACTTAGTATAGGAACTGATGACAAGGGACTTTGATCATCTATTTTCAACCTATTTGTTCAATAGCAAAATGCAGTTAAATGAGATCATGAGCCTTTAAGCACTTTTGCATTTGGTTCAATATGGAAAGTCAGATGGACTTAAAGAAACCCTTAGTAGAATTGTTTAATTTACATAATTTCCACAGTGCTGAGTAATCAAAGCCCTCTCTGGACCCAGCTGTTTTAGCAAACTATCGTCCAGTTTCCAACCTTCGCTTTCTGGCGAAGGTTGTTGAGAGTGTGGTTGCGCGACAGCTCCCCCAGTACCTGGAGGAAACCGTCTATCTAGATCCGTTCCAGTCCGGCTTCAGGCCCGGGTACAGCACGGAAACGGCATTGGTCGCGTTGGTTGATGATCTCTGGAGGGCTCGGGACAGAGGTTGCTCCTCTGTTCTGGTCCTATTAGACCTCTCAGCGGCTTTTGATACCATCGACCATGGTATCATGCTGCGCCGGTTGGAGGGGTTGGGAGTGGGAGGCACTGTTTTACGGTGGTTCTCCTCCTATCTCTCCGACAGGTCGCAGTCTGTGTTGGCTGGAGGGCAGAGGTCGACCTCAAGGCACTTGGTTTGTGGGGTGCCACAAGGGTCGGTCCTCTCGCCTCTCCTGTTCAACATTTATGTGAAGCCGCTGGGCGAGATCATCCGTGGTTTTGGGGTGCAGTGCCATCTGTACGCTGATGACACCCAGCTGTACATCTCCACCCCAGACCACCCCAACGATGCCCTTGAAGTGATGTCCCGGTGCCTGGAGGCGGTGCGGGTCTGGATGGGGCGGAACAGGCTCCGACTCAATCCCTCCAAGACTGAGTGGCTGTGGCTGCCGGCGTCCCGATATAGTCAGCTGGTGCCATCGCTGACTATTGGGGGCGAGACATTGGCCCCCACGGAGAGGGTGCGTAACTTGGGTGTCCTCCTGGACGCACGGCTGTCCTTAGAAGAGCATTTGACGGCCGTGGCCAGGGGGGCTTTCTATCAGGTCCGCCTGATACGCCAGTTGCGCCCCTTTCTGGATCGGGACTCCCTATGCACGGTCACTCATGCCCTCGTTACTTCCCGCCTTGACTACTGTAATGCTCTCTACATGGGGCTCCCCTTGAGGAGCACTCGGAGGCTCCAACTGGTGCAGAATGCGGCCGCGCGGGTACTTGTGGGGGCGGCATGGCGCTCCCACGTGACACCTCTCCTGCGCGAGCTGCATTGGCTTCCAGTGGTCTTCCGAGTGCGCTTCAAGGTGTTGGTTCTCATCTTCAAAGCGCTCCATGGCTTAGGACCCAGTTATTTACGAGACCACCTTCTGCCTCCGATAACCTCCCACCGGCCAACACGCTCCCACAGAGAGGGTCTCCTCAGGGTGCCGTCTGTCAGGCAATGTCGGCTGGCGACCCCCCGGGGAAGAGCCTTCTCTGTGGGGGCACCCGCCCTCTGGAATGAGCTGCCCCCAGGGATACGACTAATCCCGGATCTCCGGACCTTCCGCCGGGCCCTGAAGACGTTTTTATTTCAGCAAGCCGGGCTGGGTTAAAAATTTTTAATTGGTGAATTTTATGGGTAATGGGGTTTTAAATTGGAGAAGCCTAAGATAATTTAATTCTGTTTTAATGTATTTTAATATTTGTATTGTGTGTTTTTAATTTTGGCTGTTCACCGCCCCGAGTCCTTCGGGAGAGGGGGCGGTATAAAAATTTAATAAATAAATAAATAAATAAATAAAGGTCAGTCTAGCCCCAACATCTGGTTCCCAAGTGCAGCCAGTTACACAGAAACAAGGCTGGAAAATAGGTCTTTTCAGTCACTATACCCTGTGAGTTGGCATTCAATGCAGGGGTGAAATCCAGTAGGTTCTGACAGGTTCTGGAGAACCAGTAACAGAAATCTTGAGTAGTTCGGAGAACCGGCAAATACCACCTCTGGCTGGTCCCAGAGTGGGGTGGGAATGGAGATTTTGCAATATCCTTCCCCCAGGAGTGGGGGAAGGAATGGGGATTTTGCAGTATCCTTCCCCTGCCATGCCCACCAAGCCATACCACGCCCATCAAGCCACGCCCACAGAACCGGTAGTAACAAAATTTGGATTTCACCACTGATTCAATGGCTTGCTATCCAGTGTTCTAAATCTGAACATTTCACATACAGGTAGTTCTCAACTTACAACCATTCAATTGGTGTCTGAAGTTATAACAGAATTGAAAGAAAAAAAAAAGACTTAAAGTTCTTGCATTTACAAATGTTGCAGTATCTCCATGGTGATGTAATCAAAATTTGGGCATTGGTAAGTGGCACATATTTTTGAGGGTGGCAGCATCCTGGGGTTTTGTCATCTCCATTTGTGACCTTCCCAGCCTTCTTCCTACAAGCAAAGTCAATGGGAGAAACTGGATTCCCTTAATAACTGTATGATTCACTTAACAACTGCAGCGGGTCACTTAAAAACTATGGCAAAAAAAGTCTTAAAATTGGGTGTGACTCACTTAACTGCCTTGCTTAGCAACAAAATTGTGGATTCAATTGTGGTTATAAATTGAGGACTATCTGTGCTTTAGTCGTTGCCTATAGCCATTACAAAACTACACAAACTGATTATTATCACCCTATTCTACACTTACACAAAATTTTTGTTTTTCCTGAAAGTAACAGCATCACTGGATGACTTACGTTCTAGTTTTGTGAGAAAGGGAACAATTGTTCTTTCTTAGCTACTTCTAATATTTTATAGGCTTCTTGTCATGTTGCTCTTTTGTCGTCTTCTAAATTAGAAAGTCCCCAATATTTGGCTTTTTCTCACAGAAATCTCGTTGCAATAGCTAATACTTTTAGTTTTATTTATTTACAGAGCAGGTGATATTTGCTTTATTGGGATGAAGGGATGGCCAACAACACGGATGGTTTTACATAATACTCCACTGGTAGGACTTGGAATACTGCATCCAGTTCTGGTCACCATGTTATAAAAAAGATGTTGAGACGCTAAAAAGTGTGCAGAGAAGAGCAATACAAATGATAAGAGGCCTGGAGGCTAAACTGTACAATGTACAGTTGTGGGAATTGGATATCTCTAGTTTAATGAAGAGAAAGACTAGGGGTGTTATGATAGAATCTTCCAATATTTGAGGTGCTGTCACAGAGAAGAGTGGGTCAACCTATACTTCAAAGCATCTGAGTGTAGAACAAGAAGTAACAAGAAGTAGAACAAGAAGATGGAAGATTATTACAAAGAGTCCCAACTTAGAATTAAGGAGAAATTTCCTGATAGTGAGAACAGTTAATCAGTGGAATAGCTTGCCTCTAGAAGTTGTGGGTGCTCCATCATTGGAGGTTTTCAAGAAGAGATTGGGTAACCATTTCCAACCATTTTTCCTGCTCAACCAGGGAATGGATTAGAAGACCTCTTCTAACCCTGTTATTCTATGTCCTATGTGATTAGATAAACCATGACGACATAAATCATTTTGTTTGCCCTTTTAAAAAGTCCTACTTTTTCTCTATATGGGAAAATTAGTTATATGAAGCTTGCTATTTAGTTATTTGTCAAAGAATACAGTAGAAGTGTTGTATGGTGATTGATTTTATTGAAAGTTAAATGGGTTTTTATATCTGTACATAAGAATAATTGAAAAATTGAAATCGGGGTTGCCAGATTTTCAAAGGTCTATTCTTTTGAATGCAAAGCTTTTAGAAGAAAAATGCCAGTCTCCATGATGGAGTTAGTGTATATTAGCAAGCACTAGTAAAATTCCCAGCATTTTACATACTGGGAAAGCATGAACTTTCCCAGTAGGATTACATCACTGTTGATTTTTTTTTTCTTATTTTCTTATTTCAGCAATAATGTAGAACTGAGAAAACAACATAGTGAAAAAAAAAATAGATAGAAATATATGTGGAGGGAAAAAAAATCCATCTTTTCTCCTGCTTTGTACCTCAAGAGCAAAAACAATAGCTTCAGTCAGAACAAAAGTTGGATATGAAGTCCAAAAGCCAAGTGTGGCTTTTTTATTTATTCTTGTGTGAAACCTTCCAAAATTATTCATGCTGGTGGGACTTGAACAACATTTGGAGAAATGAGTTGCCTCACCTTCCCCTGACCCTTGTGTGTGCTTTTTGATAACAATCAAATAGATGGATACATTGAAAACTGATGTCAGAGAGTAGGAAAGAGGCAGGAACTTATCCAGATCTTGTCCTTTTCCCAGCTAATGTGTTGCTTATTGTTACTGTGCAAATGTAGTAATTAATCTGGGCTTGTTTTTCAATATAGAGTGGTCTTATCTCTAATGGGAATATTCAGGTCTTAATTACAACCAATTTTATTTATTTGTTTGTTTATGTGTAGTGATTTCTTGAAGTTCCTTAATTATTTCAATTGCTTCATTATCCACCAGTTGTTAAACTTAATCACCAGGCTTTGTTATGTTAAACTCCTTCTCTTTGCTTTATTTTCCCTTTCCTGTCCCCAGCCCTTTCTAAGTTGAAGAGAGAGGAAGAGGGAAAAAGAATTCATTTTTGGAGTCTTGTTGGAACACTAAGCCTTGATCACACTCCTCTATTCTGCTACTCCTAGGCTGTTTTCCAAGTAGCTCACCTCCTCCGTCCAGTTCTTTGCCATTCTCCATTTAACAGACTCCCCCCCGCCCCCGATTCTGTTTGCTTTGCTAGGATCGTCTGACAGAACATCTCCCTTCCTCTGGCAAACTTCTTTTTTTCTTTCTTCTTTCTTCAGAGGTTCGGGTTGCCCTCAAATCCACAGAGAAGCCCAAAACACAAAGACCAACCAGTGCTCTTTTGCCTGACCAATTTTCCCATTATGAATCTTGTACTAGAAGGCAGACGTGCTTGCCTAGAAGTATCATATATAAAGTAAGAATCTTCTAGTGCTATATCTCACATCTTGCAAAAAAAGACAAAAATCTGACCTTGAGACCAAATGCAAGATAGTTTCAGTGCTACTCTGCCACAACTGTGACCTTAAATCATGTCCTTATCATTAAACTGTAGAGTACTACAATTCATTCCCTCTTGGCCTAGTTTTGAAGGTAACTCAGAAGTTACACACAGTCCAGAAGATAGTAACCCCAGCTAGGCAGAGAAACTCATTACTGCAGGATTATGCTTATTCTTGGGTCACTGCACTGATTACCAGTAGGCTTCTAATCCAATTAAAGAAAACCAACCTTCCTTCCTTCCTTCCTTCCTTCCTTCCTTCCTCCCTCCCTCCCTCCCTCCCTCCCTCCCTCCCTCTGTCTATCTGTCTGTCTAAATTTATATAGACGCTCATCTCGCAGACATGACTTTAGCCATGATATACAATAAAACAAATGTAAAACAACAGCATGAATAGATATTTTGCAAACTCTGTTGTGTGATTCTCAGTTTCCTAGTTGGGAATACTCTCAGCAGAATATCTGTTGATTCCTGAGATTGAAGAAAATTGTTCTTTGATGCTTACCTATGGTAAGGGTTTAAGAGCAATCACTTTTACGAATTGCTTGAACTATTCTGTTATCCCTTGGCCTTTTCCTCTCAGTGGTTTCCATATTTTCAGAATAAGTCTTCCATACATGATGTCGTAATAAAAAAAATTGCCTTGGATTATTTTATGGGTGTCAAATGCTGTAAAAGGTATGTACTTACTATATATTAAATACAGAGGCAGTTTGTGTGCCTTGTACCTTGTCCAAAAATAATTGACTCATTAATCTTAGCCATATCAAACTGGTACCCATTAGAAGGGTCAAACGTAGGTTAATTTTTAGTAGGAAAACATGAATCAGTCTATACAGATGTGTGCTTTTCAAGTAATTTCTGTTACATGTAACTTACTTTACATTTTATGAAGATAGAAAAAAAAACCCAGAGAACCACTCGATGGAAGAAATCTTGTTTGTTGGTAACTCTAATCAAGGGCTGGTTGCACATAAAGCTAGATCAGGCTGGGATACAATGTAAATTATGTATGTACTCTGTAAAAGTTGTCACCTGGTAGCTGGTGTGCTTATAGCAAAATAACCTTCAGAGTACAACACTAAAGATGGTCAAGTTGATATCATCTCCTGGCAGTTACAGTTTGCACCAATGATAGAATGTGTTGCTTCATCGTGTTATATTACAGCCTGATTAAAATAAAAGTAAGCAATCTAGGAGACTTCCGGTTGGGCGATTCAGTCGGGGAAATGGCAGGGCTCTTATGAGCCCTGCGAAAACCCCGACTGGCGAGCCGCTGCTGACAGGTCTGCGGACCTACTCTGTCCTGAAGGGACAGGAGAAGAGAGAGGGACCTCTTGGATGGCCGAGAGGAACGGGCAAGTTCCTCGGGGCTGGAGGAAGCCTCTGAGCCAGCAGTGGGGGAGCGACAGTCATGGCGACTGCCTCGAAGCCCAGGCCAACTGGAGAAAGCACTGTGCTGGAGGAAGAAGGAAAAGTGAGAGCGAGGCTTTCAGAAGCTTGGTAAGCAAGACCAAACCCAGGCGGGAACAGCGTTTAAACTGTGGATATTGATTAGTGTGCCCCAGCCTTAATTAGCGGCTACGGTGTATTGGGGCAAGAAGATCTGCAAAATACTTTTTAGAAGGGAAAAACCCACCAAAGGATTATGGATTTTATTGCTAATTTAGAATGATTGCCTTTTTGGAAAGTTATAAATTTTGAAAACTCTTCTTTTTTCTTTTTTTTTAAACGGGAATGGATTATTCTTGGAAGAGAGAAAAAGGAAAGAGGTGATAAACAGGACTTTTTTAAAACGAAGGGAAAAGACAAACGGATAGCCTTGCAATACATAAAATGGAGACTGTGAAGAAGTGAAAGTGTAATTGCGGATTGCTAGCAGTTTGGAAGAGAAATTAAGTGTCTTGTTATTTTAACTGGATTACTTTGGCAACAAATGAGCTTTGACTCTGGGGATACTCAATCTGTCCATTGGAAGCTTTATTGGTGGAAAGAAAAAAGAAATAAAATGGAATAACTATAACTGAATTAACAGGTGCAGCAAGAAAAGGAAAAAAGGTGTGGCACTAAAAGAAATGATGATATTATATATGGAATGATATAAAAGAACTAAACTTTATAGAATTTTTAACATTGATAATATTGAAATTGAAAAATAACAATTTTGGACAGATTGGAAAAAAAATTATAGTAGGTTGCAAGATAAGAAATACAAGTTTGATTAAAATGGAAATGTAATGCTTAATGCATATTTGAAGTCTGAATATTGATATGAGGTATTATACCTTTTTTTGTTTCCCTTTGCTACTTTTTTGATTTTCTTTCTTTTTTTGATACTTTTTTCTTTTTTATTTCTACTTTCCCTCTTTTCTCCTTCTTTGTTTTTGTTTTCCTTTCCTTCTCTTTTTCACCTTTTATTTCCATTCCTTTTAAATTGGACTATATAAACATATGTATTTGGTTATGAAATAAGACTATAAATGAATGAATGAGAATATGATTTTTCTAAATGTTCTAAATGCTTAAATGAATTTCTGAGATTTAAAATAAATATGAAGTAGATGATCTTAAAATATACGAGAAGATATTTGTTAAAATTTATGCTGAGTCAAATTGTGGTATCTGAAAAAGCAATTTATGTATATGTGAATTAATTAAAATGAAATAGCTAAAACAACATGCAGGCATGGAAGAAAATATGCTGGTAACACCAGCCGAATAAGAGAAGGAGACTCGGAGGAGAATATGCTGGAAATCAGCCAAAACAAAACATGCTGGAAATCAGCCAAATAATAGTTGGAGGTTCGGAGGAGACTATGCTGGAAATCAGCCAAAATACAATACGTTGGAAACTAGCCAATGGAGGTGACTATGCTGGAAATCAGCCAAAATAAAGCATGCTGGAAATCAGCCAAACAAAAGCTGGAGGTATGGAGGAGGATATGCTGTTAATCAGCCAAACAATAATATGCTGGAAATCAGCCAATAATTGGAGGAGATAGGGAGGAGGATATGGATTTTGAGATAAATTTGAGAATAAGAAATATGCAAAACTAAAGGCAAATTGATAAAGCTTTAAGGTTTAAAGATCTGATGAAGGGGTCAAGAGATTAAGAAATATGGACTGAATTTTGATTTATTAATTGAAATAAAAAATAAAAAATAGAGCTGTATCTAAGTTGAAATTACGATGTGTGGTTAGAAATTGTAAGGTAAATAATTAGACTAAGAGATTAGAATATTTTTTCTTCTTTTTTTAATGTTTTAATATTGATGTCAAAAGGTGTAATGAAGAGAGCTTGGAAAAGAACCAGAGATAATTGAACTTATAAATGAGCATAATAATGAATTAAATGTCTACCTTGAAATTAAATTGCTGGTGATATAATAGAATGGTTCTGATCAAGATATTAGAGTTTATGACTAAAATTTTTTCTATGTTTTGACTTTGAATTTTAAAAGATATAATGGGAAATTGTGAATGGAGCTTTTTCAAAATGTAAGCGATTATACCTATCCATGACCGGATCGAGACTTCACTCTCGAAAGAGATGTATTTTATGTGTTATGTTGGAAAAAATAAAAAATATTTTGCAGAAAAAAAAAAAAGTAAGCAATCGAGTGCCCTTTAGGTCTAATGAAATAGGGTGTTATAAGGAGCCAGATGTGAAACTTTGAGAGTATTTAACCCATTTGCCTGTCGCTTTCAGCCCAACCTACTGCACAGGTGTGGCGATAATATGGGCTTCATCCCGGGGTTCTGACAGATTCTGGAGAACGGTAGTGGAAATTTTGAGTAGATCGGAAAACCGATAGCGGAAATTTTGAGTAGTTCAGAGAACCAGCAAATACCACCTCTGGCTGGCCCTAGAGTGGGGTGGGAATGGAGATTTTGCAATATCCTTCCCCAAGGAGTGGGGAGGGAATGGAGATTTTGCAGTATCCTTCCCCTGCCACACCCACCAAGCCACACCACGCCTACCAAGCCACACCCACAGAACTGGTAGTATAAAAATTTGGATTTCACCACTGCTTCATCCCCAAGTAAAACAAGGTCAGTCCTTTAGAGTAAAGATAAGATAAAGCAAATCACAACGGCAATTCCATCTAGTATGTGTGATGGCAGAGCATTCTCAAAATATCTGGAGGCCTCTGATTTCCTGTCCATCATAAAGTGTCCTGTCTTGGTATTTTAGGAGCATGAGGATGCATGCAACTCCCTAAAATCTTTTCTGAATTTGCTATCAAATTGTTTTCTTTAAGGTGAAAAGAGGGGAGAATAAACAGATTTTGGTTGATCTTGGAAAATTAAACAGGATTAGATTTGGTTGGTATCGGATGGGAGACTATTAGGAAATGATAGGACTGTGGGTTAGAGTGGGAAGTTGAAAAAAATATGTTGGAAAAAGGCAGTAACAAATCGCTTCTCTATTGTCCAAATAACGATAAGAATGGTTCCAAGAGTTGTGCATGTAAAGCAGTCTTTATCTCTTGCAGGTAGTCCTTGATTTATGATTGTAATTGACTGTAATTAATTGGAAGACATTGCGGTCATACATTGAAGCATTGTGGATCCAACTTTTTGACACTTTTGTGGTAGTCATTAAGTGAACGGTGCAATTGTTACGTGAATCCATTTTCCTCAATGGGTTTATTTTTTTGGCCAGAAATTGGAAGAAAATGCCGGAAACCGGCAAAAAATGTTGCAGATTGCAGTCATGTGACCTTGGGATGCTGCAAATGACAGTGAAGGTTGCTAAACACAGAAAATGTGATCACATGATTGCAGGGATGTGTTTCTCTCTGTATGTGTGGCCATTGTAACTTTGAAAATGGGTTATAAGTAAGTCCGGTGATTTAATAATTTTGGTTTAAATTTAGAGTATTTTTTTTTTGTCCCAGCTTTTCGTAATGCAGAGAGAAAGTAACCCGCCTCTTATATAAAGCCTGAAAGAAACTAGGCATCCTGCATTATATAGTCAGTATTACCCATACAGCAAAGAAAGATTGCACCCATTCTTTTAATTATTTGAAATATTCCTGATATTAAGATTAATATAATTTGTTTGTTTGGTAGCATGTTTCATAAGAAGCTGCATCGCACCAGAAACTTCCTTTCTTAGAGACAAATAATCGGTGTACTTAAATTGTAAATGAAAAATGGTTAAATAATACAAATTTTATAGCCAGGAACAACCATGTTCTCTTCTTATTTAATTAAAATCGCTAAGTGTATTGCCACTGAGGCAGCTGAAAACTAGCTCAGTCCACTAAAAATTAAAAATGATCCTGGCTTCAATGTATAATTGTTAGACTGAATCCATAGGGAAAGGTTCCATAGAGTTTAAGAACGATTAAACCGATATGTGTTTAAAGAAATATTCCAGAGAGTGCTGTAATATTATGGCAATGTTATGCCTGTACATCTAAAAAGGTTTTTATCTAGAGAAGGATTATGCTGATATTATAGAAAGAATGATGATAAAAATAATAGAATGGAAAAATGAATTGCCACCATATTTGATCGGATCTGGAAACTAAAAATAGAAGCCAGTAGCACTTTTAAGAACTTTTAATATCTGCTGTGTATAAATTCTTATTTTCTACCACTCTTTGGAAACCTTCTGAATAGTAACAGCTGAAGAAATGTCGAACCCAGCCTTTGTGAAGTCTTGCCAGTCAGATCATAAAATGGAGGAAACCAAATTAAATCATGCAAAACAGATTCTAGTCAGGTACTCGGTATGGTCCTGTGCTTTTCAGCTGAACATATGGTTGCATCTGCTGGAGCTAATGTTGCATGACCTTTTGCAAGTTTTCAAGGAGTTCTGTCTTCATACAGACAAGAAAGCTGGCATACCAGTTACTTCCTTGATTTGAAAAGCAGCATGTGACAAACGGATCGCCTGGAACTTTGCAAAATTTTACCCTAAAGGCAACACTATGCTAAGAAGGATCGGTTAGAGTACCCTTAATTAAAAGCAGCGGTTGTGGTACGTACTCTTGAAAACTACAACCAGCTCAGAATGCATGGGCAGGCTTTCAAATGCTCATGTAACATGTATATGATGTGAGCCGTATGGAATACCACTGGGATCCGAGTTCCATGCAAGGTAATGGTTGTCATTTATAAAGTCCTACTTGGCAAAGGGTCCAGCTATTTCTGAGATTGCCTATTAGCCATTTTGTCTACCTACCCAATTTGATCTTTTTGTTTTTATCACAATGCAACAAAGGCTCTTTGACAGAGAGGTCAGTGTGACTTAAGAAATAATCTGTTGAGAATTGCTAGGTTAGGACATTAGGTACAATATGTTTTTTTCCTGTAAACTGCTATGTTTTTATCTTAATAAATATTATTTATATTAATTGCCTATGTTTTAAAAACTTTTAAAAGTGTTTTTTTTTAAAAACAATCTTTTACTATACTAAAATGAGGCTACTTATTTTATTTTAAATGATGTTTGTTACTAAAGCAACTTGTGAAAATTGGAACTGGAAAACATCAACTTAAAAGACTCATTGATTGGCATTTGTTGGCAGGAACTTGACATGATTCTTTTCTGCCAGGCTTTTTGGTCTTAATCTGTTGGTGATGGCTTATTATATTGGCTAGGTTTCTTGATTAATGCTCCTCTGTACTGTGTCTTTTGAGTTTTATTTCTTTTTAAGTGTTACAAGCTATCTGGAGTCTTTTGATTGATGAGGCACAGAAATAATGTAAAATATTAGGTTTCATGCATAAGGGGTTTTATCTAAGACAGGGGTCTCCAAACGTGGCAACATTATGACTTGTGGTCTTCAATTCCCAGAATTCAGCCGTGCTGGCTGAGGAATTTTGGGAGCTGAAGTCCACAAGTCACAATGCAGTGGTGTTTCTGCTCCATTGCTTCAGATGGGCTACGGTTCTCCGTGCCTATGACGTCAAAACTATCAAAGTGGGTAATGCAAGTGAGAAATGATACGTGGAACAAGAAAGAAAGTAGTGTACATTTAAAGCAGGGTGGATTTGATTTAAATCAATTGACTTAGGTAACAGGAAGTCTCAGCATAATTGTATTTAAATCACACATTATGCATTAGTCAGGAGGATTTTATAATCACTTTTAGTAAAAGCATTCTTATTGTTTATTCTCTTCACATTTTTAGAATTTAAAGATGCATATTTCATTCTGAATACCGTAGATACCTTTTCTGTCAGATTATCTTCTGATCAATTTTAATAGCAAATGGAATGATGATTAATGCTAAGCAAGCAGATACAGACTCATGAAATTCATTTAATTACTGGGGATGTTTTGTGGATATTTTTTTGCTGTTATCTGCTAGCAGAACCAACAGCTTTTATACTGTATTAATAAATTTGTTCTTTCATTGATCTTCATCTTGGCATTTTAGAGACAGGTCAGTTACTGAGTTTATTATGCTGTTTCTCATCTCGGTATTAGCATGTGGGATATCAAACTCTGTAATTGTAAGTTATCTTCATAATTGTGTCTTTGAGCTGTGTTCATTTAGTTTAGAAAACATTTTAAGAAAAGCTTTAAAATCTGATTTAAGTTAAACATACGTTTGAGGAAATGAATGAGGAAAAGATTTTGAGATTTCGCCTTGAAGATCAAATGTGGTTATTGTTAACCACATGTATTTCAGGACAAAATGCAGCTACTATGAATTGGGAAGAGATTTAAACGCTCATGAAACAAGGACAAAAGATAGGGACATTTTTTGCTATGATCTGGCTGATATTTCTCACCTAAAAACTTATGAAATCTAAGACTAGAAAATAAAATAACTGCTTAAGGTCAGATTTGTTGTTCAGACATGGACCTGAAGCTGTGTTGATTGCTTGAGGGAAAGTTCATAGGCTACTCTTTGAAGGATAACGGACTTAGTTGTTATGATATTTAACTTTTTATAAATGGAGCACTTTGCCTTGACAAACATGGCAAGTTGTTAGATTTTCAGATCAATCAAGGAATAATGTTTTGTATCGTTCCTTTCATTCCTGGAAGAGATACAATTTTTGATATGCACTAGAGTGAGGTTTTTCTAATCTTTTCAAGAAGGGACAGAAGAGATATGTGGTATATATATATATAGGTACAGTACATGTAATCTTGACTTGCAACTCAGCCCAAAATTTCTGTTCTTAAGTGAGACAGTTGTTGTTCTGTGAGTTTTGGCCCAGTTGTTAAGTGAATCACTGCATTTGTTAGTAACATGATAGTTAAGTGAATCTGGCTTCCCTCACTGACTTTGCTTGTCAGAAGGTCGCAACAGATCATATGACCCTGGGACACTGCAATCGCCATAAATACATGCAAGGGTGGGCTGCTACAGGTTCGCCCAGGTTCAGGAGAACTTGTAGCTAATGTTATGGCCGGTTCAGAGAACTGCCAAATCCCACCCCACCCCTCCCCTCCTACCTCTCCCCTTCCAGGAGTCTCCACGCAGCCCGTTTCGGATGTGAGGTAAGTGCAGGGCCCACGCGTAGGCTTGGAGAGCCTGGAGAACTTTATTTTATTCCAGGTTTTGATCCTAAACTAAACATAGAGTATGACAGCCAGTTTGGTATAGTGTTAAAGTTGGACTAAAAACAGGGAGACTGAGTTTTCATCTTTCTTAAGGCATGAAAGGTGGTTGGGTGACTTTGGGTAACTCAGTCTAACTAAAGGGGTTTTTCTTGTAGAGAAGGAGTGAGTGTTAGCTATGCCACCTTGTGTTGCTCAAAACATCTAACACATAAATAAATATTGAGCAATTTAAAAAATTGTGACACAACTAACTAGTTTTTCACATGTGGTAATATATTTTAAATAGAGCACAATGTTTAATTTTTAAGTATTATGCCATTTATGTTTTAATGTTTTTCTTTAACATATTTTTAATTGTAATATACCATAGGGATACTTGGTAGCATGTGTCAAATATATAAATAACTAATAATTTTGCATGTATTCCACCATTCTTTTTTATCACTTTAACAGTGATTCAGGATAGCAGGATTCAAAATGAAGGTCATGGAAATGATTATATTTGAGGGATGGAGCCGATATTTAACAGGAAATGATTTCTTTAGCTTTAATAATGCACTTCTTGTTTGTCCCAGTATAAGACCACCCATGATTTTGGGTGGGCAGAAATAGAGAATATAATCTTCAGGCTGCTAGGAAGGTGGTCTTCTCCTGTATATCACATTTTTTGTAATTTTTTATTATTTTGCTCCATTCTTGCTCCATTAAAAGTAGTGCTTTTGCCTCTCTGGTGGTATAGGCAGGACTTCCTTCTGTTTGACCCAATGCTGCATTCCAATTGGCTAGTGAGGATTCTGGAGATTCATCCTTACAGACCTTGCTCTTGGTTTTACTTTTCTATTGGGCTCCTGGCTGGGCTTTCTGCCATAAAAATGGGACCTTTGGTGGGGGATCAAGGAGGATTAATCAGTAAAAGGGTGAATCATTGTCTGTTCATTTCTCTTTTTAACAAGTTTCAAGGGAAAAATGATGAAGTCCTTATTTTCCTCCTCGCTGCTCAGACACTCCTCAACATGGGTACAGCTCACTCCTATTTGCGTGGCTGAGTGTCAATCATATCCCTCTGGAGCTGGACCCGCCCTTCTTCCTGCTCCTTCCTCAGTCTTTTCACTCAGCTATTTGCAAAGAGCATTAGAGTGTCTGTTTCTCTGTTAACAATTTGGCTATTAACATCAAATTTTGTGGATTTTTGTTTTAAAATACTTTTCTTTCGGTTTGGGAGTGCTGCGCTTCGCTTGACTTCACTTTGGTGAAGTTTACAGGCTCGCAACGGCAGTTCGGGGCTCCGGCCACCGTTAGCGGCTTGACTTTGCTGGCGGTTTATTTGATTCTTGTCTTCCCGCCATTTGCCGCTGTTTGCTTGCCGAGGGACTGCTGAGCCTTATATCGATCGCAGACCCTCACGGCTTGAGTCCCTGCCGGCTGGCAAACTCATTAGCCAAATTGGACTTGTTTTCTTGCTAGATTGCTTGCAGCCTCAGTCCGGCCATAGGCGCTTTGTTTCGCCTGGCTTGCGACTCGCTTGGGGATTCCCTCACGGGCCGCCATTTTGTGAGTGATGGCCGCCCGCTCATTTTGTGAGTGACGGCCGCCCGCTCATTTTGGCTGCTCCGTTGGCGCCGCGACCTGGGCTTTGGTTTCCAGGGTCGCTGGCTTGTCGGCAGGTGTGGATGTTGTCCAGACTCTACCTGCATTTACCACCCGTCTGGAGAAGTGTGACTGACGTCATTCAGGGAAGTACTTACCGTTTATTTCTTTAAAAAAAAACAAACAACCGAATAATTACTGTTGACTAATTATACTTTGAAAGAAATTACATACCTGTATATATATTTGGAATTTGTTACTTAAAAAAACAAAAAACAAACAAAAAACAAAAACTATTAATTAATACTTACTTTGGACTTGTTAACGGGTTGGTCTTATGGATGATATGGAGGCAGTTGCCCTTTCCTCAGACCTTGACAGGAGCCCCTCTCCATCTCCAGTGCCTTCCCCTAAACAGGTCAAGGGGAAGAAGTCTAAGAGTTCCAAACCTGCAAAATCTAGCAGGTCTTCCAAGTCAGACAAGGATGCCCAACGTAGGCACAACACCCTAGAAAAACAATTTGCTAAGGCAAAACAACAGGCTCAGTCGCTTTCTTGTCATGAGCCAGTGGATGAAGTTTTGTGCCATGAGGTGGTTTGTGACCCAACGGTCTCCCATAATGTTGGAAACCACGCTGGTGAATTGTGCGAGGGCTGTCCATCCACTTCTCAAGGGTTGCCATTGACTTCTGCCAACCAGCCCTGTGTTAGAGCTAGGTCAAGATCATCTAGTACTGCTAGTCGCAATTCTCAGGCTTCTAGGTCTGCCCCTGAAGCTACCTTTACACCCACCGCAGCCGGCCTCTGCCCTGAAGCAGGGCCTGCATTTGGTCAGCCTATGGATTTTCAGTCGTTATTTACTCAGGCTATGTCCCATATTTTTCAAGTGGGGTTACAGCAGGCCACTGGTGTCTTTCCTACTCCAGTTTGTGCAACTGCTACTTCATGTCATATACAGCCTCCTTGTGGACAGCAACATTCTACTTCCTATGGTCAGGTGGCTGAACCTGCCCGGGAGGATGATTTCCTGGAGGACTTTGAGATGTCTGGTGACGAGGAAGAGGTTCAGGACAAGCTGGCCTTTCCAGGGTTGTTTAAGCCTTCCTTGTTTCGTTCTCTTCTGCGCAAAGCGAAAGCTGCCACTAATATGGATACCAACACAAATCAGGGTTCTACTTCTGTTCCACCCGGCCCTAACAGTAATTTGTTTAATCTGCCTCAACCTGACTATGACTTTGTCCCGTGTCCTGACCTTTTCTGCCAGGTCATTCAGAAACCATGGGACCACCCCGCCTCGCTTTCTGCCCCAAATTTGTTTGATCGAAAGCTTTACGCCTCGGCTCCTGCGCTGGATGCCCTTCTGCAGTTGCCTACGATTGATGATCCGGTGGCTAGTCTTACGTCTTCTTCCATTCTGGTAGGTGAAGCAGGGGATGGCCTCAAGTTTGGGGATAAACGGGCGGAAATGGCTTTTCGTAAGACACACCAGGCGGCGGCATGGGCCATCCGTGCCACTACTTCTTCATCATTCTTCAACCGGGCATCGCTGGTGTGGTTGCGTCAATTGAGGGACAGGCTTCCACCTGAAGACGCGCGTTTGCAGCAGGATCTGGCTAAGTTAGTCGCAGCTGCTGAATATTTGGCTGACGTGTCTTTGGACGTGGCTAAATTTGCCTCACGAGCCCTGGCTTCGACAGTTTCTTCAAGACGTCTGTTGTGGCTCCGTAACTGGAGAGCTGACGCTAAATCCAAGTGGTGTCTGACTGCTGCTCCATACAAAGGACCTGCTTTGTTTGGATCATCCCTGGATTCCGTTCTGGTCGAGAACAGGGATAAGAAAAAAGTGTTGCCCACATCATTCCGATGCCAGGATAGGCGTTATGTTCCTTATAACCGGCAGCCTTTTCGTCCAGAGCAAGGCGCTGGCAGCGCCTCTTATCACAGATCATCTCAGTTCCCGTACCACCCAGCCTCAGACCGGGCGTCCTTTCGTGACCGTGGTCGCCGACAAGCCAACTTCAGGCGCCCCTTCAGACTCTCTACTTCCCGCTACGCCAGACGTGGTAAGTGACTCACCGTCCCTGGTTCCGATCGGTGGGAAACTCCAGGCTTTCTCTCACCTGTGGCCAATTACCACCTCGGTTGCCTGGATTGTCCAAACTGTCACCAACGGTCTAAGTTTGGAATTCACTACCATGCCACAGGACTTTTATGTTCAATGCCCTTGGCCGGCTCAGCCGGACAAGCGTCTTCTACTGTCTCTCGAAATTCAACATCTGTTGCAGATACAGGCCATAGAACATGTTCCATCGAACCAACTCAGAACCGGTTTATTCAACGCTTTTCCTGGTACCGAAAAGCTCGGGCGATTGGAGAGGCATTCTGAATCTACGACGTCTCAATCAACACATCTTATACCGTCGGTTCAAAATGCATTCTCTCAAATCATTGCTAGGCTGCATCCAGCGGGGGGATCTGATGCAATCAGTGGATCTAAAGGAGGCGTACCTGCACGTTCCCATTCACCAGTTGCACAGGAAGTACCTCAGGTTTGCGTTTGGGGACCACCATTTTCAGTATCGGGCGATGCCATTTGGCCTTTCTTCCGCCCCGAGGACTTTTACAAAACTGCTGGCAGCGGTGCCGCCGTCGCTCAGAGAGGTCCCTGTCCGTATGGCATGCTACCTCGACGACATTTTGATTCTGTCATCATCAACCGAACTGGCAATTCGAGACTGGGAGTTGGTAGTTCAGACTCTTCAGGACCACGGGTTCACTTTGAATTTCACCAAAAGTCATCTGTCCCCCACGACTCGTATTCTGCATCTCGGAGTAACGATAGATTCGAGTCAGTGTGTGGTCTTCCTGTCTCCCGACAGACGAGTCAGCATTCAGCAACTGGTGTCTCACATTCTACTGAACCGGACTGTAACCTTACTGATACTTTCCCAGCTTCTGGGAAAACTAATATCGTGCATAGACATTGTACCTTGGGCGCGTTTCCACCTTCGTCGCCTACAGTGGTTCCTGCTTCCTTTCCAGAAACAAGGTCGAGCGGAATCTCTCTTCAAGGTGACAGTGCCGGCACAAGTTCGGCTTTCCCTGCGGTGGTGGTTGTCTCCGGCTCTCAGCAGGGGTTCTCCCTTTCTGGAACCGGAACAGATGGTGTTAACCACAGACGCGAGTCTGCGGGGTTGGGGGGCCCACCTCAACTCCCAGTTAGCCCAGGGTGTCTGGTCGCCGACAGAAAAACTGCACAATATAAATTGGCTAGAGCTCAGAGCGGTCAGGTTCGCTCTTCTACACTTCAAACATCTTGTATATCACCAAGACCTTCTGATTCTAACGGACAATGTGGCCACCAAGGCCCATATCAACAAACGGGGGGGACCCGCTCTTGGACTCTAATGCAGGAGACAGAGCGGCTTCTGTCGTGGGCGGAGCTCCATCTCTTATCGATAAGAGCCGAACACATTTCAGGGGCTGTAAATCGGGAAGCAGATTGGCTCAGCAGAGACCAGATAGATCACTCCGAGTGGCGGTTGGACCCCTGCCTGTTCCAGGACCTGTCAAGGAGGTTCGGTCTGCGGTAGTGGACCTGTTTGCGACAGCCCACAACACTCAATTACCGAGATTTTTTTCCCGTTACCCGTCTCCAGCGGCGGAGGGCCTGGACGCTCTTCGGAGTCCATGGCCCCGGGGGCTCCTTTATGCCTTTCCCCCTCTACCTATCATCTCCAAAGTAATTCGGAAGGTAATTCAAGAACGGGCGAATCTTCTACTGGTAGCGCCGTATTGGCCTCGTCGAGAGTGGTTCGCCGACCTCAAGAACCTATCCGTCGAGCCACCGTAGAGGCTTCCACCCGAAAGGGTCGTCTTGACTCAAGGTGCCGTGCGCCACCCGGAGCCAGAATGGCTCCGATTAGCCGTGTGGCATATGAGCGCATAAAGTTGTTCAAAGACCATTTATCTGAAGATGTCATTTCCATTATTCAGGCCGCCAGGCGACCATCTACAGTTCACATATATGACGCTTCATGGACTGCCTTTACGAGATGGTGCGGAGCTCATCATGTCGACCCCACGACTGCAGCTGTTCCGGACATTCTGCAATTCCTGCATGCAGGGTTTTCTAAAGGTCTAGCTCCTGCGACCCTTCGCCGTCAGGTGGCTGCTCTGGCCACTTTCTTGTCTGGGGATAATCAAGTACCTTTGTCTCAGGATCCCAGAATTTGTTCATTTCTCCAAGGGGTCACCAACCTGCGGCCCCCTCCGATTCATCGCTACCCTACATGGGACCTTACATTAGTATTACAAGCTTTGACTTCTCCACCGTTCGAACCTCTTGCTTCGATCAGCCTGCGCTACTTGTCCTTGAAGATGGCCTTTTTGTTGGCAATCACTTCGGCTCGCCGAGTATCCGAAATTGCAGCCTTGTCCATGCAAAGTGATCTCTGTATTTTCTATCCTGACCATGTGGTCTTACACCTGGACCCAGCATTTATCCCAAAAGTTAACACACGCTTTCATCGGGCCCAAGAAATTATCTTGCCAAATTTCTGTCCGGACCCTCGCCATCCTACTGAGAGATGCTGGCATACCTTGGATGTGCGTAGAGCGTTGAGACGATATCTCAAGAGGACAGCCTCTTTCCGCAGGACTGAGGCGTTATTGGTGTCCTTCCTCCCCTCTTCCTTGGGTTAGAAGGTATCTTCAGCAACTATAGGCAGGTGGCTCAAAGCATATGAGCATATGAGTTGCAGGGGGCTCCTGTCCCGGGAGGTATCCTGCCCCATTCTACCCGTAGTGCCGCAACATCGGCGGCTTGGGCTACCCAGGCATCTGTAGATGATATTTGTCGGGCGGCCACCTGGTCCTCTCTTTCTTCTTTTGTAAGTCACTATCGTTTAGATAGGTTTGCCTCTGCAGATGCTGCCTTTGGCAGAAGAGTTTTACAGTCTGTAATCTCTCACCAAGGCCAGGTTTCGGCTTAGTTCCCTCCCTCTTCTTGAACTTGGGTATGTCCCATGTTGAGGAGTGTCTGAGCAGCGAGGAGGAAAATGGACATTGCTTACCTGAACGTCCCTTTTGTCCTCGCTGTGAAGACACTCCGTCCCTCCCTTATCTTCGCCGGGTCTGGCCTTGGTGGGGGTGTTTTCTTGTTTCCCTCTGTAGCTGTTCTGTTCCTGTCCTGCAATCTGGTGGTTTTTCTTCATATCCGTCCTGATGTCTTTGGGCCAAGATGTCTTCGTGAAAAGACTGAGGAAGGAGCAGGAAGAAGGGCGGGTCCAGCTCCAGAGGGATATGATTGACACTCAGCCACGCAAATAGGAGTGAGCTGTACCCATGTTGAGGAGTGTCTTCGCAGCGAGGACAAAAGGGACGTTCAGGTAAGCAACGTCCATTTCCTTCCTTCCTTCCTTCCTTCCTTCCTTCCTTCCTTCCTTCCTTCCTTCCTTCCTTCCTTCCTTCCTTGAAATTGGCGAGAATTCTAAGCCATCTGATAGGGCTGGATTAAGGCCAACTGATGCCCTAAGCGCAGTTGTAATCAAAATTCTCACGCCATGAGGTAGAAACAAATACATTTGACAGTACCTTCAAACCAAACTTTTAAACTTGAGTCATTTACCATGCCAAACAAAACAGATTTTTAACAATGCAGATTAAAATTGAACAAAGAGCAGGACAGCTAAAGAAAGAAATCGTTGGTGCTTTCCTTCCCTTGGTGCCTTAAGCATCTGCTTGTTTTGCCGAATGATTAATTCAGGACCACCAACTGACTAGAAAAACTATTAAACTGTTTGCCTTCTTTCCTCTCTCAGTCCTCAGAAAACATCCCCACAGAACAAGAAGCAATTGGTGTTTGATATAATGCCATGGGTAGAAGTTTGGGAAGAGGGCAGGAAAAGCCATTAATATGGAGGAGAAAAAGGGTGAAATCCAGAAAAAGGATTTCTTAAATTGGCTTTGTTTTCGGCTAGTTTATACAAGGAAAACAGGCAGTTGAAGGCTGCAGTGAGGAACAGGCCTCAAGTTAATTCAGATTCCCCAACTTTGATGCCTTCTAGGCATGTTTCCATCATGTATGGCAACTGGGAGGTTAGTTACAGATGATATTGTTAGGCTAAAAATAGTAATAAAACCAAGATTAACTTTGATTGAGAGTTGGAAATGGATTTTGCCAGTTTACTGCCATAAAGGACAAGATTTAGGATATTGTTCCTTGAGCTCGCCTATAAAATTGCCACTGCATTGTGCTTCTTAAGAAGACAGGAGGAGAAATAAGCAATAAGGAAATAAAAATAAACAATTCATTTGAAATGAATTAAATTATTTAAAAATAGTTTTTCCCTGGATCTTCCCTGACATGCCAGCATAGCCTTTGATATACCCTCCAAGGAAAGTTACATTTTCCAATGTAATCAATGGGAGTTTTCTTGTTTTCTTGTTTTTAATTTGTTTGTGATTTGTTTGCTTTATATCTTGTATTATTGTATGCACGTGCATTAGAAGAGGGTGTGCTTGAAAAAAATCTCTTTCAGTATTCAGAAATTAGAAGGCATGAAGTGACAAATTCTAGACTTGGGGATGTCAATAAAACCTTTCCTGCCTGTACCGGATCAATCAAGTTCTGATCAGTAGAACTGAAGGAAAGGTGTGTGCACATAAATTTTATCCTTTCCTTGGACAAGCATTTCTGATTGCAGAGATGAAAGTCTGCAGTTAATGGGAAGAACTAAAAAAATTGAAAAATGTGAAAACAGTGGATAACATTGGCGTTTCTGATGCATTTCTGCCTAAATCTGTTGCTCCTCTTGCAATCATTCATTGAAGAAGAGACAACTGAAGCCGCTGGAAGTCCACCTTCCACATGTTTATTTTCTCTTATGTCAACCAAGTCTCTTAAGGACACTGATCTCTTTAGAAGATTTAGAAGAAGCGCACACTCACATTTTCGGTTCTGGGCGAACTGGTTGCTACAGTATGTGACGCCCACCTCTGCATATGTACAGTCTTCCAGGAGCTGGAATCATTTATAAATGATTTATATCCCTCTTGTGTATGCGTGGGAGAATCAACCACTCTGGAATCTTATCATCTGCCTATCATTCCTGTTAGAATTCTATTAAGGTTAAACTTTTCAGGAAAGCACCTGAGAGTCTTAGAAAAAAGTGTTAAGAGTAAAATTTTGGAGGTGAAAAGTTTGGATGAAAATATGTATGTTGTCGGATGACTTGTGGAATGTATTCAGTGGAATGTAAATTCTTTGGCGGTTTGATCTGCTGAGGGGATGGCAAGGCAGAGCTGTCCTGTCAACAAAAGCATAGTTTGGGTGACGTCATTTTATCTTTTCTTTTATGCAGTAGAGGAAGTCTGACTCAGTACTTTCATGTACATTGGCAGTGTGAAAAATGCAAATCTTCCTTTTTTCTTTGCTACCCCCAGAATGGATTGGATTATTCCCTTGCCCCCTTTGAGAACATTTGGGTGAGTGGGTTGGGTGTTATCAGGTAAAATGTGTGATTTCACCCTTGCAGAAGTTTAATCTCTATTTTTACATCCCTTTAAAGAGATTTATCCATTTCTGGAATTCAGCCCTTGGTGTGTTGTACAAAGGTTAGAGTTACCAACCAGCCAATGATGAAAATTGAAAATAAGATGAAAGTATAAAGAAGATTAAGACTTAAATTTTAATTAATTTAAATTTAAATTTAAACTAAAGAAGATTAGAACCAACTAAGACTTAAGGTTAGACCAGTATTTCTCAACCTCTGGCACTTGAAGATGGATGGACTTCAATTCCCAGAATTCCCTGCCCACTTGGAAATTCTGGGTGTTGAAGTCCACCCATCTTCAAATGCCTGAGAAACATAGGGTTAGATTGTAAACTGCCCTCTACAGGGAGTCAAACAGATAGCTAAAACTTGCAAAGGCACAAGTTTTAGAGATGACTTTTTTTTTTTTTTAGTTCAGAGGAAGAAGCTGCAGAAAGATTTTCTCTCTTTGCTCGCTTGGTTTATTTTCTCTTCAGCCTGGAGTCAAAGTAAGGTATTGAAAAGGAATATTGATTGTAGGGCAGAGGGAGAGTTTAGTTTTATCATCTAATTGGGGTGGCAGAGGGAAGATCAACATGTTCATCCTCTCCAGCTTTTTTGTTTTTTTATTGAAGAAATAAATGAAGAAATGTGGCTACCTGAAGGGAAGGAGGGGGGCATTAAGGAAGGGAAAGGTTTGGGAAGCTCATCCTGTAGCTGCCTTTCATGCAAGTGTAGGAAGTTAGCACCCACCCCTCTCCTAGGAAAATGAAATATTCTTGGAAATATTAAAAAGGCAGAATATGATATTTTCCCTAAAGGAGAAACATGTTTCTAAAGACAAACTCAGAGCCTCAGCTCCTTGCCCTCCCACAGCAGATATTTTGGTGCCAACCTATCTACAAGACAAAGGCTGGGCCAGCTTATCTACAACACAAAAGACATGGCCGTCAGGACATGATAGGATTAGCTCTCACTCAAGATCCAAACCAGGACAAAGCCATTAAGCCATAATAGGAATTGCCCAAAGCCCATTCATTACATCATCACCCAGCAAGATTCAACCAAGCTTGACTCAGAAAATGTACAAGGTTAGCTATGACCCCTACAGCAGCCAATATCTTTCCACAGGAACAGGAAGTTCAAATTCAAAGCCCAAGAGAGGGTATAAATCTCTCTCTCTGTCTCTCACCCATGTGCTCTTCTTGCCCAGGACCTCAAACCACGTGCCCCTGTCCACCATTAAATTATCTTTTCAAGCAGTCTCCATGTTTCCAGTGTCTTTCTTCCCACTTGGAACTGAACCCAGATGGACATTTCTTCCAGCACAAGGATCGTCTTCCCAAAGCCTAGAGAAGAAGAATGTCTAGGGAGATTCTCAATCATCCAGGTCATGGTTGTCCCAAAGGTAGTTTTTTTTCCAAAAGACAGGTGAACTTTCTTGATTTGTTTTCTTTGAAGACATTTCGCTTCTCATCTAAGAAGTTTCTTCGGTTCTTCGGAATGACTAAAAAGGCAGGAGACCTTTGCAGCATCCCCATGGACAACTGATGTGCACAGACAACTGATTAGCAGAGAAAGCTCTGCAAGCAGCTCCCATTTTAGCAAGCAGTTGTTAGGAAGCTTAAAATGGAGGCATGGAAAGCAGGCCTAGTTTCTGCAGGGTTGGGTGGGAGGGTGGGAATGACAGTCAGGGGAAGGTGCTGCAATACCTCTGGAGTAAGTGCGAGGGGGTGCGGCATCTGTCAAAACTTTGAAACATGTTCATATGTAGTTTTGAGGTATCGGTCATTGTTTTGAACGTTTATTAAATGGCCTTTTGTTTCTAAAGAACTACCTGTAATCTGGATATCTGGGGAAAGGGGTAAAATAATTTTTCTTGGAATTTTTAGAAATGCCTTGGAACATTTTGAATCCTAGTACCTCTTTAACTGGAGCCTGTATTGTGTTGTGTTGTATTATAATATAGTTAGTATATTTACAATACTAATAGTACTAATAGTACTAATAGTACTAATAGTACTAATAGTACTAATACCGATACGATACTATACTATACTATACTATACTATACTATACTATACTATACTATACTATACTATACTATACTATACTATACTATACTGATAGTTACTTGGTTAGATGTTACCTTTTAAATAAATAAATAAATGAATGTTAACTTTACGTGAATTTTTTGGGTTTGTTTTTTTTCCCGGGATCCCATTCTTCCTTGTCCTGATTTGATTCACTTGTTAGAGCAGGAGTGTCAAACTGGCGGCCCGCGGGCCGTATGTGTCATGCGCAGGCCATGCCCACCCCAGCTTCGCGAATGGGGAAAACATCATGAAAAGTCACGTGATGGCAACGTGACGTGGCGAGTTTGACACCCATGTGTTAGAGTGAGTTTCCCAACATAAGACACTGGCTAAATACTTCCCTTGCCTTGTTCCTGGCCTCCAAAAGCTTGCAGCCCATGTAGATGTACTCAAAATTTTATGCAGGGTGATTTATATTTTTTTACCCCTTCATTATTTCTATAAGTAATTCGAGATGGCAAACTTACAAACAATACTCTTTCTTCCTCCTCTTTCCCTCATAATGTCACAATGTCACTCTGTGACAGGGTCACAGAGAGGAACTGACACAAGCTGGCTTTCAGGCCTAAGACAGGATTAGAATTCACTGTCTCCTGGCTTTTAGTCTGAAGCCTTAACCACTGACTAGACCAAACTGGGTCTGTCCTGCCAGTAGAAGTTTAGATTGTTTTCAGAAATGTTTTTCAAAGCCTTTTAAAGTAGTTTTTTTAGCATTGAATTCCATACTTCTTTGAAAATGTATCTCTTTGCTATAACCAAGTAGAATAGAAAGCTCTATTAGAAATGTGTGAAGAACAGTCATCAAATGAAACAGTTTCTTCTAGCTATCTTTCTTGTGCGTGTCTCCTCCTCTGTATGTAAGAGAAAATCCACAGTCTGAACATTAATCTTACAAATAAGGTGCTCACATGAAGCAATTTCTGGTATGGTGACATCCTCATCTTTTAAAGGTGGAGCATGAGAGATTTGCCATTTCTTAAAAATCAATTTCTGCCTTCAACTCTTGAGCAACAGCAGTCCTCTTATAAAATCTTTGAGTTTCATGCATTAAAGAAAAATTGTGTAACAAATACAGGGCTAACTCATTCAACAATTGATGATGATTCTTTTTTTTTTTTGAAAAGTTTTTCAGTTTTATTTCTTATACACATAATATAAAATGTACATTTTCTTATACATAATTCATCCTACATATACATGTTTTCCTTAAAGAAAGCATTAAAATAAGGCATTTTAATTACATTCGGAGTTGCTCTTCTACCCTTTCTTCCCTCATTTCGCAACAACCCTTCTTTTTCTCTTTCCCTTCCCTTCCTCCTCTCCTTTCCTACTTTCTCTTCCCTCCTCTCCTACCTCATCCTACTTCCCCTTCCTTTCCCCCACTCCTCTCTTCTTTTCCCCCTACTCAACTTCTCTCCTACTCCTATCCCCTACCCTTCCTTCCTCTCCTTTTCCCTTTCTTCCATTCCTCTCCCTCCCTCTCCTCTTCCTACCCTCTACTCCTCTCGCCTTTCTATCTTCTTTGCTGTGGAATATTCTCCTTGTTTAGTATCCGAACAACTCCTGTATTCTAATAGTATATACTTTCTTTCAATTTCTTTTCAGATTTATTCTATCAGTATTAGCATCATAATTGTACACTTCTTCTTATTATCTTCTTTCTTTTCCCCCCTCAATTGATGATGTTTCTGTTCTGGGTTGATGGTTATAACCAAAACAGTGTCTTTTACTGGTGTAAGATCTGAAGTTCTTTTTACACTGGATGTTATGTTATGTTATGTTACGTTACGTTACGTTACGTTACGTTGTGATGTGATGTGATGTGATGTTATTATTTTTGTTAAGAAAATTTATTTGGGTGCCCAACTCACTCATGGTAACTCTGGGTGGCTAACAGAAATAATCCTGCATTATTTTCTGGTGAGACTCATTTCTAAAAACAAATGTGCTTTTCATTTTATTGAGAACTACAGTAGAACCTTTGCAGGAGTTTAGATGAACTTCAGAGGTATTATGGAATGTTCGTAAACGTTCAAGTGCTTTGTGACACGAGAACATTTAAATGCCTTTAATTAAAATGCAAGGAAAACTTCAGATAAATTGAAGATAGGTAGAGATAGATATAGTTCTGCAAACTATATATAGTAATGTGCAGAATGGTGCATGTGAAAGATTGGCTTTCTTAGCAGATTTAATCAAGATTTAAGAGAGGTTCGGAAAGGCAAGAATGACACACCCACTTTGGTGTATTTGTTGAGGCATCAGGATAGAAACTGGGAGACCATGAGTTCTATTTCCACCTTAGGGATAAAGCCAACTGGATGACTTTGGGCCAGTCATTTTTTCTCAGCCAGAAGAAGGAGGCAAGGGCAAAAGACTTCTGAAAAACTTTGTGAAGAAAACTGCAAGGAGTTGTCCAGGCAGTCTCCAATAATCAGACACAACTGAACGGAAGGGGGAGGCAACAATAGAACGGCAAAGGAAATTTCAGTTTTGAGAATTCTTTCGCACTGAATAACAAAATTGCAAACATTTATGACTTCAGTAAAGGTGTTCATATTTTAAACTTCTTCAGATTCCTCTGTGAATTACAGATGTTTTTAATGAACGATGCTGTATCTGAAAAGCATTTAATCATTGCTAATGTTTTATTTTAAATATTAGAATAAAATCACATATTTTGAACAAGTGATAGAACAACTTAGCCAAGACTATATCCAACTGATTTTAAAGTAAGAGTGAACATGCCAATAAATATTATAGTTCAATTATAGAAATGAATTTTTTAGGGTAAATGTTAAATCAGATTAAAATGAGGAATGCATTGCTAGTTCTAGTAACTGGAACTGGAAGTCTTTATGCCTGTTATTTTACCAGATCATTAAATTATAACAGCATAATGAATCTCTCTCTCTCTCTCTCTCTCTCTCTCTCTCTCTCTCTCTCTCTCTCTCTCTCTCTCTCTCTCTCTCTCTCTCTCACACACACACACACACACACACACACACACACACACACACAAGCTTAAAGTTTATCACATTAAATTTTCACACCAGAAAGCACTTGCAACTATATATGTCAGAGACAATCCTTATCAAACAACTGGCTCCAATTGATTTCTCTTGCTTATCATCAATCCCAATGGTGGGATTCAAGTAATTTAACAACCGGTTCTCTACCCTAATAATTTCTCCCAGCAACCAGTTTGCCAAACTGCTCAGAAAGTTAACAACCGGTTCTCCCGGAGTGGTGCGAACTGGCTGAATCCCACCACTGGAAACACCCTAATATCTAAACAGGATACCTTTTTTAAAAAAATCTCTTCTCTTATCTATGTAAAGAATTATGTCTTTTAATATTAATTTTTAATGGAACCAATCTTTTCCTTTAGGTAGCAAGATAGCCAAAAGTATCTTGAAGGTGTAGTGGACAGTTTTTCTCTCTGAATACATTTGCTTCCCCCATCATTAGCACTACGGCAGATCACTCACAGAGATCCTAATTGCTCTTTTTGTATATTATCATAATTGCCAGCGATATTGTAGACGTGGTGCTTAACCCAATATCAGCATAGCTATCCTCGGCTGTATTATCAGCAATTTTTAAAGTTTTAGTAGGTAAGCTTAATTATTTGTGGGGCTCAGATGGTCTATTGATCCATCCGTGTAATTTTTGGAAGTGGAATGGAAAAGGGGAATACATAGGTGAAGAATTGGCTATGCTAATTATGTCATGAGATAAGTTGCATTTCTGGGATTGTGGTCTCTGTTTTTTTGTGTTGTTTTTTTTTTTTGGTGAAGATTCTTGGCCTTAGAAGTAAGTGTACATTTCACAAAACTTATTTGTGAAAGATCTTATTTGGTCAAGGCTTTGGAAGCCTGACTGGGATGTCTTTAAATCTTTTGGCGTTAGAAACATAGGACTTCAGATAAAATTTGTACAGAAAGGATTGAAACAACATTTAAAATGTTTTCATTGCACCAAAATTTCGAAAACCATTAAACTTTTATTTACAATCCAAGACCAAACATGCAGTAGTATTTGTTGTTCTATTTCTATAGTTATACTTCAAAAGTAAAAGGATTTTGTCTGAAATGCATTGGGATTCAGGCTAAAATAATCATATAGCATTTTTATAGACATGGTGGGCTATCCCTTTTTATATCTTATGTTATGACTGCAACATCTTCTGAAATAAGGATCACTGCTGTCCTTTCTGTGGTGAAACAAGACCTACAGTTCAAAAACTGGTGGGATGATGTTCAAAACTAAACTTGTTTCGGTTTCATTTATACCTACATGAAATTGGTGGGAAACATAGTTATGATTGTTCTTCACTACTTTTTTCCATCTATGAATTTGGTAATAATTTTCAGAGATTTCTACCACCCTGTTCTGCCCCAGCTACGGACCCCAAAGAACGCAGCCCACACAAAGTCTGTACAAACCTTAGTTTACTAAATTAAATCAGTCTTTTTCAAACAAAGGCTGTTAATTAACTTTCTTAACAGCCTATAAGAATCCAAAGAATAAATAATTGTAATCTTACTAGGATTGGCAGAAAGCCCAGAAGCAATTTGCAGGAAACTGAGAAGAGAACTAAGATCAGGACATGAAGGAGAGTGAATGAAGTTGTTCCCTGCAAATTGCCTCAGTCGTCATCCATCCTTAAATAGGCTAAGGGAGTGGCCAATTAGCCCCAAGCCTTACTCTCGAGGAGACCTCCTCCTGAGGAGCCACTCCTGCCTTTTGGCAGCTCTGCGCGCCCATGCATCCAGAAGAGGCTCCTCCTCTTCTTCCTCTTCAACAATGAAAGCTTCTGGAGGTTCTGAAGGCCCTGGCTGAATCCCCGCCTCTGCCACCACATCTTCTCCAGCCTCCTCATTGTCCAACTCGAGTGCCAGCTGCACAGGCTGCTGGCATAGCACCATACCAGCCTCCTCACTGTCGGAATCAGCTACTAGCTGCACAGGCCACTGACGTGACACAACATACCCATACACCCATAGTACAGTTTTTAATAGTATTTTAATGTGTCCAATTTTAACATTTTAAGGTTTTAATTCTTTTTTGCTTGTTTTATAACTTGTAAGTCATGCAGAGTCATCATCTAGGGGAGATGGGAGGCATAAAAATGTAATAAATGAATAAAAAAGAAACAAAAGGCTTTCAAGTGTCCTGAACAACTCTGGTTGTAAGTGGAAGTAGATTGCTAGAGCTACTGAGTATCCAAGGCTTATAGGAAAACCTGAATTATCTTTCAGGAGCAAATCCTTATGGGATCTTACCCTTATGCCTAATTCTGAATTTTTGAAGTTCTTCACAGGAATTAGTTCCAATATGGGTAGTCCTCGACTTATGACCACTATTGAATCCAAAAATTTTATTGCTAAGCTGTTAAGTGAATTTTGTCCTTTTTTTTTTTTTTACAACCTTTCTTGCCACAGTTGATAAGTGAATCACTGCAGGTGTTAAATTAGTAACATGATTGTTAGGTGAATCTGACTTACCCATTGACCTTTGCTTGTCAGAAGGTTGTAAAAGATGATCACATGACCCCAGGATACTGCAACCATCGTAAATACATGCCAGTGGCTCAGCTTCCGAATTGTGATCATATGACCATGGAGATGGCGCAACAGTCGTAAGTGTGAAAAATGGTCATAAGTCACTTTTTTCAGTGCCACTGTACATTTAAATTGTCACTGAATGAATGATTGTATGTCAAGGACTACTTGAATGTCAATCTCATAAACCCTTTCTTATACATGAAGGGATTCAGCATGCACAAGGAAGAGTTTATTTATTTATTTATTTATTGGTTCAATTTATATGCCGCCCTTTTCCGGAGACTCAGGGCAGCTTACAATGCGTTAAGCAATAGCTTTCATACTTTTGTATATACCTGCTTAGTAGGGCTTTCGGGCCCCCCCAAGCGGTATTCTTTTTTATACAAAGTCAGCTTATTGCCCCCACAAACCGGGTCCTCATTTTACCTACCTCGAAAGGATGGAAAGCTGAGTCAACCTTGAGCCTGGTGAGATTTGAACTTGCAGTAATTGCAGGCAGCTGGTGTTACTTAACAGTGCTTTAGTCTGCTGTGCCACCAAATCTTTAGTCTGCTGCGCCACCAAGCTTCTGGGAATTGCTGGTGGGACACATACTATTACATGGTCAGTCTAACTCCAACATCTCTAGTATTGATCATGGACACATCCGTTGATCTCCACAAGGGATTAAGATCAAGGGATTTTTCATATGTGAAATATGTGAAAAGTTCCCTTGTCTTTTAGATAGTTTAGAGCAGAGGTCTCCAACCTTGGGAATTTTAAGACTTGTGGACTTCAATTCCCAGAGTTGAAGTCCACAAGTCTTAAAGTTGCCAAGGTTGGAGACCCCTGGTTTAGAGGAAATTTTGCAGTTAATTATTTAACTCACAAAATATTTAGGGTATCTCTCTCTCTCTCTCTCTCTCTCTCCCTGTCCCCCTCCCCCCTCTCTCTTCATACATCAAGTGCACTTTTTAAGAATTTTTTTGGGAAAGGTGTTTTCCTATATGGGTGGAATAAACGAAAGTGTTCTTGTGTTGAAGAAATAGCAGTGTGTTCAAAATGTGAAATGAATGGCTAATTTTCTGTAGGTCGTGCCCTTTCCCATAATCCAGGCTGCTCTGCATTGTCAATGGGAAAAGAAACAACTGAGTGGAATTCTCATTATTTCTTCCTATGGTGTATTCTTATTGAATTATTGCCAGGTATTGCTAGCAAATGCTCATCAAGCCACCGCAGGACTCCTCTGTTAATTGAACTATAATGGGAATGACAGCGGGGAAGGTCAAAAATGATAGGACCACGGATGATATAACATGAACTCTTGTCTCTTATAAACTGAGGAGGCAATTGCCCTTGCTAGGATATGGTTCTATAAAAGTTTTCTTTGAAGATTCAGCCGACTTTCTCTTTGGATAGTAGAATTCTTGGTAAGAAAGGAGTTAAGTTCTGCAACTTTATTTTTACACTAACTAAATGCTGGGTTATAAATCCTGTTCAGGGATTTAACTGAAATAGGAGGTGCTGAATTGTACATAATAGAATTCATTCTGCCCACCTCTCATCTTACTGCCTATGTACACTGTACTAAGGCCAGTGTGCCTGGAAAGGCAAAAAAATTCAGTATCTTGTGGCTACCATTTAATGGACGTTTGGATTTTTAGCAATCCAGACATGGTATCCCTACTATATGCACTCTTTACTGCTTCTACATTTTGAATTCTTAGGGCAGTGATGGCAAACTTTTTTGCCGTCGCGTGCCAAAAGTGGGGGGAGTGCAGGGGGGTCATGCGTGTGTGTGCCCACACCCATAATTCAATGTGCCCTGCCCCCCACGCATGCGCGCGTGACCCCCCCTGCGCTCCCCACACTTTTGGCACATGATGGCTGGTGGGCCCAGTAGGCCTGTTTTTCGCCCTCCCCAGGCTCCAGAGCCTTTCTAGGAGCCTGGGGAGGGCAAAAACGGCCTTTCCCATCCCCCCAGAGGCCTTCTGGAGGCTGCAAACGGCTCGTTTGCTAAACTAGGGCAACGCTCACGTGCCCACTGATATGCCATAGGTTTGCCATCACAGTCCTAGGGCTTGTTAGCCTGCTTTAGCATGGGAGCGTTCAATCTTGGCAATTTTAAGACTCGTGGATTGGCTGGGGAATTCTGGGAGTTGAACTCCACAGGTCTTAAAGTTGCCAAGGTTAGACACCTCTGCTTTACAGTGTTAAGACCGCATGAAGTTCTCACATTCAAGCAAGTTGTAGGAGAATCCTACTTCACATTTGCTGATCAACCTGCTCCTATGGCTGAAAATTGAGAAGGGGAACTCCCTCCTACCTACCTGCACTTACCTAAGGGTAAGTGCTCTGTTTGGAAAAGTGACAAATACTGTTCATCAAGGGCTACCGAACCATCTATGTCGAAGTGCAAAATAGTCAAAGCCATACAAATTGCTAGTTATATGAAGTGAAAAATTGCCTCTATGGTAACAAAGTAACAAACATGTGAGTTCATTTCCAGTGTGAAATCTACTACCTGGCTATCACATTAACAAGATCAGTTCTATATTACTATAAATGAATTTGCTGCTGCAGTGGTTATCTTTAGACTTGCCAGGCTGGTTTTTCTCTGCATTATTAATCAAACTAATTATGTGTTTGTTTATTTCAAGTGCTTTAATACTGCCATTCAAGTGGAACTCTCTCAGACCAATTTGCATGATAAAATTTAAAAATAGTGAAACCCACCTATATCTAAGGGAAACAGGTGGTAAAATTTAAAATTACAATCAAGAGTCAAATCTAAAATATACAGTGCAAAATAAAGATGAGTACCTTTCTATTTAAAGAAAACAGAAAGAAACCCAAATCATTATGAATTGTGACACAGTATCCCATAAACATTGACAAAAAAACCTAATTTTATGTGCCTGTCAGTTGAGTGTACCTTACTATCAGGCACATTTTTATTGACTCTTGATTGGCTCTGATCATATTCATAAAGATATACGCCAGTCTTCAAGAAAGTTGGCTTCAAGGTATTGAGGAAGTTGATTGGTCATGTCAAGGTATTGAGGAAGTTGATTGGTCAAGGAGGATCCTTGCCATTTATTGGAGTTGGGATTAAGAGAGCAGGTTTCAAAAGGGATCATGACATTTCATAAGGTTAGGTGCTTAGCTACAATAACAACAAAATGGGAGGCTGGATTTGTGTGATGGAATGATGAAAATCAAGCTGATTGAAATAATCGATTTAGAATTTTGGTCCCACAAAGCAGCGTATGAGTCTGTTTTCCACCTTTGATTTCTGCTTAAAGATAAAGCTGGGTCTTCTGCTACATTCATGCTGTGAAGAGGTGGACTGCCTATTAAAATCTAAGCTTGCATACTAAAAAATGTGGAATTTCAGACTGAAGACCAATGGATTAATTGTGCTGAAGGTTTTTGTGTACAAACCAGCTTACATGAAAATGTAAGCTCATTAAACTTACTAGCCTTTAATGTACAAGACAAAAACACGAAGCAACAAATTCAGATATTAGTCTGAGAATTGTATTTTTTATGAACACCTATGTGGATACTCTCTTGTGGAATAATGTGGGATTTAAATTCTGCTTAAGTCCCTCAAATGTGGTCACATGTTGAAAGTCTACATTCTTTTTAACTTAGGTTTATTGGCAATGGGCAATGGCTGGTGCTCACTTTCTGATCAGTCCTTATTTTCTGTGGGTCTGTGTAAGAGAACCTCGGCTGTTCCAGCTGTGATTTATGCAGCATGAGGTGCAAACCTTGACTTTTTTTGCATTAACAATTCAGTGGCTTCAGTCTTACATATTAATGGCAGGTTTTTTAAAGCTGCGGTTTGCTGAACAAGCCACAATAATCTAGCTTGCACAGAGTACAAAACTGTAATGAGTATATTTAGCAAGAATGGACAAGCATAAGCAATAATTTCAGAGAGCCAAGTTTTTATCAAGGTAGTAAAATGTGTGTTGCACCATCACAGTTCAAACTCTGTCCATTTTATACTTGTATGCAGCATTTGTGCAATACAAAAGGAGTGATGCATAATTTATCGTTTACTTGTCTCCTGTCAGGTTAAACCAGGATCCATGAAGCCAGAGTTCATTTATTTATTTTCTTTCATAGAATAGACAGAATCTTGCCAGACTAAACCGTTATTACTCTCTCTCTAATCCTGGGAGATTCTAGGAAATGTCTATCCTCACTTTCTTCCTCTCCTATCCAGCTCAGGATTGTGCTGCTCTTGTGACTCTTCTCTTTTTGGAATCTGCTCCCTCCTTCCTAAGAAATTGCAGCTTTGTGGTACTCCATCATACCATCTCCTCCCCTCCCTCCTATGGGCACCATCTCTCACATCTACCTCCACCCTTCACTCCTGACATCCATGCTTAACAAAGTGCATTGATGAAATCCATTCCAATCATGAGAACACTTGTGAAGAAGTGAACAAAACTCGGGGCCTGATTATGCCTGAGCTTGTTTGTGGTGCATTCAGATTTAATTTACATGAAAGGGCTCCTGCTATGGTTTATCTATATTGCTATATATAGTTTTATTCAGTCTAAAAATGTGTAGAAAACTATTGATTTTCCCACAAGAATCCAATTTTCACCTTTTTTAAAATCGTAAAATAGCATCCCAAAACACCCAGTTTTGTCTGAATATATAGTAGATTAGATTTGGGTGTAAGAGTTCTCACATGTTATGCTCAGCATCAATATGATGCGATATGGTAGGGTTGAAGGTCAGGTTTCAGCATGCTATTTCAACATACTTTGGTGTATGTTGCTCTCAGCTTCATCCTTTTCAATTTCTTTCAATTATGTGTTTAACTGTCAACTTTTGATAATGTAAGGAACCTATTATACTCTTTGGATTATATTTTTATTACATTGTATTCAGGCAATTGGTCAAATGTATCATGCCATATTAAAATACATACTCACACACTCTTTGATTTTACTGGCATCTCTTTGTCAGTGATCCATAAAAAGACCAGTATAAAAAACAAGATAGATTTTTTTAAAAAGGAAATTATTCAAACTAGGGAGTAATTTCTTTGCCTTTGCTAATAGCACTGAGTGATAACTGGAATGTAAGAGCAATATCATTTCATAGAAGAATTCTGTTCTATGATTCTTTTAATTAAAAGTCTTTTTGCTGATTGAAAGTTCATTCTCTGGCGTTTTCCTTAATATATTCGTAATGCCTCAGTTTGGACTCCCTTGCTGGAGATATCTTTCATTATAATCCACTTAGCTGAGTTCATAATTAAACTTCTAAATACAAAGCTTTCATCATTATATTTTCAGGTCATATGCTGAAATTCAAAAGTTGAAGTCAGAGAGGACTTTTGTAGATTTCATATTTCTCTTCTCCCATTCTGGCAATAGAAGTGAAGGAATATTTTAGAGCTCATATAGGAAACACATAAAGACTACTAGACAACTATGCCCTGTTGGGTCATAATTTCAAAGTTATTTCTTACCTAAACTGAGAAACAGAATGAGCAGTGGGCAAAAAAAGTAGTGGGTGCTGAAGCAACCTCTGATTTCCTGCTGGTTTCCCCACTGAATTTTGTTGTGAGAATTTGGCAGGGAGCATCAGAAACCCTTCCCTTCCCTTCCCTTCCCTTCCCTTCCCAGTAAATGGCTGCTGCTGGGTGGGGGAGGGAGCAGGGGATTGCAAGTGCGGCTGGGAAATTGTCACAGAACATTTTATTTATTTATTTATTTATTTTATTAAATTTGTATACCGCCCTACTCCCGAAGGACTCAGGGCGGTGAACAGCCATAAAATAAAACATATAGATACAAAATTTAAAATAGAGATAAAACAAATTAAATAAATTTGGCTGAACCATTTTAAAACCCCAATAATTTAAAACCAAATTTAAAATTCCCATTTAAAAAGAGGAAAAGTTTAGGTCAGGCCAGCTTGATGAAATAGGAACGTCTTAAGCGCGCGATGGAAGGTACGCAGATCCGGAATCCTCCGTATCTCCGGGGGGAGCTCGTTCCAGATAGTAGGTGCCCCCACAGAGAAGGCTCTCCCCCTGGGGGCCGCCAGTCAACATTGTTTGGCCGACGGCACCTGGAGGAGCCCCTCTCTATGGGAGCGTACTGGTCGGTGGGAGGCTATTGGTGGTAGCAGGCGGTCCCGCAAATAGCCAGGTCCTAAGCCATGGAGCGCTTTGAAGGTGATAACCAAAACCTTGAAGCGCACTCGGAAGACCACCGGGAGCCAGTGCAGCTCGCGCAGGAGAGGCGTTACATGGGAGCGCCTCGTCGCTCCCATCACCACCCGCGCGGTCACACTCTGCGCCAGCTGGAGCCTCTGAGTGCTCCTCAAGGGAAGCCCCATGTAGAGAGCGTTACAATAGTCCAGGCGGGAGGTGACGAGGGCATGAGTGACCGTGCGTAACGAGTCCCGATCCAGAAAGGGACGCAACTGGCGGATCAGGCGAACCTGATGAAAAATCCTCCCGGTCACGGCCGTCAAGTGCTCTTCTAAAGACAGCCGTGAATCCAGGAGGACACCCAAGTTGCGAGCCCTTTCTGTGGGGGCCAATGCTTCGCCCCCAATAGTCAGCGATGGCACCAGCTGACTATATCGGGACGTCGGAAACCACAGCCACTTGGTCTTGGATGGGTTGAGCCTGAGCCTGTTTCTCCCCATCCAGATCCGTACGGCCTCCAGGCACCGGGACATCACTTCAAGGGCATCGTTGGGGTGGTCTGGGGTGGAGATGTACAGCTGAGTGTCGTCAGCGTACTGATGGTACTCCACCCCGAAACCATGGATGATCTCGCCCAGCGGCTTCACATAAATGTTGAACAAAAGGGGCGAGAGGACCGATCCTTGTGGCACCCCACATATAAGGGGCCTCGGGATCGACCTCTGCCCCCCTGTCAACACAGACTGCGACCGGTCGGAGAGAAAGGAGGAGAACCACCATAGTACGGTGCCTCCCATCCCCAACTCTTCCAACCGGTGCAGCATGATACCATGGTCGATGGTATCAAAAGCCGCTGAGAGATCTAATAGGACCAGGACAGAGGAACAACCTCTGTCCCGAGCCCTCCAGAGATCATCCACCAACGCAACCAATGCCGTTTCCGTGCTGTACCCAGGCCTGAAACATGACTGGAACGGATCTAGGTACGTCATTTCATCCAGGTACTGGGGAAACTGTCGTGCAACCACACTCTCAACAACCTTCGCCACAAAGCAAAGGTTGGAGACTGGACGATAGTTAGCCAATATTGCCGGGTCCAGGGAAGGCTTCTTGAGGAGAGGTCTCACCACCGCCTCTTTCAAGGCGTCACCTCCCAGGAAGCCAGCACTAACCAGGAGGGGCACGGGTCCATCAAACATGTGGTCGCGTTCAGTCTACCCAGAATCCTGTCCACGTCCTCAGGGGTCACAGAATCAAACTCATCCCAGATAACATTCTCAGGACCTGCCTCCGTCATCCCCACTGGATCTACCCAGTCGGAGTCCAGATCTTCCCGAATCTGAGTGATTTTGTCATACAGATACTGAACAAAATCCTTGGCTCTTCCCTCCAAGGGGTCCTCCCTCGCTTCCTGGTGGAGCAGGGAGCGGGTCACCCTAAACAGGGCGGCTGGGCGGTTATCTGATGACGCAATAAGAGCAGCAAGATAATTGCATTTCGCTGCTTTTATCACCACTAGGTAATTCTTAATATGAGATCTTACCAGTGTCCGGTCAGATTCAGTACGACTGGCCCTCCAACTACTCTCTAGGCGTCTTTTCCGGCGCTTCATCTCCCTCAGCTCCTCAGTAAACCAAGGAGCCAGGTGAGATCGGCGCCGGGTCAGAGGCCGCAAAGGCACGACTTGATCCAGAGCTCCAGCGGCCGCCCTATCCCAGGCGGCCACTAGGTCTCCAGTCGAAGCATGAGCCAGAACCTCGGGGATTGGCCCAAGCTCCATCTGGAACCTATCAGGTTCCATCAGGTGCCTGGGGCGGTACCATCTTATCGGTTCCGCCTCCCTGCGGCGGGGTGCAGTGGTTCGAAGGTCAAGGCGAAGGAGAGAGTGATCCGACCATGACAAGGGCTCGATGACTATGTCCCCTATCTCGAGATCACTCAGCCACTGTCCAGAGACAAAAATCAAGTCCAGTGTGTTTCCCCCCATGTGCGTAGGGCCATGAATTAGCTGGGTCAGATCCATAGCCGTCATGGAAGCCATGAACTCCCGAGCCACCTCAGACGTCTCAACCCATGGACGGCAGGTTGAAATCCCCCATGACCATAAGTCTGGAGGTATCAACCGCCACCGTGGCGATAACTTTGAGTGGCTCGGGCAGGGCTGCTGCCACGTGGCAGGGAGCCAGGTACGTGATCAGCAAACCCCTCTGAACCCCATGACCCCACTTCACAAGGAGGGTCTCACAACTGGCCGTCTGAGGAACAGTGGCCTCCCTCGGCCTAAGGCCTTCTCTAATAATAACCGCTACTCCCCCGCCCCTTCCCAGTGACCTCGGCTGATGGAATGCCTGGAAGCCTGGTGGGGCACATTTCTACCAGAGGGACCCCTCCCTCCGGGCCCAATCAGGTCTCCGTAATACCCGCCAGGTCCTCTCCCCCCTCCTGAACCAGATCACAAATGAGGGGGGATCTATTTATTACGGACCTGGCGTTGCACAACATCAGTTGAAGGCCCGGGCCCTGAGGGTCTGTACAACCTGGAGAACAAGTGGAGCCTTGGGGGCCGGAGTACGCTACCGCTCGAAGACAGCAAGTGCACGCTCCCTTAACATGATATGGCCCCCTGCTCCCACCATATCTATCTGTCCCACTCACAGTACCGATGATAGAAACACAATCTGGACAAGCTCGACCCCCCCATTACCTCCGGATCCCCCACCCCCTCCGCCGCGCATAGTGGCCAGGCCTGACCCTCCCCTTGGTGGGTTTTCCCCCAAACCCACAACCCTAGTTCCAATTTTACCCTCCCCTCCTGGGACCCCTTAAAAGTTTACCCAATTTACTTAAAAAACCCCTCAACCCCCTCTTCACGGCATGCCACCTCTCTGGGTTCCAAAGCCCGTCATCGAGGTAGGCCCTTGATAACGTGGAGGGCCAGACCTGCGAGAGGGGGGAGTCTCGCAGGGCAAGAAGCTCAATGGTTGAATACATCCACAAAATGGGAAAGGGTGAAGATGGCGTCTGGCCAGGGTTCCATAAAGTCTAAAGGTCCTGAAGACAAAAAGGCAGCAACAAAAGCGTGGGTAACTGGACTCCACTGTCCTCTCATGACAGTGGGAGGAGTCCCATGCCATTCCGATAAATCTAGGGGATGTTCCTCCCAGACATCCTCTCACGATGTCTGGCCAGATGGAATATGCTATGGAGAAGTTCAAAAGCTGTCCCCTCTAATAGGGATGGCAGTAGTAACCCGGACTCCCTGGGAACCCACTTCAAAGCTGTCCGTTTGTCATATAGTCCGGGGCGGATGGAATAAGCCAGTCCAGAGAGCAGAGATAGATAATAAACCCGGGGGCAGAGTTTGATGACACACAGAAAGACGGAAAAAGTGGCTTATGAGGCAAAAGGCAGCTGGGGTAATGACTATAATGAGGCCTACACAAGCCAAAAGGGGGGGATATGGCCCGAGGCAGCCCAAGGCCAGCCCTCGGCCATCCTCCAACCTCTCCCACTCCCTGGTCTTTAGTCATTTTTATCCCCAGTCTGCAGCCCCAATTCAGGGGGCCTCCGGATTCGGCCAGGAAATGGGTCCATAGAGCCAGCCCCTGACAGGTCCGGGCTGTTGGCTATTTGCCTCTCCCCACATTCGGCTGCTGCCCCCTCGCCTCCACCAACGTCCAGAGCAGTCAAAGCCTCGTAGGCACCAGTGCCGCCACCGCCATCTCCACCAGGGCTCCCACCACGCTCCAGAAACACCAGGGGCCTTAAGAAAAGCCCCAGAGAGACCGGAGAGCCGGGGAGACCCCCGTTTCGCCGCCGCTGCTACTGCAAAGCTGTCGCCGCCGTCCCGACCGCCGCCGACCATAGTGAGAGAAAAAAAGCACCACCGAACAGCTGTTACTGCCGCCACCCCACGGCGTCTTCTGAAGGCCGTATCTCCTCAGTCCTGATGTCCCGGAGGGCGAGAAATCCCTCTACATGCTGGGAAGAAGCCCCTTTCGCTAGGACTGGGGGCCAGGATGATCAAATTGGCCCCCATGGTCCCGAAAATGCCCCCTTCTCCCGAGAGCATCTCAGCTCAAATCCGCCATCTTGGGCATGCGCAGAAGTTGAAAAAATATCATGTGACCACAGCAGCAGCAGTAGTCAGCAGTACTGAAGCAGCCACAACTTTTCAAAATTTCATTCCCTCAGGAATCATGGGTCCCGAATTTTGGACACATTCTGTATGCTAGCCCATTTGAGGTACTTTGGTTCAAAAAATTGTTACCCTATTTTACCCGGTTAAAAGTCACGGCAATTGAAGTTTTAATAGTATATAGATAGATAGTAGTCTCTGCATTATTAAAAGGTGGCAGTATTAGAGGGGAAAAAAGTAGCAAAAAGAAAATGAAAAAAAGAAAGTGAAAACTAAGCCATTGCTTCTAGGCGATGAGTAAAGAGTAAAGCTGTAAAGAGTATTCCCATCACCCTTGTTGTATTAATCGGATTCATCATAGGAGAGGTTAGTGCCTTTTCTTTGTGTTCACATTGATCTTTGAAAGGGCTTGCTTTAAAAATAGTTGATGTTCTTAGAGAGTATTAGCCCTAGAGTCCTAAATGTGCTAGGCTTCCTTTCCCAGAATTTGCAGACTTCGAGATCAAGGGCTCATCAGGTTATTGTAGACTATGAAAGAGTATTTATGAGCCTAATCTAGAGGGCTTTTTTTTCTTTTTACCAAAAGCAAGTTAGTCTACAAAATTAGAAGCAGGTACGGTATTTCTTCAGGTGTTCTAAAAATCCTCCTACCCCTTACTTCAATGACAGTTGCCTTCCTCTCCAAAATTCTATTCTGGCTTTCTAATTCACTTTTCAGCTGGTCTCTCTCCAATTACATTTGCTTCTCCTTCCTTCAAGTCTCTCCTCCAGCTTTCTCCCATGGAGTGTTGTTTTCTTCAGTGTATGGCCTTACAACTCCTATTGTCTTCCCTGGTGCTTTAATTCTTTGCCGTAGCCAAGCTCCCTGCTTTGCATCTATTTGCTTTCATCCATTTCTGACTTAAGATGACTTAAAAAGCATCTGTTTGCAAAGCTGGGAATGAAAAGGCAGAAGAGACAGTTTTCTCTCAAGTTATTCACTCTACATTTTACTTCACACTCTGTGCTTCATTTTCTCCCCCATTAGATTGTACAGTATGGATATACACTCACAGGCACTATGGATATACACCAGTGGTGGGTTTCAAATTTTTTTACTACCGGTTCTGTGGGTGTGGCTTGTGGGCATGGCATGGTTTGGTGGGCGTGGCATGGTGGGTGTGGTAGGGGAAGGATACTGTAAAATTTCCATTCCCACCCCACTCCAGGGGAAGGATACTGTAAAATCTCCATTCCCACCCCACTCCAGGGGAACGATACTGTAAAATCTCCATTCCCTCCCCAATCCAGGGGAAGGATACTGTAAAATCTCCATTCCCTCCCCAATCCAGGGGAAGGATACTGTAAAATCTCCATTCCCTCCCCAATCCAGGGGGATGTTACTGCAAAATCCCCATTTCCAGCTGGGACTTGGGAGGCAAAGAATAGATGGGGGTGGGGCCAGTCAGAACTTTTACTACTGGTTCTCTGAACTACTCAAAATTTCTGCTACCGGTTCTCCAGAACTGGTCAGAACCTGCTGAAATCCACCTCTGATATACACTCACAGACAGACAGACAGACAGACAGACAGACAGACAGACGGACGGACGAATGAGAAATAAACTCCCTTATTTCTCCTCTTCTCAATAGCCAGTATAACTTCTGGAGGCTTAAAATACACAATAGATGAAACAGATGAAGACGTTTGGAGGTCTTCATAATGCAATTTATTCATGGTGTGGCGGATCTGCAAATGGTGTCTTACCGTATGTGTAGTTTTTTAAAAAAAGCTTTACATGAACTATTATGAATATTTGTGACTGTGTTATAAAAACTGAGATTCTGATTTTACTATTTAACTATGAGTGAGTCTAGTGAATCAAAGTAGTTTGCTTGACACCAAGATACGAGGATCTGGCACAGAGTGCTTTAATTTATTACAGTTTTTCCTGACTTGACAGAATCTCTATACACATGTCAAGGGGAGCAGCTGATCTGTTTGGTTTTGCAACCATCTCTCCCTTTATCATAAATATGCTGAGACTTTGAAGTAGGACTCTTGTGCATATAAAGAACTATACCAGCCAGTGATACATTTAATCCCTTGAATTCATTATCTTCAGATATTTCTTTACTTGGCAGGTGCTGTGAATTGCTGAACTTGGAAAGTCTCTTTGCATGTCCAGCCACCCATCTCAGTTCGACCCGACAAAGCTATTGTTTCTTCCTTTGACCTCTTCTATCTTTACTCTGTTTTGTTTTTAGAAAACCACAATCTCAGGTGGTGATTAGGATCTAGACATCCTGCCAGAAAGCATTTTCATGTGATAAACAAACTGCAGTAGAATATTTGTAGAAGAAATCCTGCATTAATCTCTTGGTTAATTCTGATAAAACAGAGCTGAACTCATGCTAGGAATAAAGAACAAGAAACCCATAGGGAATAGATTCAAACTAAAGTTGATTAATAATAGTCAGAGTGATAGAGGGAACTGGGAGAGACAGGAGCTATTTTGCTAACTTAGCTTGTTTACTTAAATAGGGTCTGCTGTATATATTTAGCTTTCTCAGCCCAATTCACCTGATAGGATTGGGGTTGTAGAGAAAATAGGAAGAAGAAAGTGTATTGGATATGTTTACTGCCTTATTTGTAAAAATTAATAAAGGCAGGGTATTAAATAAATAAATAAATAATAAATAACAATACTTCAGTCAATTGATGCTTCATTAATTCTCTAACGTTTCTTCAGCAATACCAATAGCACTTAGATTTGTATACCACTCCATAGTGCTTTACAGCGCTCTCTGGGTGGTTTACAATGTCGGACCCACCCCCAACAAACTGGGTCTTTATTTTACTGATCTCGGAAGGATGGAAGGCTGGGATAGCCTTGAGTCCCATCAGGCTGTGGGCAGAGTTAACCTGTAATACTACATTCTAACCACTGCACCATCAAGGCTTTATTGAATGTTAGATTTGACCAGACCCATCTTTCTATAGGGTAACTCTGAGTGGCTTACAGTCATAAAAATATGTCTACAATTAAAACATAATTAAAATCAAACATTGAAACCTAAGGATATATGGAGAGGGCTGGGGCAGAGCGGGGGGAGGTGTGATCTGTTGTTACTCAATCAACCACCTCTACTGTGCTGTTCCCCCACTGGGGCATCAGGCAGTGTTGGGTTTCAAAATTTTTTACTACCGGTTCTGTGGGTGTGACTTAGTAGGCGTGGCATGGCTTGGTGGGTGTGGCTTGGTGGGAATGGCAGGGGACGGATACTGCAAAATCCCCATTTCCTCCTGATCAGCTTGGGACTTGGGAGGCAGAGAATAGATGGGAGTGGGGCCCGTCAGAATTTTTACTACCTGTGTGCGAACTACTCAAAATTTCCGCTACTGGTTCTCCAGAACTGGTCAGAACCTGCTGAAAACCACCTCTGGCACCAGGCAAAATGGCAGAGTCAGGCCTTTAGGCCCTTAATAAAAGATAGAAAGGTTGGGGGGGGCAGCGTTTTTCTTAAAATATTTGTATTTGGGTATTTGAAGCTCTGAGATTGGTCCCATGATACATCATATTAGAAACTATTAAAAATGCTCTAAGTATAATCTGTATAATATATGCTCAGAGGAAGGCAGGTTTTGTAATTCACCCAGTCCTTGTAGCAGTTCAACAGAAGAAGTATGTGCATGATCTTGAACGAGTCCTTGGATCATAGCTCAGTGTTAGAGAACTCAAAAATATTGTACAAACCAACAGGATTTTGATTCTCATTTCATCATGTGAAAGGTTCATGATAGTTATTAAGCAGGATCCCAGAATTTTCTATTCAATCAATACTGCAATACAACATGTGTAAGCGGCTGCTTTCCATGAAACTGCAATTGTGGGATTCCCGGCATTGTTTCTGCTATCTATCGATAAAGAAAGGGGGAGAAAGTGAAGCTGGGGCTGAAATAATTTTGAACTTGGCCTGACCTATAGAAAACCTAAATCAAGAAGTTTGTCAGTATTAAATTAAAGAAATAAACTAAATTAAACATAAATAGTCCCAATAATTTTCCTTAATCAGAACAGATGCTGAATTTTAAATTAGGCAAAACTTTTACATGATTTTACTTTCCCATAAATACAAGCTAAAAGCCATTGGTTACATGATTATCATTAACTATGCTGCTCAAGTACATTAATGAATGAAATCAGACAAAAATATTATAATTATGCCATGCTCAGTAGACTGAATCTGAAGGGTAGAATTATAAATTTATCATGATGGAGACCTTAACATTTACCATAATTACATAGCACTATACTAAAAATCTGTGCAGATACACTGTATATGTGTATGAAGTCAGACCTTGCCTGATATATCATGGTTTAGATGTTAGACTAGGAGTATGGAAATAGATTCTACTTTAGACTCAGCCATGGGAATTTGCTGGGTTACTTTAAGCCTATCACTCTCGCTTAGCATAACTTACCTTACATGGTTGTTGTTCTGGGGAAAAATTGATGGAGAGATCATGATGTATTTTAGTTCCTGATTAGTAGGTGGGATAAAAAAATGTGTGTGCTTGTGTATGTTTGCATATAGGTTTTCTGTAATATCATGCTTGCTTATGTATAATTAATAAAAAAGGAATTAAAGAAAAAAGGAAGAAAAGAAAGCAAACAATATTATCTGTCTATCTATCTACCCACACATGCATACATACATATCTGTTTACATACACATGTATATGAGAAAAATGTGTGTGTATGTGTATGTTCACACACACACATATTATACAGTATATGTATATGTATACATACATACATACATACATACTATATGGTCTTATATTCTTGTACTTGTATATATATAAATAAAATTTTATACATTTTTTTTCAATAATAGATGACCATATCTCACTGTAATTGTTCATACATAACCTCTGTTGATAAGCAACTGATTTATACACTGCAAATAACATCAGATGTTCCATCCACTGAGTAGTAACCGGGCCTATGATTTTATTTTTTCAATATTGAAGAACTAGTTTCTTTGCAATACGAAAGCACTAAGAATTCATTCTATTGTCCAGCCATTTTTCAGGTAATATGTACAGTATGTGGTTCAAAAGATTTGGACATTCAAGTATAGTAAAATCAAATTAGTATATATGATTATTTCTTCCCAAGTAGAATGACATCACAAAAATTGTATGTGTTAATGATATATTGTTCCCATTGCATTGTTATTTATGTGATAATTGTAATAAATAAATAGATAAACTGAATTTTGGGTGCCTTATTCTTTGCTTTATCAAGAACTGTACACTATATGATAACAATGCTGCATTTTATGTTTAGAAATATACCAAAGGTTCTTTTTTAAAAGGCAAATTGACTTTGAAAAGTCTACTTGCTTTTTGAAAAAGCACCTTTGGGACAACCATGATCTGGATGATTGAGAATCTCCATAAATATGTTTAGAAATAGTTTTGCTTTAAACTAAGTACAGTCGTTAACAATTAGTAAGCTTAAAGAAAAACAATAAAATTATGTGATTAATCTTTTTGAATATGAATCCATTGCTAATGGTTCAGTAACATTTTATTAGATAACAATTTTCCCTTTTTGGATAAAATAAGACAAATAGCCGGTAGCAAATAGAATGTTAAAAATAAATAAATACTTGCAAAATTGAAAAAAAATCCCCATGAAATATAAAATATCGGGAAGTTTGACCTGTGTTCATTTTGCTCTTGCAAAAAAAGCTTTTTTCTTTTTGTTCTCCCTTTACACAGCACATTTTTTGACATTCAAGATATGACCATTTGCACTTTACCTTTATGAGAAATCTAAAAAGCTAGTGGTGATTTTTCTTTGACAAATGTGAGATTCATCACACAATCAGACAATCCTTTTTTTAAACAAAGGGAATTAATTCAAGATATAGGTGTATATAGGTCAATGCTACTTTGGGAACTGAGAGTTATAGTCAGGGGTTGGTGGGGAGACATCTTGAAACAAACATCAGGAAAAAAATGAAGTTTATCGTGATTATGATTTAGATGATTTTTTTTCCTTCTCAGTGTTGGTTGGCAATCACTTTATGACCAAAAGAAGCATATTCAGGCATGCCTGGATGATGTAGAGTGGATGAGTCCACTTTACAGTAGCTGAGAGTATATATCGGGAAAAATGTGGGTGTTTTCTTTGTTTTATAAATGCAATATGACTATTTTAAGACTGATATTATACTTTTTAAGGCTGTGCATGATTCCAAAATGATCTGGAAGAAGCACTTTTGATCCTCTTAGGAATACAACATGCTGCCTGAGGAATTCTGGGAGTTGAAGTACACATACTTTAAAAGGCGCTGAGGGTTAACACTGTGTTAAACTATTGTGATATTTTTTTTCTTTCTTTCCCAGGCTTCTGCCTGAAAAAGAAGTGCTGCTGCTTTAATAACCACATTAATTCAATGAACACATTCCTTAAACCATCCTCATCTTTTTCTGAAGCTCATGTGGAAATCTTCACAAAGGTGGATTAGCAAAGTGCAGGCCTCTAATGTTTTTAGAAATATGCGCCAATCTAATAGTTTTCATCTGTAGCCTACTTCAAAACCCTGGGGAGGGGGGTCGTTACTTGCTATTATTGTTCAGTAATCATGGTGTGAAGGAGCTCTTTCCACCAAAAAAAGACTTAGTAATTGTATGCAGCCTTGGAGCATCCATTCATATCTTGAAATGGAGACACAGGACTTATCCTGAGTATCACAGGTGGTTCTATAAGAACATCTTGACATATATTTTGAATTGGCTGGATGACTAAATTTTTGTTGGGCAACAACTCTTCATTTTAATTCCTAAGGACATTTCTTTTTTTAAAAAAGGAATAAATGGCAGCAAGCAGAGACTAAGCACTTTCCTGTATCTAAATTACACCAAAGCCCTTTCTTTCTAGGATATGTTTTAAAAAAATGAATTGATGACTACATTGTTTAACAAGCTTTTGTTTCTTTCATTTTTAGGCATAGTGAAGTGAACTGGATTGATCTTCATGAAGTATGTTTCTGAGGGATAGCTGGTTTTGTGCTCGCTGGGCATGGAAAAACATGAAAAAGGGCTTAATAGTCCTTACCTTCTTCCTCTTGCACGCTTCTGATTTGGAAGGTAGAACGTCACCTCCCTTTGTCTGGAAAACAGGTAGGGATAAATGAATCCTAAACTGATGTTTACAACTTAGACAATTCTGGATTCTTCAATCATTCACAAGGTTGGATCATACAGATGTTTGGAAAGCAAGGAGACATCACTCTTCGTGTAGCCAGGTGACATGTGAGTCGTCTGCAGCCTGGCTTTTACTGCATCTAGTGATGGATGGAGGAGGTTACCCCTCTTGATTTTTCCTGAGTGCTTTCATATAACAGTTCACAGAATCATAGAACTGGAAGGGACCTTAAAGATCTTCCAGTCCAAGCTACTGCTCTATACAAGAACCATTACAACATCTCTGCCAGATGCCCATCTATCTAGTTTGAAGGCCTCCATTAAAATTCATCACTTCAGGTGTCAGTCTGTTCCACTGGCCAACAGTTTATATAGTCAAGAAGTTTAATTTTTCTTGAAGTTTTAATCTATCTCCCCCTCTGGGGCAATAAAGAATCAGTCTACTCCTGCTACTATATGACAGCCATTGAATATTTGGAGACTGCTATATCTCTCCTCCCCTCAAATGATCTCTTCTGTTGTCTAGGTGTGCCCAGTCCCTTTACCCATTCCTCACAGGATTTAATTTTTTGACCCTTCGCCATCTTAGTTGCCTTTCTTCGAACTCACTTCAGTTTGTCACTGTTTTTTGTGCATCACAATGGCTAGAACGAGACTCATATTCCAAGTGGAGTCTGACTAGAATTGAGTAAGAGCAAAACAATTCCTTCCTTTAACTCCAATATAGCATTTAACTTTTTAGCAGCTGCGTCACACTGCTGGTTCACGATTAGCTTATGATTGAGAATTAAACCCAGATTCCTTTCCTGTTGCCAAGCCAGATTTATCCTGTCTCATACTGGTGTCTTACAGTTTCCCTGTCCAGACCTGTATGTTTTTCCCAGTTAAATTCCATTTATTCATTTCAGTTCAAGACTCTCTAGATTTTTCTGACTCTTTTCTTTCTTCTGAGGTGTTAGTTGTCCCTCTCAGCTATGCTTCAGCTTGAGCTTTGATAAATGTCCCCTTATCCAAGTGCTGATAAAAAAAAACCTTATGAAAGACCCAGGACTCAAGACAAAGCATTCACTGTTTCCCTCCAAGCTGAAATGTAAATAGTGATGGCTTCTCTTTTAGAATAAGCAGCTACAAATAGGTGGAATAGAAGCAGCGTTATTGTGGTAACTAAAACTATGATAGTTACATCTATTTGTACGTGGAACAAGAAGTTAGATGAGGAGCAAAAACCTGGAAGAAAAGAAAATCATGTATTAATTTGTCAATTTATATTTTGAATGCAGTACAGGCGGGGAGTTGGGAAGAAAGAAAGCCGTATGCTTAAGCCATCATTTCACAATTTGGGTTTCAATAGCTAATCAAGTGCATTTTTATGTATAAAGGATTTTTGACAAAGAAAATAAAATGTACTTTTATGAGTTCTGGGTATTTCTTGGTTTTGCTAGGTGTGTAGTACAAAGGCTATAAGAAGCCCAACAATCCTCCAGAAAAGCTTTGGAAAAATAAATGTCTTTATTACATTTTTTAAAGAAATAGTGGTTCAAATATTGCTATGTGTTTTTAATTATAATATTCTGATAAAAAGGGATATAAAATCAATTAATAATAATGATATGGGGGTTCTTTCCTACAGAAGTTTCTTAATGCAGGGAAATACATCTTTCAAAAGGATGGAATGGGAAACAAGATAACAATTCAAGCATTTTGAATTATTTCTCTCTATCTATCTGCCTCTTATGTGTTGTCACTTGGGATATCCTGTGCTTTGGATCTGTAGTGAAAACATGCTTCAGGCACACATCTGCACCTGTCAGTGCCTCCTCAAAAAGCTACATTTTCTTGGTTGGGTGTTTCCAGGAAAGTATGTGTTGGATTTCAGGATGTCTAATGGTGCTGATTTGTGCCATGTATTTAGATGCAGTGGTGGGAGTCAGCCAGTTCGCACGTATTCGGGAGAACCGGTTGTTAACTTTCTAAGCAGTTCAGAGAACTGATTGTTGGAAGAAATCTTATTTTGTTTTTTTCCACTTTACAGGGCTAATCCTGTAAGGAAAGCAGGAAGGAAACATTCTGGTGTTGTTTCTAGCCTACTCTTTATTGCCCTGCTTACAGAAACTGCCTCTCTGGTTAACCCTTATTACATTGTAACAGCTAAGGTGTTACAACGTGAGTGACATTGAGTTGGCCATGCCCACACAGTCACATGACCACTAAGGCATGCCTATCCAGCTGGTCATTAGGGCAGAGAACTGGTTGTTAAAGTGGTGAATCCCACCACTGCTCAAATGTTATTATTTACCAAACAAAATTAAAAATTGTTTTGCCACATGGAGATTAGATGAGATTTCACTCTTGGTTAAAGTAAACATTTTCAGGACTCCAACTAATAGAAATTTCTTAATATTCTCAAATATAACGTAAAGATCATAAATGCTCAAAACAGTTACAAAATGAAAGGGAGAAAAAGAAGAAAGGAAACGTAACTAATTGAAAATGAAAACAAAACAGTATCTTTCAGGAGTACCTGGTGATCCCTCTATCTTCATTCTAAGCCACGAATATATTAACAGAAAAATGGATAGGAGAAAAGGAATAATTCAATTCAGTTCATTATTTCTCAATAGATTGTTTTAATGTTGCAACTGTTTGAATGTTCATCATTTATTTAAGTTAATTAACATGATTCCATATCGGGATCAAAGAATTTTCCCGTTCCAGTATCCAGGGATACTAGGAAGATAATAAGAATTCTTTGAACTTTTAGGAACAGTTTTGGAGAAAATATGTAAGGTACCGCTTCCAGAAGAAGCTAAAAAAGGCAGATTTCTATGTTTATAGTCTGTGAAATTTAAGGGTCTTGGAAATGTGTGTTGTTGTTCATAAAACATAAAGTATTTCTAGATATGTCTTCTACATAATTATATTGACCTTTGAAGATAAGCCTTCAAAGTCTTGAAATATCTCAGAAGATTTAAGGATTCTTTAAATGTTTTTAAAAATAACTGATTTTTGTTTTCATGGATGGTGTATTTAAGAATTGGAAAGAGCATATCAACAGCTGATTTGTGAATATATAAAATGTCTGGATCAGAATTTAAAAATCTGGTTTGAAAAAGTAGACCAAAATATTATTTTGGATTGGTTTTCTCCTTCAAATGCAAAATGTTATTGTAGTTAAACTGCCTTTTCTGCTACTGTTAACCAGGTGGACTAAAATTTGCCCCCCCCCCCAAGAAATGCATGTGGTTGGACATGCTGGTAGCCTTTGGATATTTGAGGTAAAATTCTGGCAGTTAATAAGCTATTCATTCTTTGTAGTTTTGAGTCAATATTATGTATTAGGGGCAACTAGGGTTACCATTTATGGACTAGGAAAGTCTAGATAAACTCTAGATTTCAGCAATTCCTAGCTCTTTTCTGCCATCTTTTCTGCTGGATTTCATAGTCCATATGTGATAGTCCTAGGGAAACAGTAATAATTGATTTATTGAATTAAGATTTACTTTTCTATTGAAGAATGGTATTCAAGGCAGCATATATTAAGAATGCAATAGCTAAAAACAAAAGAAAAAAGAAAGTTCAATTTAAAAAAAACTAAAAGCGCAATAAAAAAACCAAAATGACAGGCTGAAGACTTGTCTCCATTAAAAAAACATGCCAAGAAAGAATTCTGCTACATTATAATTACTTGGAGTTCAAAGATTGAGAAAATGTGATTATATTCACCTTAAATTTTTGATTCGCCTCATTCATTCAGTTCAAATGTCAGAGCAAAGCAGTGCTTTCAGAGGTTTTCAGTAAGTAAGGGTAGAATTTAAAAAGGAGAATGCAGCCCTCTAAATAGTGTGGCTAATTTGACCATATGCAGTCTGTTGCAGGTCTCTGATACCTTTTTAGAATTTGTACAGTTTTCTTGAATTGCAATGGGGATAAAAAGACTTGTGCACTGGTAGTTAAGTATGAAGTCCCAACACTTTTGGTAGCCTCTTCCAGTTACATGTCCATTTTAAATCCAAGACTAGATCAGATCTGGCCATTTTACAGCCCCCAGGCCTATCCAGCTCTTTGACTGTCCCTGTCTGACCTGTATAGATTATTTTTATTTTGAAGGTGACTGCTATTTCCGCCTCCCCCCCAATTTACTTATGTTCATGCATACAGTACATGCCTACACACTTTCACAGCTCTATTGGTTTGGCTCTCCACAACCATCCAGGTTTCTCATGTGGCCCCTTGGGAAAATCTATTGTCTACCTATACCCTAGATCAGTGATGGCTAACCTTTTCTGGACGGAGTGCCCAAAGCACGTGGGCATTCACGCAAATGCGTGTGCATGCCCAAACCCCCAAAATGCAATGCACCCTCCTGTGCATGCCCCCTGCCCCGTGCATGCACGTGTCCCCTCCGCATGCACCCCATTCACCCATGCATGTGCGTGAGGGCCTCCCTGCATGCGCCTCACACATGCACGCATGTCCCCTCCGCATGCACCCCGCCTCCCGTGCGTGCGCGGCAGAGACCCGACGACCAGCTGGCTGGTGGTAGGCACGTGCGCATGCGTGACAAAGCTGAACTGGGGTGACGGCTCACATGCCCACAGAGAGGGTGCTGCATGCCACCTGTGGCACATGTTCCATAGGTTCGCCATCACAGCTCTAGATGAAGCTATTATTTTCAGTTGTCTCCAAGCTGTAAACCAATTCTATGTGTGAGATTGGCTTGTTTTAGGTTTTGATGGCAAGGATGTGGGTTACCAGGATTTCTTATCAGATCACTAATGCTCTTCAAGTATAGCATGGTATATTATTCTTGTAATGACTATACAAAACATTATTTTGTGTTGATAAGAACTTAGTTTAGCCTAGTGTAAATAGAAATGTGTTGAAATACAAATTTTATAGAAATCCATTACTTTCTTTGGGTATATCTGATCATGTTTACACAGATGGACAATTGCCCTCTTTCAAATTAACTTTTGATATCAGTTATGCCTCATGTAGCTTTCTGGGGGTAATGTATTACTGACTGCAGTGTCATCCAAAAGAGCTTTAAAATGCATGCAACAAAAAAGTCTATCCTTCCTAAATTATTCCAATACAGTATATAAAGTCATACCTTGATATGGTACTCAACTTATCTTTCATTTTCTCCTTTCCACTGAAATTCACATATTTTATATGTGTAGATCAACATAGCCATTGACAAATGATCTCAACCTTTGACAGACACCTCTATCAAACATTTTCCAGCAGAATGTAATTGGGAAGCCTGCTGCTGCTAAAGGGCATAAAATAAAGATTTCAATTACCCTGGCTGAAAATACTTAGAATTGCAACTTTTATTTCTGGAGCTATTTTGTGTGGTCATCATATTCCTATGCTTTATCTCCATATTTGTGTTTTAGGTGAGTTAATCTTAGTTAAAGCCTAGCAAGAGAGTATTTTGGAAGTCTTGGCTCTGTGCTGTGTTTCCTTAAATGAGTAAAAAAATAAAATGTCTCAAAGGGAGTTTTTATTTTTTATCTGCATCCTTAAAGGCTAACTACTTTCCAGCATGTTTCAGGTGATGCATAAAATAATGCAATAAAAAAAATAAGATGTAGAGATTCATGTGAGCTTTTACAAAACATGAGAATTAAAAAATAAAACAGTACATTTGCATGTGTTAGGACAGATTCCTTTCCATAGATACCCACAGTTCATTTTCAGTAATGATCTAAAAGCAACTCTTATCCTTTTTTCTCTCAGGTTTTACAGGAAATATTAATTTGTTTTTAAAAACAGAATGAAACATAAAGGACGTTAAAGGTCATGCAGCTGGTGCTAATAGTTTGCCCTTTCTTTCCATACTGCAAAAGTCACCCTGATTAAAGTATTTCTGCTCTCATATAGGTATTTTAATGTAGACAAATTATCACAGTTTTGTTAACAGGAAAGGCCAGGGATTCCATCCAATTAAGTGAAACTCTTGTCCCTACTGCAGATGTTTTCATTCAGTTATTTAAATTCAATATATAGCTTTGAGAAGATTTGAAACCTGTACAGTTCAATTAGTTAACAAATTAGTACGTTAATTAATATGATCTATGCCTCATGGTTGTGTATTAAAAATTGGAATCCTATGCAATAGGAATCCAAAACAATCCATTGCTGTCCTTGCTCGCTGTGACCAATGCATCTCCCTGAGACCTGGTGATTTTCCCATCTATTGAACCTGAATATGATTTATATTTAGCCTAATTACTGAGGGAGCTGTGCAATGGGCAGCCTATTCCATAAAATGGGCAGTCTGAGTCATTTACCTTCTGACTCAGAACAGCCCAGAAGTGTGGAGAAGTGTGTTAATTTTAGGTCGAAATTATCTGGTCCGAGGAGTGACTGCCAGCTGTGAAAACAGTCAAACATTGGTGTAGGAAAATACTTTTAACTTTCATTGCTAGCTCAGGATCTAGGCTGGTATGAAGGAAGCTTGATAGATCAGCTTGAAGGGGGACTCTGAGCTGAAATACATCTCAAGCTTCTTCCCTTTAAGGCTCAACATAAAACAATCACACAGGCACAAAAGGATAGAGGAACGTTTGATATGTATATGCCATAGATCTTATGAAGAAAAACTTAAGAAGCCATTGTGCAAGAATTTCAACAACTGCTGGGTCAAGTGTGTGTTCTATTTATAATCAATGTTCTTACACTTTTTTCCCCATGTCTGTTCCACATAAAGGGCTAGAGTTGAGTGTGTGTGTGTGTGTGTGTGTGTGTGTGTGTGTGTGTGTGTGTGTGGTGGAGATATTGTTTACATTTGTGTTTTGGTAATAGAAAAAGACTGAGCTCTAGAATGAGGGAAGTTGAAGATGGAGAAAAAAATGGAAATCACTCTCTTTTTCTTCCTGGGGTGCTGGGGGCGGAGCTTCCTGCTGCCGCCGCTGCTACCGGTTCACCCGATCCATTTGCTCGATCCGGGGTGAACCAGTAGCAACCCACCACTGATTTGCAACCATTGCAGCATCTTGATGAACATGTGATCAAAATTCGGAAGCTTGGCAACTTGGTTCATATTTATGACTGTTGCAGTATCCTAGGGTCATGTGATTACCTTTGAGGACCTTCTGACGAGCAAAGTCAATGGGGAAGGCAGATTCAGTCAACAACTGCGTTACTTATTTAAAAACTGCAGTGATTCATTTAACAACCGTAGCAAGAAAGGTTGTAAAATGGGCCCAAATTCACTTAATAAACATCTTCACTCAGCAACAAAAATTTTGGGCTCAATCGTGGTCGCAAGTCGAGGATTATCCGTAATATGCTTGCTGACTAGGGAATGGAGAGCTGAGAATGCTTGAAATAGCTATAGATTTTTTAAAAATAGCTTCTCTCTACTTTTTGTTTATATATAAAATCCTTGATTATTTTTTACCAGTTTTTTTTTTTTAAAAAAAGATTTTGCTTGACATGGAAATAACCTGAAATAGGAAGCTTACTCTGTGGTTTATTATCACTGAGTGCAGTAATCTTCACAAGCCGTGGCATATGGATATTTCCATAAAAGCATATAAGACACAATTATTTTTAAACGTGTCTTTATTGTTTGCTGTGATAATGATGTTTAAATTTTCCCTATTCTAATTATTCAGGTATATTGAGATACTGTGCTAATACGGTTTTGTGTTTTGTGAACTCTACATTTTCTTCTTTTCCTTGTATTTGGAAGCCAATATATTGATTAAATTAAGACTATGGATGTGAATAAGAAACAGACTTTTTTTAATCAAGATGATGAATATGCATGCCAGGAAACCTTTATACAGTTCTTCCATATTTATAGACTATTAAAACTCTCATGTCTGTCTCATTGTTTGTAACCTTCAGTTTGCTGAACTAATGCATCACAGGGTACAGGTAGTCCTTGACTTACAACCATCCATTTAGTAACCATTCAAAGTGACCACAGCACTGAAAAAAGTGACTTATGATCTTTTTTTCATATTTATCACCACTGCAGCATTCCTGTGGTCACATGATCATAATTCAGATACTTGACAACTGGCACACATTTATGATGGTTGCCAAGACATGGAGTCATGGGGGGCTACCCTTGAAAAGTTTGGAGACTACAGTTGGTCCAGAACGCAGCCGCGAGAGCTGTCGTGGGTGCACCTAGGTACACCCACATTACACCAATTCTCTGCGAGCTGCACTGGCTCCCTATTGGTCTCCGGTCACAATTCAAGGTGTTGGTTATTACCTTTAAAGCCCTACATGGCTCAGGGCCAGGGTATCTTCGAGATTGCCTTCTACCGCATAGCTCCCAGCGACCGGTAAGATCCCACAGAGTTGGTCTCCTCAGGGTCCTGTCAGCTAAACAATGCCGGTTGGTGGGCCCGTGGGGGAGGGCCTTCTCTGTGGCTGCCCCAGCTCTCTGGAACCAGTTACCTCCTGAGGTCCGGATCATCCCCACCTATTGGCCTTCCATAAAGTGGTGAAGACCTGGCTCTTCCGGCAGGCCTGGGGCCATTGATCTTGCTGTTGCGATCTGGCGAGATCCAGCCATGAATGGTGTGAATGGGTTTTAATTGTTTTTAATAGTTTAACTTTTAATGTTTTATATATGGTTTTTAAATGCATTGTAAGCCGCCTTGAGTCTTCGGAGAAAGGCGGCATATAAGTTGAACAAATCAAATAAATAAATAAATGTGATCACTTTTTGCAACCTTCTGACAAGCAAAATCAATGGGGAAATCCAGATTCGCTTAAGAACTGTATTACTAACTTAACAATTTCAGGAATTCACTTGACAAGAAAGGATGTTAAATAGGGCAAAAGTCTTTGCATAGTAGCCGAAATTTTGGGCTCAATTATGGTCGTAAGTCAAAGACAACCTATAATAATTTTTGAATCAATGTACTTCAAATGAGATAACTTAAAGAACGTGTCCAAAATCCAAGACCCATGACTCTTGTGAGATTGAAATTTGGCAGAGTTGTGGCCAATTCATCGCTGCTACGCTGTCATGCCACCACACTGCTGCAGTCAGTGATTGTCATTTCCAATGCTCCCTGCCAGCTTTCTTCAAGGAAAGTCAACAAGGAAGACGGCAGGAAGTCAAGTCACTCCCACTCCCACTGCTTTCTTGTACATCTGTGGTCATTCTGTTTCTCTATTTAAATAAATAAATCTGAAACAATGATCCAACAGGTCACGGGTTGTCTAGTTTTCAGCGAAAGCTCAGTACATTTCAAAGCCTATTAACTTAAGGGATGAATCCTTCTCTTAGAAATCAGTGAATTGTTATTGTCCGGATTGTAATGTGTGACTGTTGTACATGAAAGAAAGGTTATGATTAAGTTTGATTAAAAACAGTCAATTTTGTGGGATTCTGAAAAAAAAAATGTAATGGGAAGCCACTCACTGCTTCTGGGCAAGTGCGACTTGAAAGGTTGCTCATGAAAAATAACTTTACAAATTAGAACTTAATAAAAACTTTGCTGCTCCAAATGGTAAGCCATACTCCCTATGCGATTAGTGGTTTCATTTCTTTCTCAGCAGTTGGGTAATGATTATGGCTCCAGATGCTGCAGGACTGATAAAGAGATTGATTAATTTCACTCGAAAGGGCATATGTTCAAAGAGAATCCAATTGGAACACCACGAAAGGAGGGGTCTGACATCCTTGCAGCAAAAGAGTTTAACATAACATGGTCCCCAACTGTTTCTTGAAAAAGATTGCACACTATTATTCATCCACTCAATATATAAAATGCTCCATTTTATGCTAAGCCAAGCTAGACATATCATTCCGAGTTGTTTATGCTGACTTAATCATCAAAACCCCATGGCCATACTGACAAGGGCCATCAGAGACAGAATGAGTGCTTCTGACCTGGCCTAAATATGCAAATACACTTGCTTAACTATATTAATTAATACTAATTATATCTGCACATTTATCTTTCTTCACCAGACAGATACAGTACAGGAACTGCAACTATAGTTCCTGTGAATTGGTGCATTTTAGGTATTCTTTTGAAACTGACATTGTGTGCAGCTTATTGCCCCTATTTATTGAGTGCCCTTGTACCAACTGAAAGGCAATGCAAAGGGTTTTTTCCCCCTGTTGCATCTCCTGTGTTCCCCTCCAAATGCGTTCTCAAAATGTTGGGGGATTTTCAGAACCAGAGGTGAGATAAACGTAGGATTTAGGGAGTAGAACCACAGAAAGTTTTGAGTGAATGGAAATTTGTTTGAGTAGGTGACCATTTGTGTGAAGTCCACATCTACTTCTGACTGTTGGGCTATTAATAAAATAGACTGAAGTATTAATCCAAAAGTTCTTTGTCCATTCTAAGGACGTTGTGGCTAAATCTGCTAATGCTAAAGTTATAAATATAGATGGGGTTTATGAATTAAGGGAAAACAGCCACACGCCGTTTGTACAGCTTTGCTAAATATTATTGGATCACAGGTCCATGAGCACTATTTAGATTTATTACAGGAACATTAAAACCCATCCAATGCATAGGATATACAATAGTAGTGTGATCAGAGACAGAACCAGCTATCTTCAGCTCCCTGTAAGCCATACTCTCAAGAAAGTAATTTATTTACAAGATGAAGAGATATGTGTAAATACGAATCAGATTACTGACATGCATATCCCCATATAAATATATTTATGAAATCAAGTATACTCCAGCGTAGACACACAGTGCAGCTTAATATATTTAGCAAGGCCTGACATTGACGTAACTTTGGCTCATTATTTATCATTATTATATCAAGGGTACATCCAATTATACAAATGAATGAAGGAATAAATTATGCACATTCCTGGTATAAACAAATAATTGCAAAAAGGTAGAAAGGCATCTATAATAGTAAACAAGTACTCATGTTATGGACAAGTGACTCACAAAATCTTAAATTTACCCATAAATCAGAGGTGGCAAAGTTTGATTCTTCTAATGCTGCTGCATTTTATTGTCGTCGTGTGCATAGTTTGCTATGTTGACTTGGGACCATGGAGACAGAATAAGACCTGATATTGCCTAACATTAATATTGATGGTAGAGACATGGGTAGTAGAAATAATGCATACTAGAGAGTCACTGGTACAGTGTAAAAGTAATAATAAAACTACAATAGCTAGTCACTTCTAGAATAATTTTGCATGTAGAGTATTATAGGTAAAGCAAAGGTTTCCCTTTCTAGTACTTTCCGACTCTAGGGGGCGATGCTCACTTTTGTTCCTTAGCTGAGGGGCCAACGTTGTCCAAAATACTTCCATGGTCATGTATCTAATATGACTATATGTTGAGGCTGTTATCTTCCCACCAAAGTGGTACCTATTTATCTATTTGCATTTGCATGCTTTTGAACTGCTAGGTGGGCAGAAACTGGGGTAAGTAATGGGACTCACTCACTCCATTGTGCAGCACTCGGATCTTGAACCTGGTCTCTCAGCTTTCCAGCTCACAAGCTCAGCTTTTTTAACCGCTGAGCCATTGTGCCTTCGTAAAGTATTAACAAACTGTATGGCAGTGATAGTGAACCTTTTAGGCCCAAACCGGAAGGCGTGCACCAGAGCGCCGGAAACCCGACAACCAGCTGGCCGGCATGCATGTGCGCCTCGGAAACCCAACGTCCAGCTGGCTGAGCTGGGGCAACTGTGCCCGTATCCACAGAGAGGGCTCTGTGTGCCACCTCTGGACGCGTGCCATAGGTTCTCCATCACTCTATGGGAATGAAGGAAGTTTACCTTTCCCGAAATAGAAACAGAACCTGTATGGTTGTGTCCGTCTGTAAGAATCACTTTAAAAAAAACAAAAAAACCAACAACCCTATTTTGAATGGGTGAAATGGAGTAAAATTGCATTTTCCTTGCATTTGGCTATTCTTCTAGTCATAAGAAGCAGGAAAGAAAGCACTCACTAGGTGAAGCCTAGGAAATAAGGAAATCTCTTTTCCAAATGTTTAAATATTCACCTGATAATATCACTAATACAAATTACTCTTCTTGGAGACTTTTAACAATTTAAGGATTTGACTTTAATAATCATATTTTCCAGAACATTGATATACAAGCTATATCAGACTAAAGCAGAGTGATCCAATAGTTGCAATAATCCATAGCTTAGCTATGGGCTTGATGTGATAGTTAAGGGCTTTGATATATTGCTTGGAATCTTAATCTATATTTTATCTGTCAGCGTAATTTTTTTTTTTAGAATTTAATTTGGAATCTTAATGCTGAAATAAATGTCAGAACTCAATTTTGGTTTCCCCCTTAAAGTGTAATCTGTTTTGACTTTCTTTAATATAGCAACATTTTCTTTATTCAAACTAGGAAAAGGCAGCATTTAAATTCCATGTCAGGTATGTGATTAAAGTCCATTTCCTCAGCCCTGGTGCTATGTGTCATTTTCAATGCTTTCTTAATAGACAACTCATTTGCTTGTAACCTCTAGGAAGCCTTGAAAGGTCTTTAGTTATGATATTTTATGCATCTGGAAGATCTCATCATTAAATTAGTAATGAGTATTAATTAAACATTTCTTTCCCTGGTAACTGTCTCTGTGAAAGGAAGGCAGAATATGTGATCACTAGAATTTTAAAGTATGGAGGAATAATTAGAACCATTCTAAATCATTGTAGCAGGTCCCCTTCTACCCAACGTTACAGTCTCTAGGTTTGATTTAATAAGGGTCCTATTACGAGGAATATTGTGCTGTTTACAGTGGAATGTCTTTGGCTGGAGAAACATCAACCAACAGAACAAAACTCAGTCCTCTCTCCCTTGTGCAGAAAATCATCTTCCTTTTGATGATTATGAATAAATGCACTTTCTGGTGATATTTTCCTTTCTCCTATATCCATACCAAAAAACAACTGTTGTCTGCTCAGTATGGTCACTTTTCAAGCTGATCTTCACAGCTTTGTTCCAACTCTAATAAATTATTTGAGGATAGTAGGACTGCTGTTGGTTGACTGGATATATTTTTCTGGATCTGTATATTCTCCACAGTCTCTTAGCAACATCTGATGGAGTGTAAATTGATTTTTACTGGAACTGATTAAGGCTTTCTTTTATCAATTAACTGTCTTTCTTCTAACAAAGTAGTCAGTCAGGGTTAATAATATATTATCTTATTAATAGGGACATTTTGGGATGTTGAATTCTAGATTTCTCATAATGAAAAACACGATGAAATTATTTAGGTGTCATTCTGCTCAGCATTATATTGGTATATATCCTGTTGAAACAATAAAATTACAATATTTTCATGTTTAAATGTCTTAGTTTGAAAACATAGAATTATGGACAATTTTATTGCCTGGAACTCGGGAATTTTTTATTTTTTTTATTTATTTTTAATTATAAAAGAAGAATCCAGTGTTCGTATTAAAATATACTAACATGAAATATATTACTACAATGCATATTCTAGTACATAATTAAACTATCTGAATTTAATGCTCTGTTATGGATTTATTGTGCCTAATTTACTATGTACATTATTTACATTATATCTGTTAATGTATCAATTTCTGCATCATTAAAACATTTTAATGAATATTCTTAAAGTAGTGGACCCTGATGTTTACATAATTTTAATAAAATAAATAAAAAACTATTTTTGAATGCTTAGAATGTTATCTTGACTTTATGTTTGCCTTTATTTATTTATTTATTTATTTATTTATTTATTTATTTATTTATTTATTTATTAGTTCAATTTATATGCCGCCCTTCTCCGAAGACTCAGGGCGGCTTACAATGCACTTATAGCAATAGCCTTCATTCTTTTGTATATATCTGCTTATTAGGGCTTTTGGCCCCCCATAAGCGGTGTTTCTACAAAGTCAGCTTATTGCCCCCACAATCCCGGTCCTCAATTTACCTACCTCGGAAGGATGGAAGGCTGAGTCAACCTTGAGTCTGGTGAGATTTGAACTCGGATTAATTGCAGGCAGCTGGCAGCTAATTGCTACATAACAGCGCTTAGTCCGCTACACCACCAAGGCAGTATATCAGTATATGGTTTGTAAGATAAAGGTTGAAATTAGCTTTCAATTCTGAATGAATTTGGAAGACTATCACACATGAAGAAATCGACTCTAGCTCTCTGTTTGTCATTATTGGAATAATGCCATTATTTTGAAAATAATGTCTGTTTTTTCAGTCTTAATAGACATTTTAACAATATGTGATAAATGGCATACATTATTAATTCTTTCAGTGCTGGGTAGGGAAGTAGAATGTATCATGTGTTATAAGATGTACCCATTGCTTGATAACACTGCTTTAATGGTTCATTATGGGAACCCAAACAAGCTTTTTCCAACCTGCTGTTGGAAAATGCAGATGTATCAGAATTTATCATTAGCTTCACAGGGAAACATTATATACACCACTTTGAGTTGTACAGAATAAAGGTGTGATATAAATTCTAATAACAACAACCAGCACAACCATGTTTTTGGAAATATAGGTAGTTCCATAATGTTTATATATTTTAGTGATTTTAAATTGACTACTTTATCAGAAAATATTTTGGACTGTATTTTTGATTTTCGTTATCAAGTCAAGATATCTGATTTTAGTTAATAGCACATTTAATTCAAAAATATCTTCTAAATCTCATGAACAGCTTTTGTCGGGGGTAGCGTGAAAAGGAAATCTAAATAGTAAGATGCAAAATGAAAGTGCTTAAACTTAGGCTTCATGCAAATGCTTAAACTTAGGCTTCATAGAAGTGGTTCCTATTAAAATCAATTGTTGTTGGATGCAATTCAATATATTAATGTCTGTAGTGCATACAATATATATTGTAAGATTCTGAGTCAACTGCTGATTTTCAAAAGATTGGATCTTTGCCAGACCTGAAAATTTAGCTCTTTTCAATAGAAACACTGAACAAAGCAACTTCTTTTATGCAAAACCCATGTTAAGGTGTAGGTGCTTGTATCACACCTGAGAACTGTGATAAGCATGACAGAAGGTAATTGATAGACACGAGTAATATTGAACTTTTAGATTCATGCCATCAAGATGAAAAAGTAGGGTATTGCTGCAGAAATTCTTGGAAGACAGCCATTGTGTGAATCAAAAGCTTTTATTTATTCAAGACAGAATTGAAAAGAGACATGAAAAAGAGTTGCCTAAAACCAGAAAAGTATCACAAATAAACTGAGTAAAAAGGGAAATTGTTTAAAGTTGAGCAAAAAGAGAATTTGACTGTGGCATGTTAATGGAAAATACAGTCTGTTTGGATTCTAGCTATTAAAATTCTATAAGTGCCTATGCATGTCTGGATATTTATGAGATATTGAGTAGAAGGTACTCTCCTATGTATGGAAGTTGTAACTGTCTCAGTCTTTCTCTGTCTCCTCTTTTTTTAAACTTCTTGAATTTGGGATAGTGTTTTCTAATTGGTCTGATGGCCACAAGCTGTAGTCAATTCTTGTTCCTAATGTTCTTTTATAAACATCTCATAATACTAAGAATTCACTTTCCAAAGTATAAAAATGGTATAAGACTGCTCCAATGCTTAACATTTTTACCTGTTTAGTGTTTAGCTGATGGATATTTGATTGTTAACCTTTTCTAGAATATGTGATTAGCTGATAAGGCATGGGCTATAGGTGAATGACATTTGAGGGTAGCAAGCTGAATGTTATCAGAAAAGAAGGCTTTTATAGAACATGACAGATGAAAGTTCTGGTTGCAAATATATATTTCTAAAAACCAGCAATTTTTTTTGAGATATGTATGTGCTCTACTTAAAATCTTGGAGGATGGCTTTAATATTGGCTGCATTATTAATAATCAGCACTTTTGGAATTTATATAATTTAAATCCCAGGTCTATAAGTCTTAAACTTTAACTTTGACATGGAATTTTTTTTTTTTTTTACAGAAACTAAAATAAGTCATACTTTCTTCGCCTTTGTTGATAGTCTCATTAGTTTGACCTTGATTGATTCTAGAGGAGATGAACCAGCTACAGAGCTCTCACAATGACTTAATTATTACTGCGAACAAAATCCCAAATCAGGTTTGTGGTACACTGATAAGTGTGCAAGGGTGTACTTTTGGAGGAAGGGAAGAAAGTGAACAGCTGCAAAGGATATGAGGTAACCGGTAATGATGTTACCCAGTTGGCCTATCGGTAACAAATGCCCTCAGGGCCCATTTTGAAAGGTCACAAGGCTGAATATGATAATGTCATTTAATCTCCTGAAATATTGCCTTACTGCTCCATATGTGATGGTTTCCCAAGTATAAAATCAATTATAATGGGTATCACCTTAAGAACAAACTCGTTTATTGTTGCATGAGATTTATGCAATTACAGTATTATAGATTATATGAATTGGAAGGGACCTGTTTAATCCAACTCTCTGTTCAGTGCAGATGTCCATTAATGTCAGGTGGTCATCCTTTTTAGGTATCCACAAAGAGGGGATATATCACTGATCTGGGCATACTGTTCTGCTGCTTAATTATTGCCAGCAAAAAAATTCCCAATATTAAGCCTGAATCTCTTTCTAATTTCAATTATTCTTTATCCTGCTTTAATTTCAACAGAGAACAAGTCCACTAAATCTTGCATAATGCAGTTTCTTACATACTTGTAGATCACTACTGTGTTTTCTCGAAAATAAGACCCTGTCTTATATTTTTTTTAACCCCGAAATAAGCGCTTGGCATATTTTCAGGGAGGTCTTATTATTTTGGGGCACGTGGAGCAAGATGGGGCTCCTCTTGCCCTCTTACCTGATTTTCAGCTCTGCATTTAAATATTTTCGGGGGGAGGCTTATTTTAGCACATGTGCTCAAAAGCCCGATTGGGCTTATTATCAGGGGATGTCCTATTTTCGGGGAAACAGGGTATTATATCACACTTTTAGTCTTTTCTTTTATAAAACTAACATCTCTAGCTGTTCCTTAAATATAGGATTGGGTTTATCATTCTGAAACGTCTCCTATTTAACTGCTCCAATTTCCTCATGTTTTTTTTTAAAAATACGGGGTCCCGAATGAAACAGAATGCTCCTTGTGTAATTATAAACATGGATTATATCCCCGTGTATTACAGAGCATTGTCTTGGAAAAATCTAGCAGTCATGGGCAGAATGGCTATGTGCATTGAATATCTATTTAGACTGTTTCCATAAACAGTTTAGGTCATTTGAATAAGATTCTACTGAGATCTGTGGAAAAAGTGGTCAAGTCTTATTTTATTTGACACCTACAAACTATACAGAATACAGAAGTTTTTGTTGGCACTCACTATACTTAGCCTCACTATCTAAACCCAGATAGTTACAATCTCATAGTAGAATTCTCTCTTTTGTGTTTATGTATGGGAAAGCTATTGTGGTGTAGGAGAGCCATTATATTATAGTGGCTAAGATGTTGGACTACAACCTTGGAGATGTAGATCCAAACATTAGTCATTCAATGACTTTGGACAAATCAATTAGTGTTCCTTCCCTCGCAGGATTGCTTGATGTGAGGGGAAAAAATGGGAGTAACAATGTTATATAAGCCACTCTCAGTTTGTAGAGGAAACGTGGATAAAAATCTTAGTGAAAAAATAAAAATCTGTATTTTATGCTTTTATAAAACCAACTAAAACACTATTTGTACATATTATGCATACTGCGTGTGAAATAGACAAACACAGACAACAACATATGGGTTACAGGTAGTCCTCGACTTACAACCATTCATTTAGTGAGCGTTCAAAGTTATAACGCCACTGAAAAAAGTGACTTAGGATCATTTTTCATACTTAAGACTGTAGCAGCATCCCCGTGATCCTATGATCAAAATTTGGATGTTTGGTTAGCAACCGGCATGTATTTATGATGGTTGCAGTGCCCCGGGATCATGTGATCACTTTTTGTGTTCACTCTAACAAGCAAAGTCAATGGGGAAGCCAGATTCACTCAACCGTGGGGGGTGGGGGGTGATTTTTATTATATTATACTATATTAACTTATTGGATTCTTTTTATTAGTTTTATTGTTTTAAATGTGGTTTTATATTCTGTAAGCCGCCTTGAGTCGCCATGGGTGAATAGGTGGCTATATAAATTCAATAAATAAATAAATAAACAGCTGCTAAAGTCATTTAACAACTGTCTTGCTTATCAATGGAAATTTTGGCTGAATTGTGAATTGTAATTCAAGGACTACCTGTATATCCAATCTTAAATTAGCCTTGTACTGTTTTTCTATTTCCCATTCATGTCTCCTCTGTTTGTCCTGTGGCGATGTGTCCCAAAGCAGCTTCAGAGGCAATTTGGAGAAGGAACAGACTGGATATGGAAATTATTAAAAAGCTATTCCGTTGACAGAGAAGTGGAGTACCCCTGACATCTACCTAATGCCTTTAAAATAATGTATACTGACTGGGGGATTCCACTGAGCCTAAAGAAGATTTGCTTCTTATTTAACTTTAGATATTCTATGACTTGCTCATTTTACAAACCACCATTGTTAGTTGGAAAAATGCCACACATTGCCGTTTAACCGTCGTCCCGTTTCATGCCAAATTGCTCAAAGTGATTGCTAAATAATGTAGTGATGTGCTTGAAAATAGTGTGGTTTTTTTTTCCCCAAATGACTCACCACCGTGTATAGTTCCTTTGTAAATCGAAAATGTTTTGCGATGGGTTTTTTTTTGTATTTTTGAACTGTATGATAGGTATATTCTGACAAATGAGGGCTGTTGATCTTTTGTATTCCTAACTCGACAATTCAGTCACAAATGGTTGACAGGGCAGGTAGACAATGTACTATAGTGCTCAGCATTTTTTCCAGTGTTTTTGTACATTAACGTTATTGATGTATACCTGGCCCTGACTCTCTCATCAAATCCATGTGTATGTGCAGGAGGTTGTGTAGAAATATGACTTGGATTAATCTCTGATTGTATTATAATGCTTGAAGTTTCAAGTGCCGTTGCATATGTTTCTAATACAAAAAGAAAAATTGCTATCTTCCCCCCGGAGCCTTTGTTGATGTGCTTTTGTTTAAAGCATACGTACATTACAAATTAAATGTGAGAACCAACAGTTAAAAGAAATTGGCCCAAGGCAATGATTTGCAGAAATAAAAAATCAATAATGGTTTCATTAATGGAAGAAATGTAAAAAGTTTAGGGATTCTCTCGGGGGAGGGGGTGGAGAAGAGGGGGAGGAAGGAAGGAAAGGATAACCATCGATTATTTTGCTTTGCTGAATCCTGATAAATTAGTCACAACACTGCGCTGTTTTGATAGATTTCAGTTTGAAGCACAGTCCTCCTAAACCAATCAGAATCCTTAATCTATTTTTTCTTCTTTCATTTTTAATCACCCTGCAGAAGAAAATGGCTTTCCAGGTGCAATGTTTCTTGCGTCTTCAGTAATGTGTCTCAATATTGACAATCCTGTCCTTCTCAATGGAATTACTATAGAAGTCATCTCTGCTCTATTTGCTTATACTGCTCATCAAACCCTTGGGGTTAATCTACATTTTATCCTCGTTGTCTATCATTTTTCCAAACCTAAGGTATAGTGATTTGCATAAAATGCTGAACATTTTGAAGGCATGAGGTAATAAGAATTTGGCTTCTTGCATTCTCTTTTGCATATACCTTGCCATCCAAATTCATTTTATTTTATTTATTAGATTTATTTGCCACCCATCTCGCCACTAGGTAACTATACTTATTTATTTAAAGGAGAATTAACTGAAGAAACTGCAGATGACTGAAATCTGTTGGGAGTCTTAAACAAACTTCTGCAGAGCTTATAAAAAGCTTCAAAGATTTGAAATGAATTTGTACCTGTAATGTTTACACAGGATAACATTAACGCTAGTTAGAAATATAAACCCAACTAGTCATTTGTAGATTTTAAACTTTAAATCAAAAGATCTTAAAATATCATTTCAACAAATTTATCTTACATACGCTTTCTTTCTGGCTGCTGATAATTATAGCCTCCCATTATATTTTAGATGGGGCAATCATTCTTATTTAACTGCAAACTAGTTCCTGATTGAAAGAAAATTATGGCTCACGTTTAACTAGGTATTAACTTGATTGCCTAACATTGTGTATTTCACATCCGTGTAAGGGAAATAATTGGAATCAGTATGAAGAAACTGTAGCACATTGGTCAAAGTAATTGTTTTTATCCCATGCTTTTTTCCTCCTTGGCCAGGTAATATGAATAACTTTACCATTGGGATAAGGGTGGCACATTAGCCAATTAAGTAAAGTGGGAAAGTAGAAGAAAATTTACTTGTTAAAATTCTGAGCGATTGATAATAAACGTAATGAATGGGTGAATGTAAAGAAGACAGGATTCTTTGTCACTTGAAAAGCAAATCATTGATTCAATCTATGTTGGGTGGATATATAGTCCTTCTGTGATTCAATTTCACAGTCTGGATATAACAACAATAACAGAGTTGGAAAGGACATTGGAGGTCTTCTAGTCCAACCTCCTGCTCAGGCAGGAAACCCTATACCATTTCAGACAAATGGCTATCCAATCTCTTCTTTAAAACTTAAAGTGTTGGAGCAGCCACAACTTCTGGAAGCAAATTGTTTCACTGATTAATTTTTCTATACTTCACATTCAGGTTTTAAGAGTAGGCAAGACTGAATTTTCATAGCTAAAGTTAGCGCATTGTGTGTAACTGCTCTTAGAGATATCAGATTTGGCCACAGTAATATATGCCTTAATTGTAAGTAGCCTAGATTGCTATAAATGATTTACAATGGGTTGCCTTTTAAAATGACTCACAAATGTATCCCAAAGCTATGACTAAACATACATCTCTTGGAGTGAGAATGCCACTCTGTTGGTGGTTATGGTGGATAAAATCCTTTACATCTTGTTGGGATGACACATTTGAAAGACTGTGTTCTCTACACAGTTCCTAAAGCCTTTTTCTCTAGCCTAGTTGGAGGTAGTGTTGATGAGAATGGGAAAGCCATCTTGGTACTCTTTGACAGGTCTTTAAATCCTTGTCAGTGGAAGTCTGGCCACCTTCCTCTACCATATAGGAAAAAAAATTGGTTTATTTTGGCAACTTTATGCTAGATAAGCTGCAGTGGCTGCTGTGACATGTTTAGTTGATGAATTCTTCGTGGTGTTCTATGTTTTTTTTTTAATTAATTTCCATGATTTGTAACTATTATTGTCTTGGGCACTGTTGTTTAAATTAGGTATTTCAAACACAGTGCAGATATTCTGTGGTGTCTATGGGATGAGATCATCCAAAGGAAATTGTGAAGTTGTTGGTTTAGGGAAGACATTTGATCACCGCCATAGCTGTCAGAACATCTGGGAGTTTTGTAGTGAAGATTTATCTGCACATACTTGGCCTGGAAGGATATCTTGTTTTGTATGCAGTGAACAAAAAGCCCTATCATGTATGGCATAATAATCCCAGGTCTTGTTCAGATGTCACAAAAGCAGATGGTGTGAGATACCCAATGCTATTTGAAGAACTTTACTAGCAAGGGGGAAGAAATGCTTGCCTCTGATTCCCTAAGGCTTTTTCTACCTCTTGCTGACATCCATATCAATCATTGAAAGATGGAAGTAATGAAAATAGAAGCTCTGGAAATGACCTTTGAAAACAAAGAGGAAAAGGCTTTATAAAGACATTAATGTTACCTGTATCAGCAAAGCAAAACAAAGAGAATCTGAACCTCTAAACATGATTGCAAATTGTTTAAGCCTTAATTACCTTCATAAGCCACTGTCCATTATTTCTATTAGTATTGCCTGTTGAAATATCCAGATGTCAAAACCCACATTTATTTGTGTGTGTGTGTGTGTGTGTGTGTGTGTGTGAAGATGAATGAGTGTGTGTGTGTGTGTGTGAGAGAGAGAGAGAGAGAGAAAGAGAGAGAGAGAGAGAGAGAGAGAGAGAGAGAGAATGAATGTGCCTACTATAATATGAAAATATGCTTGTTTTAATTTCCTTTTTACACATACTCCAAATGCTATTATTAAAATGTTTGAGGTAAATTAAGGGAAGGTAAACACATTCTCTGGTGTTCCCCCCCCCTAAAGCTTTTAGGTTGCAGACAGGCTATTAAACCTTCAGAGGAAGCATAGAGGCATTGTGATAAATCCAGATTGGGCTCATTTTTTCCTGTGTGGAGGATGAAATTATTTTTGATTATCCAAACTGGGATAAGGATAATATAACCAATAATGTAAACAATAAACACATTAAGTTGATATTTAATTATACTATATACACCTCTAGTTTGATCCAATACGTTTTTATCCATTTATATTTCTCTTAAAAGAACCCTAATAAGACAAAGTGAACAAGAAAAGAAAGTTATGAACTTACTTTAGTTATGTCTGTTGTTCAGAAGAAGGCAGTTTTATCAGCAACTACCATTTATTTCTGTGGGACACGATGGCTCAGTGGCTAAGACGCTGAGCTTGTCGATCAGAAGGTCGGCAGTTCAGCGGTTCGAATCCCTAGCGCCGCGTAACAGAGTGAGCTCCTGTTACTTGTCCCAGCTTTTGCCAACCTAGCAGTTCAAAAGCACGTAAAAAATGCAAGTAGAAAAATAGGGACCACCTTTGGTGAGAAGATAACAGCGTTCTGTGCGCCTTTGGTGTTTAGTCATATTGGCCACATGACCACGAAGATGTCTTCGGACAGCGCTGGCTTTTCGTCTTAGAAACGGAGATGAGCACCACCTCTAGAACCGGGGGAACTTTTACCTTTACCTTTACCATTTATTTATTTATATGTTGGCTTATAAAGAGTATAGAGGGATATCAATCTGATGGAATCTATTTGGCCTTTGCTTTGGGTTTTCCCCCCATATGCACAGTGTGTTTTAATGGAGATGCTCTGAAGGCCACAAATTGGAACTGGAGGCTAATTTGGGTCTGCAGGTTGTCCATATGGGATCTTAATATTACAGTATTAAGCTCAGTGTAATAACTTTATGTAAGTAGTGTATGTATGACTTTGATTTCTATAGCTGCCCTTCCCAACAACTGACTTGTTACATTTTCTAGAAAATACATTTTCAAGAGAACATCTAGAGTTTGGGGATGACTTTATGTACTCTAATACCCTATCTATTCAATAAATATGGCAAATTTCTTGTTGGTTGATATAATGGTGCCTGGCCTAAGAAAGGAAGTTTCTCACTTACTCTCTTTTCTAGGGATAATTTCCTGAATTGAATTGTAAATTAAAGGGCATTAGAAATTTACATTTTAAAGATACTATTAGAGAGCTAAAGTAGTTAGAGAGCATTCCATTTTTGCAAAATTTCTGTTAGCTTGTGGCAAATTCAGTTATATCAAGATGCTGTCCGTGTAATTATATTATAAACTCTTGCATAGGTCTTTGTATGCGTCCATGCAATCAATATTTATTTGCATTTCAAAAATATGCTAGTTTTGCATTATTATGCCTTGGTGATAACACATTGAGACAAATGCTGTCATTGTGTGTGACAGTTATGGGTCTTTTTAGTGCTCCTATTACACATGCCTAATTTGGAAAATATAATGACCAACTCATTAAAATGTAGTTAGCATAGTTGGGTTTGGCCAGTGCCTTGATTTATTTGTAAAAGCTTGCTTGTTGGGTTTCTTTGCTTTAAATGTTAGCACAAAAACAGAGAGGGAAATACTATCTAGATGTAATTATGTCTTTAGATGTGTAAAATTCAGGATTATGATCAAATAAAGCAAATTGAGTTATGTCTCCAGCTAGTATCCCAGTAAGAGCAGTAATAGATGTCCCTAAATTTTTTGAGATGGATTAGTTTTAATTTCATATCTGTTTAGATTTATAGGCCAAGAATTGCACAATAGGTTCCATGAATCTTAAGATAGTACTCATTTTCAGTTCTATTTCAGTTCTAGCCACAGTGTTATCAACTTACTTTTTGTACTGAGCCAAGACCTCTTATATACATCTGATTTGTATTGGAAGCTTTGTTCATCACTGGATCTCAAGATAATCAACAAAATTATATTTACTATGAATTAGTTATGGACCATCTTCAAATCATATTCACTGGTTGGTTTTGCAAAGAATAACAAAAGTAGGTTACAACACCTAACAGGGCAAATATGAGCCCTTCGTGTTAATGGGAAAGAAAAGTGATTTTAGCACATACAGAATACAGTTTTTCTTTCATTAGATAACAAAGCCTGATGAAATCATTGGAGGTGCTCATATATATTAGTCAGAGTGTTTAAAAGAAAACAATCTTGCATGAATATCCAGAGTTTGGAAGAACAGAAATACTTGTATGCCTTAGGAAGCAAACTCTCAAAATGAACTTAACTTATGCAGTACTTCCAATGCTTTCAAATATATTAAATTGTTCCTGTCTACCGGTTAACTAACTTACTTTAGCATGGGTTATATATTTGTCTTTTTTTTTTTTTAAAGTCAAGTCAGTTAGCTGAACATATCTTTAAGCTTCCTTTTAAACTTACCCTTTCTTTTATAAGATTTTTTTTTTCTTAAATGGGGACAAACATCTGTGCACTACTTAAGTTTCAGGTCCTTAGGAGACCTATCCCTGCTTAATGGGTCTGGCCCACCTTTCCTAGTCTTAGAATACCAATTAGTGTACAAAGGAAGACATATCTGATTTCAGTACCATCTGCTGTTTGAGCGGAAATATTTCATAATGTATTCAGTACCGGAGATACAAGATATGTGTAATTATAGTGGCAGGTTTTTGGGTCCCCTGCTTGGCCTCTAGAAACTGTCCATTAATGGGAAAAACAGCTTACCATTTTATTTTACAAAAATTCCTCTGGGATATTTTTGGTCTGGCACTTAGCATCCTATAAGTAGTTTTGACTTCCGGAGGAATATAGATTGATACTGTATGGTATAAAATTAACAATCAATTACAAACCATGTATTGAAAATTGTAAGGCAAGATCCACATATTTCAGCCGATGTGTTAGCACTTTGAATTAATTCAAACATTTATGGGATTTGTATCCTGTCTTTTGGAGTCATAGGTCATACATTTAAATTAATCACTATTAATTTAAGAGCAAGTTAAAGTTGATTTCATAAACACAGAGCACTAAACAAAGATTTTAAGACCGAAAAGTAGAAAATAAGCCAAAAGGCAGGGTAAAATATTTAATTCAGTTCAGTTCAAGTTTATTCAGAGCATTACATAAAGTTTACTGTACATAGAGCATGATTCAAAATGATTCTTCACTGAATTAATACAAAACAGTTACTACATTAAATAAGCTATGGACTGCTTTTCAGCATGAGTTATGATGACATTTTATTTATTTAATTTGATTTTGGCACTACCTGACTCTAGACCAACTCTGGGCAGTTCGTACAATAAGAAACAAAACACAAATACAATAAGATTTTCACATAGGTGGGCTGTAATATTAAGGTTTCTATGACAAAAAGAGCCACACACAGAATTTGAACAGCATGGTCTGATAGAAGACAATGATCATCCTAGATAGGAAGGTACCATTCTTCAGTCAAGGGTACCGATAGTCCTTGACTTATAATTATTCGTTTAGTGACCATTCAAAGTTACAATGGCACTGAAAAAAGTGACATGACCGTTTTTCACACTTACAACTGTTGCAGTGTCCCCATGGTCAAGGTTATCAAAATTTGGATGCTTGACAACTGACTCATATTTACGATAGCTTCAGCATGCCTGGGGTCATGTGATCAGCATTTGCGACTTCTGACAAACAAAATTAATGGGGAAGCCAGATTCACTTAACAACTATGTTACTAACTTAACAGCTGCGGTGATTCATTTAACAATTGTGGCAAGAAAAGTCATAAATGGGGAAACCCACTTAACAACTGCCTTGCTTAGCAACACCAATTTTGAGCTCAGTTGTGGTCATAAGTCAAGGACTACTGTATATAATATCTGTGCTCCTCTATTAGAACCTCCAAAGAAGCTCAGATAACAACACCAAAAAAATACAAATTATCCATATGTATATGATATGAAAAGAATCTTCCCACTTATAATTGTGTGTCTATATTTTTCTTGACTGTACACCGCCTTGAGTCCTATGGGAGAAAGGCGGTATAGAAATATAATAAAATAAATAAATAAATAAATAAATAAATAAATAAATAAATAAATAAATAAATAATAAACCAACCAACCAACCAACCAACCAACCAACCAACCAACCAACCAAAAAGGGAAATGAAGCGAGGAACTTCTGAGATTGGCAGAATTGAGTAGGATTGTTTTAAATGGATTCTTCAGAAGACAAGCATGACATGCCTTTTTGAAGTGGTAAAGCAGATGCATTTGGAGATCGTAGGGGCAGTTTCCAAAGCAACCCATGAAAAAGACACAATCACTTTAACACTTTGAAAAGAGATCTTTGTTACAGTTTCTCTTGCATTGCCAAGCATTTTTTCAGAAACATACGCATAGTCTAACATTACAGAATCTTTGCATCAGTGGGATGTATGGTGTCACCCAGGAACTGCTACCATAACAATTCAGAGCCTTGAAAGTCTGGTGTATTGTATACAAGGTGTGTAACTGGATATCTGGGGATCTGTTTTCTGCTTGTCGTGGAACAAATCTAGGGACTATGGTGGCTCTTCTTTCAGCCACAACTTGCCAAACAATAACAAATCTTAGTAGTCTTGGATGTAGAGAATGTAATTGGAGTAAACCACTAAATGAAATATTTAATTGGTGGTAGCAAAAGAAAAACAAACCTTCTAGAGCAGTTTCCCAACTAGAACATATGTTATAATCAAGGAAACTAATTAAGGAAAGAATCAACAGAGAACTAAAGAAAATTTTCTTGACAGTGAGAATAATTAATCAGTGGAATAGCTTGCCTTCAGAAGTTGTGGGTGCTCTATCACTGGAGGTTTTTAAGAAGAGACTGGACAGCCATTCGTCTGGAATGATATCGGATCTCCTGCTTGGGCAAAGGATTGAACTAGAAGATCTCCAAGGTCCCTTCCAATGTATTATTCTGTTATTGTTCTGCCCCAGCTCTGGATTCCCAAGAATTGTGATACACACCAACGGTCCTTATCAAAGATATAATGTACCAAGAATAAACAAAGTCCGGCAAAGGTTGGCAACCAGCCCAGAAAACAAGATATAAGACACTCACTCTCCAAAATGCTCTGTAATAATTATTTCCAGGAAGAAATTACTAACTGCGTGCGATTTAAATAGGCTAAGGGAGTTGCCAATTATCCTCAAACCTTACTCTTGAGGAGACCTCCTCCTCCTGAGTAGCCACTCCTGCCTGCAGCCTGCATGCTCGAGCATTGAGGAGAGGCTCCTCCACTTCGCTCTCTCCACTTGAAGGAGCCTCTGGAGGTTCTGAAGGCCCTGGGTGAGTCTCTGCCTCTGGCACCACATCCTCTTCAGCCTCCTCGCTGTCCGACACGAGCGCCGGCTGCGCAGGCTGCTGGCGCGACCCCACACCAGCCTCCTCGTTGTTGGGATCAGCCACGATCCACTCAGGCTGCTGGCAAGCCACAACAGTTATTCATTTATGTCTTAAACGAAGAGAATATATTCATATGTATAATGTGGTTCTGATCAGGAAATATCTCAGACTTTTAAAAATATCTTTAAAATGCTTTAACATTACCTGATAATCCTTGGAAATATAGCATTATAAATAGAATGGGAGTTCCACTGAATTATGAAAGGATTGATGCTATATCATGTAATGTTAAATGAATCTGTACTAATGTCAAACTGTCATAGGAAAGTCTGAATTTTGCCAAAGAATTGGTTGTAAATAGTAATAGTAATTTTCACTATTAATCATTATTTTTCTATTAATTTTATTGTATTAAAGTTGTTGATTGCACTGAGACAATAAAAATGAAATGCCTTAATAAATGGGAAGAATTTTTATTTTTATTTTCTCTGTATACTGTTTTGGAGATTTATAAGACAAGTTATAATTCTAATATTAGGACAGGTAGTCTGTTTGCAGATTACATACATACATGCATATAGACACAAATATGTCTGTGTATTATTGTTGTACACTAACAGCAATGTGTCTTGCTGAGCATTTTAACTTTCTGGCAGAAAGTTCATTTTAAAAAAATGGAGTCCGTCATATTTATTTCCTTCTTCATAGCACAGAATTTTTTTTTTCTTTTATGTTGGTAACTAATGAGAGAATCAAAAGGCTGTCACTGAAATGCCTTGTTTTGAAATGAAATACCTTGTTTTGAAATGAAAATGAAAAAAATTGTTCTGACAGATTTGGGATTTTGATAGGCATTTATTTTGCTTGCATGTCAAATTGCATGCCTGTGTCCATTCTTAGTCAGCCATTTAAAGAGTTGTTATCCTGACCACTTATTTATGATTGTTCTTCAGCAGTGTATACAGGGAATCCTTGCTTACTAACTACAATTGGGTGCAGAATGTTGTTCATAAGTCACTGAGGTCATTTTGTGAGTCACCTCATGATCTGGTTCATTTTTACAACCATTTGTTGTAAATTGGTCATAAAGCCAATCACTGTGGTTGTTAAGACAGTCATGTGGTTGTTAAGCAAATCCAACATATCCAATGGGTGTTTTTTGCCATTTTCTGCTACAAAATGGTAAAAAAACAAACAAACCCATTGGAAATTGTGGTTAAATGATGATGAGATGCTGCAACCAGTCAAAAATGTGTGCCAGTTGCCACATGCCCCAAATGATGTGTGTGTGTGTGTGTGTGTGTGTGTTTGCAGCAGTGATAACTTCAAGGACAGTTCATAACTAACTTTTTTTGAATCTGTCATAACTTCAAATAACCGGCTGTTAAGTGAGGACTACCTGTAATGTCTCTCGTAAAGAGATCATTTGTGTCACTGTTGATTTTTCCAGTGTCATTCATAATTTTTTCCAGTCTGTGTGAAGAACATTGTTCCTTTAAAGACACTTTAGATCAGGGTTGTCAAGCTCCCGGCCCATGGGCCAGATGCCACGCCCACGCCTCATTTAGCAAAGGGGAAAAAAGTCCTGATACGTCACGTGACGCTGCCATCACGACCTGCTGCAGATTCTTTACTGAAGTTAATGGACACTTCCAACTGACTTGCATTTTCAGCTTTTCTTCATTACACAGCTGACTTTCAAAGTCTCTGTCTCTCTCTTCCTCCCTCCCCTTCCTCCTTCCTTCCTTCCCTCCCTCCCTTTCTCTCTCTCTCTCTCTCTCTTTCTTTCCTGCTATCTTTGTGGGCAATTTTAAAATGAACACTAGCCTTTTAAATGACAATACAGCACTATGCAGGCAAGAACTTTTAACAGCACAATATGTAAAAATGATGCTTCCTGCAGCAAAGATGAACCTCAGAAATGGAATAGCCATTTCTCAGAGAAAGATACTGGTCTTTATGGAAGAACAACACAGGGAAAACATGTCAGTGGAAAATAACACTGAAGGAGAATGGAGCCGCCAGTGAGGAAACAACATTCCGTGGGAAATAGCTTTTAAAGCAATAAAAAGTGTTAAGGGACTAGCAATGAAAATGTGAAAAACAAAACAAAACACAAAGCACTCAGAGTGAGGGAAATAACAATTTGGCAATGAAGGAGAAGGCCACATTCACAGGGGAAATGGCATTCAATGGGGGAATAACATTTGAGACGATACTGAAAGAGCAGTGATGAACAATCTCTAGGGACTCATGATTGGGAAGCATGTAGGCTGAAGCTTTCGGGGAAGCTTTAGACAAGTATTTTTCAACAATGCTGGCTGGGGAATTCTGGAAGTTGAGGTTCACATATCTTAAAGTTGAGAAACACTGCTCTAGAGAAAGCCTCCTTCTTTGCCTTAGAGAGTTTGGAATAAACAGGGGAGGAGAATTTGCTTACTTTGGGAGTCAGAAAGTAAATGTGCAAAGAAGGGGGCCTGAAAAAGCAATCTTATCATGTGAATAAGAAAAATGGAAAGGAAGACTTCCTTATTCTCTAATATATATATATATTAATTTGATTTATATGCCGCCCTTCTCCAGAGACTCAGGGTGGCTTACAATGCGCTAAGCAATAGCCTTCATCCTTTTGTATATTTATACAAAGTCAGCTTATTGCCCCCACAACTGGGTCCTCAATTGTTATTGTCATAATTGTTATGGGTGCCTTTTAATTTTTTTCCCTTTATGGTAAATCACACAATTGCACCATGATTTGATCTAAAATAGGCTGGCTGAGGAATTATGGGAGTTCAAGTCCACAAGTCTTAAAGTTGCCGAGTTTGGAGACCCCTGATCTAAGAGATCTCTAAGGATTTTGCTGCTCCCACTAAACATATTTTTATATGTGATTGTGGAACTTGGGGAAGAACTAAAGCAACACAGATACATTTTAAAAAAATGACATTACTTTTGATTGTACAGTGTTAAAAGGATTGCAAAAAGGCCTCTTTAAGTACAATGCAGACTAACCTCTTCAGATTATTTTCTCAGCTCTCATAGCAAGATGACTGCTAGAAATTTACACCATAGAAAGGATCTGTAGGCTACTAGCCTTTGCTTTCCCTATGGAATAAGCAGCTATTCCATAATCTGTCATGTTGATGGATGATTTCCTTGGGATAGGTCTCTGAGCTTCCTTCCCCAAATTAGGTGGACATAGATGGATTGGATCCACAACAAATAGATAGACTTAATCTCAGTTTTAATTCAGAAACTATGAACTTCCTAGACCAAGACAAGTCCAAAATCACTAGAAAATTCCTGGAAGACTGGCACTCAAATAAATCAGCCATCAACAGGCATGTAGATATGAGTTATCTACATATCATTCAAAAGAGACAATCAAAAAGCCAAAAAGGAATCAAAAAGACCAAAACACTTCCTTACCAGCAATCAATATCCAGATGAGCACAGATTAACACCAAGATTAAAACTAAATCAACAATCAAGAAGGAAACAATATCCCAATCAAAGAACTACCAATTCAAATAAACAAGCTAACAGTAAACAACAGTCTAATCAAGGAACCACTAAGTCTAACCACGAACCACTAAAACCATTCCCACCAACACTGAGAGGACAAGCCACTAACAGTGAACAAACCCCATTGTCTTCTAGCACTGATGATGTTACCTAGTTTGCAAGCAAACAACCAAGCTCAGAGAGTATCAAAGATTCAACTCTGAGCTACAGATATTCTCCTCTGTCAGTATGAAATTCCTCCCAATAATTAAAACTGGAAGCTGGTACCTATGTTACTGTTCTTTGAATGGTAGTTCTAATGGCAAGTCATCCCAAGGTTTAAACATCAGCTTACATAATGACAGATAATTCATCAGGAGCAAGAAGGAAAACAAAAGATTGATGTTCTTCTTTGTTGCATGAACCTGTATTTTAAGGACTAGTGGTTAAAGCCTTGAGAAGTTCACAGAATGAATGAAGGAAAGTGGAAAGCACATCAATAGCTACTAATCAATGCTTTTTGACTAGGTATTTTTTGGTTTCCTGAAGTCATAGTTCTCCAGGAGCTATGGGTTCTGGCCAGTTTAATGTAGCACCCTATAGACTCAGGTTAAACTGGTTGGTTCTTTCAAGTTATGGTTGGTTCTTTCAAGCCTAGTCTAGTCCATCGAGAAGATCAGGTTTGAGATGGTTCAAGGACATTTTAAACTAAGATTTGTGAATGGAGCAGGAAAAGAGCTCACAACTAGTAGCCAAGGCTGCGGTTTCCCTTCAGAGACATGAGCATTGATGGAGAAGGGAGCTCAAAATGAATTTCTTGTTCTTCATGACCCAACTCTTGGTTTTAGACCATGTATACTTAGTGTGAATTTATTTATTTATATTTCATATTTGCCCATCTCCCTCAGAGTTATTTGGTGGAGTTCCTGAGTTGGGTTAAGATTACATAAGATTGATATTATCTGAAAATCCTCTCTTCTTTTTGCATTCAAAGTGATCCCCCGTCGACCTTTCCACAGAATATCCATGTGCTTGCTCCATCTTCTTGGAATTGAAGTGTTATGGCTGTAGGCAGTATTGGCATTAAACCTGAGCAAAAGGTCACATTAGCAAAGAGCCAGGGAATAAGGAAAATAGAATGTCTAATAAACACAGTCTTGTAGTAAGGCTGGGTTCCTCTAATACATGCCATGATAAAAAAGCTTTTCCCCTATAGAAAAAACTTAGATTTTAGGGGACAGATTGTCTCAGGACAAACTGAAGAGGAGGGAGATTTCTTATCAAATTGTGAACATGACAATATATTACAATAGATATACAATATAGTTAAATCACTGCATTCAGTTTTATGGACCAGCTAGAGCAGGGGTGTCAAACTCGTGACGACACATTGTTGTCCTGTGACGTATCACAACTTTTTTCCTCTTTACTAAACCAGGAGTGGGCGTGGATAGCGTGTGACGCATCCAGCCTGCGGGCTGCAAGTTTGACACCCCTAAACTAGAGGAAAGAATTTTGTGTTAACTCTATAGTTACATAGATTCGTCTTACATAATTTATGTAATGTGTGTCAATTGACATCCTTTGGATAAATTTTATAAATAGAATTGAAATTTTGTCAATGGCCAGTATTGTTTCAGAAAACAATAAATTTTGCCCCTTTTTTGAAGTCCAAACTAAAAATTTGTTTGCTGAATCCAAAGCCCCCAAAATGTTGAATTATGTATTGCATAATATTAATCTATTTACTTCAGCTCAAGATAAAGTAAGCTTGAATATCTGTATTTACCTCATCCATGCCAAGATAACACCATGTATGCTGTTAGTTCTTTGGGCTCCAAGCCCTCAGTTGCTTCCGAACAACCCCTATATGGCTGTTCTGAGTTATTTTCTGTATCTCTTTGCTGCTATCTAGTGGTCATTTGTGTCCGCCCCCCCCCCCCCCCGCTAAGGTAGCTCTTGCTGCTGCCAATGTCTCTCTAGTAATGTGTGCATGAAAATGTGTTTGACCCTTCCACACAGCTTCTGGCAAATTCAAATAGTTGTGAGGTTATTGTACATTCTTAGGGAGCAGAGAACAAAATTGTTCAAAATCTGATCATTAATGGACAATTTGATATCTATCTTCTCAGAAATAAAATTTCCTCTCTTCTGTTTTTAGGGTGGTTGTTTATTTAGAGTTCTTTATCCCTATTTTATCCACTTTTCTGTATTTTAATTTGGAATGGATTTTGGAGGAACAACTGGAATTATATACATACATACATACATACATACATACATACATACATACATACGGTACATAAATATATTTAGCCAATGGGATACAATGCCTTTATGATTGAATCCTCAATAACTCTTTAATATAAGCATAGGCTTTGACAAGTTGAAAGTGGGTTAAGAATATCTTCAGCACCTAGAATGGAATTGCTCTATTGATGCATGTTGTAGATGAAAGGGCTTACTGTGTCTTAAAAGCATGCTCGGATAATAAAATAAGTTGCATCATGCAACTTGGATTCTGGCGGTAGTTTTTCAATTAAATGTCTGGATCCCAATGTATTATTCAGCAATCAGTTGATGTATGGTGCTTGCATTTAATAATAAAGGTTGTGCTCAAGATATTTTATAACTCAGTTTATCAATTTAAGTGGTTTCTATATATTAATGTGCAATCATTGTGCTTCATAATAGAAGCCACTGTTCTTGTAAACAAGTTCAGTGCAGAACCTTTGTCTTCTGTATTGAACAAATACCATGGTCACCGGGTTTTTCAAAGAGTAAATGTTCGTCATCCCACAACTCTCAAGCAGGATTCAGTAGTCAGGGCGCTTTGCAGAAACAGGTTCTTGCTGAATAGCATTAATTGTAGTAGTAATAAATCAGGTTGAAACTGAAACTCAAATACTTTGGCCACCAAAGGCGCAGAAAGGAAACATTGGAAAAGACCCTAATGTTGGAAAAGACTGAAGGCAAAGGGAGAAGAGAATGGCAGAGGATGAGATGGTTAGATGCTGTCATCAGTGCAGTGGGCAAAAGATTGGGCAGACTCCTGAAGACAGTGGAGAATAGGGAGGCCTGGTATGCTGTGACTCATGGAGTCACAATGAGTCAGACATGACTTAGCAACTGAACAGCAACAAAATAAATCAATAGCTGCAGGGTGAGGAAGATACTCTTAGTTTGTAGTAAACTCAGTAACTGCTTTGAAATTGTGGGATGGAGTGTGAGGTCATACACAAAGGTGTACTTGTGAGTATATTGTGTTTTATGACTTCAGGTTCACCATAGAAAAAAGATTGCCCAGATGTGATATAAGGTTACTGTGGATTTTCCCTCTTAGAGTAGAACTCCAGTAGGCATTAATTTAAGAAAATGTGAAAATACAATCTTTTCTGGCTCTTGCAGTTTTGGAATAATTTTATGAAAGAAATAACTGAAGAAGTTGTCTCATCGTTGAGGTGTGAGATCTAAGCCAAGTGTGTACAAAATAAAAAAAGATCATTTTTGATATGTCAAGAGAATATGACATGAAGGGAAAAAAAAGAAATAGAGCCTTTTTCAAGTGGATGTCTTCAGATATGTTGGGCTACAACTCCCATAGTCCTTAGCTTACATATCTCTTGATTGTGCTTAGGAGTAATGACTGATATACATTAAAGGTCATAGTTGTTTTTTTACCCTTTTGGGGATTTTAATAATATTTGATCAGACAGTGCTGCACTTCAGATTCAAGATCCAAAAGATGCTTTGGAACATACCAGGAATATTAAGTAGCATTTCTCTGTAACACTGAAAGTAAGTTTTCTTTCCCTGGTTCATATAGTATTCGGTTCTAGAGTGAGCAATCAACAGTTGCAAGTTTTACAAGAGGTTGAATGATGAGGTTGAAACTCAAACAAGAAGACAGGTACTTGATTGAGTACTTGCAAACAAGTTCTAGGTGAGTGCTTAACTTGTAGCCATGCTACAGTTCCAATTCAGTTTGAAATAGAGAGATTAAGAACCTAGAACCAAAGGTCCAAAGATTCCAGTCCTGGATGATAGCTGTAAGAGACAAGAACATGCTGCTCTGAGAAAAATGAGATTAGACAGCAGCAGAGAAACAAGAATTGTCCTTTTCAATCCAAAAATCAGAAAATTCCACAAAGGGAATCATCAAGTGTAGAATTCAAGCACAAGGAACTAGAATAAGAATGCAGAGCTGATATTGAAGTGGTTTTTCCTCCCTTTTTCCATTTGAGAGGAGGCTACCATAACCACAGCTGTGGGTATGGCTGAATTGGGAGTGTTGATATTCTTTCCTCTGGAGTAGCTACGCTGACTGCCTTTGCTCTTTCTTTCAAAGTTTCCCACATGGATTTGGCCCCACACTGTATGCTCACCAGTGTCTGCTCATGTCTCTTGATCTCCAGATGATTAACTGCCTATGTAAAGAGTAAGAAAGGTGACCTTGAACAAGATATGCAGGAACAGTTACCTAAGCAAAAGAGGCTGCAACATTTTTTTAGATCCAATACAATGAAATTAATAATTCATAAAACAATAATTCATAAAACAGTTCATAAAACAATACTATCAACTATTATTATAGTATTATTATTTCTTGGCTGGATTACTGCAATGCCCTCTACATGGGGCTGCCCTTGGGGTGCACCCAGAGGCTTCAACTGGTCCAGAATGCGGCTGCGCGGGTTGTTACAGGAGCCTCCTGTTACTCCAGTGTAACACCTCTCTGCGCAAACTGCATTGCTTACCGGTGGCCCTTCGGATCTGCTTCAAGGTGCTGGTCTTGACCAATAAAGCCCTACATGGCATGGGCCCGGGGTACTTGCAGGACCACCTCTTGCCGGCCTCCCACTGCCCAGTGCGGTCACATAGGACTGCCCTCCTCCAGGTGCCATCGGCCAGACAATGTCAGCTGGTGGCCCCCAGGATGAGGGCGTTCTTGGTGGCTGTACCAACCCTCTGGAATGAATTACCCACCGGGCTTCAGACGGCCCCCGACCTCCGCGCTTTCCGCGCCGAACTGAAGACAAATTTCAGCAAATTCCTGATCAGTTATGAGATTTTAGTTGTTGGGGTTTTTACATTTGGATGTTTTTAGTTCTATTTATTGTTATATGTTTTTTATTCTGTGAGCCGCCCTGAATCCTACGGGAGAAGGGCGGCATAGAAATCTAAGAAAATAAATAAATAAATAAATTATAATAAATATTATTATAATATCAGTATTATTCTTATAACACAGTCAGGTTTACAAGTTTCTGTTATTATTGCCAGTCTCAAAAAGATATTTTTAGCCTTCATGTGGAGTTGATTTCCTGGTTTGATCTAGTTAGTGGCCCTGGCAGTTTGTTAGGACAGGATCTTCAATTCTGATTCAGAGGAGACCCTGAAAACCATGATATATAACAGCTTTCAGGTGATAGAGACAAATGTCACATCCCTGTGTCAGGTAAAACAAATTTTGCAGATAAAATCCAGAGTACTTTAAAGGCCTAATACTTAATATGGATGTAATAAGTAGATAACTTTTAGAACTTTTTATAATTTTCAAATACGTTAATTTTAAGAGTGGAAATTATTAGTTGCATATGTTGAAATTATGTAGCTGTGTTACTCTGGACAAGTACATTTATTCTAGCATGTCAGCTGAGAATAGTTTCGAATAGTGCTTACTTCATCTAAAGTAAATGAAAATCACCAAGTCATGCTGTCCTGACTTCCATATCAGTTTTATTTTCTTCATTTTTCTTCATTTGGGAAGCGTTCTTTTTAATCATAATAATGAGAATCCCAAGATTAGCTCTGTTTATAATACCTTGGGGGGGGGGAGGAAAATACCTGAGTTAATAGTATTTTGAAAAAGACTTAATATATGTATAAATGCTATTTCTAGAAAAAAATTAAGAACACATAGACAACAGTGGGACAGCTTTTATGCTTCAGCAGAAGTTGTTCTTATTTAATCAAATAATTCCCAGATGGGTTGTGTGTAACCCAGATAATATATTTCCAGTGCATAGCCTTCTGACAATTTTAAGGCATTATATAACTAAAGTGCAAAATAAGTTGAGTTGCTATGATCTCCCCTAATTTGTTTTATGTTAAGATATACAATGAAAACAATGTAGACGGGTTATGTTCCATCACATAATACATAATAAAATAAAGCAACCAGATTTGAGTTGTCAGAATTCAGATGACTACTAAAAGGATTAGGATATTCTTATCTCTCTGTTGCCACCAAGTGCGTTTTTGGACTTTTGCAGCTCAATTCTGGTAGGATAGGATCAAAATTCCAAAATTAATTACTGTTGAGCCTTAATCCAATCCTTATTTTCTTAAGATTGGAATATTGGTGTTAGTGTTGTCTTTTAACACAGCTGTCACCAACCTTTTTGACATCAGGGATCGGTTTCATGGAAGATAATTTTTCCATGGGCTGTGGGGGTGAGGACGAGCGCACAACTTAGATTCCTCACATGCACAGTTTATAGTAGGGTTTGTACTCTACAGAACCTAATGCCTGATGATCTGAGGTAGAGCTGAGACAGTGATGCTAATCCTGGGGAGCAACTGCAAATACAGATGAAACTTCGCTTGCTCACCTGGCACTCACCTCCAGCTGTGCTGCCCAGTTCTTAACAGGACATGGATCGATACTGGTCCATGGCCTGTGGGCTGGGGACCCTGTTTTAACAGAGGAAGAATATTTAGGCTTCAATCCAGTGAGAAATTCAGGAAAGCTTATATGAGAAAATGATTTTAGAATCTTCTGAATAGCTAGTTCTGTGTTGAGGGCTGAAGGGAATAAAAATCTTTTGAGATCTCACTTTATTTTTCATTAGCCTGTAATTGGTCAATTTGCCCTTTTCCTCTACCACCCCAGAGACAACATCTCTACTATCTGATCAGAAGAAGTTAGGGGACACCACAAAGATCTTCAGAGTGATAGTTGAAAATTGCCTCTACATGTGTGGAGCTGATTTAGATGAAACTCAAATATCATGAATAACCCTTGAAGGATACTATGACATTATTCCAAATAAACTATTAGAAGTCAGATCAACTGAATGGGATCCAAAAACATTGTTATGAACAGGATCATGATGAGCTGGGTAAGGCAGAAGGTCAGTGAGGCAGGAAAGAAAAATGAGTGTACTAATCATGACCCAGGAAATAAAGTTTTGTGATTCTATAGTGATCTTGCCCCAAAACAATTTGCTTGACTAAGAATCTTAATGTGGATCCAAACTTCACTGGGATTGTTAGTACAAACTGGGATGGAGATTAGAGTAAAAGAAACACAGGCAATGAGGGAAAAAATCTGTGGAAACTCAATACAATCGGGAGGAAGGGAAATCTGGTCTGAATTTCAATTAGGGACTGGCATATTTCCAATCTGTGATTTGAAAAGTGGTGGTCTCCTTTACAGTATTTGTATAATTTGTAACACTAATTAATTAAGCATACACAAACATTGCTTCTGCTGAATTCTCACTAGGCTCTGTGTTGTTATTTATTAAAAGAAACAATTTAAATCTTATAAATTCTGTCTGATTGTGTCTTCCTTGTGCCATACAGCAAGATGTGCCATACAGCAGGCTAAAATGGTGAAATTTTGGTGTGTTTTCTTAGAGAAAAGTTAGTGATATATTTTAAAACCAAAGAATCCCAAACAAATATTTTAAAAAAAAAAAATGCTCCGAAGAATCCAAGAGTTGGATTTAGAATAAATTGGAAACAGAGGTGGATTTTAACCCTCCGGTCAAGTGGCTTACAGTAGGCTTGGATTAACTTTTCACAGGGACCCAAAAGAAAGGATTAAAACTCTGTTTGTCATGACAAAGTTCAGAATGGGATTGTGTTAAAGATTGTATTTCAAAAGCCTTTTGTGCTGTTGGTAATGAATGCTACCTTGTCTGCTTGGCCCTTAGTAGTACATCTTTCAGGTTGCAGACAAATAATGTAATGTACCATTTGTTACAGTGACGTGATGAGGATCTTGTTTGGGATTTCCTGTGCGTAGGCTCTTTCTCTCTCTCCCTCTCTCCCTCCCCCCCCCTCTCTCTCTCTTTCTTTTTTAAAGCAGCGTGTTTCTCCTTATGTAAAGCAAATACATCATTTACATTCTTTCTTATATGTAAGGTCAGAAAAGTCTTCAATTAGTGAATGAAAACTAATTTGGTGGGAACTGGTCCACATCTGACCTAGGTTAATTTGCATGTGGGACAGGATTGATTGAACAGAAGAAAAAAACAATGTTTGTTTGCTCTATCTTCTATCTTTGAGTTAATTTAAAGAAATCTAGAAATGAATATTTGCTTACATTTTTGTACACACACCTTTGTACTGTTATTTCCCAATATATATAAATACATTGTATGCAACTTTTTGCAGTTTTTAAGAGAACTGTATCACAGGATTTAGAGTTATATACACTGCTAGAGGCAATTATATTCTCAGCTAATATTAGTTCTCAAAATGCCAAGTAAATTGGTTGGCTTAAACTGTGGACTTGGTTTGTCCTACATGTATTCATTCAACTCTGTGATCAATATTTTTATTTTTTATTATTTTTATTTTATTAAAATAAAATTATTGTCAGGCATGCCTCCTTTCAACACTCAAGAAAGAAAAACCCCAACTCCATTTTCATAGCGAAAGGTACTTTTACTGAGTGAGAACTGGATGCAACCAAAGAAAAGCAAGGTCTGAAGCAAAGGCGCGAAAATCACATATAGAAAGCATCCCCCCCAACTGTCCAGCGTAAATCATCCAATCCACATTTTCTCCAGGGGTCACGTGGGTACAAATGTCTGGTAGTGTCATCCTCCTGCTATGCCATGGCCATTGACCTTGAGATGTTATCAACTTCAAGGAAAACGCTGCAGCCAAGTTTTCTCTCTTCCTTCTCCTCCAGCTCACTTCCCCCCTCCCAAGAATTTCAATAGCTTCCCCCTCCCCCCATTTCATGGCAGCCGAGCAAGTAAGCAATGAAAGAGCGGAGGCTGACAATTATTTTAATTTCAGTAAATAAGAACTTTGGGGAAAAGTGTTAAATTAAAGATCAGACAGAACATTAGTCAGGAAACATAATAGTTCCTGACATTTTCTTACACATTAAGCCTGTGCAGTAATCACAGTACTTCTAGGTGGATGGGGAATGTCACATTTGGTGTTAGAAATTGCTGACAGATGCTATTTATTTGTTCTCAAGTGCTCCAAAACATCCTTTTTTATATATCTGATATGCTGTACAATGCTACTACAGCTGTTTTATAAGAGCCATGGTAGGGCAGTGGTTAGAATGCAGTATTTCAGCCTAACTCTGCCAACTGCTTGAAGTTTGATCCTGATCAGCTCAGGGTTGACTCAGCCTTCTATCCTTCCGAGGTCAATAAAAAGAGGACCCAGATTGTTGGGGGCAATATGCTGACTCTGTAAATCGCTTAGGGAGAGCTCTATAAAGCCCTATGGAGAGAGCTCTATAAAGCCCTATAGAGCCCTATGGAGCAGTATATATGTCTAAGTGCTATTGCTGTTACTATTATAGTTTGAAAAATTATGGATATTCCCTTAAACAGTTTTTCATTTACACAAAGCAGTGCCTTAAGCTGGAAGACGATTCGTTGTAGGAGCAAAGGTTGACTCAGCAGGCAGCATTATTGTATAACTTTGCAGAACATATAAGAATGTGTAAATCTGGATCTAACCCCAGATGAATGAGGTGTTCTGTTTCCTTTTCCGAATGAATTTAGAACAGTAAATAAACTATCCAAATATCCAGGTGTGATTTTTAGATCTCTGCCTCTGTATTTGTTTATAGATAAATGTACACATAATACTTATTTGCAAAAATGAACATGCAACACCTCTAGAAATACTGTCATTCTCCAGATGAGTCATTTTGAGTTATGTCTGCAAACTAAACAAAAAAAGAAAGCCTCATCGTTTTCCAGTGTGAATCTTCTTTACACTTAATTTTCCTTTATTATTTGCCATTTTCAAATGACAAAAATAATAATAATGTAGTAACAGTTTTTTAAAAATATGATTAATAAATCTGATCTATGAGGCTGAAGAGTATTTCTCCAAAAGAAAAAACAGAATCTTGGATTTTTTTTTAAAGCATATTCTTTGACATTTAGTACATTTTTAAAAGAAAAGTTGAGAGATCACCTTATTGCAATTGGGAACAATTTCTAACATCAAAAATGTAGAGCTAATTGATGGTTAAAAACAGGAAGCTATCTTAATACAAAAACAGACTATTATTTTGGTTTACCCTTTGTCTGTATAGTCAAATAGCAATTCTTCCTAGCTTGGTCAAAAATATTTTCCCTTACTACCTGTTTAGGATTGAGTTATGCATCTTTTGCATATAATTCACATGGTCTATCAACTGCTGCTGTCCTTTCTTAAAATAATACAAAGATATTATCATATGCATAAATACATTCCAATTTCCTTGCTATCAAGTCATCTTATAGAGCTTCTTCTGCTCTATAAGTGTGTTTTGGGATTCTTCATGGATTTTTCATTCTACTGTAGAATCTAGTGTTCTGATTTTGGAAATGGCTTGGAATCAAGCTATTAACTCATTTTTTCTCAGAAATTTAGGAAAACAAGCTGTGATTGCTTTAAACCATTTAATTTTCTTAATATAGTATGTTTTTTTTCTCCCATTTAGAGTATCAACAGAGATGACAATGACACAGATTCTGAACCTCAAGTTAATTTAAGAAGTGACTTCTTAAGAACTTCCCAGTTTTGTCACTAATGTTTTACTGTTTTCTCTGAACAACTCCTTTCAAAAGCTATTATACATTAAGGTCCTATTAAGTGTTTAGGCATTAATACTGATGCCTGCATAATTATGCAATCAGATGTTTAATAAACTACAAAGACCTCATTTTCAAAAGAACCAAAGCACCAATTGCAAATGATATTTGCTGTCCTCTGTGCCACATTTTTGAAAACAAGATCTTAATTTTTATCACTTGGAAAAAAAAAGAACATATCTGCTTCACAGTTATATTATAATTTGACTGAAGTTGGAGAGGTTTAATTTTGGCGGGTACACAGTATTTTTGTAATACATATGTTCTTGCTTTCTTGCTTGCCTTAACACAAATAATTAACAGATAGTTTAAGAACATAATCATCTAATGCTAACATTGCAGTTAAGATGAACATTAAAAAGTAAGGGATCTGGGCAGTGGTGGGATTCAAATAAGTTAACAAGCGATTCTCCTGCCCTAATGATTTCTTCCAACAACCAGTTTGCCAAACTGCTCAGAAAGTTAACAACCGATTCTCCCGAAGTGGTACAAACTGACTGAATCCCACCACTAGATCTGGGCAAATAATGCTACGTACATAGAAGAGAGAGAATCACTGAAAATTATTTCCCAGGAAAAGATTGAATTTTACACAAATACTACAATAGTATAGTAGTATAGTATGGATTCATCACCTTAATCATATATGAGTAATAAGTCAATCCAGAAGACACATGTTGGTAAGTGACTCTAAAGTGAGTTTTATATTTATATTTACACTTTTTTTGTAGTTCCTACTTCAAAATTTATAGACTCTGGCCAGCATACAAGAAAGTAAACATAATACAAGTATGGAAAAAGAAAAGGAAAAGCAGCAATTAAAATCATAATAGAAAAAAAACCCTCCCCTTAACATGGATATCATAAAATACTATCTTTCACTGATAGCATGATAGCATGATAGAAGAAGATATGGATTGATACCTAAAAGTTTAGTTTCTTGTCATGTCCCATGATGCCTTTGGAAACTTGGAAAAAACTCTTTTGGGATGTTTTTACCAGATAGATTCAATTTTGTCAAGGGATTGCTACACCATAAAAAAAAACTTTGTAGGGAACTTGTTGGTAATCAGTGTAGTGTTTTCAATAATGGTCTTCATGTTGGTTAAGATTTCTTCTTAGTTTTTTTTAACCTTTGGACACTCAAGGCATCTAGTCAAGATAAAGGGATAAAACATAAAAAAAAAGTAATTTGTAATTTTGGATACAGGTAGTGTATCCAAATTTTGGATACTTGGTTAGTGACAGGAATTGGGACAGTAATTTCCATCGCTAAATGAGGTGGTTCTAAAGCACAATGTTATGCGGCCATCTTTCTTACCAAAACCAGTTCTGCTTGCTGTTGTTTAAGTGAATTCCAGACTTTCATTAAATTCAATGTTATGGACACTATTTGTGACCTCCTGTTGTTTTCCCTATTGATAGTTAGATTCAGGGGTGAAATCCAGCAGGTTCGGACAGGTTCTGGAGAACCAATAGTGGAAATTTTGAGCAGTTCGGAGAATCGGTAGCGGAAATTTTGAGTAGTTCGGAGAATCGGTAGCGAAAATTTTGAGTAGTTCAGAGAACCAGCAAATACCACCTCTGGCTTGCCCCAGAGTGGGGTGGGAATGGAGATTTTGCGATATCCTTCCCACAGGAGTGGGGAGGGAATGGGGATTTTGCAGTATCCTTTCCCTGCCATGCCCACCAAGCCACGCCCACCAAGCCACACCATGCCCACCAAGCCATGCCCACAGAACTGGTATTAAAAAAATTTGGATTTCACCACTGGTTAGATTCCCTATTGCAATCTATACTGCTGGCTTGCTGGAAACCAGCAGTATAGATTGCAGATGGCAATCACATGACTGAAAGCTGGTCACCAAGTTCCCAAATCATGATCACATAATAATAGTAATGCATAGTAATAGCCATGCAGGACCAGTTGTACGGACTATTCATTACAGTCATAACTTTAAGTGGTCACTAAATGAATGGGTATTAAGTGAATATCCTCTGCATTTGATCATACAACTCTGTTATTGTGGAAAATGTTGAAATTTCAAAAAAAAAAAGGTAGCATTCATTGAGATGGTTATTTCTGTAAACAGAATTGAGCTTTCAGCTTGAATTGAATAATTTAACTTTGGGACCAATATGTTCATATTACTTCTTCAGATGTTTCAGATGGAAGCCAACATTTTATTACTGAAACTAATATGCAAAAGGGAAATCATTCTAGAAATATCCAAAGCTGAATTTACAATACCGGAATAATTAGAAGAAGAACCTAGAAAGAATTATGACTAAAAATTGTATTAAAAACAGGAAAGACAATGTCTTATTGCTTAGTCAATACAGGTGCAACAAAAGGGAAAATAGATTAAAATTACCACTCAGGGTAGTATAAACTTTAAAAAAGTAGCTTAAAATTCAAGTAAATATTAATAAATAAAGCTATAATGCTATCCAGGAAGAATTTTAAGATTATAAATTTATAGTCACCTGTCAAACATGAGAAGAATGTAGTCTAATAACTGACATTGCCTGTACAGTTTTATTACTGGATGTGAATTTCAAAGCAATTCATGTGAGCCATGCCAAAAGCGTTTATATAGTTTCTTTATTTTCACTTAGTCTAAACTCTGTAGATTATTAATTAGCATTCCATTTGGACTTCACAATTGGTTAGATTTCGGTCTGCAAATATTTTATTTACAATGAATGATCTGATTTTTAAAATGGTATTAATGTGTAATGTACTTATATGTTTTATCATTTGGTTTATTTGCGTTCTTATAACTGCAAATAATGCTTTGTCTTATTGTTCTGCTGACTTAATATTTGAATAGAAGAAAACATGAAACAGAATGACAAAATTACATTCAATTAATTTTTTGGCCTGTGTCCAATGACTCGGTTGCAAATAAAATTATGGGCTGCAAATAAAATTATGAAGAACACTAATCAAACCATTTTAATGTGTTTCGTTTTAACACTAAAAATCAGGAATGCTGCTTTACTAATCTAAAGAGTGTAAATTAGAAAAGACACCAAAATATAATGTTAGAAGTTGGTTTATCATAGTATTTCTTTTAATTTGTAGTTCTGCTGTACTACAAATGTAATAACCATCAAAATGAAAAATGCAACAGATTGATAATACCATTGAGTTTTAATTAAACTGCTGAATTGAAAAAGATCCAGATGGATAACAGGATAATATAGTTATAACCCTGTTATGAGAAATGCTGGGCTGCCAGTTATAGCATCTTATAAATAAATGTTATGCCAAAATAACATGAATTTTGGAAGATCATCCAGAAAACTAATCATTTATGTCTGTAAAACAGATGGTTTCTTATTTTATTTCATTTGGTTGCACAGCAGTGATCTCCTTAAATCAGTAAGCGTTCCTTTCGTATCTACTGTCCAATATCCTACTTATATATAGTCTACTTTTCTATTGCCTAGAGTGGGAAAATCTTTGGGAATTTATATTCTAAAATATTGGTTGAATAGGGGGACTTACATAAAATCAAGTTTCAGCACAATAGGATTTTTTTTTCTGTATACCCTAAACACATGCAAAATTATTTTTGGAGTTTACTACTGAAAACAAATTGTGCAAACTAAATACAATGAAATCTTCAGAAGTAAGCCCAATCATGTAAACATGATTGATTGATAGATTATGTGCCATCAAGTTGGTGTTGACTGTTAGTGAGGACACAGATAAATTACATTCCCTCATTGTTATCAAATTGGGCCTTCCTCTTTGTGAAAGCCTCCTATTTTGCTTGCATACTGACCAATTTCAGATTGCACTTCGCTTTTCTGCATCATAAACCAGAATAATTGTCACATCAAAGGGTTACCCATGAAGTCTAACTGATATTATTCAACCATTGTTTTGCAACCATTGCATCATGTCCTATACAGTACTTGATACATCCTTGCTGACAATGAAAGCAATATCATTCCTTTCTTTTTGTTTCTTGGGTATTAAATAGTGTGATCTTTTGTCCAATTCTAGTCCAGTTCAATTTGCTGATCAATGTATCATATCAATTTTATTTATTTATTTATTAACTTTATATGCGGCCCATCTCACTGTTGAAGCAACTCTGGGCAGTTTCAAAGTGATAAAAAAATAATATAAAATGATTATTATTTATTAACTTTGTTTGCCAGCCATCTACTCACAAATCCTTAGTTAATCTCTCTTAATTTTAATCTAATATTAAAATCAGATTACAATTAAAAGATTAAATGAGGATTAAAAAACATATAAATTAGGATACATTAAATCAGTTTATAGTTGATTTGTTTAATATTTCACTATTTTGAGTTTCCCGTATTTTTTTTTTTTAATTTGATTTATATGCCGCCCTTCTCCGGAGACTCAGGGCGCCTTACAATGTGCTCAGCAATACTCAAAAGTATTGAGGCTTCTTACAGTCCATGTTCCCACTGTAATTCTATCTGTATCTATCTATCTTGATTTTCTTTTCCCACATGGTAATAGCGGTAGCTAAATGTCCCAAAGGCTTTAATTTAGCCATATAATAAACACAATTAGTACTCTGAAAAATCCTTAGCTCTTTCCAATGCTGTGTTGAGTGTCCTCAGACCTGAGAAGCCAATCATCCAGCACTATATCATCAATTACGCTATAGTTGTCTGTCTGTGTAGGGTTTTTTTTTTTTTTTTTTGTAAAATACAGAAGTGATTGACTTTTGCTTTTTCCAGTGCAGGATGTATTGATTTCTTTGTGGTTGTCACTAAAGTGATCTTGCCACTCTAGCATCTTCTATATTGCTCCTGTCAAATATGTCACATATATACACACACACACATAGAAGCCCATCTGCAGATAAGCTAACAGTCAAATTTTTAACCAAAAAGTTTAATTAAAAGTGTGCCATGAAAAATGTGCCAGACTTGGATTAGGCGCCCCTCAAAATTTTTGTCTTTTAATTTTTACAGTTGACTTCTCAGTGGAAGGCACATTTTTTCATGGTGTTTGGTTAAAATTTGATAGCCAGTTTATCCTTATATAACAGTACATTAACAACGTATTACCGTATATATTTGTGGATAAGCCCATATATAGATAAGCTATCATTTGTTTGGGGAGGGGGAGTCTATGTTAACACCTACAATTGTCAGTTTATCTGCAAGTATATTCACACATGCCTCCCTACTTTAGTTATGCTGCTGGGATGACATGTTCTTAGCTTAGACTCCTAGTGTTTTTCTCTTATCCTTTTCAGCAACAACCATTGCCATGTTGAGGAAACATAGCAGGACTTACGGGGCATATTATACCTACTAATGTTTGTGCACATCACATTATACAAAATACAGCAATGGAATAAAAAATAGTAAGAAGTTAAAGTTATGAAAAAAGAATTTTTTTTGCGAAACCTAGGTTAACCTAGATTCAGGCTCAAAGAATTGGGAGTATCTGTTAGGTTGCAGCATAGAAGATATATTTGTGCCTACACAGGTAGTCCTTGACTTACAACCATCCCTTCAGCTACTGTTCAAAGTTACAACGGCACTGAAAAAGTGACTTATGACTGTTTTTTTCACACTTATGATCGCTGCATCATCCCTATGGTGACGTGATCAAAATGCATATGGTTCATATTTATGACGGTTGAGTGACCTGGGGTCATATGATCCACTTTTTGACAAGCAAAGTCAATGGGGAAGCCAGATTCACTTAATACCCATATTACTAATTTAACAACTGCAATTATTCACTTAACAACTGTGGGAAGAAAGGGCATAAAATGGGGCAAAACTCACTTAACAACTGTCTTGCTTACCAACAAAAAGTTTGAGCTCAAGTGTTGTCCTAAGTCAAGGACTACCTGTACACAAGGATCTAATCAATTCCCATTCAATACTAAATTGGTGCCAGATAAGGGTCAACAGAATTCATGAGTGGTTGGATTTGGATTATTTGTAGCAACATGAGGACTCTAAACTGATGACATGTTTAACTTCACCTCCCCAGCTCCGCCTGCTCTTTTCCTCCAGTTATACCGCCATCATTTACTATACTTCATACCTTTCTATCCCTGCAAGTCAGTGGTGAAATTCAAATTTTTTTACTCCCGTTCTGTGGGTGTGGCTTGGTGGGCGTGGTGTGGCTTGGTGCACGTGGCTTGGTGGGCATGGCAGGGGAAGGATACTGCAAAATTCCCATTCCCTCCCCACTCCTGGGGGAAGGATATTGCAAAATCTCCATTCCCATCCCACTCTGGGACCAGCCAGAGGTGGTATTTGTTGGTTCTCCGAACTACTCAAAATTTCCGCTACCGGTTCTCCAGAACCTGTCAGAACCTGCTGGATTTCACCCCTGCTGCAAGTCATCCTTGACTTCAGCACTAGATAACATTTTATACTTTTTTTTTGTTCTGTAAAGTTGTCATTTATCTCTTTTCCTGGATCCTATCAACTCCATCCAACCATAACTTTCTAATCTTTTCCTTCCTCTTGGCTCATTCACTCTTCCTTTCTGTACCTGGGCATTTGATCCCCATTCATTCAATAAACAGCTTCAACATATTTCTTTTATTTTTCCCTTCTTTTTGTACTTAATCCACATTCATTCATCACTCATTGATTCTTTGCCCTTACTGTCTTGTCTTATTACACACGCTTCTTATGTAATCCATTCTGCTGTAGTCAAATTTTATATGATTGTTTTATGTGATTGCAAATATATCATGTTGCATACTGAATTATAGTGCTGTGTAATTTTCACTTTCACAAGTTTATTTGTAGTTGGACATGATCTGATGGAGGGCACCTTAAAAATATTTGTTTTTCTGTGTATAAGACAGGCACGTTCTTATACACAGCATTTTTACTTTTAAAAACAAACAAACATTAATTTCTTGCAGCAGACCACATGCCATCCCTATCATTCTACCAATATTTGCATGTCTTTTCATCCATTTTTCAATCTTCAGTAAACTTTCTAACCAGCCATACAAATTAATGTATTGCTATTAAATATTATGGATGACTTACCTTTGATTATTCCATTTCCTCTAAAATACAACTTCCTTGATCATTGATACATTCGTTTTCATAATCCTTGAAATGAATTCAAAGATCATTCAGTCTATTTTTCACTACAAATTATTCAAGTTCTCAGAAACAATACAACATTGTTTGTGTACAAACAATGCACATACATTATACATGAACAACCCCAACCTACTTAGCTATAATACTGAATTTCTTATGTATTTATCCCTAAAGACAATCAAAGCTAAAGAGGTAAGATGAGCATCAATAGAATCTTGATTATCTGAGCTATCTGAACGCTCCAAAGGAATCAAGTATCTTTTAAATTGGAAAAGTGTGAGAAAAAGGCTGAGATTTAAATCTTGATATATACACATACTAGCGCTCTGTGATGTCATGCTGGCCACATAATTGTGGAAATGTCTTTGGACAATAGCAATAGCACTTAGACTTATATACCTTTGCAGCCCTCTCTAAGCGGTTTACAGAGTCACATATTGCCCCCAACAATCTGGGTCCTCATTTTACCAACCTCGGAAGGATGGAAGGCTGAATTTGTCTCAATGGCCTTGAAATGGCAATTGCCTGCTATAGTCGGCAATGACTAGTGGAGCAAAATACACAGAGTCTCTTTTACCTTTACCTTTATATTCACATAAACCTTGGAATCCTCTGATAAGCAGAGAATAGTCATTTATGTTTCAGCTAAAAAAAAAACAATTTAATCAATTTGTGTCTGAGAAACAACTGCCTAGTCAAGCCAAATGCCCGGATAAAAGGATTAAGGATCCAGAGCATGAGTGCCCAACCTTTTAGCTTGCCTGGGCCTTATTAAGTGAAAATGAATTGTCTTGGGCAGCATTTAAAATATATAATGTAGTTACTGTATATAAATATCAAGCTTCCTTATTTTTTTAAAAAAACTTTGTGTGCAATCTCGGGCCACATGTGGGCTGCAGGTTGTACATTGCCTGGCTTAGAGAGTTGCGATTTATTGCTAAACCTAAGGTAAATCTCACAAATACATTAAACAACCAAGGGGACATCAAGCTTCCTTCATTTCTTCCCTGCTTCATATTTATTTGCTAAATGTTTAGTTTTCACTCTTTCTCTACTTTTGTCATATGCCATTCCACAGTTCAGATGTCTTCATTACACCCATTGTTTTAGCCTAGACCTGTGATGATGAATCTATGGGACCGGAAGTTGGCAAATGGGCTGTTTTCGGCTTCTTGAGGCCCTCGAGGGTGGGGGGGTGGGGAAAACTGTTTTCGCCCTCCCCAGACTCCTAGAAAGGCTCTGGAGGCTGGGGAGAGCAAAAAATGGGCCTACCATGCCATTGTGTGCCAGGACCGTGGGGAGCGTGTGTGTGTGGGGGACGCAAGCACATGCGTGGGGGCAGGGCGCATAGAATTATGGGTGTGGGCACACGCATGCACGATCCCCCCCCACTCCTGGCAAGCGATGGCAAAAAGGTTAGCCATCACTGGCCTAGACTTTCTCTAAATCAGAGATATGCAATTTTTTTTTAATATTCACATTTCTGAATGTCATGGTGAAGGTCAAAAATCTAGTCTGCATATACTCAGTGCTGCATAAAACCATGTTCACGACTTTGCTGATTGTTACTTCTTGTAGCCTTTTAATCCAAATTCTATTCAATACCTTCCCAGGCATATTTAAATTAATTTGAATATAATGTAATGAATATAATACTTGCCTCTTCTCTTGTCTTTTTCTTTATATGGAAAGTGATCAAAGCATGTTTTCAATTGTCTGACACAGATGGTCTTCATACAGATGTTAAATAAATTGCTCAGCCACTCCATAAGCAAACTGAACCCACTTTTGAACATTCTTCTGAGAACACAATCTACACCTGTTGTCTTTCAGTTTTTCAAAGTTCTTGCACCATTTATGACTTGCTTTTTTGTCCATTTATTTTTCTTGGACACTAACATCTGTAGCCTTCAGTCCAGTTATACTCTTGGACATTTCTCTATAATTTCCCATACAAATCTCTAAAACATTCCTTCCTGTAATCTCTCACTTCAGTTTCATCCCATTTTATTTGTAATTTCCTTCACTCGGCTGAAGGTCTTTGTTAACTTTTTTCATTTCTAAAACAATTTTGTATTTCCATCAAAATCACTTTGCATTTTCTCTTGCTTTTTTCAATCTTAACTGCTCTTTGTTCCTTTTGACTACATTCTTTGCAACTTAACTTTTTCTCTCAGTGCACATTACAAAATATATTTCTTTAATCCTCAGGGCTTTTTTGTAGCAATCATTCTCTTATATGCATTTCCTCCCCTCATCCACAGGCTCTTTAATTTTATCATTCCACCAAGCCTCCTTTTTCGTATTTCCCTTTAGAGTAACTCCTTGCAGTTCTTTGGTTCTGTGTAATATATTTTAACTCTTTTCCAAGCAGCTTCCACTTCCTCCTTTCTCAAGGTCCGCTGTCCATCCTAACGATTTGGAGATTAAACTATTTTCTAATAATTTCCCTTAGAAGACTGATACATTTTCTTCCTGCAGTTCACTAATTTCAGTTTAATTTATTTCACGATGTTGATATTTTCCCCCAAGGCTTATCCTTGACGCTACCAAATAACACTCTCTTCAACATTCAGAACTTTCATCAGATTTGTAGCCTTCACTAATTCAATTTTTCATTACAAACAATCAAATAAGTCATGCTTTTAGATTCACTGTGGATGCACAGTAGGTACACACACGAAGACTTATGCTGAAACTACATATTCAAAACAAAAACATGCCTTTTTCTAAGTAATTGCTCACAAACATTTACCATTTACTAACTAGGAACCACAGAACATAAATGGCTGGCTGCATTGTCTTCTATCAATTTAATTTGCCCTATCAGCCAGGAAATGAACCCAAAGGCCCATGCATTCTACCACAAAAAATGATCAGTGAGATGTTGAGTGAATGGTGAGATGTTTCTGCTGGAGGTAGCTCTTTTTGTAAGGCTATTGATGAGGTTCTAAGCCTTGTAAAGTAATGGATGTATTGTATTGCAGATAAATTAGAAATTCCATCTGAAAATGAGTCTTGTGCAATATTTTCTCGTGCGATTGACCAGCATGGCAATTTTGTCTCCTCAGAGCTCAGTGGATACAGTTGCCTCACCTTCTATATGGAGACACATAGAGGAGGGGGAAAAAAAACCTGGGAATGATATTCTTTATCAGAATCATCCTGACACCAAATTGTTATCGAAAGAGATTGAGAAATGGAATATTAAACAGTGGAAATAACTTTATAGTATTGCACCCTGAAAATGTTTTGTTTGCGTCAACACTCACACAGAGGTATATTACATGTCCTGTATAGAATATAATTCTTTATTGGCCAAGTGTGATTGGACACGCAAGGAATTTGTCTTGGTGCATATGCTCTCAGTGTACATAAAAGAAAAGATATCTATGGTAATATGGGCACTGACATACTAGTCAGGAACAGGTTAAATTGGCCCATGCAAGTTATGGACATTGTGAACTACCACAAAACCTGTTTCAGCTGCATAAAAAACAGAATAAACAGAGTTGGAAGGGACCTTGGATGTCTTCTAGTCCAGGGGTCTCCAACCTTGGCAACTTTAAGACTTGTGGACTTCAACTCCCAGAGTTCTTCTGGCTGAGAAGAAGCCAGAAGAACTCTGGGAGTTGAAGTCCATAAGTCTTAAAGTTGCCAAGGTTGGAGACCCCTGTTCTAGTCCAATACCTTGCTCAAGCAGTTGATCCTATAACATTACAGACAAATGGTTGTCCATAAACAAAAAAACAAAACAAAACAAAAACAAACAAACAAAACAAATCAAGATTAGTTCAGTATGGACTTTCTTCTTTTGGAAATAGATAACCAAAGGAAAGAGACCTGCCTTATGGTCATAGACTCTTTCACTCACAGCGGGCCAGTCCTTCTCTGCTTCCAGGGCAGCCCCACAGGCCAGATCTAAGCACCCTGCAAGCCAGAACTGGCCCCTGGGCCTTGAGTTTGATACCCCTACATTACTGCATAGTTAAGGCTCTATTACATAGAAGCGGCAAAAGAGGAGTAGTAATTTCTGATCCACAAAACTAATCTTAGCCCATGTCAATTCTTATATTGCTGTATTTAATATGACTAGGAAGTATAAATAAACCCTGTACAGAGTTATATTACTTGCAATACACAGGTACAAAACACTTGGAAAAATTGGTGATCAGGAATTGCTACTTTGCTACTCATAAATTCATTAACTTGTATTCTTGCACCATTAGCACATATTCTTATCGAAAGCTATTATACCCACGTTATTCTTGGCTCAAAGATGCAATAGCTATAAAAATTCATAGAATGAGACTCAAAACATTATCAAGGCTTTATTTTGGTGTACCATTTAATGGATTGTGCAGTTTAATGGGACAAATTCTCAGTATTGATAGGAATCCAATTTTTGGTTCACATTGTTTCATATTTAAACATGATAATTTCACATGTTTGTCACCGCACAACCAAATTATTTCAATTATTGCTGGATACGTATAAATATCTGTTTCTATGGCAAGGCTTAAGTAAAAGATTTTATTAGCTTATTCAGAAGTCTGATGACTCAGTACAACTCACAAAGCTGCTAAAAAACCAGCTGTAAAATACAGCTAAAATACACACTGTAGCTCAACTGTTGGTTATTTAACACAATCCAGAGTAAAAATCTCAACAGGATTCCTGTTTAGATAACAATACGATGAAAATCTGGCAAGCAGCTTGCACTTCAGATGCTGCTGGGACCTCCAGCGACACCCTGTGATTGCCATGTATTTGGTTCAACCCGAAGGAAGCTCTGTGTATCTTTATATGAATGCTCTGTTTTTGTGTTTCTGTTCACCCATATTAGCAATGGATATTTTAAGACGTACTGAATTCCTGACTAAAAGTAGATAGTACAGGTAATCCTCGATTTATGATTACAATTGAGCCCCAAATTTTCATGGTTAAGCGAGACAGTTGTTCGTACTTTCCGTCGCGCACTTAAGACCTTTCTCTTTCACCAAGCTGGGCTGGCATAAATCTCTTCATTGTTCTAAATCTTTATGCTGAAAATTCTTAACCGATGAGCCAAATTGGCTTAATCATCTTATATTCACATTTTATATTTATGTTATGTTAACTGTTCACCGCCCTGAGTCCCTCAGGAGAAGGGCGGTATAAAAAATTAAATAAATAAATAAATAAATAAATAAGTGAGTTTTACGACCTTTCTTGCCACAGCTGCTAAGTGAATCATTGCAAATGTTAAGTGAATCTGGCTTCCCCATTGACTTTGCTTGTTGCAAAGGTGATCACATATCCCAGAGAGACCGCAAGCATCATAAATAAGAGCCAGTTGCCAAGCATCTGAATTTTGATCACGTGACCATGGGGATGCTGCAAGAGTGTAAGTGTGAAAAACGGTCATAAGTGTTCTAGTTGGACAACAAGACAGGGACAAAGGAGGCTTGGCTTGTGAAACACAATGCTTTATTTCTAACAACAACGCTAACTCATAACAAGGCAACAACAGTGCACGTGCCGAACAGTTGCCGTCTGACAGCTGTTTAAATAGGGAGCTGTCAGATGGATGGAAACCAATAGGAGGGCTGCGTTTTCCCACTAAGTGCCTGCTCGTGTCTTAACCAATCAGAGCAGGACAGCAACAGGGCAGGCTCCCGAGGAGGTCGGAACCGTGAGGACTTAACAATAAGTCACACTGTATGTTTGAACAGTCATTAAACAAATCATTGTAAGTGGAGGATTATCTGTATAGGTTGATGCAGTCCTCTAAAAAAATATAATATTTCAGAAGAGATGATACCACATTTGGATGCTATGTTGTCGGTACAATCAACTGTACTACAGATGAAATATAGATATCAAAATAGCAAATTGAACATTTTATATGCGTTTTCTTTATATGCTGCTGATTTTGTTAGTTTATGGTTTCTGTTCCATATGTTCTCCCAATCTGATAGTTTTATATTGTATCCAATATTTTGACCCCATGCAATCATGCATCCTTTCACAACTTCTTTCTCCAGTTCTACTTCCAGAAGGTATTTGTAAATTTTAGTAATATTTTTGTTGTCTGGTCCTAATAAAATTTTGTCTAGTTGTTGTGGTTTAAGATATATTCCATAATCTTTTATATCTTGTTTATATCGGTTTTGTAATTGGAGATAAGCCCACCAGTCAACTCGTAGCCCTTGTTCTTGGAGGTCCTGTATTGTTTTTAACTTTCCATGGTTATCTAATAGGTCTTTGTATTTTAACATTTTATTCAAATCTAAATTGTTTGGGTGGATCATTGCTTCCATTGTGGATAGTCACATTGTACGTTTGAACAGTCATTAAACAAATCATTGTAAGTGGAAGATTATCTGTATAGGTTGATGCAGTCCTCTAAAAAAATATATTTCAGAAGAGATTATACCACATTTGGATGCTATGTTGTTGGTACAATCAGCTGTACTACAGATGAAATATAGATATCAAAATAGCAAACTGGAGAATTTTAGTCCATACTAAGCTTCCCAGTCACATTTTGGGAAGATATTAAATGATTTGGGCATATGATTTGTCATTATGGAAATAGCAGTGGAGCACTAATGCATTTGCAGCATATATGCCTAAGTGCAAATTTCAGAGCTGACATGACTTTCTCATTTTGTGGATCTGTAACTGTGTATGCATCTCCCCCCCCTTCTCTCTCTCTCTCTCTCTGTGTGTGTGTGTGTGTGTGTGTGTGTGTGTGTGTACATATATTCCTACAAACCCACATTAAAATGTTAGGTGTATAATTCTACAAATATAAAATAGACTATTAATTTAAGGATGGTTCTTTGGATTCAGACTCGGAGACTACTTTTGAGGCAACTTTTAGAACAATTTCATGATATCATTCTCCTTTTATATAAATATAGGAGTTGAAAGACAAAATACATTTATAGATGATAACTATAATCCACCAGCAAAGAAAGATGTAATTTAGCTTGTATGGTTTATTTTATTCCAATTATTGTAATCGGTGAGTCATTTTTTTTCTAAGTTTGATCTCTAAATTTGTTTAATATTTGGAATAATCTTTTATTTTTCCTTTAAAAAAAATCATCTTCAGTTTAATATCACTTCAGTATTGTCCCACATGAATGCTGTGTGAAATATTTTCTGTGGTGACAGATCAAAATTTCAGCAGTTGCTTGGCTTGTACAAAAATCAAAAATAATATGTAGCTCAATAAACTACACTTTGGCTTAGATGCAGAAGAATCAGATAACAAATAGGAGATTTTGCAGTGACTTCTGAAAGCAGCTCATGGTTAAGGTTTGCTTTTTAAATTTATTTGCACATCATTATTGTCTGATGTATCTAAGTAGCAATACACTATTCAGTTTATTGTGGGTTTGAATATTTTCACCATCCAGTTGCTTGTTTAGTACCAACTCACCATTTCATTGCAGGGTTATAAGAAGGATGAATTTTATGGTACCTTGTAAAGTAAATGTTGCATATCAGTTCTGTATACTGGTATTCTATTCTGCCAGGTGCTTGGTTTCTTTAGGGGGAAAAAAAATAGCTATACAAAAAAAGTTGATTTATGTTCTGATTCACCCATTTTCACCAACATTCAGCCTTGAGACAATACTTGCCTTCAACTTAATCATGTTGCTGATATCATGCTATTTTTTCCAAGAGTATTGCTTGTTTGGTTGCAATGTATTTAAGGAGAAAATGCACAAACAAGTGGAAATCCTCACTGTTTTGCTAGTGTGTATGTCTGCAAAGTGTGTCTTAAGTATGTCTTAATGTACTGCTTCTCTTTCCCATCTGTTCATTCTCTTGAGTCATCCGAGAATTACCTTTGAAAATTTCTAGCTCTGTTTTTTTTTTAGATAACTTGATTAGGATGAAGAAATAGTGTAGAAAATGTGGATCTGTATGAGTGCAGAAGACAGAGATACATCACAGTATTTAACACCAAGAATTATAATTTCATATTTCAGCTTAGGTAGGAACTCAGGATGCTTAGGCAAGTTTATTATGAGTGGGTATACACTTTGCCCTGAACCAAGTTTATTTTAATAGTGATTTGTTGAATAAATCAGGATGGCCAGGTTCACATATAATGTCTGTCTGATATTGGAATAGGTGAGCTCCCAGACTTGCTTTTATATTATAATAAGAATTATCAGCACAATTCCTCCATTTTTATTCCATCCATTTATGGGGATATTTCTTATTTCCAATCTTTTGAAAGGATGTTTCAAAGAAGAAAAATTACCATTCCCCTACTTAAATGCCATAGGGTAATTTAAACCACCTTGTTCTTTACTCCCTCTATTGTTGGAAAAGTAGGCTGGAAGGAGGGGGTCAAGTGAGGACCTAGCTTGAAGTCATTGCACAGCTACAAGAGCTATAAACTGGATCTCCTCCAAGATCCATGAAGTTGGGTGTTCCCAGGGGAAGGTGAATGGTCGGGTGAGATTCTTGTAACATAGGTGGTAGATAATAAAGTTACTGACTTTATGAGTGGCTCTGGTTGCTTATGCCTGACAATCTACTTAGGCTTCCTGGTATTGTATCTCTGGTTGTAGCACTTCTGCTGCCAAGCCACATGTGGAGAAATAAAAGAGAAGTGATTTTCCTGCTTTCAGAAGCCTAGCTTTCATATGGATTTATAGCTGGTCAGGCCACTAAGAACAATGTTAGAACCTCTTGGGAAAACCACATTTCTCAGCATGCACTTGTGGCATGCACGGCACCTAAGCTGCTAAAGAAAGGAGGGAGCTCTCTGTTCCTTTTCATGGCTGTTTTCTCCAAAATCAGAGCAGACGCTAGAAAGAGGATCAAATGCAAGAAGATAGGTGAACAATGAAAGAAGCATGGAGGAGGGAGGAAGAAAACAAAATAAAATTTATCTTTTATCTAGCTTGTTTTTATCACTACCTAATTGGCAAATACTTCGAGCTAGCATCCCATCTGTGTCAAACAGTTGTAAATAATTACCCATCTGCTCAAAATGTGTAGTTTTGTTAGCAAATTCATGAATTAACTTATTTGTATAATTGTGTTTATAAAACAAAAGCACCCAAGTTACCAAATTTAAACTATTTTTTTCTGAATTGCAACATATTAGTGAACCTCCCTTAGTATGTACTGCTGAGAAGAGGATGATTTTTTTTTGTATCACTTGTTAACAGATTAACATAGTTGGAAGGGATCTTGAGGGCCATCTAGTCCAACTCCCAAACAGGAAACTCTATACCATTTTTTAACAGATTAACAGAGTTGGAAGGGACCTTGTAGGTCATCCAGTCCAACCCCCCGCCCAAGCAGGAGACCCTACACCATTTCTGACTGATGGCAGTCCAGTCTTTTCTTCGAAGCTTCCAATGATGAAGCTCCCACAACTTCGTGCAGCTCAGATAAATAAAGTGGGGAGGGGGGAAGAGAGGATGGCCCATGGCAGAGAACCAGGGCCCCAAGGGGGAAGCCCCAGCATTGGCATCTTCGCCCCCTTTCCTCCAGCCCATAATCCCCCTAAAAGACTCCGCAGCCCCCACAGAAGGGAAGACAGGTGGCCCGGAGTCCTCAGGGCCGAGGATGGCACCAGAGCAAGATGGATTGAAGGAGCCTCTCGGTCTCAAGAGTCTCCAGCATCAGCACTCACCATGTTGGCGGCCTCTCTTGCAGCCCCAGAGAGAGAGAAAAGCTAAACACGATTAATTTTTCAGAATAAAGTTTGGAATTCACAGTTACTTCATAAAATAACAACCTGACAGCATTTCCATTTGATATTGATGGTTTTAAATTAATTATTACAAACACAACTGTGCAAGATTGAAGTCGAAGGGAGAAAAGAGCTCACCGTTTGGGAATTCCAGATTGTAAGAATTGGGAAAAACGAGTATTAGAGATGAGTAATTTAAAATGATCCTTCCTTTGCTGTTTATTTTATCTGTTGCTCACAAACCTCAATTATACATGACTGAGCAATCAGATATTTGGAGGTGGGGAACACTAGTCAGATTTCAGGGCAGAGAAGCAATCTATACAACTGAATAGTTTTACTGCAAGCTATAAATCATTACTCAGATCTTTTCTCCAGGATGATATGTGTATCTCTTGCTGTCTTACATTTCTTCATTTTTTCCTAGTTTATCTTATCCGGTGGTATCTTTTTTCCTTCCCTTAAAGAAGCTTAAACAAATTTTGGCATGAGAATATTGCCTTACTTTGCTTTCCTCATCTTTTCCCCTAATGCTTATAAAGACTGGAGGTTGCAGCCATTTTATATATTCATCTTGGATTAGCTGCCATTGAATTCAGTTTGGATTTACTTCTGAAAGGACACAAAATAGGTTTTCTTTTTCCTGAGACAAACATATTTGTTTCTTTGCATCTTGCTTTTATTATTTTTATTTTGTTTTATTTTTATAGGGGCTGCAATGGCTCACGTGGTAAGATGCTGGGTCTGCGCGCCGCTAAGGTCGACAGCTAGGCAGCTCGATTCCCGTGAGCGAATAAACTGTGGAGGGACAAGAAAGGGGCCTCCCCCAATTGCCTACTGGCATTCAGGCGTCCCACTGGTAAAGATAACACCGCCAGAAAAAATTCCTTTCACAGAGGCGGCCAGCCACCCTGGCTAACACATGCCATATGCTAAATAAATAAATTATTTTTATAAATAACTCAGGGCAGTGAATATATGCAACACACCTTGTTCCTCCTCTTTTCCCCGAACAACTAGATGAGTTGGGCTGAGAGAGAATGACCAGCAGGCTTTCATAGTTAAGGCAGGACTGGAACTCACATTCTTCTGCTTTCTAGCCTGGTTGATTTAACTACTAGTTCTCTATGAATACAGTGGAATATATTCAGTGTTTAATTTATTTTGCTATATGTAGTGAAATACTTTAAATAAACTTTTTCATTTATTGAGACAACCTTCAATCTTCAATGTATATCGTAGCATAAATAGGGTATGAGAAGGATTTAAAATTTGATATTTTCTTCCTAGAGATGTCAATTTTTGAAAAAAAGAAAATATTATGTAACATGCAAGTCTATCAAAATAAAACCAGTCCATTGAAAGACACATATTGTATCAAATGAAAATTCTTTAAGCAATTAATTGTCCTAATTTTCAGCCATATACTTTAATGCAGGTGGAACAAATTAATCCCTTAACAATCTTAAGCATGGATTATCCTTTCTTGGGCCTAAAAGTTTGTAATCTAAATCTGAATTTTTTTCAGTGTTGTTAATCTACATTTCAACTGCCTTGTGGTAGGAAATTAAAATGTTTTCCTCAATGCACTCCTTCTATGCTCAAGAATTCAACGTTACCTATTGTCTTTGTTATTTGCATGCCAGTGAGCAGTGTGACATCATCTAACACTTATTTAGCTGATTGATATATCAGTAAAAAGACATTTGCTAACAAACCAGATAAAAAGCTCTACTTTAATCTTTATCAAAGCAGAGTATTTTTCACACAATTTCCCTTACTTTAAACAGAGTAAAGGAAAAGCATTATACCCAACAAATTCACATACAAGGAGTGATTATTTTCAGCACGAGGACATCAATTCATGGAATGCCATGTTGTGGGAGAAGCAGAAAGAAGTTCACATATATAGACAAGGAAGGATTCAGAGAGAGAGAGAGGAAGAGGAGAGGAGAGGAGAGGAGAGGAGAAGAGAAGAGAAGAGAAGAGAAGAGAAGAGAAGAGAAGAGAATGTGAGTCTTTGTGTGTTTGGATAGGAATTATACCTATAGTTCATCTGAACAATGCACTAATAATTTATGAAATAGTAATATCTATTTCTTTGTTAAGAGAGCCTTTTGGTTAGTTGTTAAGGCATCAGACTAGAACCTGGGAGACCATGAGTTACATCAGAAGTGTCAAACTTGATTTCATTGAGGGCTGCATCAGGTTTGTGTCTGACCTCGGTGGGCTAGGGGTGGGTGTGGCCAGCTCAACATTACTCGTGTTGGAGCGCCGGTGATGGCCCGAGAGCTCTGCCAGTGGGAACGGGCTCCCGAGCTCCGTTTTCAGCTGCAACGGCCTCCTGCAACCCTCTGCCAGTGAAAATGGAACCTGGGAAGTCCCTCCCGAGCTCCATGTTTGCTGGCAGAGGCACCACGGGCCAGTCCTTTGCTATTTCCAGGGCGGCCCCGCAGGCCAGATCTAAGCACCCTGCGGGCCGGATCCATCCCCGGGCCTTGAGTTTGACACCTGAGTTACATTAAACTTGTGGTCTCCCAGGTTCTAACCCTGCCTTAGACACAAATTCACTTGCAATAAAATCATAACAGAATAAAGCAAAAATGAAAGCCCAGTCTAGTTAAAACATTCTTTGGAATTGTTCTATTTTCAGTATCCTTTTGAGAACCATCACAAGAGGAGCAGGCCTGTTCTCTACAGTAAGATTGTTCCAGTATGGCTCCCAAGAAGTAACTTCAGTTTCCTTTACCTCCAAAAAGTCAGGAACCAGGAACAATTTTTCTCTAAATGACCAATACAGTAAATTGGGCCAATTCTGGAGTAAGGAATAATAGTGACAGAATTGCTGGCCAGACCAGGACACCCTTCCTTCCTTCCTTCCTTCCTTCCTTCCTTCCTTCCTTCCTTCCTTCCTTCCTTCCTTCCTCCCTCCCTCCCTCCCTCCCTCCCTCCCTCCCTCCCTCCCTCCCAACAAAGAAATAAGGTAAAGAAAGCTGTAGTAAGTGGGAGAATTTAGTTATACTATTCCAAGCTCAAGTGGATAAATATATTTCTTTTTGAAGAGCCAAAAAGATTGCCTATGGGCTGTACTTTTGAACATGAGTTGTTAGATTGCATGTGTTCCACTGAATATTTGATTTCTTTTCCAGATTTTCTGCTATCAAAGAAATGTGGCCCGTTTAACCTACTTACCAGGCTGGTATTTTAGATTTCATGAATACAGTTTGGGCAATTGTGTCCTTGCTGTGGGAGTATCTAAATTCACTTTACGAGTAGACAGTTAGACTGGTTCTTTTTTTTTTTAAATTAAAAAGTTTTTAAAAATTGTACACATATTTTCCTTTCCCTCCTCCCCCCTCCTGCCCCAACCCCCCCCCCCGGACTTCCCAGAGCAAATACAGGATATAGCATTTAACAAACATATATAAAAAAAACATAAGCTAACTATCTATAGATTTATCTCCCTTTTGCACTTTAACTCCCCTTGTTCATATCTGAATATAACTATTTAAACCAGTTATTGCTTGAACATAATCAATCCAACTTCGTTCTTGTCCGTTCTTCAATAATAAACAAGACTTCTTTCTTTCAGCATTACACAATCAGAGCCCAATTACAATTAACCATCACATCTCCAACCCCTTACATGTATTAACACATTAACAAAATATTTTAACCAATCTCGAATAAATTATATTGTAAAAACCTTATTTTTACTTTTTACCCCATAAACTTTTATTGATTCTTCCTGGAAACATTCCTTACTTAATAGCTTTGCATAAACTTATTCATCTTATTCTGTACAAATCCACTGCGTATAATCAAATTACATCTTCACTATTTGATAGCACCATTTATATTTTCCTTATAACCCACAAGTTTATATTTATTCTTCAACAAAACATTCTTTAATATAGTATTAATAGTTAGACTGGTTCTTAAGGTCTTTTTCTGCTCCTAATTATATTTCTGGGTGGAGAGATTGTGTATATAGTGCAAAAAGGAGTGTACTGGTTTTGAATGCTGTAGATTTGGTCTGTAGAGTATGAGATTTGGAGCCCTGGCAACCTGTTTGGGCCATGTTTATATTGCCATCTCTCCTATTTAAGCAAAGTCTTTGGAGCAATAAGAGTTAATTACAGCGAAGATTGTGTCACACTGCAATCAAGACAGATTTAAGTGTAACACATTTGAGGTATGCATATGCGTATATGTATCCATAAACACACAACAGTGACCTATGCAGAAGGACACATATCCTATCCATACAACTGAGTATCTTTCAGAAAGATAACACTAAGTTTCCTCCGTTGAGCATTCAGAGAACTGAAAAGACAATTGCGGAATCTCCTCATTTCATTGAAAAGAAAATAGTATGGTTGAAGCCAACTCAACTTCGATGATACCGTGTTGTCTCTGAGACATAGTTGGAGCCTAGCAATTTGAAGGAGGAAAATGTTACAAACGACCAACCTTTCCGCCCACCATGAATCACCCATGACTCATTCATTTCCACTATATCTTCAGTGTCACGAATGAGTCTTGAGACTCCCTTGGGTTGATGCCTCTGAAGAGGTTTAGTTTTACCGCTTTTTTATAAGAATCTGAATCATTTTGCTCACTTTTTGCTGTATTCAAGTGCGAATGACTTTCCCCTGTCTTGTTTGTTTAGCGATACATTTTACCAGATTTAAAAGCTACCCACAATCTGACTGATTCAGTGTGGTAGGAGCAAATAAAAAAAAAATACTTGAAACAATCAAACTGATAGTAAAATGAATTAATAAATAATGGATGGGGAGATAGGGTGAAAAAAAATTCAAGGGACAAACCATTCTTTCCAAACCATGGGGGTGGGGGGAGAAATAGATTCCAGGGATTATAAATACTAGTTATAGCCTCCTAAGGCATCATTGGCAAAAAACAAAAACAAGAACCCCAGTCAATACAGGATATGGTAATGTAAGTTTGAGGTCTGATTAATCAGACCATTCAGTGTTTTTAAAATAGAATCCAATAATTTCCGACCTTAAGCATTATGGAAAATGCTTTAGTTTCTCCATTTCCAATTCTGGCAGGCATTCTTTGTTCCAAATCTAAATATCCGCTAATGCATTTGGGCTCGCAAATGTCACATAGGATGAGCCTTGTTGAACTTGTAGGATTATCTTGTTCTTTGTCTTGCACAGTTCTTGTTATAGCACCAGAATCTAATCTAATGAAGTCTGCTCAATTCCTTTTGCACTTCACCTTAAGACTGTGATGGTTACAGAGGTAATAGCTTTATCATCTTTATCTTTCTATGCTAATGTCTTTTGCTTAATATCTAGTCTAATCAAAAGGTCTGAAGAATCTCAATGCTTGTGCAGTATTACTCTTGTATTTTTTAATGTATTGGTTCATCCTGATAAAGTGATGTCTGCCAAGATGGTAATTTTGATAGATTTAATCCATCATTGGTTAATACTTGCCTGTATCATGCAACTTTCAAGTAGAAATTCAGTACAGGTAATTCTCGATTTACAGGCATTCGTTTAGTGACCACTCAAAGTTACAATGGCACAGAAAAAGTGACTTAAGACCAGTCCTCAAGTGACCATTACAGCATCCCCCTAGTCATGTGATCAAAATTCGAGGACTTGGCAACTGGCATGTATTGATGATGGTTGCAGTATCCTGGGACATAACATAAACATATGTTATATAATAAGAAACATAATTAAAGCCATTAATATATGGGCAGTTCCAGTGATACGCTACCCAGCTGGAATCATCAACTGGACTTTGGCTGAACTGGAAAACTTGGACCAGAAAACACACAAACTTTTGAATATGTACCGTGCTTTACATCCACAAAGTGGCATCGACAGGTTGTACCTGCGAAGAAGAATAGGAGGCAGAGAGCTATTACAAATCCATCAAACTGTAGAAGAGGAAAAATGAAGTTTGAATGACTATGTGAATCAAAGGACAGAAAAATTGCTACAGGCTGTGAAAACGGAGAACATTATAAGAACAACAGAAACAAAGGCAGAATATAAACTGGATGACAGACTAAATGGATGGAAAACCAAAGCTTTACATGGACAGCACTTGAAAAACATTGAAGGAAAATGTGATAACAACTTGACATGGCCATGGCTTAAGATGAGAACCATCAGGAAAGAAACGGTTTAATACTTGCTGCTCAAGAACAAGCACTAAAAACTAATGCCATGAAAGCGAAGATAAAAAAAATCCACTGACAATCCAAACTGCCAACTTTGCAATGACAAAGTTGAAACTGTTTCACATTTAATATGTGAGTGCAGCAAAACTGATTACAAAACTAGACATGACTGAGTTGCTAAATTAATCCACTGGTCATTATGTAAAAAATACGACTTACCTGTATCTAAAAAGTCATGGGAACATAGAGTGGAAAAAGTTGTCAAAAATGAGAAGGTGAAGACCTTGTGGGATTTTCGAATACAGACAGATCATCATTTGGAACACAACACGCCAGATATCACAGTTGTCAAACATCAAAGCATACACTTTATTGATATCACTTTACCAGGAGATGTCAGAGTCAAAGCAAAAGAACTGGAAGAAATCATGAAATAACACGACCTGGCCATCAAAACTACGTGATTGTGGATGAAACATGTAACAGTGATACCCATGGCACTTGGTACCATGTCCAAGATTTATTATTGTTAGCTTCCTGCAATAACACCAGCAGAACTGCAAAAAACTATGCTACTCGGAACATCGTAGATCTTAAGAAGGTACTTGGTTGATACCTAGGATGCTGGCAGCAACCCATATCAACCATCAACACCAGTCACTCATATTTGTGACACATTTTTAAATGATCAGTTGACTGAGTTTCATGTTTAATGAATAAAAGATAATAATAATAATAATAATAATAATAATAATAATAATAATAATAGTAGTAGTAGTAGTAGTAGTAGTAGTAGTAGTAGTAGTAGAAATTCTAGTCCCAATTGTGGTCAAAAGTCAAGACTATTTATACTGTACCAACAGTACATATTGTCATCATGATTCTGCACAGCTCTAATTCCCTTTTACGAAACGCAAATTGAAAACTTCAAGGTAGAGGTCATGACACAATATTAGTATTTTAGAGTTTCTGAAGATTGTGACAAAATTACAAATATAAGAAAGATTATAACAGAATATAACAGAGAACTGAGATATTTAATTGTGAATGTCTTAACAGCGGCTAAAATTGTATTTGCTAAAAACTGGAAAGGAGAGAAGATACCTACTGATGATGATGTTATTAAGAAAATTTTGGAATGTGCTGAAATGAGCAAATTGACATTTGAAATTAAAAAACAGGAAGATAAACAATATTACTTGATATGGGATTTATTTTACCAATGGCTAGATAATAAAGCATGGAAATGAAATATGAAATATGAAATGGATGTAATAATAAAATATATAAAGCGGGGTTTTTTATGGGAGATAAGCCATTGTTAAATAATTGGTAAATGAGAATAATAATATAAAGGGATATAATAAATTGTCAAATAAGAAAACTTTGGATATGGGATTAAACACAAAAAATCTGTAACCGATCGATACACTTTCTGTAATTGTAATGTAAAGTTTTGTTAAAAAAAAAATTACAAATATAAGAAAGATTATTTGCTCACAAAATTATCCTCCTTTTTTTTTTTTGGCTGCTTTGCCAGAGTCTTCTTTTCTCTAATCTTCTTCAGGTGTGATAGATGCAATTGCCATCATTCTCAGCCAGCAGCTATAATGTTCAGGGATTCTGAACAAGATGAAACCAATATATTAACTCACTATAAGATAATTTTTATAGTTTTATGTTTACTCACAGAAGATGGCCAGGCTCATGTGGTACCAGTTGTTTGATCTCAGGCTTGTTTACAAAACAGTTCCTAGGTAACAAGGATTAGTAAAGCATACTATCAAAAAGACTTCTTCAGCAGATGCACCCCCAGGCCTTCTTGTCATCTTTGCCTAAGAATGATTTTTACCGATATAGCCTATTGTATCGTCCAAGTGAAAAGCAAACATGTATACATAGTTTTACTTCTGCACCTGTCTGATTGCTGAAGTTTTAACCTGCCAAAAAGTGTAGAGAGACATGTCAGCTTCATAAACCAACAAGGCTCAGAAAGTTTCCCCATCTTTGTTTTTGCTGGATGGTTAAAGTTTAACCTGTCTGTCAGGGGCAGAGAAGTTTCTGGAATGGGGAATGTATGTCCCTCTCTTTAGTTCATCTTGATCTGTTGAACACAGTGAGCAAATTTGCTATGTAGCTGTAGGCTTAAAATAAAAATTCTATATTTCTAGGTAACATATTTAGGCGTTATATCTATTTCAAATTAACATTCCTTTGCTTATTTTAAAAAGAATAGAAGGATATTTTCTATTACATTTTTGGGGGGACAGTCAAGATAATGTTATTCCTCAGGGATTTAAAACGCATTAATTAAATGTCAGCTTTAATTCATTTTGCAGCCTGTGATAATTCTCAAAGAAGATAGCACAGAATTACCTAGAAACGAACAAATGTTTCATTATTAATTAGTAAGTCATTAAAAGCAATCCTACAGATATTAGTCATTTTATATAATAGAGATAACTATGGCCACAGTAGAGTGATGTATTTAAATGGTTATCTTGATAGCAATAATGATTTTGAAATATATTTATGTAGTATTTTGGTTACTATCTATATTTTCTATATATGTGTATGTATCTGAATGAATTCTAAAGCCACGTGTATTTAGGTGAGGAGTAGGATCATTCAGGATACATGTAAAAAGCTAAGTCTCCTATGAGTTGAACTTCAATCTTGTTGATTTCGTGGAAACATCTATATAACTTTCTTGGCAACAGGCTTCTGACATGTAACTAGCATAAATATTGCTAGTATATGGTATACATACATGATGTATACCTAGGTATGCTTAGCATAATTTTCTTTATATTGGAGTTCAGAGATCTATGCCACTCTTTCTTTGACATCATCTCTACAGAAGAGATCAATATGTTTGGGATAATCTCGAAACATTTCACTGGGGATAGAACATGTTAATTAAGGTAAAATTTATTATCAGCCTGAATCAATCCACTATAGGATGAAGCCTTCTTCATTGAAGGTTATAGATTGTAATCTATCATGCTGGTGAAGTATTTTACAACTTTCCAGTCTAGGGTTGAGAGACATTGACTGGCTCAAAGTCATCTTATTGGCTTGTGTCCAAGAGAGATCTTGAACTTGACTCTGTCTTCTTCTAGCCCAGCTCTTTAAACATAAACCACATATGCAAGTAGCCCAGGTTCGAATCCCAGAAAGGGTATGGCTAGCTGACAAGAGCTAAATAGCTTGAAATAGATCTATTACCAGTCTCCCTTTATTTCTTTGTCGGTAGAAAATTCAACACAAAAACAGTGGTGAAAGAGACTGCCTGCGAAGGCTCCGGGATTGGGGCTGAAAGGTGAAAGCGGAAGCAGTATACTCCATCCCGCATTTGGGTAGACCAAGTTGCCCTGATAGACTGGTCTCACCGGAAAAAACACGTAAACTGCATTGGCTCTCCCAAGGAAGAGCTTAGTTTGACAGAAAACCAGGCAGAGTGTGGATTAAATTGAAAGTATCTTATCACCAGAGTAAATTAGATCCAGTTTTATACTTAAGGGAAGTAAAAATTATATAGTCAATATTTACTGACTATAAATATTAAAGAGGAACCCTACAAAAAAGGCGATAGAATGCTGTACAATCAGGCCAGAAACGTATTAACAAGGGAGATCAGAACAGCAAAAAGAAACTACTCTGAAAAGCTAAGGAATCAGTTCTCAACAAATGAACCAGCAAACATGTAGAAAACTCTTAAAAATATCACTGGTTACAGCAAACCTTCTTCCCAAGCTGAAGGAAATCAACAATTGGCAGATGACCTGAATTTGTTTTACTGCAGGTTTGAGGGAAAACTACTGCCACCCATCTCCACAATCCCCATCTCAGACACACAACAACAGCTAAGCCTCCTACAACCTACCCTATCCCATTGAGTCCACCACCTCTGGTGATTACACAGAATGAGGTGCAAAGCCTATTTCACAGACAAAAGCCAGGAAAATCACTAGGTCCAGACAAGATAACTCCTTCTTGCTTAAAAACTTGTGCTGACAACTGGCCCCCATCTTTACTCACATCTTTAATAAATCACTAGAGATGTGCTATGTCCCTTCTTGCTTCAAATTCTCTACTATCATCCCAGTGCCGAAGAAACCCTCCATCAAGGAACTGAATGACTTTAGACCGCTTGCCCTAACATCTGTAGTTATGAAGACCTTTGAAAGACTAGTGCTTGGCCACCTGAGATCAATCACGGATCTGCTATTAGACCCCTTGCAGTTTGCCTACTGAGCAAATAGATCGACAGATGATGCTGTTAATATGACTCTGCACTACATCCTACATCATGTTGAATCTCCAAAGTCCTATGCAAAGGTCCTCTTTGTAGACTTCAGTTCAGCATTCAATACCATCATTCCAGATATTTTTTATTTATTTGTATTTTTCGTCAAGCATGTATTTAAACACAGATACAAGTGTAAACATAGTTATAAATGGATACAAATAAAAGAAAACATTAGGACAGGGATGGTAGGCCTCTTAGGAATGGGGTGAGGTCTACAGTAGACAGTCTAAGGTTAAAGTTTTTGGGGCTTGGGGAAGAAACCACAGAGTCAGGTAGTGCATTCCAGGGGTTGACAACTCTGTTATTGAAGTTGTATTTTCTGCAGTCTAGTTTGGATCGGTTTACCATGAGTTTGTATCTATTGTGTCCTCTTGTATTGTTTTGGTTGAAGCTGAAGTATTCATTGGCTGGTAGGACATTGTAGCAGATGATTTTATGTACTATGCTTAGGTCAGACCGAAGATGGCGAAGTTCTAAGTTGTCTAAGCCCAAAATTTCAAGTCTGGTGGCATAAGGTATTTTGTTGGGAGCAGAGGAGTGGAGGACTCTTCTTGTGAAATATCTCTGGACTCATTCGATTGTATTAATGTCCAATATGCAGTGCGGGTTCCAGACAGATGAGCTGTATTCAAGAATTGGTCTGGCAAAAGTTTTGTATGCCCTAGTTTGCAGTTCAATATTACCGGATATTATTATTCTTCTAACTAAACTAAATCAGCTAGCTGTACCTGACCACACTTGTAAATGGATCATAAGCTTCTTAACAGACAGCAAGCAGCAGGTGAAGCTAGGGAAAATCACATCTGATACCTGCAGAATTAGCACAGGAGTCCCCCCAGGGCTGTGTGCTCTCTTCCACTTCTCTTCTCTCTATACACCAATGACTGTATCTCAAAAGATCCCTCTGTTAAAATACTGAAGTTTGCAGGTGATACAACAGTGATTGGTCTCATTCAAGACAACGATGAATCTGCATACAGACGGGAGGTTGAACAACTAGCCTTGTGGTGCAACCAGAACAGTCTTGAACTAAATGCACTCAAAACCGTAGAAATGGTGGTGGAGTTTAGAAGAAAACCTCCTATACTACCACCTCTTACAATACTAGACAACACAGTTTCAACAGTAGAATCCTTCAAGTTTCTAGGTTCTATCATATCTCAAGACTTAAAATGGCCATCTAACATCAAAAATGTCATCAAAAAAGCTTAACAAAGAATGTTCTTTCTGCGCAAACTCAGAAAGTTCAAACTGCCCAAAGAGCTGCTGATTCAGTTCTACAGAGGAATTATTGAGTCTGTCATCTGCACCTCCATAACTGTCTGGTTTGGCTCTGCAACCAAACATGACAAACACAGACTTCAATGGATAATTAGAACTGCAGAAAAAACAATTGCTAACAATAGATCTGTATACTCCACGAGTCAAAAAGAGGGCTGTGGAAATATCTACAGACCTCTCACATCCTGGACACAAATTGTTTCTACCCTCAAAATGACGCTATAGGGCACTGCGCACCAGAACAACTAGACACAAGGACAGTTTTTTTTTAAAAAAATGTCATCACTCTGCTTAACAACTAATTCCCACAACACTGTCAAATAATTCACTAAGACTATTACTATTATTTTTCTCTTCCTTACCCTGTTTTCCCCAAAATAAGACATCCCCTGATAATAAGGCCAATTGGGCTTTTGAGCGCATGGCAGTAAGGCCAAGCGCTTATTTCAGGGTTCAAAAAAATATAAGACAGGGTCTTATTTTTGAGGATTCACGGTACTAGTATCTATATCTTCCCACTTATTACTATAACCATGTTGCTTATATCTTTCAATTTATATTGTTTTTGTTTCCTAGTACGATTTGATAGCTTATTAGTAACCTTGACTATCACTAAGTGTTGTATCTTTTTATTCTTTTTTTATTACATATATAAACACACAAAAAACACATACACATACAAATGTGACAAATACGACATTAATAACATAAATGACATCTAAATGTAGTGTCTGATTTTATCCGACATCAATAACCTAAATTCCTCAATATATATTCCTTCCTCTCGCCTTATATAACGATATTATTTTTTAATCTTTAATTATGGGTTTTTATATCTTATTTGGTACAGAATTTTGTTTTACTCTTTTAGGATCCTCTTTTGGTTTTGTTTTTCCCCTCTAACCATTGATACCACCTTTGCCAAACCAGGTAGTAGTCAGATTCTTCCTTTCCTTGAATTTCCTTGGTGAGTCTGTCCATCTCAGCACATTCCATGACTTTAGATATTATTCTATCTTGTGTTGGGACTTCTTCCAATTTCCAATTTTGTGCATAAGTGATCCTTGAGGCAGTCAAAATATGTGTGATCAAGTATATTGTTTCTCTGATGTAATTACTTGTAAATATGCCTAATAAATATGTTTCCGGTCTTAGTGGTACTTTTTGGGCTGTTATTTGTTCCAATTGGGTTTTGATATTATTCCAGAATTGTTTGGCTTTGGGACACGACCACCACATGTGGTAGTATGTCCCTTTTTGTGCTTTGCATTTCCAGCAGAGTGAAGATGTATTTTGGAGATTCGTGCCGGTGGGAGATGCCATCTATAAAACATCTTGAAAATATTTTCTTTGTACGGTACTGATAAGGTTAGTTTACTGTTAATTTTCCATAGTTTTTCCCATTTGTTCAATTCTATAGGGTATCCAAAGTTCATCGCCCACGTAATCATATTTTCCTTGACTATCTTTTTATTCTTGATGAACGTATTTTATTCTCCTTATGTACACTGAGAGCATACACACCCAAGACAAATTCCTTGTTTATCCAATCACACTTGGCCAGTAAAGATTTCTATTCTATTCTATTATTCTATTCTATTGCTCAAGCAATAGTAACTGGAGATGTTTGAAGTGTACATCTGCTACATTATGGAAAAATTGGAATTGTATAGGAAAGGTACAAGATTTACTCCTGCCTTTTTTTGTTGAATTCATAGAAAGCCTACGAAGATACGTAGTGTTTGAAAAGTTTCAGGTCAAATTCCTGTCTAAGATAGTAGGACTAAAATATTGTTTTAGTCAGTGAAGCCTTATGTACTGTTATGAGCACTTTGTGAATCTGTATATGGGCTTCTGTTTTTCTAATTAAACCAACCCCTCATTTTTCCTATGTTTTCAGTTCATCTGTAGTGATGCCCTTGCAGTTATTACTTAGATTTCTATTCTGACCTTTTGTACTTATCCTCCTAATTGCTTTTTTTCTCCTCTCTCTCTCCCTCCCTCCCTCCCTCCCTCCCTCCCTCCCTCCCTCCCTCTCTCTCCCTCCCTCCCTCCCTCTCTCCCTCCCTCCCTCTCTATCTCTCCCTCCCTCCCTCCCTCTCTCTCTCTCTCTCTCTCCCTCCCCCCCTTCTTCTTTTTTGTTCCATAAAACTTGACTGTCTCTGTGTTACTAAGATTCAGGCCTCCTACACTTTTATTTTACCTTTAAAGCAAAATTATAAAAATTATTGGACTCTGATGCTATTGGAAGGGTATCTCAGATAGGAAGGCTTTAATTCTATTAAATTGTATTTTGTTCTAACATCAATAGTGTTTACAGTTTGTATTATGAAATACTAAGTTGAACAAAATGGATATTTGTAAAGGGCTATAAAATTAATGGCTATTTGGGCCCAAAATGGATTGAAATAGTAAAGGATTACATTCCCACTAACCTCCATGCCAGCTGCCAAATTGGAAGTAGGACCCATAATACTAATAAACATTGATATTGTAAATTACATTGATTTCAATGGATTTATTCCAAGCATGATTAATTCTGGATCAATGCTTATCTTCTTTATTGTTGTTCTAATATGATCTGCTTGGTCGGTCCTAGAAAGCATTAAAATGTCCCAGATCTATTAGGCAATTTTGTCTCATCATACCAAGCAAATAAATTCGTCTTCACTATGATGTAAGTGCCTTTGAACAATTTATGAAGAGAAAACATGAATTAGGAAAAAAAGAGATTTATTTTTAATGTTATAACAATTCCATATGATAGTGATAAAAGGAGGGTGGAGCTGGCTTGATTTAAATAAGAGATTTTATATTTTTAATAAGATGAATGTCAAACGTCCAAGTAACATGTCCCAAAAAATAAAGTCCAAGGTATCCATCTTCTTTTCAAAGACTATTTGTTAGGTATACATTAAATTGGCAAGGGCTTGGTGTAATTCCGACTCTGGACAGGATCCGGAATTACACCCAATAAAAGCAAAAGTTTGAAACTTCCCCCCGAGTCATAATCTCCAATCAATCCTCAGTCTAACAGTCTGGTGACTCCAAACTCCACCTTTGTCCAGCTGCAGGCATCTTCTCTGTTCCCATGGGAAAGGAATGCCGCCTAGACATAACATTCCCCCTTTATCTTTACACCCCCACCCCTTCAACAGTTAGAAAGTGGCAAGCCTGAAGTATTATAAAACAACTTTACAACAAAATAGATTTTCTTTGATATTTCTTTAAATATATTCTACATATTTTATCTCTAGACATGCAGTCTATACAGTATATTTTCTTCACTATGCAAGATGTTCTACTTAGAAATACTGTAAGTAATGCAGCTTAACCTTAATATGTATTTAGTGCTTTTTCTGTTCAATCAAGAACTCAAGTCAAGATCTCTCACTTGACAATAAGTAGAGCAATCTAGTTCCTCAATTTTTGTCACTGGCTTGGGAAATTAAATTATCATTATGCAGATAAAACATTCAACATTCATCTCTCTAAATGGTGTAAAATACAAGTAGTCCTCAACTTACAACAGTTTGTTTAGTGACCGGTCAAATTTACAAGGGTACAGAAAAAAGTGAGATATAACCATTTTTCACACTTATGACCGTTTCAGCGTCCCCATGGTCACATGATCAAAATTCGAATGCTTGGCAACTGACCCATGTTAATGACAGTTGCAGTATCCCAGGGTCATGTGATCTCTATTTGCAACTTTCTGACAAGCAAAATCAATGGTGAAGCCAGATTCACTTAACAACAAACTTAACAACTGCAGTGATTCACTTAACAGCTGTGGCAAGAAAAGTCATAAAATGGGGCAAAACTCACTTAACAAATGCCTCACTTAGCAACAGAAATTTTGGGCTCAATTGTGGTCGTAAGTCGAGGACTCTCTGTACTAACTTCTCAGATATGTGTGCCACTTACTCTTCCCTAAATGCTAAGTACTTCTACTATTTGTCACTTTAGGTATAGAATTAATTGGCATTTTACCATCCAATCTTGCTGAAGACAAGATAGATGACAATCTCCTTACTTTTTTTGGCTGATAAGCCTTTGATCTTGTTTCTTTTTATCGTCCATCCTGTTGAATCTCTTATGATCTTTAGGGCTATCTGGTCATTTGTCCCCATATACTGTTCTTCATCCTTTGCTGCACTCTTCCTCTACTGCATTGTGTCTTGGGAGTGAGTCTAACCTAACATTCCATAATGCTGTGATTTATTTGCCTTTTTTATTGTGGGCAGAAACCAACAACCTAGCATTCAACAGCTATTGCTTTCAAAGAAGGAAGGGCAGGTTAGCAACAAGCAATACGATTTTTTTTGCCAGCTTCTAATTGGCAGAACAAAGCACAAAGTTAAAAGAAGAATATTTGCTTGAATTACTTTCCTTCCTTCTAACATCCACTCCAGAGTTTACAGAGCTGTTGGGATCTATGGGTGATCAGCACCAGCGTATGACTGATTGATGGCTGGTCACATCATCACAATCATAGTATGTTATGTCACGGAGATGAAAATGAAAATGTTAAAATTTTGTTTAAAATTTTATTTAATTGTATTTTAAAATTTTATTTAATTGTATTTTAAAATTTTATTTAATTTTGTGTTAAAATTTTATTTAATTTAAAAATGTTATTTAATCTCATTTAAAAATTCTATTTAGTTAAAAAATTTATTCACTTTATTTTAAAATTTAATTTAATTTTTTTTTTAATTTGATTTATATGCTGCCCTTCTCCGGAGACTCAGGGCGGCTTACAATGCGTTAAGCAATAGCCTTCATACTTTTGTATATTTATACAAAGTCAGATTATTGCCCCAACAAACTGGGTCCTCAATTTACCTACCTAAGAAAGGAGGGAAGGCTGAGTCAACCTTGAGTCTGGTGAGATTCGAACTTACAGTAATTGCAGACAGCTGGTGTTAATCACAATGCTATCAGTCTGCTGAGCCACCATTATTTTTAAATGTTGATTTTATTTTTAAATTTTACTTAGTTTTACATTTTTATTTAATTTTACTTTTAAAAAAGTGAAATAAAGGCTCAGAATAAGCAACAGTATCCATTGCAGGTGGATAAGTAGAGACTCTCCCAGTTTCCCTGGAGCCAACCCAATACTTTCTTTGTGGCCGCAGTACAAACTGGGTGAACCCATGTTCAGAGCGCTCAAGGCAGTGGTGGGATTCAGCCGGTTATGTCCGGATTGCACGAACTGGTAGTGGCGACTGCGGGAGTTTCTGCCCACCCACCCGGATATAATGCGTGACCAGTGCGCATGCGCAGAAGGCCGTGCACATGCACCGAGGTGGCACATGCACTCACATTTGCAAACCGGTAGGGAAGATAAGTGAATCCCACCACTGGGCTCAAGATTCACCTCCCCCTCCTATGTATATTTCAGTACTTTCCCAGGCTTAGTCTCTCTCTATTGTATGATCTTAATGAGAGGTGGAAAACGAGAGCTTTAGAAGCACATGGGAAAGCTTGGCTGAAAGAAACAAACCCCCCCCCCCATTATTTTCTTATGGAAGCTGGACTCATTTTGTCACTAATTTTTAAAATGTCCAGCAAGTAATCAGTAACAATTACAGAGCTTTTTATGAAATGCCTTTAAAGAAAGCAGATATTCCAGCCCTCCACGGGAGCAAGCTGTGTGACAGAAAAATTGGTAGCAGAGTGCACTGCAAGAACGTAAAATACCACAGGGCAAATGATTTAAGTAGCATTTAAGGTAAAAAAAAATAAAATAAACTTTCTCCTCTGCACGATTTTGTTGACAGGTTTGGGTTGTGTCACAATAATGATCAAACCTGTTGAAATATTTAATCCTCCTTTGCTCTCTGGAAATGTTTGTAGTAAAATTATTGCTAAAACATAATTCTGGTAGAAATTAATAGAATCTGTCTTTTTATACAACAATGTAAAGTGTAACGCTTTGGAAAATTATTTCAAATAAATACGATAAGTGTGTATGGTATATATTCTCTGATAGCCCCCTCAAGACTCATAGGGAGAAATTGCCTGTAGCTGAGCCATGCAAGGTAAGATAGAGTTATATCAGAGGTAATGAGGCTCGTTCCCAGTAAAATCAGGTCACATCAAGTACATATCATTTGATACGGCAGGGTTATTGCGGATTATGTACAGTAGACATGACAGAGTTTTCTCCAAACATTCATTTATCTTGCAAAGAGATTGGAAACCAGAAAATTGAGAGGAGACAAGATCATTGACACAAGATGAGAGAGAAAGATGTAGATACCTTGTAAACGTTGGGTGATTTGGTCTTGCTGTGACCTGCATTTTGCAGGTGGCATAGGTAAAGGACTATAACAGGAATACACAATATTTTCACAGCCTGAGGACATGACCAATTTCTTCCAGAATGCAGAACAAGAACTCTCTTAGATGTGCATCCTTTTCCCAGATTTTTTTTTTCTGTGTTTACCAGAAGATTAAGATTAGAGAAGGACATAAAATCATAGAATTAGAAGGGGCTATTTAGACGATGAAATCCTATCTCTAGATTAAGGCAGGTTGCCCAGATAAAAGCATCTATGACAGATGGGTGTCTAACCTCTGTGAATGGAGTCTATTACCTTTCTTGGTAATTGGTTTTTACTGTCAAGTGCCACTTATCACCTATTTCTCAAAAGGAGATGTCCGTCGAGAAGATAAACTTTTTTTCTTGAAATTTCTCAGTGTGTCCTAAACAGTCTCTCAGTGGACAGCAGCATCTGATCATCTTTTTCTGGGATAGGAAGCAAACGAGGATATGCTTAAGTAATGCTTGGATTGCAGATCCACAGGAAGGGAAGAAAAATAAATAAATCTAGGGCTGTAGTTTACATTGGGACACCCTGTCCCTGGGAAATACCCTCAAATGATGGTAGCAAACCACTTTCATATTTTTGCCTAAAAATGCCATATACATTTATATAATTGCCAGGAGTCGATTACAATTTGAGGGCATCTTTCCTGGCATAAATATTTAAAATTAATTGTTCTTTAATAATACCATGACAAATTAATTACTCCCAAGCCTTCCCTAGGAGGCATTGTTTTGTAAATGAAGATTTTCTGTATAGCCCATAAATACGATGTTATGTTATGCTATGTTATGTGCATATGTCATGGCACAGTGGTTAGAATGCAATATTGCAGGCTGACTCTGCCTACTGTCAGGAGTTCGACCCTGACAGGCTCAAGGTTGACTCAGCCTTCCATCCTTCCGAAGTGGGTAAAATGAGGACCCAAATTGTTGGGGGCAATACGCTGACTTTGTAAACTGCTTAGAGAGGGCTGTAAAGCACTGTAAAGCAGCTTATATGCCTAAGTGATATTTTATTTTATTATTTTTATTTTATTTTATTTATTTTATTTTTTTGTATCCGCCTTTATTATTGTTATAAATAACTCAAGGCAGTGAACATTTCCAATACACCTTCCTCCTCCTCTTTTCCCCACTATTGTCTTTTGTGCTAACCTAACCATGAAGCAATTTGATTTCTAACCATCCCTCCTATCTCATCACCTGTTCACTCCATTATGTTTTAAGCAGAACATTTTAGCAGTTCCATAATAGGATCCCATGGAATTAAATGCCAGCAGCAATTACAGCCTTGGATACTTGCCAGTTCCAAGAGACTGTTGAGGAATTTCAGATAACTGTTCAGTGGAGCTTCACCCACACTTGCTTCTCAGCTGAGTAAATTAGGGAAAGCACTTGGATAGCAAAAGGTAGTTGGAAATAGGACTGCAAAAATGGGGAGGGCAGGAAATAGCTGAGAGGCTGAACACAAAACCCCTTTTCCTCAAAACAAGGCAAAATCACTACAGAGTGAGGTGTATGTTGTGTTTTTCATGACGGGCATCCGGTTTCCATTTGGAGACTGGTCCACCGAGAATAACTAACTTTAGCTTCTCTAAGGGGTGACTTGAGCAATTAGACTAGATCCAAATTACACAGTTCAAATTTACCAAGGTTGAGGACCACACTTATCTTTTTTACACAAGGAATTCAAAAGTTGGAAAGGGTTAGGTAAGAAACAACTACATTCGATTTTGTTTTCATTTCACTGCAATTTGAGTAAAATATATTAATATGAGCATTCTTCAGTAATTATTAGCTTCCCCCTTGTCACATTAAAAAAAAGACGTTTTCTTAAGAACTTTTGAAGGACAGCGTGTAACCAGGAAACGTGGATCTCAAATAGGGACAGAGCATTAGTCTTCCTTCTTGGTAAAAACTTGGGTTTGGGTTCTACCTTTCATTTTTAATTTTTATTGAACTACTGTGTAATTTTGCTTCTAGGGCTTTAGGGAGAAAACAGAAGGCAGTTTATTATTCCTTTGGTATTGCTTTCTCTTTCTAGTTGATCTGCTGAGTGAAATCGAGCTCATTAAACATTACACATACATTTAGCCTGAATAAAGGCTGTTATCTTTTTATGCTAAAACCAGTCCTGCTCAAATCTGAATGTTTTATTGTAGAAGGGCTGTTCTGATTTATGCCCTCACAGCAGCTGGAGTTTCTCATAGTCTCATAGCTGGAGACACATAGTTCTACCATATAATAATGGAATCCTTAGCAAAACCTGAACTAGTTATGCAATTTTTACTATTGGACCTATTATTACTATTACGTTTATTACTATTACTGTTGTAGGTTTCCTCTGTATTACATGCAGGTATTCCTTGAGTTCAGACCATAATTGATCCCAAAATTTCTATTGTTAAGCAAGACAGTGAGTTTTGTCCCATTTTATAACATTTATAACATTTATCACAGTTGTTAAGTGAATCACTAGGGTTACATTAGAAACACCGCTGTTAAGTGAATCTGGCTTCCTCATTGACTTTGCTTGTCAAAAGTTCACAAAAGGGGATCACATGACCCCAGAACACTGCAACTGTCATCAATACATGCCAGTTGCCAAGTGTCTGAAGTTTGATCACATGACTACAGGGATGCTGCAACAGTTGTAAATGTCAAAAATGGTCATAAGTCACTTCAGTGCCATTGTAACTATGAACAGTCACGAAACCAGTAGTTGTAAGTTGAGGATTATCTGTTTTACTTTTCCCTAGATTCAGCTGAGCAAACAAACTATTTTTTTCCATTTGTTTTTTTTTTTTTTTAGAATACAAACGATAAACGTAAAACGTCCGATGAAACAGGAGTTATAAAATAAATCCTGCCGTTGTTAGATTAAGAACAATTCACATTCAGGGTCAGCCCGTATCTCACAAACATCACATATTCAAAGTGTGCATGATAGTTATAGTACAACGATGAAAAAGGGATAGAATGCTGGATTAAGCATGCTTAAATAATAACGGCTCTGGGACAAAAATGCTTAAATAATAACGGCTCTGGGACAAAAATAAATGTAGTAAGAACAAAAACCCTCAAAAGAAATGAGAAGAAGTGAGAGTTTGTTTTGTTTTGTTCCTGATACAAGACTAAAAATCCGAAATCCCACTGCTCGGGTCAAAACAGGCAAAGTAAAGTAAAAAGCAAAGAAAAGCCAGGGATGGATTAGGATAGATGTGAAGAACTAAACAGTGGGGCTGAATTCTTGACCCCTTAGGTTTTCTAAGTATCCCTCTGTAAAAAGGATGTATAATGTAGAGCTAAACTTACTGAAGGGTTTACCTGCCTGCTTTCTTCGGTGGATTTGTGTTTATTGACTTCTTTCTTGTTTTAGTACCACAATAGCTGGTTTTCCCTTCACTTTGCAACTTTTTCCCTATGGCCCATTGATCGACAAGTCAGACACACATTTCTGACAAGAGCTGTTTTTCAGGATAGTAATGCGGAACAATGACAGCAACAGCGACGGGCAAGCAACCTGTTTGTGGAGGCACCTTCAGTGGAATCAGAAATCTGGGCTAGAAGGCCAGGCTGCCCAACTTCTTTTATGCTACAGGCGAGGTAGTTTATAGCTCCTGAGAGTTTGCTGGAGGCTGCCTTCAAAAGAATAAGCAAGGCAGGGACAAAGGGGATTCATTTGAAATTAAATGTATGCAGTGGATATTATTTCTCTGTTTTTAATAATACAACATTGAGTAATAACAATGATCTTTCCCCCCCCCATCCAAATATAATATTTAGAAATCTCTGGAGACTACTTGGGATGGGGTGGTGTGGAGAATAGGAAGGCAGGCAGTAAATACTCAAAAGCTAAGTGTTCAACTCTTAGAAAAAGTACTCTCTGAACAGATTGGACTAGATGACCTCCAAGGTCCCTTCCAACTTTGTTACTGTTACAGACTGACCTTGCATGTTGTTGTTTTGTATTAAATTTATATGCTGCCTATTTTGTTGTCAAGGGACTCTGGGCTGTTTACAACAATATAAAAACACAATATAAAATGTTAAGAACATTAAAAGCATTAAAAACATTCAGCATTGAGAATTAAAAGATAAAAATTAACAAAGGATTAGATATAAATGGACCAGGATGGTAAATGTTAAACGGGGAAGAGGTGGAACCATTTCCTAATCTACTAAAATGGTAAAGGTTTCCCTTGTCCAGTTGTGTCCATCTCTAGAGAGTATGTGATGATCCGGGCACGGAGGCAACATAGTCAGCTGATAGTTCCCCTTTATTGCTCCAACATTTCCCCAAACGCTCGCACATTTATGGCAAGTCCCGGAGCACAAACGTCCAGCAGCCTCTGCCTGTGAGTAGTCCAGCAGAACACTGTTAGCACAAGGGCTTCAAGGCAAGAAGTCCAGCAGGGCAAGGGAACAAATCAAGGAATCCAACGAAGCAAAGGAACAAGTCAAGGAGTCCCACCAAGCAAAGGAACAATTATAGGCAATTATAAGGCAAGAAGTCCAGCGAACTCCAGACATCGGCAACCACACACAAAACTCCACGAATTCAGTGTTTGTTCCCAACAAGCACCATTCCTCACAGCGTCTCCTTAAGTCTCAGTCCCCAGGTGTGCCTTGTGAAGAGGGGTGGAGTGTTCTCTTCCCGAGTTGTCAGGTCAGCCTGCACTGTTCCTGCCTCCTCTCCACTGTCAGTGCTCGGGGATCAGGAAGGGGTGGTCTTTGCTCTTCACCTGCACTCTGTTACTTCTCATCTCCACTGCCTACCCCCGTTCTTTTCTGCTGGCAAGCCATCCCAAACCCGAGGGACCTGGGGCTGCATCGTCCTGCTCCTCCCAGTGTTCCTCCGAAGCCAATGGAGGTCAAACCCACTTGACCTCCATTGGCCTCAGCTCTGGCTTGTCCTCCTCTGCGGACTCCAGCTCTGATGGGGCCATGACAGGGTGGTGTTCATCTTCATTTCCTGGCTAAGGGAGCCAATGTTGTCCAACTCGCTATCTTCGAGCGGTGGCGCGCCCCGGTCCCCATAGCCCTTCTCGTATCCCAGGCTGTTCAGACTCTCAGGGCCCGAGCCTTCGGCTGCTGTCGTGCAATGCCAGGTCCGTGGTAAATAAAGCCCCCCTCATTTGCAATCTTATTCAGGAGGGGGGAGCGGACCTGGCAGGTATTACGGAGACCTGGTTGGGCCATGAGGGGGGGGTTCCCCTCGTGGATATGTGCCCACCAGGTTTCCGAGCATTCCATCAGCCGAGAGCTCAGGGCAGGGGTGGGGGGGGTGGCAGTTATTATAAAGGAAAGTCTTGATCCGAGGGAGACCACTGTTCCACAGATAGCCGGATGTGAGTCCCTTTTTGTGAGATGGGGTCGTGGAGTACAGATGGGCTTGTTGATCACGTACCTGGCTCCCTGCCGCGTGGCAACGGCCCTGCTTGAGCTGCTCAACGTCATAGCTGAGGTGGCGGTTGGTACCCCCAGACTTCTAGTCATGGGGGATTTCAACCTGCCATCTGTCGGCGAAACGTCTGAGGTGGCTCGGGAGTTCATGGCTTCCATGACGGCCATGGACCTTACTCAGTTAATTCATGACCCCACTCACATGGGTGGACACACTCTGGACTTAGTTTTTGTCTCTGGTCAGTGGTCGAGTGGCCTTGATACAGGGGATATAGTCATCGAACCCTTGTCATGGTCTGACCACTCGCTCCTTCGACTGGACTTTCTAACCACTGCACCCCGCCGCAGGGAGGCGGGACCGACCAGGTGGTTCCGCCCCAGGCGCCTGATGGACCCTGATAGGTTCCAGATGGAGCTTGGGCCATTTCCTGAGACTCTGGCTCACGACTCGGCTGAGGACCTGGCGGCCGCCTGGGATAGTGCGGCTGCCGGGGCCTTGGACCGTGTCGTGCCTTTGTGGCCTCTGACCCGGCACCGAACTCACCTAGCTCCTTGGTTCTCCGAGGAGCTTAGGGAGATGAAGCGCCGGAAAAGACGCCTGGAGAGTAGTTGGAGGACCAGCCGCTCCGAATCCGACCGAACACTGGTGAGGTCTCATATTAAGACCTACCTAGTGGCAATAAAAGCGGCAAAATCTAGCTATTTTGCCGCTCTTATCGCGTCATCAGATAATCGCCCGGCCGCCCTGTTTAGGGTGACCCGCTCCCTCCTCCATCTGGAAGCGCGGGAGGACCCCTTGCAGGGCCGAGCTGAGGACTTTGTGCAGTATCTGTATGACAAAATCGCTCAGATTCGGGAAGGGCTGGCCTCTGACTGGGTATGTCCGGATGGGATGACTGAGGCAGGTCTTGAGAGTGTTATCTGGGGGGAGTTCGATCCTGTAGCTCCCGAGGACATGGACAGGGTCCTGGGACGGCTGAACGCGACCACATGTTTATTGGACCCGTGTCCCTCCTGGTTGGTACTGGCTTCCCGGGAGGTGACACGAGGCTGGCTCCAGAAGATTGTTAACGCTTCTTTGAGTGAGGGGGTCCTGCCGGCCGCTTTGAAAGAAGCGGTTGTGAGGCCCCTCCTCAAGAAGCCCTCTCTGGATCCGGCTGTTTTGGCTAACTATCATCCAGTCTCCAACCTTCGCTTTGTTGCGAAGGTTGTTGAGAGTGTGGTAGCACAACAGCTTCCCCGGTACCTGGATGAAACTGTCTATCTAGACCCGCTCCAGTCCGGCTTCCGACCTGGGCACAGCACGGAAACGGCATTGGTCGCGTTGGTGGATGATCTCTGGAGGGCTCGGGATAGGGGTTGCTCCTCTATCCTGGTCCTGTTAGACCTCTCAGCGGCTTTTGATACCATCGACCATGGTATCATGTTGCACCGGTTGGCGGGGTTGGGGGTGGGGGGCACCGTTCTGCGGTGGTTCTCCTCCTACCTCTCTGACAGGTCGCAATCTGTGTTGACGGGGGCAGCGGTCGACCCCGAGGCACCTTGCTTGTGGGGTGCCACAAGGGTCGGTCCTCTCGCCCCTTCTGTTCAACATTTATGTAAAGCCGCTGGGTGAGATCATCCGTGGCTTCGGGGTGGAGTTCCATCAGTACGCTGATGACACCCAGCTGTACATCTCCACCCCAGGCCACCCCAACGATGCCCTTGAAGTGATGTCCCAGTGCCTGGAGGCCGTGTGGGCCTGGATGGGGAGAAACAGGCTCCGACTCAACCCCTCCAAGACCGAGTGGCTGTGGCTTCCAGCGTCCCGATATAGCCAGCTGACGCCATCGCTGGCTATTGAGGGCGAATCACTCACCCCCACGGAGAGGGCTCGCAACTTGGGCGTCCTCCTGGACGCACGGCTGTCTCTAGAAGACCATTTGACGGCTGTGGCCAGGGGGGCTTTTTATCAGGTTCGCCTGATACGCCAGTTGCGCCCCTTTCTAGATCGGGACTCTACGCACAGTCACTCAGGCACTAGTCACTTCCCGCCTGGACTACTGCAACGCTCTCTACATGGGGCTCCCCCTGGGGTGCACCCGGAGGCTCCAGCTGGTCCAGAATGCGGCCGCGCGGGGGATTATGGGGGCGACGAGGCGCTCCCATGTGACACCTCTCCTGCGCGAGCTGCACTGGCTCCCGGTGGTCTTCCGGGTGCGCTTCAAGGTGTTGGTGACCACCTTTAAAGCGCTCCATGGCTTAGGGCCGGGGTACTTACGAGACCGCCTACTGCCACCAATAGCCTCCCACCGGCCAGTACGCTCGCACAGAGTGGGCCTCCTCAGGGTGCCGTCCGCCAGACAATGTCGGCTGGCGACCCCCAGGGGGAGAGCCTTCTCTGTGACGGCGCCCACCCTCTGGAATAACCTTCCCCCAGAGTTACGTATAATAACAGACCTCCGGATTTTTCGTCGGGCCCTGAAAACTTATTTATTTCAACTAGCTTGGCTGGCTTGAGCTAAATTTTAAATTGGTTTTAAATTGGGTTGTTTTAATTTACGGCCAGAATATCTAATTATTTTAATACTGTTTTTTAAATTTTGTATGCTTTGTTTTTACTTAGGCTGTGCACCGCCCTGAGTCCTATTTGGAGAAGAGCGGTATAGAAATTCAAACAAACAAATAAATAAATAAATAAAAACATTTTCTGTGGTTATATGGCCAGCATGACTATATGCCAAAGTGCATCAAAGACTCTTATCTTTCCACCAAAGAGGTACCAATTTATCTACTTGCATTTGCATGCTTTCAAACTGGTAGGTGGACAGGAGCTGGAGTGAGGATGAGAGCTCACCCGGCCATACAGTGCTTGGATCTCGAACGGCCAACCTTCTGGTCAACAAGCCCAGTGTCTTAACCGCTAGGCCACCACGCCTTAACCACATCTAAAGTGAGATGCCCCCAATAGGGCTCCAGCCCAGTTTTCAAATGTTTCTGGCTTAGTTTCCTCTGTGATCATGGTAACTTTCAATGAGAGTCACTTTCAGTCATGTGAACCATTGCATGTAGGTTGAGCTTCTTACATTCAAGCTTGCTTTTTTTCCCAGTGAGAATTAAAACATTAAATGTTAAGTTCATCTGATGTTTTGCATTTATCATGCTGTTATCCTATCTATGGTGGGGATGTTGAAATGTGTCATTTTCTATTGTGATGCACTTGGAAGTGATTGCATTTAAACTGCTGCTGGCTTCTGACAGGGATGTCTTTTTATCTCTTTGAAATCTCATTTGAAAAGTTACATTCAGTCCTTGAAGTATATTTAATAGCCAATACATTTGTTTGACAGTATTGTCAAAGATAATTCAAGAGGTTTTTTTTGTTGGTTATCTATCATTTTACCAGTTTTTTTTTTTTAAAAAAACCTGATTGTGATAAATGAGTATCTTCCAAAAATGGCATTTGAAAATATTTTATTTGCTTTGTTGGTGACACAGCAGAACAAAGATGCAACAAGAAGATTACCGCTGCTGACATTCATTTCAGGATTGCCTAAAGATTTATGTATGGGCCCTTCTTATCAGAAAAATGCAGACGAAATCAATGTAGGTGCTGATTGCAGCGTTTTCAGAAGTACTTATAACAATGCTTAGAAATGGATGCAGAATTAGTGTTCATTTTAAGGCCACCGGGTAGGTTGCTTTGGTGCCTTTTTTTTTTTTCCTGATTGAAATGTTATGCAGATAATCTATATTTGCAGGATATGCAAATGGGTTGAGAGGAACGTATCTTAGAACAGTTTTCTTAATGTTATGCAAAGTGTTGGAGCTGTGCATGAAACAGCTCTGTGAGAAAGGAAATGGATGGCTTCGGCAGTGAAGCTGGCCACTGAAACCGGCTTTCATGCAGGGAAAAATGGCAATATAAATAGGATTGGATTCATTGTTCTCCCTGTAGAAGAGCCTCATTTCATAAAATACAGTAATTAGCATCTGGATTCTGTCCATGATAGAGGAACGTGGTAATCTATCTGATACTGATTCTGCACATCAGTCTATTTTGCTTCACTATTGTGTATTCAAACACAAGTTTGAAACAAGTTCTCCAAGGTTATTACAGAAGGTGTTTTCTGTTTGGAGGTGACCCTGTGGCCAGGATGTTAGTGACAACTTTACAAGTGGCCCAAGAATCAATTACAGGACAAATATCAATTTATTACACCAAAATTGGACAACCGAGTCAGTGCTTAAATATATACACTAGACACCACGTCAGTGTAAAGGGAATCATTGTCCAAGAATGATCACATTTCAATAGTGGCGCTGTCTGAACTGAGACTAACTGAATCAAGTACCAAAAGTATTCTAGTCCTAAACATCACTAAAGAAATAATTTTGTTTTACTATGGTGACAAAACAGATGTAGAGAGCATTGACTCTCTACGTCTAGGTCTGACTGATTTAATGAGAGCATTAAATAGGAGAACAGCCAAAAGTCATTTCACCTGCTCCCGAGCTACATCGCCATCCTGATAGTAGCAGGCACAATTCAAACATATATAATCTCCATTTATGCACCTACTATAATTATGTAAAAAATGACTTTCATGTCAATTTGAAAATGCTTTTGGTTGCAATACACAAAGGGATTTAGTGAGAGGAGTCGGCAGCCTCAAAGCCATGTAGGATAGACAGGTCAAGGGAAGAAACCCTTGAAAATTGTACTGGGTAAACAAGAATGGTTCCAGGCTAATTATTATTAGCAACAGCCAATGGTTTACTGGGATGAAACAGCTGCTTTTATCATGCTCAAAAGTATCCGTTCATGTCGCATGCCTCAAATAGTTAGGATAAATGGTTTCCAGATGACATTTCAGTCATCGCCCACTTCCAATCATCCACCAAAAAGTTACGTAATGTGATGTAATTTGCTGATTATGGCTTTGACCATCAGTTCATCAAGACAGGCATGTTTTCACTTAGTGATTTATGGTAGCTAAACGAGGACTACCTGAAGTCGAGTTGTAAGGTCTGCTTAGGTACAAGCATTGGAGCCTTTGCTTCTCAAGGAGTTGACTCCGGTTCATTCATCATCTCTGTTAGCTTTCTGAAGTTGTCAACATGTCCTGGGATAAGTGCACTGCCAGGATCTGGCCCTTCATTTACCTAACTCCTCCCATGCCTCCTTCTGCTAATTTTTCTGCTGAGTGGCTCTTTGGTGGCGTCTGAGTCAGGCAATTGGATGGATCAGAGACTTTGTGCTTGGCTTTGGACTTTGACCATATCATGTTGATGATATGGTCAGGCCTTTACTGTCTTTGGATCATTAAATGACTTTTTTTTTTGATGTCCTTTGATGTGTCAGGTGATTTTTTTGTTTTACATAGAAGTTTTTGGTTTATACAATAACTGATGTGAAGAGTTCTGAGGAATATCAACTTGAAAAAAGTTTTGTAAGAGGAAATATTAGTTTGTAGTAAATATTTGTTTTGGTAGAAAAAGTTTTTCAGGAATAAGATAAGCAAGACAACTAAGCATCGATGTTTTATTGAACTAATTTCTGTTCAATAAGAGCTACTATGACACATTTCTTTGTCTCCAAATTTTGCTGTGAATGTTTTATAAATTAGGAGGTGTTTCTAGAGCTTTGTCTGTGTTGCAGAATGAGTACATACATACTTTATCCTCTCTTTGGAGGTATAAAATGCAGCAGCCTAAAACATAATAAAAAAATAAGTAAAACCAGTCTATGTGAATACAGTTCTACAGTATGTGTAGGGCAGTGATGGCAAACCTATAGCACGCGTGCCAGAGGTAGCATGCTATGCACTCGCATGCGCCTCCTGCTGGCCAGCTGGTCTTCAGATCTCTGCCGTGCATGCGTGGAGGCGGGGCGCATGCGGGGGGCTGGTTTCTTAACTTTCTATCCACTCCTATTCAACATATACATGAATCCGGAAAGCAAAAACATTAATCACATGGAGTCAACTTTCCTTAGTATGCTGATGATACCCCATTGTATATCTTAATTCTTGACTGAATAAGTGATGCTGTATCCATCATGAGCCCTGAAACTAGATTCAGGAGCTCAAGGATCCCTAGGTTGTCTCTATGTCTCACTTACACACACACACACACACACACACACACACACACACACACACACACGTTATCTCGGGAGCAGCATATCTGGTAACAGAAAGAACATTCCTATCAACCAACATCAGCCCTTTCCTTGGCTAATAGTTTCTAGGTTGCTGAAGGATCCAAAACTGACGGGGCAGATTTCAATGAAGGTGATTTCACCATCCTTGACCAATCATAATGAGTAGTTGTGACCTTACCTGACTCAAAGAGGACTATCCTACACTAACTCATGCCCACGTTATCACCCATTTAGCTATTGCAAAGCTTTTTACATGGGGCTGCCTTTCAAGACCACTTGGAAGCTGCAGTTCATCTAAAATGCAGTGGACCATTACTGAAAGCCTTTCTAAAACTGAAACAGGAAGGCAGTCTTCCCTAAACTGCCATTCTCCAGCTGTGCTAGGATTTTGACTCTGTGTCTGATGGAAATTCTAGGAGTTGAAGTCTGGATACATCTGAAGGGATTACATTGAGGAAAGCTGTCATACCCAAGTAGTACTTTGTGACATGAGTGGCTAGTGAAAGGTTATTCAGAAACCCAAATAATTGATCCAGCTGAAGGCAGCACAAAAAACTTTTCACATTCACCCAGCTTCCCCAACCTTCCTTTAACCAGCTTCAAACCATGCAGTATAACAAACAAGAGAGAAGAAATGTTTGCATGCAGAACAGTTAGTTCATCTTCTGGCTACTATAGTAGTTGCCACATTTTTCTGCTTTTGGTTATAGGCTGACACAAATTTATGACTGAGCCTGGAATCTCACTTCCCTATCCATCTCTTCTCTTTTCCTCAGTCCTTTTTGTTCTTTCTTTAAAAGACGACTCGCTGATAGAGAAAGTCCCCCCAGGACAGAGACATGCTGTTTGCAATAAAAATGCAGTACTCATGTTTTTTTATCCAGTTTTGACTGTCCCTGTCATGTTTTATTTTGTGGAGTTAAAAATAAAACAACAGTAGCTAGATAATCTCAATTCATGTTCTGCTATATGATCTTGGTTTCAACTAACCCTGATAGGAAACTCTCCAGTTTCCATGGTTGATGAAGAAATGAACCCATCAACCAAAAGAAATGGTACTTGGACATGAAAATGACAGTGTAAAACATTTTGCAGCACTCCAAATATGTGTGCAAAGACATAACGCTGAATAACAAAAGAAGTAAATACTTGCCCATTTAGCTTGACTTTCCTCAGTTTTATATAGATTATTTTGTAATGCTGTACATGTTTGAAGTGTCAAGGTGTCAACTATTGCCTCAAATTAATGTTGGTAATAGTTGTCATCTTGTATAAATCAAATTCATATATAACATTCAAATATGCTTGAATATTTCCTAAGTCAGGTTTCCTATCGTTCGACAAATCGATATGAGAACGATTTGGGGAAGATAATTTTGAAACATTTTAAGAAGTGTTTCTTTTCAGAAGGTACTTTCTTAAGAAGATTACTGCTACCACTAAAAGGATACGGTATGTGAGAAAAAAACCGTACCAAGAAGACTTATCTGAAAGAACTGACACAACAGCAATCTTGTACTTTGATTATCTAAAGTGCAAACCTCAATAGAAAATCAATTGAGCATTTTGAAAAAAAGAAGAACAACAAAAAAAGATAGCAAAATAAACCTGCAACCCTCGCTATACAGTGGCTCTCCCAGCTTGAAAACCTTCCCTTAATGTTCCATAGATTAAAGTTTCCATCAATGTTCTGTGAAATCAGTAGGAATGTTAAGCAATGTGAGAAGTTATAGCCACAAATTAACAGAGCATATAGTAGGTAGCCTAAATTCATTTAAAAGAATAACTATTCATTGTTCACTTCTTCCATTAAAAAAAAATGTTTAAAGGATGTTGACCAGTTCTCAGAATATAAAGCAGATAGTTCTAGTGGGGACCTTCAGATTTGTTAAACTCAATTTTGTAAACCATTTCTAGCCAACCCAGAGGATGATATCTTGAAAAAGGAGAGTTTAAGGAATCCACAAGTAGAAATTAAGTTCAGTATTTCCTTTGTAAGCTTGGTGGTTTCTTTGGACACTCTGTGAAACCATGACAGTGTTAATCTGGCACTCTCCAAAGAGTTTAGGAAAGTCTTGTTTCTCATAGGAATCATTTTTTTTCCAAGCACCTCATCAGAATTTTCAACTAAAGATGTTGCGTGCGGGTACTGGAAGTAAGAGCAACCAGGAAGATGGGAGCAACATGGAGAACAGTGGCCTTGTTCCGCTTAAACCTCACACTCCACACTTAATTAATGTAATTGTTAATTAATGAAATGTTAATTAAATAATTAATGATAAATAGTCATCAAGCAATGTGCACTCCACACTTAATTAAGGTAATTGTGAATTAATTACATGTTAATTAATTAATGATGAAAGAATTAATTAAACAATGTGTGGTTAAATACTTAATTAAACTGTTATGTTAATTAATTTGTGGGTTTTGATCCAGGGGAAAAAAACAAAGTTAGAAAGCTGGCTGCATCAAAAAAATAGAATAGGGCACCAACTCTCAAAATCAGTCTGACCACTGGAAAACTTTTAACTTAAGCGAGAGCATAAGACGCTTGTATTTATATTTCAAAGAGCATATGAACTGAACAAACAAAATTATAAATATTATAAACAATAAACAGTAAAATTTTCTATAACATTTTCATTAAAATATATATATACTTACATTTTTAAAAAATAGCTGAGAGAAATATCAGAGGCACAAAAAAGAACAAAGTCATTTTGGGTGGCTTAGAACAGAAGGAAGATGACAAGAAATAAACAGTTGGAGATAATCTGCTTTATCCTTTTATTTGTCCCTGTAATTTCATATTTCAACACTGATCTCTTATTGTTTTTACAGCTATGTAAGCCATTGTATATTTAAAAAAATGTAGCTTGTTTTTTTTTATTTAGGGGAAGGGGTAGAAATTTTCCTTGTATATTAGTTAATGTGATTAATGTAGCCTTTTGGTGGGAGCTGAAATTATTATTATTATTCTGTTTTCTTATATTGACTCTAAGCCAGTGGTTCTTAAACCTTTTGACCCAGTTATCACTTTTCTCACTCTCAAATAACATCATTAATCTCCAAAGAAGCCCTAGATTCTGTTGTTTTATGCAAATGTCTTAAACCAAATCCTTGACACACAAACAAGCTATTACAAATTTCTCCATTAACCTCAGGATATGCTCAAATTACCCTCAGTTTAAGAACAACCTATCCAAGCACATCTATCATATTGAGATCTCAGAATGATCTACCTAATAACGTCAAGCTATTTGTTCCTAAATGGCATTTAAAATAGGAAAAAAATACGATCAAGAGAGCTTTGCCACTTGATATTAATTTGGATCTGGGTATTATCAATGAAATATAACAAACTGACGTGAGTTTGCTTGATTTAATTGAGCGTACTTTTGCCAAACGGTTCTATAATCCCTCTGGGACAAGAGGAGCAATCTGTTTTATAAAGGTAGGTATGATGGAACATTTTCAGTTAAAGGATGATTATGTAGAATAATTAAGAGTTGTCATTGTCCAAATTAAAATGGTCTGTTGAGATATTTTTCAGCAAGCACATGACTGCAGTGTTGTTAATGCTATCTGTCCTTGTCATGCGGTTTTACTAAAAAGTTTGTAGAGGAAAACAATAAAAAGAGGCTTGAAGAATTGATCGTGAAGTGCCAAGAACGGAGAGTGTCTTGACTGCCTGGCCCTAGCGACTGCTCAGCCTTAAGCAGTTTAGTACTATAATTGGGAAGACATGATAAATTTAGCAACTTTGGAGCAAGTGTCAAGTAGATGTTCCTATTCGTCCTTGTTCACAATGTATGAGGTAGCTGCATTTGCAAAATAAGGAGAGGTGCTGGTTAAGTATGAAAAGCAGATGGAATAAGGCAGGGTAGCAGAGGAAAAAAAATCAATGTATCACCTTGTGTTTTGTTCCTTGTGATTTGATTCAGGTTACAAGTGTATTTCCCATTACTGTAGAGTATTTTTAAGGGGAAAAAAAACCTGGGTGCAATGATGTTTTGCTGTTTAGATTGTCAATAATTATGCTATGTAAAACTAGATTCAGATTTCTAATTCGCTTCTTCTCCACATTTGTGTAGGCTGAGTTTTATGTGTTTGTGTTCATGCAGATAATTGGTATTACATTTGGATGTGGGTTTTAGATTGGGTGTTTAAAAAATGAATTGAATGGAAGGGGAATACAATTGGTTAGATACAGATGCTTTTCTGCGAAAGAGATCCACTGGAATAAATGGGATTTAACTTGCCAAAGACTAATTTGTCAGATTAATTTTAAACAGAGACTATTATGCTAAAGTGGTTTATTCAGAACCTTTTTAGTGTTACAAATTCTCTCTTTTTTAAGCCTTATTGAACACACCCACTCTGGAATAAATATGCACATATCTTCTCATAAGCTAAGAATGTGATATTGAGTATGGTCTTGCATCTATTAAAAAAATCATTGCAATTCAAAGATGATCGGGAAGGGAAATTATGGGAATTAGTAACTTATCATCACTGTACCCGATAGTGCCACTTAGTGATACAATCTTTCCTTTTAGTGGTGCAATTTTGGCTGTATACCATAGATGCTCCTTTGTAGCTCGAGACTGTTAAGAAAGAAGATTCAAACTACTCAGTAGGACTCCTATTCACATTCTGTCTCCTACTGATAATTTTTGGTAGCACAACACTGTAGCTGACATAAGCTAGTTTTGTCATTCTTACAGCTGCATGACAGCTTATTTGTGATTGATCTCATGGAGACTGTATGGTGAAAACTAAAAATACAAACTGTGTGCCATGTACTTTCTTATCTGATTGTGGGAAACTACCATTCCATATAGTGCTTGAGTTACTATTCCATATATTTGTTTCCAAATTGCTATAGTTTCATTTCTTTCATTAATTGTTCCACGTGGAAGGGGAGAAATTCGGAGGCTGGTGATACCTTAACTATTTATATTATTCAGTATCATGGGAGACAGGGGTTTAAAAGAAAGGCATGGGGGCAAGGACTTCTTGAAACCTAGCAACCACACTTTCCTCTTAATATCTTTTTTTGTTTTCATTGATGATAATTTATTGATGTCTACACCAGGGGTGGGTTCTACTTACCTTTACTACCGGTTCACAATGGGATTGCGCTCACGCACTCACTTCACTTGCGCACGCGCCTTGCGCAGATTGCTGATGATGACATCTGGAGTGGTAGGTGGGGCCTCCCGCCAGTTTTACTACTGGTTCTTGCGAACCAGTCCAAACTGGGGGCAATCCACCACTGGTCTACACATATATGAGAAGAGACTCAGTATCCATGTAAAATAACAAATTTTGGCAACAGGCATATTGTGTCACCTAGCAAAAGTAAAGCTTGCCAGTTTGGGTCCTTTTATTTTGAAGCATGGAAATCTGAGCAAATAACCTCAAATTTATGTTTAAATAAACTTGAAATATTCTTGAATATTATTTGCCAGTTTTTGAAACATTTTGAGGTGGTTATTATTCAGATGATAAAAATTTAGAAGCAAAATTTTAAACTCTTGCTGAACTCCTGCTATATGTTGTTGATCTTGTTTCTGGCATTGTGCAAGAGAACAGGTAAACTCACACAGCGCTTCATAAATTTAGATTATTGCAACATGCTGTATATGGGGCTGCCCCTGAAGAGCACTCAGAAACTTCCATTGGTGAAAAATGCAGCTATACCAGATATATAACACATGAAACATCACTACTATGTGAATTACAATAGTTACGGATCTGTTCCCAGATGCAATTCAAAATGCTGGTTGTCAACTTCAAAGTCTTACATGCTTGGGATTGGCTTACCTGAGCGATCGGCTTTTTCCAAGAGTCCCTCCCCATCCAGTTTGATCTAGCACACTGGGCATGCTCCCAATCCTATCAGCCAAAGAGGGTCAGCTGGTGGGGACTAGAAGATGGGCCTTTTCAGCAGAAGCCTCTGCTCTGTGGAATATCCTTCCCTTTGGAGATGAGAAGGGCCTCAACCCTGTTGGCCTTTCATAAAACTTTAAAAACTTGGCTATGTTCCGATGCCTGGAGCTCTGAATATTTTAAGAGCTCCGTTTCTTGAGTTTACTGTTGACTGGTTAACTATCTCAGCTGCTGTGTATATATATTTTGGTTGTTTTTATTATTTTAAAATAATATTTTAAAATGTTTTAAACTTTTAAATGTTTTGTTTTAATAGTTTTTATAGTTTTGGAATTGTAAGCTGCCCAGAGACAGCAACTAGAAAATTGTATATATGTATGTATGTATGTATGTATGTATGTATGTATGTATGTACGTACGAATATCTGGAAAGCTCTCATACAAGTACGTTTGAAATCTTGTCAGATTTATCAGCCTTGCCTTTCCATCAATTTTGGGAGGCCATGGACATCAGTTGGCGTCAATAACCTGTGCTTACAGATATTATTTTCCTATTCCTGCCTTAGATTTTGAGAACGAAAGTATGTTTATTCATTACCTAAGTATGACATATTTTTACTGCTACAATTGAGGAAGTTGAGGCTACTAAGATAAAGTTAGTTAGTTCTTCCTGTTTTGTTAAAACGTCCATGTTTTTGGATAATGTCTTGCAAAACAACTTTAAGTAATATATTTTCCACTAATATAAGTTAATGAAGGGCTTGATTTTATGGCTGCTTATTTTGTATTGTCAGGCAAGCTAATTGGATTTTATAAGTAAGTTTTTAATACAGTTTTCTATTGAGCATTCTCAGAATTGATTATCCATTAACTGCTGATTAAAGAAAACTACCCAAGAAATTGAAAAAAAAAGAACTGACTTTTTATTTTGAGTCAGCAGCATCTGTCCATGGTGATAAAAGTGCAACTTTACTAAGTGCCAGACTTTCAGGTTAGTACATGAGGAAATGGAGTCAGCCTGGAGTTGTGCCAACAGTACTTATGCTAGACATCAACCACAAATACTCAGCCAAAGTGAACTGGGGTGATCTTTAAGAATAATAATAGCAGCTGACTAAAGTAATTCTCCAGACTGGCGGTAATGAAATCATGATTTGCTGCTGTTATATTTGCTAGCTGCCATCTACTCCAAGAATTAATCCATGCATTTTAAAGGCTTATCGTTTGGATTTACACAAGAGCTGCATAAGGTGGTTTTACTTACTATGAATGACCCTTTGGCTGCGACTGAAGGGAAGAAAAAGAGGTTATTTTCCCCAGCTCGTTTGCTAACAACATCACTATCAACAAGATGCAATATTCCTTTTTGTTTTTCATTGCTCTTTCCCTGTTGTCGATACAAAAATGTGGTGCCCTGTTTAATAGGAATCAGCGCGACAAATATCACATTAATTCTTTTTGTCTTATCACTGTTTAATTCATTTCTACTTCACTGAGACACTGTCCTTGCACCAAGAAACAAGCCATAGCTTACATGACACAAAGGTTATCTTGATTTGTTGTCGCCTGTGAAGAACGTACTCCTCCTCAAGTTAAATGGGTTAGCTGCCCCATTTCTAGCTACAGCAGTGGGGCCCTGCTTAGCGACTTCATTTCTGAGATCACGTTCACAAAACTTTGGCTGAAATAAAGCACTTTTTGACGATTTGCTCAGCTAAGGTTAAAAATTAAAAATGCCTTTGAACTGAATTTGATTCTAAGTGACTTTGAGCCAGTCACTCTCTTTCTCTCAGCCTAGGAAGAAGACAGTGGCCACCCACTTCCAAAACTTTTTGCCAAGAAAACTGCAGAGACTTCTCCAGGCAGTTGCCAGGAGTCAAACATTGACTTGAAGACACACTTGAGGACTTCATGCTTGTTATGTTTGTATTTATTCTACAGGCATAGAAGGCAGTTCAGTTTCCATCACATAACAAGTTATAAATATTTTTACATACTCGTGGCAGTATTAGGGAAGAATATGGACTGATATTCCATCCTTGACACCTCAAATTAAAAGCCGACACATTAAAATATAGACTTTGAATTCTTGAATTGGTTATCCCGATAGCTTTGCCTTTGGATTACTTATTTAGTTAGGAGTCCTGAAACTTGCTTTTCTATTGTAGTTTTGTCTTATTTATTATACTGTTAAAGTTAGACGTTTCCACTTTAAATCTTTAAATACTTTAAAAATTAAATACTTGTTTTTTGCAGCAAATAATGGCATTTATTGCCTTTCCCTATTAAATCTGGTTACAGGCTGTGAGCATGAGTTAACTTTCCTTATATTGATGTGAATTAATCTGTGATTGGTCTCTGAGCTGTACCCTTACTAGCTGCTGTATTAACAGACTCTCCTTTCACTGAAGAAATATTTAGCTATTATAGTTTATTACTGTGATTGGAAAATGTGAGAGTAAGAAGATACAAATGGCACATAATCAATATTTAAGCTGCTAGTATTTTACTTTGGATAGTGTCTTACCAAGAGAGTATGGGTGAAACAGAATTGCTAGATCAGCACAGATTAGATCAATCATTTGAAGATTCCTTTATGCTGTTCATGATGTCCGATGAAATGGGACTCTTTTTTGTGTGTGGAAAGGATGGTCTTTCCTGCCGATGTGCAAAGAAGTTGCAGGCACTGAAAGTTTTTCCTTCTTAATAGAAACAATAGAGTTTCCTGATAGGGGCTTCCTAGATGGGTTGGAGATATTAAGAAAGCTTGTAAGATTTTGAGTGGGACCTAAACATTTTGAGTATCGGGTGTCTTTATTTGGCCTTTTCTAACCTTTTTTAACTCAACATAAAACCTGTTTTTATTGGTTTTAATGACTTTTGGTTTATTTTTGTTTTAATTCCACTTGTTGTTTTTAATAATAGAAGCTGCCCAGAGTCACGTGGATGATATAAATGGAATAAATAAATAAAATTTCCAAGGATTTCATCTGGTAAAAATGTACCTTGTTGATTCTTGCTTTAGTACCCTTTCCCCTTTCTTTAAGGGTATGGCTGCAGTAGTGCTTCATAGTTGATACTTTAAGATAACTGCCAGCATATAAAGTACACCCTTTCTCCTATTTTAAAAATAATGCTTCACTAATTTTACAGGCATAGCTCTCTGAGTAATAGGAGGAGCCAATGTCCCTTGTGGACTGGACAATGTCTCCTTCTCCTCCTTCTCTTCTTCCTCCTCCTTCTGCGCCACCTGAAGTCATCTGAAATCCTTTATGAATGTTCTTACCTTGAGAGTACGATACTTTCTAGTAGTATGATTTGAGTGTTGGATGTGCAGGAGGTCTACTATTGAAGTTAAAGCTAAGAAAGCAAAGATTCACAGTAGCCAGAAACTAATTATACATTTCAAATGTTTCACTGATTTTTTTTTTTTTTTTTGCAAAATGGTCAGAACAATGATATGAAATGCTATGCCCTCTAAAAAAGACATTTCTTCTTTAGATGGCAAAAGAAAGAAGCAGCTTTTTCTGTCATGTTGCCATACCACTGGGGAATTCTGGGAGTTCAAGTCCACCCCACTAAAAGCTGCCAATTTGAGAAACACTGACCTGCAGTGTTGTGACTTTTGTACCCAGATTTTGGATGGATGGGCCTGGAAAATATGATCAAGCTCTTTTATGTTCTTGTATTTCAGTGCCTTAGATTTATGTTAGTGCATTGGATACTGAGGAGAATTCTTGTGTCAGTACGTTTTGTGCTTTCCTGGCAGTAAAAAAAGCAGGGAGTAGTGGTTTAGACACAATTGGTTTAATGTTACAAAGACACAGTTTATCATTAGGATACTTATCATTCTTCAGCAGGTTAAATTCTAGAGGGCTTTGCTTGGTGGCATTTTCCCCATTTAACCTGCTGAAATAGATTTCATTTCAAGTATTTAGCATTTCTGACTACTTCAGAAGGAGCCCACGTGAGGCTTTGCCCTTATAGAAAGGAACAACATTTTATTTGTCAGTTATAGCCAGAGACATTACTCTCATTGTTTGCTCGCTCTCTTGTTCATTGCATCAGTTGTTCTTTTGCGTTATATCTTGGAAAAAGCTTACGCTCTTAATATATATACAGTATGTATACATTGCTGAGTGTTCTGTGTGTTTATTTTTTTCCAACTTAGAGAATAGTGTTATTCGTCACTGGGATAATATTTTTTAATGCTCTCATGATGAAATGATGCTGAATTGAAAAAAAAAAGTCAAGTTTACTGATGGTATTTAATGGATGCTCAGAAAAGTCCATTAAGAAAATGCTCTGAAGCAAGAGGTGGCTCATTCTTTACGATTCTAGCTGAAATTGTAAGGATGAAATTCAAAATCTTGTTTCTGTTAAAGATTCCTCCCACTAGGAAGATAATAATGAAAGCTGGTTATTTTTCTTAAAATTTCTTTGTGGAGGTGTTCCTGGATCTATTTTTCTATTTCAGTAGAAGGGTTTAGACAACCTAACACCTTCCAGGTATTTTGACATACAGCTTCTGTAATTATTATTGATTGATCCTTCCTTCCTTCCTTCCTTCCTTCCTTCCTTCCTTCCTTCCTTCCTTCCTTCCTTCCTTCCTTCCTTCCTTCCTTCCTCCCTCCCTCCCTCCCTTCCTTCCTTCCTTCCTTCCTTCCTTCCTCCCTCCCTCCCTCCCTCCCTCCCTCCCTTCCTTCCTTCCGTCCCTAGCAAAATAATCCTTAAATTTGATTTCCTGGAAAGTAATGTGTCTTGGCATTCTGTAAATTAGCTCATTTGAGATACCTGTATTGACAAATTTTGCCTATGATGCAGCATTTCATGCAACTGAAGGTTAAAAGCTATCAAACAATCCAAGACTTTTAGTAATATATAGGTAAAAGTAAACAGTAATACTGTTTGTTTGACGAGGTTGCATTTTTCATGACAAAGCAAACCTACAGTTTGATAATGCTTCTGGATCTTTGGGAGGAGCTTGAGGTCCAGAGAAGACAGATATCCCTTTTAGGGAAAAAAAAAAAAGCAGGGTTTGCCACTACTTTCCATAACTGGAGAGCTTTGGGGACTAATGTCATACATTCTGTATCTCATGAATATAATTTGTCAATTCTGTTGGCCCTAGCTGGGTCACAAACTAATAGCCCAACAAAGAACAGGCATTAGGCAGTATTGCAAATATACCATCGATTTTGCTGAAGCTCAACTAGATTACTACTTTGTTCTGTAAGCTATTATCAAGATGCTAAGCTTTGCTTCGTTTAGACATCGTGTGGCGCAACTTTTTGCATTCTCCAAATTTGCCATCAGAGCATAACTCCAAAGTACATTTCAAAATGTTCATGGTGAAAGACAATATATTTCAGCATGCAACTTTGCGTGAAAACAGTAGGGTTAGTTTCAATTTTGTGAGTTCTCTGCCAAGGAAACTTATGTGAATAGCATCTCAGGCAGGTCGGCCTTTGGTATGTGAGTGAAATTTGTCTCTGGAGTTGAGCTGTGTGTTTAAAATTGTGCCTTGAACTTGTGATCCTTTAGTTTTGTTAAAACCAGCTTGAGAGCCATTGGTTGATAGAAATGCAGGTTGTAATTCAAATAAATAACATGTATTACTTAGCTCTGTATTTATGCAGTGTTCAGTGGAAGAGAAAAGATAATCTTTACAAGTAAAATAAGATTTGATTAGTGTGTAAAAAAAACAAAAAATGTGAATCTTATATTTGAATAGAGTACAATTCAGTTTTAAGACACTCAGACACACATAGAGTGGGAGGGAGGGAGGGAGGGAGGGAGGGAGGGAGAGAGAGAGAGAGAGAGAGAGAGAGAGAGAGAGAGAGAGAGAGAGAGAGAGATCAAATAACTATCTTTTACTAGCTAGATGCAATTGGATTATGACTTCTAGAATTCGGAGACAGCATAGCCAAATATTGATTCATAACCATAATTTTGGTCACCATTATATAATTTAGATATATTTAGCAGTGGTGAAATCCAATTTTTTTTATTACCAGTTCTGTGGGCATGACTTGGTGGGTGTGGCTTGGTGGGCGTGGCAGGGGAAGGATACTGCAAAATCTCCATTCCCTTCCCGCTCTGGGGCCAGCCAGAGGTGGCATTTGCCAGTTCTCCAAACTATTCAAAATTTCCGCTACTGGTTCTCCAGAACCTGTAAGAACCTGCTGGATTTCACCCCTGATATTTAGGTAAACCCTGGTTTTATGCATAAAAATTATTCATGTATTAAATTTATATGCTGCCTATCTCTCTGTTGAAGCAACTCTAAAGAATAGGTATTTAAAAAGGAAGTATTTAAAAAGATTGGCATTTATAAAAATAATCCTAATTATTAATTAGCCACATTTTGAGGAGTAAGTTTGGGCATAATGAAAACTATCAAAGACATATATGCCTCTTTGGAAATAAAAGCAGATGGCTTTTTGATTCCAAATTTTATTTTGAGTTCTTTTAAATATAGATACATTTCACTCTCTGTAGCTATTTCTGGTAATGGCTCATGGATTTATGGAGAAAGAGTGTTCATTACAGTTTTTAAAAGAATCTAATTAATTGCCAATTACCAAGAATTATTCAGTGAAAAATATCTGGAGTTCTCTATGCTGTTTAAACTGAAAATTTGGTGTTGCATCATAGATTAGTTTGCTGCTGTGTATAACAGAAAATATAAAGAGACACCAAAAATCAATAGTAATAAATGTTTGTACTTTTGTCACAGCCTCTGTGTATGTGTGTGTGTATTAGATATATATTATCTATAATATATATTTTCCTGTAGGAAGTGAACTGATACATATGTATGGTCATTGTATTTGTGGGAATTAGCAGTATTGGTTGTACCTCTCACCTTATCTACAAAGTTGCAAAAACATTTTATTATTTTATTCTCATATATTTCCATCTGGTCAATAATATTTACATAATATTAAATTATAACAGGTGTCATAAATGGATGTCGAAGTGTAAGATGTGGATAAGAATATATTCTTGGTTCGGGGGGGGAATGAACATTTGGAGGTTAAGGAAAACCTTTACAAACCTTTAATTTATGTTATTGGTTATTTCTAATTTATTTCATTTTACTTTTATTCTATTTTTAGAATAGAATATTGCTATTTGGCAGATATTGCTAGAATAGAATTGCTATTTGGCAGATTTCAATAAAAATAAAACGAGAATTAACATGCATACTTAGAACAACTATTAAAACAATTAAAAATTAAATGTTTCTGTTTTAACAATACAAGGCATAATTTATAGCTATGTATATAAAGTAAGTCCTTTCAGTTTATTTATGAAGTTTAGAGAATATTGTTATGTATTTGTATCTAATAATCAACTCAAGTTTCTTACTTGAGTTTCCCACAAGTATGCATACATAAAACTGCAGCCTCAAAAATAGAAGTGCTATAGAATTCAAAGAACAATTGATCTAGAAGAAATGGTTTCCAGCTATTTCCAAAACTACTCAAAAGCCATGGGAGGAATGCAATTAACAGCTCACTAGATCTAACTGCGCATTTTTTTGGGTAAGCGATACTGTCTTGTGTAGTGTATGCAGAAATAACATTTGAATTTGAGTGCTGGATACATCTGTACACTCCACATATATCATTATCTTCATAAGAGCTGCAGAGTGTCAACCTAATCTCCTGAAGGTGGAGGATAAAAGTTTCTGTATGGCTGATGGGAAGCCCTGTCCCAAACATAACAAAATGAAATGTAGATTTATTTTTTATCTGTCTGTCTGTCTGTTTGTCTGTCTTGTCTATCTATCATCTATTTTCTGAGTCTAGAACATCTTATATTAAAAAAAGAGAATATAATATATTTAAATTATATAATAGACTAAAACAACTTCAGTAACCATATAGCAAATATAAAAATTAAAAGACAGAAGAAATTTAAAATACTGTTGTGACATTATGTAGCATTTGAGTCCCAGAAAGTAGCGGTCTGAATAGCTTTATCATTGGCCAGGAACAAATCGTCCATAGTCAGTCCATCAAGATTATGGCATATCAATAAATGTTCAGGACTCTGCAGTTCCCCTCATTTGCAGTTTCCATCGCCTGTGATATTGTCTCAGCCTGACATTATTGGACTATAAAGCAACTCCTCTCCATTAGATGCTAGTATGGGACCATGTAGTTCTTGAGTTGCTCTGGACTTAACCCTTGAGGGTTATCCTTAACATTTTGAATTGTGCTTGGGAACAAACAACTAGTACATTCTTATCATATCAAAAAGCACTAAGCAAAACTCTTGTAGTTGCATTCTGCACCAGATGTGGTTTTTCAAGATAATAGCCCAATCTGGATGGGACGCTATATCCAGATTTAATCTTGTTTGAAATAAATGCTTAAACTGGACAAATGCTGTCCTAACTTCAGGTGCTACCAAAACATTTCAGTGCAAAATCTTAAATTACCCCAGGCTGAGATTGTGATGTTTCAGGTAAATACTATTCTATCCAAAACATGTTGCTTTCTAAATCCTGGATATCTTGTCCATTTTAATTTATTAGCATTCAACCAGTGCATTATTTCTTTTGGATACTGATTCAGAACATGAAACATTTTGTTCCGGTACATGGAAATCAGAGGTGGGTTTCAGCAGGTTCTGACCAGTTCTGGAGAACCAGTAGCAGAAATTTTGAGTAGTTCAGAGTACTGGTAGTAAAAATTCTGACTGGCCCCACCCCCATCTATTCTCTGCCTCCCAAGTCCCAGCTGATTGGGAGGAAATGGGGATTTTGCAGTATTCTTCCCCTGGAGTGGGGAGGGAATGGAGATTTCACAGTATTTTATTTATTTATTTATTTTATTTTTATTAGATTTTTATACCGCCCTTCTCCCACTGGATTCAGGGCAGTGAACAACTGAGAATAAAAACATCACATACGAAAATTTAAAATCTTTTTTTTTAAAAGAATTAAACAAATTTTGGCCCAATAAATTTAAAACACCCCAACTAAAATCAATTAACAATTAAAAATATCTAAGGGGGAGGGGGTTAAGCCAGCCCGGCTTGATGAAATAAAAAAGTTTTAAAGGCACAGCGAAAAGCACAGAGATCTGGGATCCTATGTATCTCCAGGGGCAGGTCGTTCCAGAGTACAGGTGCTGCCACAGAGAAGGCCCTCCCCCTGGGGGTTGCCAGCCAACATTGTCTGGCCGACGGCACCCTGACGAATCCCTCTCTGTGGGAGCGTATTGGCCGGTGGGAGGCTATCGGTGGCAGAAGGCGGTCCTCTAAGTACCCAGGCCCTAAGCCATGGAGCGCTTTAAAGGTGCTAACCAACACCTTGAAGCATACCCGGAAGACCACTGGGATCCAGTGCAGCTCGCGCAGGAGGGGTGTCACATGGGAGCACCCCATCACTCCCATAATCCCCCGCGCGGCCACATTCTGTACAGTTGGAGCCTCCGGGTGCTCCTCAAGGGGAGCCCCATGTAGAGAGCATTACAGTAGTCCAGGCGGGAGATGACAAGTGCCTGAGTGACCGTGCGTAGGGAGTCCCGATCCAGAAAGGGACGCAACTGGCAAATCAGTGGAGTATCCTACCTCTGTCACACCCACTAAGCCACACCCACAGAACCAGTAGTAAAAATTTTTTGAAACCCACCACTGATGGAAATACAATGTTTTATTGACAGTGCCTCAGATCTTATCATATTTCTTGATGATCAGATGTAGATGCTAAATAATTAGAGATAAATCAAGATTAAACCATGAGGAAAAGTATTTTCTGATGTCCATGAGCTGAACACCCCCACCCCCCACCTCCCAAAAGCTCCAAGAAAATGATATAATCAGCAAAAAATGGTCTCTCCAAAACTCTTTCCTGTCAAATGGTCCAGAAGAATTTCATAATTGATGATACTGAATGCCACTGATAGATCCTTCAGACCCAACAGAGTTGGACTCCCGTGGTCTAACTCTCAGCACAGACCTTCTACTGTGCAAGCAAAACTAAATTAGCTATTCCCTTTTTCTGTACTATCTCACTAATGAGAACGGTTCATAAATAAATCATTTGGTGCATCATAAGAAAAATAAATGTATTCTGCCTATTGCAGTCATTGATATGAAAAAATATGTTTCTTCACTCAAATTTAGATCTAGTTAAATTACTTAGATTCATGTTATAATATTATTAATATATCAAAATGAACTGTCAGGAAATGGTATGTAATATAGCCATGTTCTGCTCCTTCAAAAAAAGCTTCCTATGCAGCATAACCTGACTTTGCAAAATTTGTCTGTACTTTCATTTTCAGTTAGTTGAATGTCTATTTTGGATGGGTGAAATGTCCATAAGCTATTCATTCATTTGAAATCATTGGATTGGTTTCTCAAATATATGTCGGGTAAGTCGTATAATAATAAAATAATTGTTTTAGTCCTAAGTACAGGTAGTCCTTGATTTATGACAGAAATGGAACCAAAAAAATCCAACCTATGTCATGAGGCACCCATGTGTCCAATATGATTTTTTTCACTAATTGTTAAGCAGATATGGCAGTCATAAATTGAATGCCATGGTCTTTAAGCAAATTATTCTTTTATTATTATTTATTGGATTTATATGCCGCCCTCTCTCCAAAGGACTCAAAGTGGCTCACATCAAACGAAACAATCCCAATAAATACAAATTAAAACATTCTAAAACAGACTAAAAACCAATTTAAAACAGTAGACTCCATCAGTCCTGGTTAGGGCGTTTAAACAGCCAAGTCTTTAGCTCACGGAGGAAGGTACGAAGGTCGGGGGCCAGCCGAAGACCCATTGTGGCATGTATTTACATTGTAGATACATGCCACAATGTATCTACAATGTAATCATTGTCTATAATGGGTCTTTATTTGCCAGAAACCAAAAGTAAATGCTAATTTCCTATTTAAAAAAAACCCTTAATGAATCACAGTCATGTGACTGCAGGATGCTGCAAATGGATGTAAAAACAGCCTGGTTGCTGAGTGCCAAAATGTGATCATGTGACTGAAGGGGGGGTGGGAAATGCCCTGGGTCATGAATCTGGGTCATAAACACCTTTTGGGGGTCCAGCATAACTTTAAATGGCCACTAAGTGATCGGTCATTAAGTCAAAGGACTACCCGTTTCTCCAGAAAATAAGGAATAGTTTAGAATGCCCATTTCACATTGTGAAACCCACAGATTTATTTCAATGCAAACACATTTTTTAAATAACAGAAATGGCATCACCCATATTTAGGTCTAGATTTCTAAGATGACTCAAAGATTCTAACCCTAACACTGCACCTTCCTAAAATTCCTTTTATAAGTTTGCAATTCATACAGGGACTCCCAGGAAGTTTGCAGTTCGTATAAGAGACACTCAGAAACATCAGTCTCAGGTTTTATGGGTCTTTTTTTTTCTTTCGTTGTATGACAGGACAGTCGTTGCTGGGTGTTAGGCCGATAGACCCCGGGAGCTTACTTACAATCTAGAGTTCAGAGTTGAGACAGCTTTTGCCAATCTGAGCAAAATTCTAGCTGGAAGGATGAGTAGTATTCCTGATGGTTGTGTTATCACATTAGTGTTATGTTTATGTTTAAATATGCCTTCCGATTTTCTGTGAAATGAAGTACATTGCTTAAAGAAAAAGTGTCACACATTTGTTTCTGTTTCCAGTTATATTGTTATAAACAGCAAAAGTTGACCATCTGTAGGATCAGCTTCGCATGCATGATTGACGTCCCAGGCATATAATACGTTTCCCAACCCTGCAAATGTGTTATCAACATAGTTGCTAACATGTTGATCTTAGATAATGGACCTATTCATCTAGGACTTACAGTTTGGCAGCCTGTTGGGCTGAGGAATTATTCTATAAAAGCTGAATCAAATTCAGTTTGCTGTAATAGAAAAATACTGTAATATTTTCCTCTTTAGTTTGTAATTGTAGGAAAGTTTCTAGTCACTTCTGGTTTATAATTTTAAAAACAGTTCCATGGAAATGGCACTGATTATTGTAAGTTATCTCCTGCTGTTAAATAACTGTATAATAACAGATCGGCTACAATGGATTTTTCATAGTAATATTACATTGGCAAATATTTTTATAACTATTGCTGGATACTGAAAACAACAGCGATGTTAAGAATAACTCTGTTAAAATCAAATGAATTCAAGTTGTTTTTAGCACAAATTGCTATTTAGTTTTTGACTGGGTTTAGTGCCAATTTTATAATTTATACCTTCCAAAAATTGAATCTGGCATACACACGTAAAAAGGTTAGAAAACATGGTAGAGAAAAACACTGCGTTTGTTCTTTCCTTTTCTTTAGTTTATGGATTTTATAGTATTGGCTTTTACTTTTCATGTTAAATAAATTCAAATGGGATGCATTTCTTTAAATAACATAGGTACTTGGATAAAAGAATTGTGCAACTTATTAAATATGGAGTATTATATGGTTATATACATGCCCATACAAATATACATTTTGTGTGTGAGAAAGACAGAGAGAGGGAGGGAGGGAGAGAGAGAGAGAGTGCAGGCCATTAACAATTGAATAATAATCAAATAGGATTTTATTTATAAATGCCATCATGTAATTTCTAACTCCTGGAATTCTCCAGTCATCCATGCCGAGTTGAAGTCTACCCATCAAAAGTTGCCAAGGCTGAGAGATATTGCTTTAAATGTATTAAACCATTTAAGTGACTGGATTTAATTATCACCTATTTGGAAGTAAACTATTTAGGCTCTATGAAAACCTATATAGCTCTATACTGTAGTCATGAGAGCTAGAAACTTGTAGCTAATGTGGTGGTGATTATGTAGAAAATATACTATATGTGTTATAGCTTGGTGTTCACAAGCCCTGACAATAAACACCCAAGAAGTTAAGAATTTTAGGATATGTGTGATTTTCACAAATTGGTAATGTAATTACCAATGGTGAAATGTAAAATTTGTTACTACCGGTTCAGTGGGCATGGCTTGGTGGTGAGGGTAATGTGACTGGGTGGGCGTGGCCAACTTTTTTTTTTTTTTTTTTTTACTTTTAAAAGCATTTTAAAAGCATTTAAACACATTTTTTCTACAACCTCTTCGGCTGAAGAGGTTGTAAAAAATGCTTTTAAAAGCTTCTGATGATCAGACAACTCAGCTGGGATCATCAGAGGCTTTTAAAAGCATTTTTTCTACAACCTTAAGAGGTTGCAGAAAAAAATGCTTTTAGAAGTCTCTGACAATCAGGAAACTCAGCTGGGATCACCAGAGGCTTTTAAAGGCATTTTTTTTTCTACAACCTCTTCAGCCGAAGAGGTTGCAGGAAAAAATGCTTTTAAAAATAGAAAAAAAACAGCCTCTGAAGATCGCGCGGCTCAGCTGGGCATGGCGTGGGGTGGGGGGGCAGGGATTTTTGCTACCGGTTCTCCGAACCACCCGCCGCCATCACTACCGGATTGGGCGATCTGGTCCGAACTGGGAGCATTTCACCCCTGGTAATTACCTACCTTTGCAAAATTGTGCAAACAATGGTTTCTATCTCCTGTAACTCTCTTACAAGTGGAAGGGCGGGGATTATTTCCAGCAGGTTCCTCTTGCTTCATCCTCCCTATTATCTAGTCCAGTTATCACAAAGGATAGATGAGAAACTACAGATTGTGATGTCTTCTTTGAATAGGGAAGCTTCAAAGTAAAACTCACTTTAAAAGATCTCATGATACACTGTTTGAGTTTAAATCAACTACAAAGTTAATTGATTTAAAAATTGTATATGCAGGGGGGAAATATTATAGCTTGAATTCCATGCAGATAGTAAAAAAAGAACAGAATTGGAAGGGACCTTGGAGGTCTTCTAACCCAACCTCAAAATGCCCAAAATGAATACCCTATAACAGTGATGGCTAACCTTTTTGCCGTCATGAGCCAAAAGCGGGGAGAGAGCGGGGGGGGGGGGGGTCATGCCGCTTGTGGCCACACCCATAATTCAGTGCACCCCCACACACATGCGCGTGTGACCCCCTCGTGCTCCCCCTGCTTTTGGCATGTGACGGCACAGTGGGCCTGGTAGGCCCGTTTTTTGCCCTCCCCAGTCTGCAGAGGCTTTCTAGGAGCCTGGGGAGGGCGAAAACGGCCTTCCCCAACCCCCCAGAGGCCCTCCGAAAGCCAGAAACAGTCTGTTTCCCGACTTCCGGTTGGCCCAGAAGGCCCGAAAATCAACTGGCCGGCACGCACATGTGTCCTGGAGCTGAGCTAGGGTAATGCTTGCGTGCCCACAGATATGGCTCCGTGTGCCATATGGCTCCATGTGCCTGTGGCACACATGCCATAGGTTCGCCATCACGGCCCTATAACATTTCAGACAATGGGTGTTCAGCCTCTTCTTAAAAGCCTCCAGTAGTGGATCCCACTACTTCTGAAGGCAAGTCGTTCCACTGATTAATTGTTCTCAGAGTCAGGAAATTCCTCCTTAGTTCTAGGTTGCTTCTCACCTTGTTCTATGGAGATTCTCAGTCATCCAGGTCATGGTTGTCCCAAAGGTGCTTTTTCAGGAGGCAACCCGATTTTTTTGTTTTTTCTTTGAAGATGTTTTGCTTCTCATCCAAGAAGCTTCTTCAGCTCTGACTGGATGGTGGCAAACACAAGGATTTATATTCCTTGTAGACAGCTGGTCATTTGCATTCTTTTAGAGAGTTATTGAAGCCACTGAGAGGTTTATACCTGTCCTCAGGGTCACCTGAGTAGTGCAAATGGGTGTGGAGCCTTTTTGGCTGCAGGATGTTTTCTGCCCTGTGTCCAGAGGTGGTATTCAGCAGGTTCTGACTAGTTCTGGAGAACCGGTAGCGGAAATTTTGAGTAGTTCAGAGAACTGATAAATATCACCTCTGACTGGTCCCTGTCCCCATCTATTCTCTGCCTCCCGAGACCCAGCTGATCAGGAGGAAATGGGGATTTTGCAGTAACCTTCCCCTGGAGTGGGGAAGGAATGGAGATTTTACAGTATCCTTCCCCTGCCACGCCCACCAAGCCACACCCACCAAGCCATGCCACGCCCACCAAGCCACGCCCACAGAACCGGTTATAAAAATTTTTGAATCCCACCACTTCCTGTGTCCCTTCACTGTTAAAGAAAGGCACAGGCTGTTGGGGATGAGTCTGTGTTGTCTGCATCTCAAATTGAAATGAAAATGCTTCCTGTAGTCTGCAATTTTTCTCAAAATCTGTTCATAATTCCACACCATTCGAAGGGTGTTCATCCCAAAGTGCATAGCTAAAAGTCAATGCAGCTTTTCAGTCAACACAGACTCATCCCCAACAGCCTGTGCCTATGTTTAACAGTGAAGGGACACAGGGAACAAAACATCCTTCAGCCAAGAATGGTCCACACCCATTTGCACTACTGAATTGATCCTGAGGACACAAATAAACCTCCAAGTGGCCTCAACGATTGTCTAAAAAGGATGCAAATGACCATCTGTCTACAAGGAATATAAATCCTTCCATTTCCCCACCTTCCAGTTAGAGCTGAGGAAGCTTCTTGAATGAGAAGCGAAATGTCTTCGAAGAAAAACAAGAAAGTACAGTTGCTTCCTGAAAAAAGCACCCTTGGGATTCTCTCCTTGTAAATAGAAGACACGTATAGCATACTTGTTTCTTTTCTTTTGAGAGTGATTCAGATAGTTCAGTATTCATTTTACTTGGTTATTTCTCTTTAAAAATGATTTTCTTAATACATTTAAATTTTTGTTGAACATAGTGATTACTGCTGTACAAATTTACTTCCAATTCATTCTACATTTTTTTTTTTAAAAAACATATTTTTGTGTAAACTGATATTAAACGTTCATGTTCCTCCAGGCTCTTTTAAGCTTTCAAATGAGTTTTGTATATATTTGCCACTTGCCTTCTTATAATTGCAGATGCTGGAAATTAAGTATGAAATTAGACAATGGAAAAGATGATGCAACAATTCTACTTTTATATCCTGAAAATATTAAAATTAACTCTACCCAGTTTATGCATATAGAGATATCTTTTATAATTGTGCATATAGATAGAGATATCTTTTATAATTTGTTTGATTGTAGGCAGTCTTATTTTGTTTTGTTTTTTTAATTCACATCCAGATCTAATATCTCCAAAATAAAACATCAACAGATTACTCATCTAGATTGTAGAAGAGTATGTGTTTCCTTTTAAATAATGTCATTTTAAATTGAAACCTGTCAAATGTTTGGACACTCATACTCTTTGACTTATGGGGCTAGTCAACAGCATCTCCCTAGGCTATAACTACAACTATTTTGAAATAAATTAATTCCGTGAAATTAATTCCCTATTAAGTGGATATAAGATTGCAGCATTTGGCTGTTAGATCTGTTTTCTGCAGGATGCCCGAATGTGTCATCTTTCGTTTAATGTTTCATTAGCAGCTGATACAAGTTAACTACTTGTAATGTCTAGGAAACTTACACCAGGGATCTAAGTAGCTTAAAAATCTTAATTTTGTGAGGGAAGTAGAAATATCTGACACATTTATCAAGGACACGTTCTAATATTCCTTGAAGTAAGCCATCAAAGCTAATCTATACAGTACTGTAGATTTACATACAAAATATGCACATAATCTCTGCTCAATTGGTAGAATCATTACTGCCATTTTGTCTAAAGGAAACTGAAGAAGCTACTGAATTTCTTGAAAAAGGAAGCTGGTGCAATTCATGTTCATTGATGGAACAAAAGATTGTGCTACCATTTCTGAGTCTTGACTTCAGTACTAAGATTCCTCACTAAAATCAGTGTCACTAAGCTTCAAAATACTTCTGGATAGGAATCTCAAAATTGGGCTGCCTAATTATAGGAAAACAGAGTATGAATTTTGGTACTTGTCTTGCTTTTAAGATAGCAGCAGGTAACTATCTTTTTCTATGAAGGGCTGTTAACCTAGCGAGAGAGAGAGAGAGAGAGTGGGGGCAGAGCAAATATATAGTTATTCCTTGTCCCAGTGTGAGAACTGCCAACTAACTTTTCCTGAACGCATGTTTTTGTGTCTATACCTGTATCTCAGCATCCTACCATAGTTGCAAGACCTCTCTGGAAGGCCAGTTTTCCTTAATATTCTACCTCAAGACACTGCATACAAATCATATAATATTCAGGGCCTGAAATGCTGGAAATTTTGTGACTCCGGTTGGCTGCGTTACCTTCTGCTGTGATTGCTGCCTTCAGTCTGGCCCCTGACCACTTCACCTGCTTCCCAATTCTTTTTTGCCATTGTTGGGAATTGAACTTGCTGCTTAAAATCTCATTTTTCCTCTTGGTTGATTGAGCGGTCGTCTAATCGATGGGCAAGCACACCCTTTTGAGATTCACACTGACTATGTTACTGTGATTGTAAGAAAGTGTGATCAGAAAAACTCACTTCCTTGGATTACTGTGTTTTTTCTTTCTCTTTTTCTGTGGGTGACCTGTTGACATAATAAGTCATTCAGCAAACAGTGAAGACTTTTTTTTTTAAAGGAACAACATAAAACCCTAATTTGGTTGCCAAAACTGGTGGAATGGTCAATGAGTTGGACCAGAAGCTAGAAAGGCCTCAAATACATTGAGGAACTAATTCCTGGGTGATGGCAAATATTGAGACATATTTAGATTGGATATCTGATGAGGGTGTGCTGTAGGGACAGCAAAATTTAGGAATCATGATTTCCTGAAAACTCTTGTTTTCAAAGGAAATATGGGAAATGTGGGGATGTGGCAGTCAAACAAGTTTGAACCCAACAATAAATTAAGCTGGAACCATGGATTAAGCTATAATCCATGGAGCTTGTAGTATTTCCATGTTTGACTGTGAGTCTCTTAAGCTGGACAAGATGGACAATTTACAATTAAAGAATATGGGTACCTCATATTTAATGCTTTTTCTAAAAGAAAAATGCTTTCTGTAATTTCCCAAGATAGTTCACTGCCAGAATTCAGCAGCATATTACCAACAGTACTTTTGGGGAATTTGGAGGAAATGATTTGGGGAAACAAATAAATTAACCGAATGTATATAGAAATTTAATCTTTAAAAATGAAAAAGCAAAACTATATAACAAAATTCAATTTTAAACATTACACTTGTATGATGTACTATAATACAGTTTTCAGTTGTTTACTGTTTGTTCACTTTTAGCTTTGGATATACTAGTATTTGTAAACTTGGTATGACTATTACTTAAGAGAATTATGTGTTTGAATTTAACAGGACTACAAAAATAACTTAATTAAAAATGAAATGAAAAAAGATTATGAAACTAAGAGAAATGTAAATGGTGTAGTAGGTTTGAATAAGAGTCATCTGGTCTTGTGGATTGGAGTTAAATATGTGCAAGGAAGTGAAGGTGTAAGTTGAATTATAAACAGAAAAAGAAAAAGGAGGTGCAATTATGAATTTACAGCTTGGTGACAGTTGCATGTTGTTCTTCTTTAAATGATGGTGGTGATGATGATGATGATGATGATGATGATGATGATGAAGAAGAAGAAGAAGAAGAAGAAGAAGAAGAAGAAGAAGAAGAAGAAGAAGAAGAAGAAGAAGAAACAAACACAGGGATGAGTTTAAGAGAGATTGTGCAATATACTGAATGAATGTGATTTGGGAAAAATACATCTGTACCATGTTTTTATTCCATTTGGTCTACAAATCATTGGCTCCCATATTTAATCCTGGGAGGTTCTGGATGTGGTTCAAACTGTTTTCTGGAAATTCAAGAGTATTTTCTTGGAAACGTAAAAGAAAGGAGGAAAAAACTAGACTGAATGTAGACTACAGGAAGAGAAAATATGATTCCTGTATGAAAGGACAGATTAATTTCCCAACAGAATGCATATAGAAAACTGCTGGGGAGACAGTAAAAATAATTACGTTACATAAGTTTGTGCAGGTATCCTAATGGGAAATATAAAAAAGGATGCTTGAAGGAATTATGAGGTGAAAGGGTGCATATTAGAAGAAATGCACATAAGAAAATAATTGTTGCTAAAATGAAGATGAGAGATCTTGCTGAATGTACATATAGGGAAAAAGATAGCAAAGCATGCTGTCAAAAAGGGCAAGAAATTGTTAAGATTAAAGTGCAAATATATAAGTGATTTTGATGAAGAATTTAAAATGTGCTTTGGCTGAAACAAAGTGATGAAACGACTTGGGATGAAACCAGGAGTGGGCTGCTGCCCTTGTAACAGCTGGTTCATCCGGAACCTAAAATGTGAGCGTACACACGGCATCCTTCCGCACATGCGCGCAGCATTGAAAAACAGGCGATTATATAGGACGTGATAACGGCAGGGCGGGTGGGCGGGGCCAGCCTTGGTCGGAACTACTGGTACTACTGGATGAAACTGAAGAAAGGGAATGCTTGAAGGATTATTTTAGAGATTTATATTGGAATGATAGTGAATGACTCCTGTAAGTCTCCCAAGAAACAAAAAAGTTGAAAAAGAAAGTCAACATTGCTGTGAAAATTATGGACATTGTTGGGACTGAAAATAAAATGAAGACTGTGTTTATTTGAGAGATGTTAAAATATGGATGTGCTTTGTTAGAGAGAAGACGTATCATTTATCTAAAGTACGTTTGAAGACTGCATATATAACTGATGACTGAAATTATTGTTCTTTCATACAAAAGGAAAGACAATAAGAATTAATGCAAAGTGATGAGGGATTACTATAGCTGGAAAGGAAAGGTATATAAGAGGTGATAGCAAATTTTGTGAAATATGATTTTTATGCTGGGCAGGTAGTATGTAGATCTTTCTGTGTTGAACAGATCTTTTATAAATATATGAGTCTGAAAAAGAAAGTTTATTATATGTGCATTGATTTAGAGAAAGATTACAATAGTGAACAGGTTTGGATTATGGTACAGTTTGAGTAATTACAGAGTTGGCTTTTGGTTGCAGAATGTGACAAGAGCTGTTAGAAGATACAGGAGTAGTATTTACAACTACTCTTAGCATGCATTGTTTCTATAGTAGGCAACCCATGCCCCCCATTGAATCATTATTTCAGAGATATTTCCTTACTTAAACAGAGAAACAAAATGACCAAGGGCAAAAAAGCAGTGGGAGCAGGAGTGACTTCTGACTTCCTGCTGGCTTCCCCATTGACTTTCAATGTGGGAAGCTGGCAGAGAACATCATTAAATCTTCCTCCCTTCCTCCTTCCCTCCCTCCCTTGAAAGTTTATAACTGGTTTGATATAAATTAGATTAATTAGCCCTCCTTCCCCCCCCCTTTTTAAACTTTGGCTTACTACTACTTATTCTTTTTTTACTCTGTGCAAAAAACATTCACCCTTAAAGGGAATTGAATGATTAGTATAAGGGGGTTGCATATAATTTCTCTTAGCCTCCAAAATAAGAAACAACTTCTCTTTTTCTGTCTTATTCACCTTATAGTTCTGAAAGTTCTGATTAGGAAAGTTGTAGGCATGATAGAAGTGAACCCAAGCTACTTCTACTATTGAACCAATTCTTAGACTGCTGGGCTCTGATCTGTAGCTTCATCGTATGTTCTACTTTTCTGTTTGTTTCATCATGAAAATAGACGTTAGCCTTAATAAAATCCTTAAGATCTCTTGTTCTTTGTCTTTTTTAGGTCACTGGGGACGATGTATTGGTGACTGTGGTTCAGGTGGTGTTCAGAGCCGAGTAGTTTGGTGTGTACACTCAGAAGGTTGGACAACCCATCATTCAAACTGTGAACAAAGTGATAGACCTGAATGCCAGAGGAGCTGCTTTAAAATATGTGATTGGCACCTTGAACTCTTTGAGTGGGAAGTTTCAGAATGGAGCATATGCGTTCTAGTCCCTTTTGCCCACGGTGAAGTCAAACCAAGGACTTCAGAGTGTGTAACTGCACAGCATGGATTACAACACAGAACTGTGCAATGCATACAAAAGTTGAATAGAACAGTGGTTTCGAAGGAGATCTGTGGATATTTTACTCCTCAGCCATCTACGGAACAAGTCTGTCTGATACCGTGCCCGCGAGATTGCGTCATATCCGAATTTTCTGCCTGGTCTGAATGTAGCAAACATTGTGGAAAAAGTATACAGCATAGAACCCGTTTTATTATTGCTCCTCCACTCTATGGTGGAAGCAAATGTCCAAATCTCACGGAGTCCAGGGTCTGTGAGGTTTCCATGTCTTGTCCTCATGAGGAAGAGGAATATTCCTACAGTCTTAAAGTCGGACCTTGGAGTAAATGCCGGTTGCCTCATCTGAAAGAGCTTAACATGGTTGGGAGAACTATTCTGGATTTCAGTTCCGATTCAATAGAGCGAAGCACTTTTAAGCTTGAAATGGTTGAAAATTTGCAACATTCTCACAAATTTAGGTCCCACTACAGTTCCAGGGCTTGGGATATAGAAATTGGTTATCAAACAAGGCAGGTGAGGTGCGCAAGAAATGATGGGAAAAATGCTATATTGAGGTAAGTTGTCCTCTTTATTCATGACAAATCTTTTCTTGAAAGGCAGTTACAAGTTACATTTCCTAATGGAAGGGCTGTTTTCTAATGGAGCAGCCTACCATGGGAAGATGGAGGACCATCTGCTGCCAATTATGCGAGCAGAGGCTGAACAGCCACCTGTCAAGATTACTGTAGCAGAGAACAGGACTACATTATCTTCACAATCTTTTTCAATGTTGCATTTCTCTGATTCTATCTGTTTTTGTGTACCAAGTCTATATTCTGCAATTTCCAGTAATATTTTATATTTACTCTTATTTAGTAATAGGGTAATCAGGATCAAATAGTTCAGAGAGATGGTACCATTTAAGTGTTTCTCCTTTTTTTTTGGGCAGAGTTTCAACCCATATTTTCTGCTAAAGGGAGCAGATAGCATTCATTGCCTATAGCAATTACAAAGGCCATTTCAGATATTTCAAATCACTCGACTGCTGATTATCAAAAGAGACACAGATGCGTGCCAGAAGTAATTCAAGTAATTCTTACCCATTTATGACTACCACAGATTCATAAGAGCAGAAGACCGGAAATATGTCCTATTAGGTTGTATAACAGCTTTTCTTATTTGGGACTCTGTGGCTTGAAGAAAAGACAACGGAGACAGAACTACATTCTGATTGAGTTCCATAGAAATCATATATGACAAAGACAAAGTGGAAATTGAGAATTTTTTCTTTCTTTCTTTAATATTTATTATCATATATATGTGTGCGTGTATGTGTGTGTTTTTGCTGGAAATTCTTAATGGTCTTTTGCTGATTAGGATTGAATCATTAGGCTTTATAATTTGTTTATTAATAAGATGAAATGGATGGATGGATGGATGGATGGATGGATGGATGGATGGATAGATAGATAGATAGATAGATAGATAGATAGATAGATAGATAGATACCAGTAGGTAGGTAGGTACCATTTTATCTATTAATTCTTTGGAGAGGAATTCTGAATTGCTGATCCATTCATTGGGACCTTGTTCCGATGTGCTTGTCTTCTTCTTCTTCTTTTTTTTATTTGATTTATATGCCGCCCTTCTCCGGAGACTCAGGGCGGCTTACAGTGCGTTAAGCAATAGCCTTCATACTTTTGTATATTTATACAAAGTCAGCTTATTGCCCCCACAAACTGGGTCCTCAATTTACCTACCTTAGAAAGGATAGAAGGCTGAGTCAACCTTGAGCCTGGCGAGATTCGATCTTACTTTAATTGCAGACAGCTGGTGTTAAATTACAGTGCTTCTGTCTGTTGAGCTATGCAGGCTCCTCCTATCCAGTCTTCATTCCACCATTGTTGCCCTGGAAGTGATAGCCATTGCTTCTTCAGGAAAAAACGTTTTTTCTTTCTCTTTTATATCATTGGGACAAATAAGATTGTTTGGAAGGGGATTCAAAATAAAAAAAGAAGCAATGTTTCTTAAAAGAGATGCAGAGGTTTGATAATTTGGACAACTTTAAAAGGCAATTCAGGGAGAATAGGACTATCAAAACCTTTTGGTTTTGAAGATTCATTCTTTCCTCCAGGCCTAGATTCCTCCAAATGCTAATTATAGTGGAACAATGGTGGAAGAATATTATGTTCCCATAGCTTGGATTGAATTACCCCAAAGGAATCTGGTTGGGCATTGAGAGCTATAAAATGTTGCAAGGGTAGTGGAAATTAATACTGGAAATTAATAGGAATGTTGAAGATTGAACTGTACCAATGTATAGAGATGAATAAATCTTGCTTAGGCTACTGCATGGAAATCGATTGTAAATTGACAGGCTAACAAAAAGAATATATATTTTGTTATGGTATTGTCTCTGCTAATCTGATAATTTAGGGTGAATCAATATTCCTGCCAATCTAATGTTGCAAATCTAGTTACAGAGAAATGACATTGATAAATATGGAAGAGTTTAGAGTTGAATTGTTTGTTCTAAGTACCCTGACCATCAACCAAAAACTTGTTTATACAACTATCAAATTCCAGTTCAAGCAGAATGTAGCTAGTAAGATTAATCTTTTTCAATACAATTTTTTGCCAAGGGAAGATAATAATTCTATCAGCACAATGTCTATTACCATATTCAAACTTAGCTTTTTATAGAATGGGAACTTTGTCATGCCTTTCTAATAGAAGTTTAACGTTTCCTTCTGTCCACTTTTTCTGGGCTAATTTTCTTATCATCCCTGTAATGTAAATATACTAAGTAAATAAATGGAAATAATAATTTGAATACAAAAATATTCCAACAGCAAGTGACAAGAAATGATAAGTAAAAAAGAATTGATAGCTCATATTAGGTTAGACAGAAAATATAATAAATGTTGCTGCTGAAATCATGGCTGGCTGTGGATCCCTCTCAATCTTCCTCGTTTCCTTTATACGACCCCTTTATCTGACCTGTAAATCCCAGATCTCATCAGATGAAAATAAGGAAGGGGATAGAAGGAGTTTATTAAAGTTGCTGAAATATTTGCAGGATCAGTGAAATAGAAATGTATTTGTTAGTGTATTTGTGACCTTTTGTTTATTACATTGTATATATATCTTCTTTTTTGGGGTGTGATTTAGACAAAGAAGCATGTTGTTTTAAGGTTCCGTTAAGTGCAAATTGTTCCTGTAATTCCTGTGGTTTTTGTCTTACATAGCATTAAAGATATAGCCACCTTCCAATCTTGCCTGAATTATTCTGCAGTATTGTAATTGCACAGGAGTCTCTGTACTTAAATTTCTGTATAGACTAGATTAATTTGCCATATGACTCATGGCTGGAGAAAGACATAAGCACATGTGTTAAAACCAAATCATTTTTAAACAGTGCTTTTGGCAGCATTATTGCTCGTTACTCGGGTAAATATATATTTCAAGAGAAAAAGACCCCTGACAAACGCTTCCATCCATTCATTTCATGCATTCATGAACTCATTTTGGTACAGATTTGAATTCTTTCCTCTTCTAGACCAGGTTTTGCATAGGTTATACAGATTCTTCTTTCCTATGATATATTAAATTTTAATATAAAATTTATGATAATGTTGCTGAATCAGTTTAGGCATCTAGATACCTGATTGGATAAGGGCAGTCAGATTATTCATTTAATAATCTCCCTTGACCACTCCATCCTTATATTTTGAAAAGGTTCAACATCAGTAGAAGTCCCTGGCCCAGGGATCAACTCAATATAATATGCTATCATGTAGGAGTGATAGATGAGTCTGTGAATGGGTCCCTGCTCACTTAGCCTAAAACACCAATAATATAGCACTATAATTTCAATTGTTCTGTGGTGCGCACTTGCCTGTCCATGATCCTGAATGCTAATAAGAAGGTTGGTAGAAGAGAGATATTTTCTTTTCTGTAATATATGTTTGGATGTATCATTTTACTATTTTCATTCTGCTTTTTGGAGTGATGGACATTATTTGCTATCAAAAGTAATTTCTCCATTGAGGGTCCTGAAAGACATATTCCAAACCTCATTTCCAATAGGTGAAGATGCTTGTTCAAGGCCACACAAGTACCAATCCCTGCTTCCTTCTTTTGTCTGAAATGAAGTTATTGGGCCTTGAAGCAAAAGAATGGAAGAAAGTAGCAATGATGACACTCTGAGCAATAAGAAAAAACAAAGACTACCTTATCTGTTTGTTGTGTTGCTATTTGCAGGGATATGAATAGGAACAATTGCTTTGCTGAATACCCCTGCGGCAATGCCCATCTCCAATAGTAATAATAATAATATCCTTCAAGCTGACAACATCAAGCATGTTGAAGTCAAGAAGAAGGTTAGAAGTGAATACATCCAGAGAGTGAAGAAGATATTAAAGTCCAAACTCAGTGGAAAATTTCAGTCATTACATACAGTGCTGAAATAGTATACTGGACTCAAGCAAAATTAAAAGCCTTGGGTAGGAAGACCAGAAAAATAATGACAATGTATATCATTCATCCATGCAGCAATGTTGACAGACTCTACTTACCAAGGAAAATGGCTGGGCATGGAATGTTGCAACTAGATCGGATGGATAAAGAGGAAAAAAGGGCATTGGAAGAATATCTGAAGGATAATGAAGAAGATATACTGAAGATATAGGCTTGATGAGTACTGAAAAGACCAAACTGGCCTGTAAGAATTACCAAATGAAGAAGTTGACAAGGGGATAAATAGGCCAAATCCAACCTAAACATCTGGCTGGCTTTGCAATGAACCATGATGATGATAATAATAATAATAATTTCAAACAAACTATCTGAAAGATCTATTTTTACATTTTTATGTAGCAAATATCACTTATATTAATTTCCAGTTTACAAAGCAGAAATGAGCCTTTAGCAGCTTTGCAATTTTATGCTACATTTAGTGTAATTAACCTCACATTATATGTGATTAAATGTTGTGATTCTGTTACAAAATTGTGGCATCATGAGACATTTATACAGAGAGGGGCTATTGAGCTTGTCTCTCATTTCAAGAAATTTATACCCCAGTCTTAATTATTTGAAGAAAAAACTTATTAGAGGAAGTCTCTGAATGGCATTTACATGGTCTACATACTTCAACTTTCCAAAAAGTAGCCTTAAATCAATGAGATAGTAATATTGGAATCCTTTCAATGTTGCCTTGCTCTTATATTAATCCTTTAATTGAACCACATGTACATTCTTACTTCTTTAATGTCTCTTTGGTTTCCTTAATCTCTTCTACTACTTGGCAAGAGATAATAAATTAGGGATTGATAAAATGTAACTGGGGGAATCTAATTATTATGGAGTGGTTGTAGTATTTTGGGTTTTTTTTTTGCTCTTGAGTGATAACTCTTCAGGATTTGTTTCTAACAAAATGCTTTCTTATCACAGCCTTTGTATGCAAGAAGCCATCCCTTTGACCTTTCGCTCCTGCATTATGCCTAAAGACTGTGAAACATCAGGCTGGTCTTCCTGGAGCTCCTGTTCAAAGACTTGTTACTCAGGGGATTTCTCACCAGGATTCCGCAGCAGAAGAAGGATTATAAAGCACGAAGCTCTTGGAGCTGGGAGGGAATGTCCTGAAACCGAAGAAAGAGAAGCCTGCAATACTGATGGTGGAGGAAAACACCTTCAGCCTTGCCCAAGGTATCCCATACCGTTACATTTCTCATTTCACCAAAGTTGATCTTCAGGTGCCTCTAGTTCAGGGGTGTTATTCAGCAGGTTCTGACAGGTTCTGGAGAACCGGTAGTGGAAATTTTGAGTAGTTTGGAGAACCGGCAAATACCACCTCTGGCTGGCCCATGAGTGGGATGGGAATGGAGATTTTGCAATATCCTTCCCCCAGGAGTGGGGAGGGAATGGGAATTTTGCAGTAACCTTCCCCTGGAGTGGGGTGGGAATGGAGATTTTGCAGTATCCTTCCCCTGCCATGCCCACCAAGCCACGCCCACCAAGTCACGTCCACAGAACCGGTAGTAAAAAAAATTGAATCCTACAACTGCTCTAGTGGCTTTAGGGTCAGTCCTATGGTTGACATCTTTTGATTGAATGAAGAACAAATGACACAGATACCTGAATCCTTGTCCTCCATGCATCTCGGGATGTTTTTTATTTATTTTTTTAGTATAGAAAATAAGATGACTTTCAAAGAGAAGTGCAGGAACATTTGTTTTAAAGTCTAGAATAGCTAGATTGCATTCAGGAAGTAGCTCAGACAAAGTAATTCTACCGGTAGTCCTTGACTTACAATCATTTGTTTAGTGATCATTTGAAGTTACAACAGCATTGAAAAAAATGACTTATGACCGTTTTCCACACTTAACGATTGTTGCAGCATCCCCATGGTCACATGATCACAATTTGGATGCTTGGCAGCTGGTTCATATTTATGACAGTTGCAGTGTCCCAGGGTCAAGTGACTACCTTTTGTGACCTTTCGACAAACAAACTCAATGGGGAAGCCAGATTCACTTAGCAACTATATTACTAACATTACAACTGCAGTGGTTCACTTAAGAATTGTGGCAAGAAAGGTCATAAAATGGTGCAAAACGTAAGTGTCTTGCTTAGCAATGGAAATGTGGGGCTCAATTGTGGTTGAGGACTACCTGAATAAGAAGGATGAGATAAAGCACAATCAGATTTGAAAAATTCTATTAGAATAGCCAGTCTGCAGCCTTGCTGCAGAGTAGAATTGCAGGTCTGATCCATGCAGTGGGAATGGCATTCCGTATCAGAACATATCCAAGCAGAAAAATATTATAGGTATCTTTGCGTCAGCATTCTCTGGGGCATTGCCTAAGTTTGGTAAAGAGTGAAATGAGAACAAAGAAATGAGTAAGAGGATATCTGGCTTTGGAAATGAAGTTCAGCTTGTCGTTTGATGGTTTGCGCTTCCTTTGAAAGAGCAGCCTGGGGAGATTGTCTTTGTGTGTGTGCTCTTTGGTTTTCAGCTATTGCTAGCTTCCCTGATGACAATTCTAGAGAGGAGTGCAGTTGCACTGTTACTGCTAGAACATGGCTGGTCATGAGTCAAATGGATTTGCAGCATTCTGGGTGCCTTGAGCACATTCCAACTTGGACTATGCAAAACTATGCTCTACGTGAAAAGTATGCCAAAATTGACCCAAGTGGTAGTTACTAACTGATATAAAGATCCTGGTTCCCAGGATACAGAGACTGAAAAATCTGCGCGATTGCTTTCCAAGCACACTTTAAAGTATTGTCATGAATTGTTAAATTCTCAATGTTTTACGCATTGACTCTCTGAGCCATTTGCCTAACCTGTTAAGAATCTGCTGCTAAGGCATGTAGGAAACACCCTCAGAAGTTGTTTTCCCATCACAAAAAAATTTGAACTGTCAAATTGCAGGCAACCAGCAGTCAGCAGAAGTAGCCTTCAGCACTACACTCTAACCACTGCACCACCATGGCTCATAATGTCACATTTTTACACAATCTGTCTTCCTGGTCATTGTCCTTAAAAAGAGAAAGTAAGTTTAATATTAGAACTTAACAAAATATGAAAGAAACATATATGTAGAAGGTTAGTACATAATGTTTAGGCATAGAACTAGATGTGTAACATAACTATCAGGCATATAATTATCTAAAAGCGATGAGGTTTTAAATTTATTAAAGTTTATCCCTGCCTGTGGCTTCTGACCTCAACTTTTATTGAATTACTGAATTCTTGTTGACTTGATCTTCTACTTTTGGTAAGTTAGAAATCAGAAGTAGATAAAGTATGTGTGTGTGTGTGTGTGTGTGTGTGTGCGTGCACACACACACACACACTCACGCACACACACACACACACAAATATATATATATATATATATATATATATATATATATATATATATATATATATATATATATATATGTTTTCTGAGGTTTTCGCAGGTGTTTGTATGTAGGTCTTTGGTTATTCGGGTTTTCTCCCGCGTAAAATTGGAAGTGTCTTGGCGACGTTTCGATGAAGTCTCATTCTTCATCTTTAGGCTGGTGTTTTCGGCTTCGTGCTTCTAGGAGCAATGTGAGATCGCAGCTTTCTCCATTGTGGGTGGAGACAGCAGCCAGGATGGGGTGTGGTCATCTGGTCATCTGTTAGGCCGATAGACTGAGCCCATCAAATTTGCTAAGTCCCGCCCTTGTTACCGGGCAAACCCAGCTTTTGGCTCAGTCTGTCAGCCTAGACAGGCATGTGGGACTGATCCTCTTGATCATTTTCTCCTTTCCTGGCTGTTTCTCAGCTTTTCCTACAACTTTTCTGGTTTGACTTGGACTGTTTAATTGGATCTCCTTTGGATTTTGATTTCAACTTCTCAGTAAGCAGATTCCCCAGTAACTGGCTTTGCTGGTTACTTGGGGGGGGGAGTTCCTCCGCGCCCCTTCCCTTGAGTTTGGGGAATCCCTGGGAGCATTGTGGAGTGATCGCGCTCCCTTTATCACACAGCTGGCCGTTTCGGGTCTTGGGGGCAATTCGAGCATCTGTGGAGCTTCGCGCCCCCTTTTCAAACCTCCCGGCGGCCATTTTGGATTTTAAACTGCTCCGCTTTTTTTCCTTTCACCATTTGCCTTATTGACAGCGTTTTTAGCTGTCCTGTGGAGTTTTAACGCTCCCGAAGGCATCGAGGGAGGCTTGAAGCCTTTCCCTTTGACCACTGTTGCCCTTAGTGGCCGAATCTGCCCCCAGGCTTTCTTTCGATGGCGCAAATCAGCTGGTGGAGCCCATCGGCTTTAGGCGCCTTTCTCCTCGGTGCCGCTTGAGCGGCTGAGGATATTTTTGGCGCGAACTTTTGTTTAGGAGCCTGGCGGAGCTGCGCGCCATTCCCTGCTGTCATAGGGAATTTTACTGTCGTTTGCTGACCTGCCTGGCCTTAATTGGGAATCGTTGCTGGTGGAGCTTTGCACCCCCTCCCTCTCACATTTTGTTGGTGGACTGTGTGTGCCTGGGCTAAGGGAACACCTTTGAGTGGGGTCTCGCGCCCCCCTCCCTGTTCCTCAGCATTGCGAGCCATTAATAGTTCATCTCTGCCTTTTCTGGCCAGTATTCTTGGAGTTTCTACGCTCCAAGGGGTTATATTTGGGGCTAATCCATTACTGATTGCTGCCCACTACCTTTGGCCTGTGCTCCTGGTGCCTAATCTTTAACAACTATCTGACAGTCCTCCTCACTGTCATCATGTCTAAAGCCTCCCATAAGCCTAAACATTGCCACAAGGCGAGGAGTTCTGATTCTCACCATCATCATGGGGTTTCTCCTGCTACTAAAGAGGTCCCCTCTGGATCTCCTTCCAGACCAGACCCTTCTGGCTCATCTCAGCTGCTCAGCAAGGCACCTTCCCAATTTCTGCCTTCTCGTGCAGAAGCTCGCAGGGACAGGGTCCTAAAGAAGATTTGCGCCAAGGCCAGTGGCGCTCAGTCAGTAGCCAAGGCGGCCCCGTCAGTCTTGACTCGCCCTCCTACGGGATCAGATTCTGCTGCACAAGGGGATCATCTTTCCCTTCAGGACTGTCCTGCGGTCATTGAAACTACTGATCTATGGGGCTCATCTGCGCCTTCGGCCTCTGTTCCTCCTCCAGAATCATTCCCAGCTCAACCAGCTGAGGAGGCTGTTCCTGCCGGGATACAACATCATTCTTTCCCGTCTACAGAACAGATACAGCAGATGATTGCTGCAGCGGTTCAACAGTCATTGGCTTCGCACTTCCAGTCCACGAGTAGAGCGGCCTCAGTGCGTTCAGTTGTTTCTCCTTCTCGAGAGGATAGGTATCAGGAAGATGTTTTGTCCATTGATGCTCCTGACTCACCTGTGTCTTCTATGGCCAGCAGATCCCCTTCACATGCGGCTGTTGACCCCCATGACCTGGAACTCTCAGAGGATGATGATCTGCCTTCTGAACAGCCCGCCTTTACGGGTCTTTTTCCCCAGGCCTTGTTCAAATCCCTACTACATAAGGCCATTGCTACGGCCCAGCTTAGCTCCCCTTCACCACTGCCAGTTTCTGATTCTGCACCTAAGGGAACTTTAAACCCTCTCTTCGCCGAACCAGCTAGGACTGTGGATACCATTTCTACTCCTCCTTTGTTTCTCGATGTTATCAAGAAACAGTAGTCTTCACCGGGTTCGGCCCCGACGCCTACGGCAGCGGATCAACGAAACTTCAGTATTGCTCCGGACCTAGATTCTCTCCTTCAGGTCCCGTCGGTGGACGCTCCCATGGCGGCCCTCTTACCTCACTCAGCGGTTCCGGGTGATCCTGAGGAGGGCCTTCGTCCGGAGGAGCGCCGGGCTGAACACGTACTTCAATGAGCTCATCAGAGTGCTTCATGGGCCATCCAAGCAGCTTCTACTGCCTCCTTTTTTAATTGAACAACTCTTTTATGGCTTCAACATTTGCAAGAGTTGTTGACTATGGAGGATGTTCGAATACGATAGGATTTAAACAAAATTATTGCCGCCACACAGTTTTCGGCGGACGCTACCCTGAACGCCGCTCACTTTGCGGCCAAGTCTCTAGCGTCTTCGGTTACCACATGCTGTTTAGTTTGGTTACGCCACTGGCAGGCCAACGCCAGACATAAATGGCGCCTGGCATCTGTTCCTTTCGCTGGCCCCAAACTGTTCGGGGACTCTCTGGATCCTTTCCTCTCCGAGACAAAGGACAAAAAGAAATTCCTCCCAGTCGTTTTTCGCAGGGGGGATTCCAGGTTCCGCCCGTACACACGTCGCCCCCAATCTCGTCCGTATGATGGATCTTCCTTCTCCCCTTCCCTTCCTAGGTCACAGGGGAATTTCCAGCCTAGACAACGGGGCAGACCTTCCACAGGTAGGACCTTTGCGCCCAAACGGCCCTTTCGAGGGGGAGGAGGTCATTTCTCCGGTCACCGTCGCTAAGTGCATCCCGGACCCTCCCATAGGGGGCAGATTGGCCCTTTTCGTCTCCGCTTGGGAGGGTTCCACATCGGATAAATGGGTTCTGGCCACCTTAAGATCTGGGTTGGCCATTGAATTTCTCTCCCCTCCTCCGAGGTCTTTTGTGTGCTGTCCGCTTTCTAATGATATCCAGAAACGATCCCTTATGGATTCGGCAGTTCAGCACCTCCTTTCAATCAGGGCTATTCAACCAGTGCCCTTGATTGAGAGGGGCATGGGATTTTACTCCCGTGTCTTCCTTGTTCCCAAGTCCTCGGGTGGGTGGAGACCCGTTCTGGACCTTAAGCGACTCAACCGGTATGTCCTATACCGGAAATTTAAGATGCACTCACTTAAATCTATCTTGGACGGTGTCAGGAGGGGCGATCTCCTCTCTTCTATAGACCTCACTGAGGCCTACCTCCACATCCCCATCCTCCCTTCCCATAGGGAGTTTCTTAGGTTCTGTTATGGGGGGGTGCCATTTTCAGTATCGGGCCATGCCCTTTGGCCTTTCCTCTGCTCCTCGTACCTTCACCAAGGTACTGGCTGCCCTGGCAGCTTCCCTTAGGGCTAAGTCTATTTGTCTACAATGTTATTTAGACGATATTCTAATTTTGTCTCCTACTCCTCAACAAGCTGCCTCTGACCTGCAAGTTACTCTCCAGGCCCTTGCTTCTCACGGGTTCTCAGTTAACTTGGAAAAGAGCCAGTTAGTTCCTTCTACTAATTTGGTTCATTTAGGGGCCCTGATAGATTCCGTGGCAGGGAGAGTTTTCCTCTCGAGCGAGAGACAAGAGAGTTTGAGATCCCTTGTCTCCAAAGTTGAACGGGCTTCATCGACTTCTCCCCTGATCCTGTCCCAGCTCCTGGGCAAGATTATTTCCGCCATTTCAATAGTTCCTTGGGCTCAGTTACACTTGAGGGAACTTCAGTGGTTCCTGTTACCTCTCCAGAAAACGGGTAGGGGTACCTCTCCTGTGAAGGTTTCTGTCCCTAGAAAGGTGATTAGGTCCTTAAGGTGGTGGCGGTCTACAGCACTTTCCCGAGGTTGTTTTTTCTTTGATCCACAGAGAGTGGTTGTGACAACGGACGCCAGTCTCCAGGGCTGGGGTGCACATTGTCGGGGTCACCTGGCTCAGGGCGTCTGGACCTCCATCGACTCCCGTCGTTCCATCAACTGGTTGGAACTGCGAGCGATCTACCTGGCACTTCGGACTTTTCATCATCTCGTGTCCAACTCCCACGTCCTGGTCCTCATGGACAATATCACATTGGAAGCCCATGTCAACCGTCAGGGGGGCACGCGTTCTCTCTCTCTAATGTCAGAGGTGTTGCGGTTGGGGCTCTGGTTGGAGATCCATCTGGTGTCGTTGCGGGCGGAACACATCTCCGGTGTCACGAATCTGCAAGCCGACTGGCTCAGCCGTCAGCGGCTGGATCATGCGGAGTGGCGTCTCAACCCTCGTCTCTTCCACCAAATCAGGACGCGTTTCGGGATGCCGGTGCTCGACCTTTTTGCCACGTCGGACAATGCTCAGATGCCGCGGTTCATCTCATGGTTCCCGTCGGCTCAGGCAGAGGCCGTCGATGCTCTTCGCTCCCCGTGGCCCCCAGGGCTCCTATATGCGTTTCCTCCGGTTTCTCTGCTCCCTCGGGTAATTCGCAAGTTGTTGATGGAACAGGCGGAGATCATTCTGGTGGCTCCGCATTGGCCACGCAGACCTTGGTTTGCGGACCTAGTGTCGTTGTCGATAACCCAACCTTGGCAGTTACCTAAGCCGCAGGACGCTTTAACCCAAGGGACCTTGACACATCCAGACCTACAGTGGCTCCGTCTGACCGCCTGGTGATTGAGCGGCATGCGCTTGGGGAGGTCAGCATCCCTGCAGACGTGATTTCCATTATTCAGGCGTCGAGAAGGCCGTCAACGGACCGGATTTATTCGGCTACTTGGAAGTCTTTCTGTGCCTGGTGTGATCGGGCTGGGGTTCCTCCCCTTCAGGCCTCGATCGTTAATATTCTTGTTTTCTTATGGGAAGGTCTTCGCAAAGGACTGTCCCCCAACACATTGCGGAGACAGGTGGCGGCGATTTCATCGGTCCTTACCTTTGGATCCTTATCCTCTTTGTCACAACACCCTTTAATTCGCCAATTCCTACGAGGAGCTACAAACCTTTGCCCTCCCGTGTTGCATAGGTATCCAACTTGGGACCTTTCTATTGTTCTAAATTCCCTTACGTCAGCTCCATACGAGCCTTTGCGCACGACTAGCCTTCGCCTCTTGACGTGCAAAGTCGCCTTTTTGGTTGCAATCACCTCGGCCCGACGCATTTCCGAATTGGCCGCCCTTTCAATCCGGGAGGACCTCTGTGTGTTCCATGTCGACCGTGTGGTTCTACGCCTGGACCCAACCTTTGTACCTAAAGTTAATACCACTTTCCATCGCATGCAGGAACTTATACTGCCCAACTTTTGTCCTCGCCCGACCCAGAGACTCGAATGACGGTGGCATTCTTTGGATGTCCGACGTGCCCTATGGATCTATATTAAACGGATGGCGGATCTCCGTAAAACGGAATCCCTCTTTATCTCTTTCCTACCGGTATCCTTGGGTTCCAAGGTGTCTTCATCGACTATTGGCCGTTGGATCCATCAGACTATATCCAAGGCTTATGAATTACGGTCTCTCCCGAAACCTCCTCGACTGACGGTGCATTCTACCCGCAGCGCTGCGACATCGGCATCCTGGGCTACTCAGGCCTCATTGCTCAAAATATGCAGAGTGGCTACATGGTCATCGCCTTCTCCATTCATTCAACACTATAAGTTGGACAAATTTGCTTCAGCAGATGCCGCCTTTGGTCAGCGGGTTGTCTCCGGGGAGGGTACTTCGGACCAGACTGGTCCCACCCGACTGTAGGGACGTGGATCTTTGGTATGTCCCATCCTGGCTGCTGTCTCCACCCACAATGGAGAAGGGGCGTTGGTCCTACCTGAGACGCACCTTCTCATTGGGTGGAGACAGCAGCCAGACCCTCCCTCTCTTTCGCCAGTCTGGCCCTTTGGTTTCTCATCTGCCTCTCTTCTTTGCTTTGTTATTGGTGTCCTCGCCAAAAGCTGGGTTTGCTCGGTAACAAGGGCGGGACTTAGCAAATTTGATGGGCTCAGTCTATCGGCCTAACAGATGACCAGATGACCACACCCCATCCTGGCTGCTGTCTCCACCCAACGAGAAGGTGCGTCTCAGGTAGGACCAACGCCCCGTTTCTTCCTTTTAACTGCCAGTGGGGGTGTGAACTGATTGGGTGGAGGTGTGTTCTGATTGGGTGGGGGTTTGGCTGTGCTCTGATTGGATGGGGGGTTGGCTGTGCTCTGATTGGATGGGGGTATCTTCTGTTTAGGTGGGGGCTTGGTTGTGCTTGGGTTAGTCTGAGTTGCAGGGGGATTGAGCAGCTCACCAGCTCAAATCAGTTCACACCCCCACTGGCAGTTAAAAGGAAGAAACAGCTGCGATCACACATTGCTCCTAGAAGCATGAAGCCGAAAACACCAGCCTGAAGATGACGAATGAGACTTTGTTGAAACGTCGCCAAGACACTTCCAATTTTACACGGGAGAAAACCCGAATAACCGAAGACCTACAGATAGATAGATAGATAGATAGATAGATAGATAGATAGATAGATAGATAGATTGATTATGGGTTAGAGGGCTGTGTGCCAAAAGAAGGAGTCAGGCTACTAGATCAAAGCTACTGTTAGATGAAAATACTATCCTTGAAGTGAGAGCATGCCGAGGATATTTTTTAAGTTGCTAATTTTTGCGAATTCAGAATTCTGCTACACTGTGCTCAACCTTAGCTGAAAACCAGAATGTTCATCTCTTTAAAAGCAGTAAAATAAAAGCTATTGAATAGGAGTATGCAGGCATCCAGACTTGAAGAGGAAAACGTCTCTCAGCATACATGGGACACTGATTTCACACTTATCAGCAGTTCTGTGTGATGCCAAGAAACCGTGGAAGTGCCAGTAGGTACATTGTGAGAATAAAACAAGAGGAAAATAACCCAAGTGTTTCTGAGAGTCTTTTTGTAAAACTATAGAGAGAATAAAAGCAAATGTCACTGTAATTTTCCTTTCTTTGGGTAAAATACCCTCTTTGTATAGACTTACAATGTTTGATTTTCAGTAAATAAGAGTTAGGGAGGCTGATAGGCTATTCTCTTTCTCTTTCTCTTTCTCTCTTACACACACACACACACACACACACACACACACACACACACGCACACATACACACACACACACACACACTTCACTTACTCTCTTCATGATACATGTACATAGACAATTCCAGGCACATTTGGATAAAATTGGAATTTCCTGGGAAAAGACAAAATGCAAATAAGTATCAAATTCAAGCCAATTCATAATAATAATTGATGTACTTACCATGGAAGAAAACAAGCTCCAAAATAAGATGTGAATATTTATAGTACGTTCCCAAGCCAACTTTTTACTATCTTTCAAAATCTACATATTACCCTACTGGTCTAGTACCATGTAGCTAAAGGGAGCATTTAGCAAACTAACCAAAAGAATTCATTCCAACCAATATGAAGTCTTGTTTGTTAGTCCAATATGATACTCCAATCCACAATGGCATAAATGGAATATTTAGTTGGAAGTGGTTTATATGCTGCTCCAATTGAAAGTGGCTTTCAGTGGCTTACCATACCGTCTTTATATAAATCAGGTTGAAGACTGATTTATAAATCTAAAAGAAATCACAGAGTTCAAGGCAATGCACAGTGATGAGCTGGGGGAAAATGTTTTAGAACTGTAGTCTTTTCTGTAGGCAAATCTTTTAGGACACATGGTTTCATTGAAGAGCTTTGCTATGAGCCTTGTCCAGTTCTTTGTTCTTGCAAGCTTCTATGTCTACCTATTTACTGCTGTTTATTATTCTTCCTATGGATAGTGGAACTCTTTTCAAATTCATCCGGTGAGGAAGAAAAAACATAGAATATGGAATCATAAGTCTGGAAATGACCTCCTAGTCCAGCCCCCTGCTGAAGACAGGAGCCTTATACCGTCCTAGTCAAAAGAAATGTCCATAGTTTTATAATGAAGATAGAAAAAAACCTTACAGCAAAGATAGAAAAAGAAAAAGAACAAGTATAACTTTTCACCAGTCTAGCAGCCCAGGATGAATGAAATGGCCACCAAGGAAGCAGGTAACTAGGGTTTAGTTCTGCCACAATGCAGAGTGGCCAATTGGAGCTGTGACATGTTTAATGAAATAAAACACATCAAATGAAAGACAGAACCATTTGAGATGGCACACTAGCAGGGGTGAAATCCAGCAGGTTCTAACAGGTTCTGAAGAACCGGTAGTGGAAATTTTGAGCAGTTTGGAGAACCGGCAAATACCACCTCTGACTGGACCCAGAATGGGGTGGGAATGGAGATTTTGTAATATCCTTCCCCCAGGAGGGGAGGGAATGGAGATTTTGCAGTATCCTTCTTCTGTAGTGGGTGGGAATGGAGATTTTGCAATATCCTTCCCCTGCCATGCCCACAGAACCGGTAGGGAAAAATTTTGGATTTCACCCCTGCATGCTAGGAATAGGACAAGTTTGAAACAAAAGTGTGAGATGGTCTAAATCCTTTCGATGTACACTTTTCTCTGTCATTTAAAAAAAACCTCTATAGGTTTTCTTAGTTTAAATAATACCTTAAACTTTGGTTACTAATATTTACTGGGGTATTTTCCCCTCATGTTTTTTCTTTCCTCTTGTTGGTTTCTTTCAATTTAGGAAATCCTGAGATATTCAGACCTATTCCTGAGGGAATGTGGATGAAGTAAATTCCTCCCTCGCTGCAGGGAGACGGAACCGACCAGGTGGTTCTGTCCCAGGCGCCTGATGGACCCTGATAGGTTCCTGACGGAGCTTGGGCCATTTCCTGAGACTCTGGCACACGACTCGACTGAAGACCTGGTGGCCGCATGGGATAGGGCGGCCACCGGGGCTTTAGACCGCGTCGTGCCTTTGTGGCCTCTGACCTGATGTTGATCTCAATTGGCTCCTTGGTTCTCCGAGGAGCTGAGAGAGATGAAACATCGGAAAAGATGCCTAGAGAATGTCTGGAGGACTAGTCAATCTGATTCCGACCTAACACTGGTGAGGTCTTATATCAAGACCTACCTAGTGGCGATAAAAGTGGCAAAATCTAACTATTTTTCCACTCTTATTGCATCTGCAGAGAACCGCCCAGCCGCTCTGTTTAGGGTGACCCGTTCCCTTCTTCGGGGGGGGGAGCGTGGGAAGACCCCTTGCAGGGTCGAGCTGAGGAGTTTGTGCAGTTCCTGCATGATAAAGTCGCTCAGATTTGGGAAGGCTTGGACTCCGACTGGGTGAGTCCAGGGGGGGAGATGGGGGTAGGTCTTGAGAACATTATCTGGGAAGAGTTTGACCTTGTAGCTCCTGAGGACATGGACAGGATTCTGGGTAGGCTTAGTGCTGCCACATGTTTATTGGACCCGTGTCCCTCCTGGTTGGTACTGGCCTCCCGGGAGGTTACACAAGGCTGGCTCCAGGGGATTATAAATGCTTCTCTGAGTGAGGGGACCTTTCCTGCCGCCTTGAAGGAGGCGGTGGTGAGGCCCCTCCTCAAGAAGCTTTCCCTGGACCCAGCTGTATTAGCAAATTACCGTCCGGTCTCCAACCTTCGCTTTGTGGCGATGGTTGTTGAGAGTGTGGTGGCACGACAGCTCTCCCAGTACCTGGATGAAGCTGTCTATCTGGACCCTTACCAGTCGGGCTTCAGACAGGGGTACAGCACGGAAACGGCATTGGTCGTGTTGCAATATTTTCAGGATCAGACTCAATAAATTTAGCAAGAGTTAAAGGTTTAAATATATCTCCTTTTATTTACATTAGGCATTCTATATTCACTGAATATTCACAGATAGAAGCAAGGAAGTGGGTGCATACAGCTCCTTATATATACAATGGGTGGAGCTAGATATGGGAGTGGTGAATTATGAATACATTAAGAAGTGAAGAATAAGTTAACCCCTGATACCCCGTTCATATACTATTTACACATTAGAGAATAAGGCATTTACATCTGACAAATCCCCCTCTAAATGCCGATTCGTTATGCAACACCAATTACATTCAGATTCAGGACAGTACAAAACATACAACTTAGAAGTTAAGTATTTATGCTGCTTAGAAGGTAAAGGTTTTGTCAATATGTCAGCTAATTGTTCTGAAGTTTCACAATGCACTGCTTTAATAAATCCATCCTGAGATAATTGTCTCACATGTTTAAATTTTATATCTATGTGTCTGGACCTTTGTCCAATGGCGTCAGATCTAGATATTTCAATAGCTGCCTTATTGTCTTCATGCATAACAAAAGGCAAAGCAGGTTTTTTCCAAACATCTGAAATCAAATCATTAAACCATACAAGGTTATTTGCAGCTTTAGATAAACAAACATATTCTGCTTCTGTCGTTGAAGTGGCCACTAATTCTTGTTTACCAGTGTACCAGTAAACTGGACAGTCATTTAAGAGGAATATATAACCAGATGTGCTTTTTCTACATGAGGTGTCTCCAGCCCAGTCCGCATCTGCGTAACATGTAAGCTTTGGTTCTTTATTATCGTTAGGTTCCAACATTAAACAAAAGTCTAGTGTATTTTTCAGATATCTTAATATTCTTTTAACAGCTTCCCAGTGGTACATTGTTGGCTTGCTGACATGTCTGGATAATAAATTGAGGGGTAAAGCGATATCTGGTCTTGTCCAATTAGATATATAAAGAAGTGAACCTATGACTGATCTATAAAATGTGTTATCTTTAAATTCAGGGGATGATTCATCAGCATTTCTTAGAAAATCAGTCTGCATAGGAGTATCACAAGGTTTGGCATCACTTAGATTGCATTTGTTTAAGAGCTCTATGATCTTATCTCTCTGAGTAAGTTTGAATCCTCTTTTAGTCTTATTAATTTGAACACCAAGATATTTGTTTACTTTGCCTAAAGATTTCAATGAGAAATGTTCACTTAGCTTAGTCACAAAAGTTTCTCTTCTCTCTTTATGTTTTCCTATGTATAAAATGTCATCCACATAGATCAATACAAATTCTATGTAATCATCACCCTTTTTGACAAAGAAACAGTTATCAGCAGTGGTGGCATTGAAGTCCATGGTTTTAAGTACTTTTACTAAACAATCATACCATCGTTTACCAGATTGTTTTAACCCGTATAAACTCTTGTTTAACAACCAAGTCTCATTCTTGTTTGTGTATTGACTGTGAGGTGCTCTTACATATATTTCCTTATCTAGTTTTGCGTGTAGATACGCAGTCTGTATGTCATATTGGAATACATCGAGATTGAGTGCTGATGCTACCACTAGAGCTGTTTTGACACTCTCAGTTCTTACTGTGGGGGAATACGTGTCAGTATAGTCCTCCGGATATTTCTGTGCATAACCTTGTGCAACTAGTCTAGCTTTGTATAGGGTATTGCCTCCCTCTAAGTTCTTAATTTTATATATCCACCTGGTACCAATAATTGTTTTATCTTTTGGTGCAACTGCAGGTGTAAATACATTTAATCCTTGTAAGCTTTCCATCTCTTTTTTCATTGCTAATTCCCATTTTTCCTTTTCTTTACGAGGGAGCTTTAACACTTCCTCATATGTATTAGGTGTCGTTGACTCACCATCCATATGCATTATATAATCCTTGTATTTATTAGGCATCTGATTTCTGGTGTTTCTAATTGTTTTTTCAGGTTTACTATTGTTATCATGCAAATATCTTGCTTCTTTTTTTGTTAGTGTGTCTGTCTTTATTTTGTGTTGGCTATTTATCCATGTTTTGTTTTTGTTTTTATATTTGTTGATATTTTGCTTTTCTATAGTCCCTTTCTCTTGAGATTTTGTATCTTTGTTGTTACTTGGAAATATTTCATTAAGATGTATTTTAGACCAGTTGGCCTGTTCATGGAACACAGCTGTTCTGGAGACTATAAATTTGTTATTATTATCAATGAATCTGTACCCTTTAGTGCCTGTCTCATATCCCATAAATCTGAGTCTTCTGGACACGTTCTCTCCCTTTCTTCTTAATTGCTTAGGTATGTGTACATCTGCAGTGACTCCGAATATGTGCATGTGTGCCAATTTTGGTTTCCTATTATACATCACTTCATATGGTGTCTTATTTACAATGCTGGACCAGGTTCTATTCTGTGTGTAATTGGAATAATGTAGGGCTTCTGACCAGAATTGTTTGCTTAAGCCAGCATCTTCCAATGTGCATCTAATCATGGTTTGTAATGTTGAGTTCTTTCTCTCTGCAATCCCGTTCTGGAACGCAGAAAATGGACTAGATGTGTAATGTAACATTCCTTTGTCCTTTAACCATTGGGAGAATTCTTTAGACATGAATTCACATCCCCTATCTGTCATGATTTGTTTTATTTTGATATTGTGTTGTGTTTCTATGCGTTTATAAAATTCTTTAAATTTTTGAAAGGTTTCATCTTTGTGTTTTAATGTATAAACAAATCCATAGCGGCTATAATCGTCTACTATGGTCAAGAAGTAACGTTTTCTATAAGTGATTGATGGAGTTAGTGGACCAACTAAGTCCATGTGTACTAAATCAAAAATTTTGTTGGTTGATCTAGTAGATTTTCTTGGCCTGGGGCTAGTTTTTAGTTTTGTGGATTTACATACTGAGCATTCCAAATAGTTTTCACAATTTTTTATTTTAACACCTTCTGCGTGTTCAGTCATTTTTTGTACTACAGGAAAACTGGCATGTCCTAACTTCCTATGTAAGATGTGAGCACACTCATCATGAATTGGCTTACCTATTTTTGGTTTTTTTTCATTGTGTGCATCTTTGTGATCATGAGATATTTTACATTCATCATTGTCACTGTTGCTAATGTTTCCATCATCTACTTCAATACAATCTTCCATATTTGAATCAATGTTATGCAACCATTTTTCCTTTGTTATCAGATAAGGTAGGCCTCCTTTAATCATCACAGTGCCTATATCTATTTTATTTTTCTCCAAAGTCGCTTTTCCTTTAGAAAAAACAATGTTAATATCAGAATCTCTACTTAGTTTTATGGCACTTAGTATGTTATGAGGTATTTCAGGTATTAGCAATACCCCCTCTATTTTTCCTAGACCAGGCAAGGTTACATTCCCTCTACCTAATACTTGAACCTTTTCTTGGTTAGCTACCTTTATTACAAATTTATCTTTTACAAATGAAGACAATATATTTTTGTTATTAGTGGTGTGATTAGTTGCTCCAGAATCAATAAGCCAATTATTGTTCTCATTCTGCTGTATGTTAGTGTTGTCTTGTTTATTTAATCCATTCAGTGAACCAGATTTTCTATCCTTTGAATTATCTCTGCCCCCTCTATTCTCTTTGTAATTTGGTGGGCTTCTATATCTATGTCTATCCATGGAAGACTGTCTATAATTGTATTTGTTTCTATATTCAGACCTATGTCTTTCTTTTGAAGTTTTGGGGCAATCTCTTCTATTGTGTTCCCTGGATCCACAGTTATGACATTTAAATGTTTCATTATATTTTTCTTGGAAAGTTACTTTCCTATATGGTTTGTGTTCTATGTGATTGTTAGAACGATCCCTTCTTGAATTGTCTTCTGCTATTAATTTATTGGATAGACTTTCTATGGATAAGTATCCTAGATTGATTGTGTCTAAATGTGACATATAATTGTCCCATGATGGATCAAGTGAGTTGATAATAACACTTTTCATTGTTTGGTCTGAAATCACCTCCCCCCTTAAATGCAGTTCAGCTCTTATTTTGTTTAAAGATATTAAGTGCTCACTTATGGAAACCCCTGGTTTTATCCTAGATGAAAAGAAATCTTTAGACATCCTTGTGGTGGTAGCTACACTGTCACTGTGAAACAAATTGAACATGCATTGAATAATTTCTGAAACAGTCAGATTTTGCTTAATGCTGTGATACATTGCAGGAGATACACTAGATATTAATAAGAAAAATGCTCTATGGTGTAAACAGTCTATTTTTAGAGTCCAAGGACTTTTTGGGGGACTAGTGATAAAAAACAGTAAGTTTTCCTTCATAAAGACAACCTGGAGCTGCTGATACCATTCTTGTAAATTAATGCCATCTATCCTTAGCTTTGGGAAGTCACTGGGTAAATTTCCGACATTATTAGGTCCATTACTTACAACCTGAGGTAGTCCGTGGTCTCGTAAATGCAGAAAGTTACAAAACGGCGTGGGGATGCTCGCAACGAGCCTGCATGGTCTTCTCGTCAATTCATGTCTTCCCGGACCGTCTGCGTAGTCTTGCGCATGCGCGTTGTCCATTTCTTCCCTGGAGTCGTTGTGAGAGGTTCTCCTCGTTGCGGCTCGCTCGTTCTGCTCCTCCTCAGACGAATCGGTCTCTGGCTCGATCTTGGGAGTCCTGACGATGGCGGCTGCTCTTCCTTTTCTTTTGAGTGCGTTGGTGCTTGCTTCGGTCTGTGGCGTGGGGCGGTATCGGCAGGGCTCTCTGGGTTCGGGCGTCGGCGCTCTCGTAGTCAGGATGGGAGCGGGCAGGTCTTGAGGCATTGGCTTGCTCGTTCGCTTCTTCGTTAGCTTTTTAGTAATTCTTAGTTTTGGCCCAAATGCAGCAAAAAGCGTTTTCATTGCTGATTTTATTTGATTGTTTGTTGAATCACCTTCACTTTCTGATTCTGATTCTTCTGAGGTGTTTGAATCTTCTTTTTCGTTTTCGTTGTCTGATAATGTTTTTCGCGCCAGAAATTTTGAATTGAGTTTTCTGATTGGCTCTGCTTCGCTCACCCTGGAGGTCTGTTGAAACCAAGATGGCTGCCATTCAAAATTTCGCGTGGGATCACCGTTTTTCTTCTTCACAACAATTTTTTCTGCAGTCATATCACTCACTATTTTTGGGTCTTTTGATTTTTCATTAGTGATGTACTTCTCTCTCGCTGCTCCGCTGTTCTTCAGCATATCTTGGAGGTTCGCGATGAGGCTTTCATCATTCTTCTGGCTCTTCAATAGTTTTAATATCTCTGACCTGAGTTCGTTATTCTCTATTTCGATTTCCTCCTGATCATCATTTTCATCTATTATTTCTTCGTTTTCAGTGGTGTATTCTTCGGATTCTCTCGAAATCGCGTTTGTGGATTCGTTGATTATTTCTTGTTCTGTTTCCATTTCTTTGCTGTATGCCCTGGTGTTGGGCCTATCTTTCTTAGACATTTTTAAGTATTTATTGAGTCAATTAACCATCCTCTGCTACCAGCTTGTTGCAATATTTTCAGGATCAGACTCAATAAATTTAGCAAGAGTTAAAGGTTTAAATATATCTTCTTTTATTTACATTAGGCATTCTATATTCACTGAATATTCACAGATAGAAGCCAGGAAGTGGGTGCATACAGCTCCTTATATATACAATGGGTGGAGCTAGATATGGGAGTGGTGAATTATGAATACATTAAGAAGTGAAGAATAAGTTAACCCCTGATACCCCGTTCATATACTATTTACACATTAGAGAATAAGGCATTTACATCTGAGAGGTCGCATTGGTGGATGATCTCTGGAGGGCTCGGGACAGAGTTTGTTCCTCTGTTCTAGTCCTATTAGATCTCTCAGCGGCTTTTGATACCATCGACCAAGATATCATGCAGTGCCATAGAGGCACCGTGTTGCGGTGGTTCTCCTCCTTCCTCTCCGACCGCTCGCAGTTTGTGTTGGCAGGGGGGCAGAGGTCAACTTCGAGGCGCCTCGCTTGGGGGGGTGCCGCAAGGGTCGGTCCTCTCGCCCCTTCTGTTCAACATTTATGTGAAGCCGCTGGGTGAGATCAACCGTGGTTTTGGGGTGAGGGTACATCAGTACGCTGATGACACTCAGCTGTACATCTCCACCCCAGATCACCCCAATGATGCCCTTGATGTGATGTTCCGCTGCCTGGAGGCCGTACGGGTCTGGATGGGGAGAAATAGGCTCAGACTCAACTTTTCCAAGACCGAGTGGCTGTGGCTACTGGCGTCCCGGTATAGTCAGCTGATACCATCGCTGTCTATAGGGAGTGAATCTCTACCCCCCACAGAGAGGGCTCGCAATCTGGGCATCCTCCTGGATGCACGGCTGTCTTTAAAACAGCATATGACGGCCGTGGCAAGCGGGACTTTCTATCAGGTTCGCCTGATTCGCCAGTTGCGTCCCTTTCTGGACCAGGACGCCTTGCGCACAGTCACTCACGCCCTTGTTACCTCCCGGCTGGACTACTGTAATGCTCTCTACATGGGGCTCCCCTTGAAGAGCACTCAGAGGCTCCAACTGGTCCAGAATGCGACATCGCACAGGTAATTATGGGTGCAATTTGTTGCGCCCATGTAACACCTCTCCTGTGCGAGCTGCATTGGCTCCCAGTGGTCTTCTGGGTTTGATTCAAGGTGTTGGTTACCACTTTAAAGCGCTCCATGGCTCAGGACCTGGGTACTTATGAGACCGCCTTCTGTCACCGATAGCCTCCCACCGAGCAGTTCGCTCCCACAAAGAGGGACTCCTCAGGATGCCGTTGGCCAAATTATGTCGGCTGGTGACACCCAGGGGGAGAGCCTTCTTTGTGGGAGTCCCTGCCCTTTGGAATGAACTGCCCCCGGACATACACAAGATCTCTGACCTCCGAGTTTTCCGCTGTGCTCTTAAGACCCTGCTCTTCCGACAGGCAGGGCTAGCTTCATAATTGAGTTTTAAATTCGGAGTTCTTAAATTTTTTGGGTTTTTTAGCTAATTTTGGCCTTAAATGTAATACTTTTAAGAATTTTTAAATTTAAATTGTGATATTTGTATTGTGTTTTACCTGGCTGTACACCGCCCCGAGTCCCTTGGGAGAGGGGCAGTATAGAAATAAAATTATCCTTATCCTTATCCTTATCCTCTAAAATGGATGGAATTTATGCTTCAAAAATAGCATCTCGTCTTTCAGTTCTTTTATTTGCAAAATTGTTAAATTGATCTCTTTGTGAGTGGACTTTACAGAAATGTTTTCTATTCCTTATTCTCTACAAGATATTCATGGAAAACCTCTGAATGGAAGGAATGTGATGTTTCTCTCCTGTTGGAAAGGCAGGATCCTCGACTCGATAAACACGCAGCACTCTGTGGAGGTGGGATACAGATCCGCGAGGTCTATTGTGCCCAGACAACTTTGGAGGAAATGCACAAGTCAAAGGAAGGTATATAGAAATTATTTATATCTCTTCTGGTGAAATAGAGATAGGGATGTGTGTGTGTGTGTGTGTGTGTGAGAGAGAGAGAGAGAGGGGGGGAGGGAGAAGGGGTATACAGAAAATCCCATGTTTTAGCTGCCTCATATCTAAGTGAACTGGGGGGGGGGAAAGCTTGCTTTGAGTCTGTGTAAGGCAATCTGAATAAATAACCAAACTGACATGAAATAAAAATGGAAAGGCAGAATACATGTTTTGTAGCAAAATTGGAAAAAATATCATTTTGTGTTACGATTGCAAATAAGTAAAATTTAGATTAATGCCATGTAGTACGCATGTATGCACAGAGTTTTAAATAAAAAATGCATTGAAAGAGTGGACATATTATCTGGTACGGAATTGTCAAATAAGGATCGTGTGTATTTGTTTTAGTTTGTCAAACTGACTCATTTTGATGAGGGCATCCTATTTTGGAGGTGGCTAGTAGATTAGTAGAAGAATCCACCTCCATTCTGTCTACACATTGGCTCTTTACATCTGTTCTAATATTAACTGTAACGCTTTAACTTTTAATGTCCGATGATGATCTAATGTTTTATTCCTGTAATTGTTTATCTTGTTCTTTGAGCTGCTCAGAATCTCTTGGTAGAGCGATGGGAGGCACAGAAATTTAAATAAATAAAATGTTTTGTACTTATTTTACATACCCATTCTTTTGAAATATATAATTTTGTTGCAGAAATGGTTGTCAAAATCCTGTACCTGAAACCCAGAACTGGCTTGTTTGCGAAGAAAAACCGAGTCCGTCTTTAAGAGACGTTGCTTGCCTCCCTCATTTGGCCTAAATTCTCTGCTAGCTGTTGCTGATTATCAATTCTGTCCATTTGTAAAGGGGAGGTTGGGCATCTTTATCGCCACCCTGCCCACCACAAAAAACATCTTTGCCTCCTACTAAGCTTATATTCAGCTTTTGTAGGGAAACTCTTTATAAAGCGAGCAAGATAATCACTCCCTTTGTTCACTATGTTCATTAGCGGTTCTGCTATGTGTGTTATCTTCTGCTTTCTTTCCTCTGGATGGTTGCCCTGGTGTCAGAGTTTTACTGAACAGACATGGAACCATCAAAAAAACTTAAGGGGACTAGCTTGATCCAAGCCATAAAAGCAGATCTTTAAAATCGTCTAATTTGAAATATAAAAGTATTGCAATGCAGCCAACTTATAGAAGTCAGCTCTTAGAATTAATTAGGAAAAATCATGGTTAATTGGTTTAGTTCACTGCTGTGGGGAAAAGATTTTCCAAAGTTTAATGCTGCTTTAAAATCGAAGGGGGAATGTTTCCCATAATAAACATCAAAGACCAGTTAATACTGCTGTTTTAATACATTACAATAAAAGCAATTTTTTTCCTTTAGAAGAGCTCAGAAGGGTATAAAGTCTACCTTCCCCGAAGCACTCAGTGCAGGGAGATACAGATTTTACATTATGTCATGCCCCCATGTAAAAGGGTTTTTACACAGTATGTAACCTACATGGAGTTTTTAGTTATATTGGCTACAGGAGACACTACATGACTGCTTTCATCCTATTTGGGATTTATCAGACATTGGTAGCCAGACACTATTCTATGCGGTTAAAATCCTTCATCAGGATTTGAATTTGTTGACCTTGGGTGTGTAGAGTATAGAGTGCATACAGTGCATTAGGAGCTATCTATGGTGCTCAGTGGTTTCAGAAGAGATATATGGAAACTCTCAGAGTGTCCTTAACTTTGCTCTCAGTCTGACATAGAATTGGTATATTTTATTTCGTTTAAAGACAGAGCCCAATAATACCCAAACATTATTTTCCAAAAATAAAGGTCAGCCCTTATCTCAGAATTCTAGGTAAAAATGGACTCCTACTGCAAAACAAACGAATTGATTCCATTTTAAATTCCTGTTTTGAAATAGACAGTAATACAATTCTTTTTTGGCCAAGTGTGATTGGACACACAAGGAATTTGTCTTGGTGCATACGCTCTCGGTGTACATAAAATATACATTTGTCAAGAATCATAAGATACAACACTTAAGGATACGCATAGGAAACAATTAAGCAATCAAATAATATTAGGAAACAGTCAATATAAATCTTAAGGATACCAGCAACAAGGTTACAGTCATAAATGGAAGGAGATGGGTGATAGAAACGATGAGAATATTAATAGTAATGCAGACATAGTAACTAGTTTGATTTTAAATCTTTTTGGTTGAAACATCTTGGCTTATTGACTTTTCCCCAAGATCTGTTTGATACGTACCTCAGAGAATTCGACCACCTATTCATAGTTTTATCATCTGGTATTTACTTCTAAGAAAGGTATTGCTCAGGTGGTCATATAATATCATGCAGGGGATTTCATTCTGTAAGTTTTAAAAGCTCAGGAAAGAGACCCATGACCAAATGTGAGGGTCACTGGAAATTTGAAAGGAATCTGTACACTTAAGGCACGTCCCTGGCAAAACTCACTTCAGCTCTTTCTGAAGCAGACACTTATCCAGATGGAGCAGGACTGTTTTTGGGCAAGGCTTTGATGGACTTCAATTCTAGGCATTAACAGTATGCCCACCTGGGGCTTTGAGAAATACCAGAATAAGCGCATGGAGAAATACCAGAATAAGCTCTTGTATGGACCTAACCATACATACTCCTATGATGTGTGCCTACAACTGGATCGCTGTCTCTTTTATGGAATAATGCACGTTTGTTTCAGGAAGAAAAATAGTAATCCAATAAACCAGAATATATTGGACATTCCTGTGCACCTGTTCTTTCTTCTTATCCTCCTTTTTCATGTAATATACTGCTATGTATTTAGAGATTAAACTAATCCATTCCTTTTCTTATTCAGATGTTGTGGTTTACATAACCTTTCATTTTGCCTTAAGACATGGCGAAGGGTCACAGACTGATTTTTGCCTGCTGTAATCTCCAGACTAAATAATAATACAGTTCAGCCATGAGATTAAGAAAAGGAGAAAGCACATTGGAGATAGAGACATGGACATGAATGGCTTATAGAGATAAAATGGTTTGATGTTAAGGGGAAGCATAAAATACAACTCTCTACTTTCTCATATTACCACTTCTGTAAGAGCCAAAAATGTACTAAAAATCCTGATTGTAATATAGGAGGTATGATTTAACAGTCTTACTTCTTACTTAATTGCAATCTATAAACAGATGTATATAGTCCAGTGACTCTGAAACCATTAATATTGAAACCATAAGCTCTACTGAATTCAATGTGATAGATCTAAAAAGAGGTTTCAGTTTGCCACTAAAAAGGATTATTTTCTGTGCTTAATTCTTCATGTTGTTTTCCAAACATCGAATTATTTGTGACAATAAACCTCTAATTACAAGAGTAATTTATTGCAATATGACCTTAAATCAATAGCCACATATTTTCAGACCCTCTTCCATCTTTAATGCCATGTACAGCCTATAATTAATTTTAACTTCATATATCTATGTTTTTCTTTTTTATGTCTGCTTCTGTTGTATTTTCTCTCCTGTTGTACTTTAAAAGGCAAACAGTAACAAAAAAAATGTTAATCGTTCTGCCGGTGAGGGCTGATGAGGGGAAGGGCTATGACATATGATCAGTAGAATCAATAGTTATGTGACTTTCTCATAAATTGGAAAATGAATGAGTGCTGTTTTTTTATGAGGATCTTGTAAGGCTAGAAACAATGTCTTACCTGCTGCAATTATACCAGCAGGACTGGTTTGATGAGTTAGGATCCATAATAGTGATTCTCTAGCCTCAAGGTGTGATTGTGTCATTGAGAAGCAGCCAGTAAACATGTGGAATTGATTAATGGAAGAGCTGAAACTGAAAGTATATTTAATGGGCACAGAATAAAATACACAGTAGATAACAACCCGGACCTTACCTTTTCTCAAATACAGGAAACAGGAACATCAAGAATAAAGTACAGAAGGAAATGATGAAATGAATTGATTTGTTTTCCTAAAGTGGACATGGGTAATAAAAAATATGTATCTATTCTAATGGGCTTAATTGTCTTAATAAATGACATAGCTTCTGACAAGTTATAAGCATATTCTAACTAGTTTTACATTATTGGGGCATTCACCTATTGATTAATGGTTTGTTGTCAAACATTTGTATAACTAGTATGGATCAGATTAAAGCTACTTTGTCAGACACGACAGAGAAAGTCCATACATGAAGGAAACTGATTAAACTGATGTATTGCTAAACAGCCTATGCACAGAAATCTTCTCAATTAACAGTTAGCACCCGCCTGGAGTTAGTTAAGAGTCTACAGAATTCAAGGGGAGGAGATTGGATTTAGTCCACTTGTGGCTTTGTAGAGATTCTAGACTGGTCCCTGTTTTAAGTCCGCCCCCATGTTCTGCAATTCCTTTTCCTACATGACTCCCTTAAAACAAGGTATAAATGTATTATTTAGGTTTTATAATTGTCAGTTTACAGGTAGCCTACTTTCCAGGGAAGTTTGGAAATTCAGTGATGTAAATGCATGAAAAGAGCAAAATTTAACTTGCAACCAATTTTTTCCCCCTTAATACTGAAAGTGGAAGGAATAGATATTGAAGATGACTGCAGCAATGCATCTGAGATGACTGCCTTTAAAAAATTTTTTTCGGAAACTCCATTGATACTGTAGCCTGACTACCCTGTTTCCCCCAAAATAAGACATCCCCTGATAATAAGCCCAATCGGGCTTTTGAGCGCATGGCAATAAGGCCAAGCGCTTATTTCAAAAAAAATATAAGACAGGGTCTTATTTTTGGGGAAACACAGTATTAGCAGATAGGAACCTTTATCACATGGTTGCACTGGTTATGAATGGGTGCCTTTCAAAATACTAGTTTTAGTCTTAAGTCCCATGTGGCTTGATTCCTAAGGCTTTTCACCCTGAAAATACTCTGAATTGAATTTGCCCACCCTGTTCACTCAACAGGGGAAGAAATGGTACAGTCTCTGTTCCCAATAAATGATTAGCATAGTTCTTAGTGGCAATGCCATTTATAATAGTTTTGTTTCACAAAATAGTTGATGTCAGTCATCTCAGTGTCTGAGATATTAAGAGATGCTGGTTATTTGCTCCCATTGATTTGTGATTTATCTGTAAGGGTTTTGGTTTGTTTGTTTTTTTGATTTACAGTTTATATTAGACAGTGTTACGGAAAGTTTTTAGTGGCATTAATTGTTTTTATGTTCCTGTTTTTATGTGAACCACTATAAGCCATTTTGTGGAATGGTGATTATATATATATAATTATATATATATAATTATATATATATGTATATATATATAATTAGCAAATGAATTGTACAAAAAGAATCACTATTTATTTATTTGATTTTTTCCTGCCTCTATCACTTTATAAGTAACTTAAGGTAGTGAACACACACACACACACACACACACACACACACACACACATATATATATATTCTTACTCTTACTCAAAAACCTTGGTTACGTAGGAAAAACTTGGCTAAAAGAAAAAACACACATAAATCCTACGAAGAGTAAGAAAATAGACATTGTACCTTTACAGGGAGTATACATGAGTTGTGGGTATGGCTTACTGATAATGGCTAACGGAGCCAGAAATAGATCTATATAAGTCTCTCACCAGGCAGCAAGGGCCTGCTAGCTGTCAGAAGGAAAAAAGCCCAGAATCGAGTGGATGTGATTCCACTGAGCTAGGGCTGCAGAAAAACCTTGGTTACGTAGGAAAAACCTGGCTAAAAGAAAAAACACACATAAATCCTACAAAGAGCAAGAAAATAGATATTGTACTTTTACAGGGAGGATACATGAGATGTGGGTGTGGCTTACTGATGATGGCTAATGAGCCAGAAATAGATCTATACAAGTCTCTCACCAGGCAGCAAGGGCCTGCTAGCTGCCAGAAGGAAAAAAGCCCAGAATCGAGTGGATGTGATTCCACTGAGCTAGGGCTGCAGAAAAATGTTGCTCCTAGAAGCACGAAGCCGAGAACACCAGCCTGAAGATGACGAATGAGACTTCGTCGAAACGTTGCCAAGACACCTTCAATTTTACGCGGGAGAAAACCCGAATAACCAAAGACCTACACACACACACACACACACACACACACATACATATACATATACATACATATACATACATGTATACACTACCCTAATAATATTCCTGCCAAGCACGTTATAGATTACTATATAGCAGTGTTTTCAGGGCAAATAAAATATTTGCTTTTGTGACAACTGTTACACAATAGGCTTTAATAAAGTCTTTTTATTTGTGATTGTAGATGCAGGAATTTATGCAGATCATTGCAGACTTTTCTTAAATTAATTCCTACATTAGAGCTTCTTTACTGAATGATCAGATGCCCTGTATATCTTGCCTTGCTCCCATCTTTTGTATGTTATAATTCTGCTATATTCATCACGGGAGGATAGCACAAAACACTCTGTCTGTGTTGATTGCTTAATAGCAAGACAGTGAGCTTTGGAATAGCTTACCACCTGGATAATTGCTGCAGTGAAACTGAAGGTAGAAATATCTAGCAATAGCATTAAATCTTCACACAATGGCAGCAACCTACACAGCGTGCCTTAAAGATGATATAGCAAGACCATTAATAAGCTCATAATAGGTTGGTTATTCTTGACTCTTTCTTCATGGTAAATGTCAATTATGCACAACACCAGCTACTATGTACTAATAATAATTCTCCAGTCAGTTTAGAAATACAGGATATTGCATGGCTAGAGCTACTGTTTTTAGGACAGTATTGAGTCAGATAGATCTTGTTGAAGTCTTACTATTTCCTGGTATTGTGTCACTTCTTTGTTGCTGAATCCTCTTTGCACATTAATCTAACTAACGTAATAGATTAGTCAACCGTGGCTGAAGCTATTCCAAGAAAATTTTATACAAATTAGCAGTTCATTGTTGATATACAATTGTACTTGAAGTTCTGTCTTACTTTGCTCTTTTCCTTTATATAAAGTAGAATAATACTGAATAAAAATGTTTAGCATATTGGCATTATCTGTTTTATAGTATATTCTTCTTCCAATTTTAGTATCACTTCTTTTTCTTTCTCTTTTCTCAACTTATATGCCAATCCATTTCCTGGTATATTTGAAAATTCAAAACTTCTTTGGTTTGCATAGTTCATCTCTCTCACTATTAATATAAATGGCTCTCTAGAAGCTTAATTTGGTGGGTAATAATTGTGCTCCTTGGTGATTTTTAATTTTTTTCTTCCTTTATTTTTATCTCATCCAAAATCACTTGTACTTTCTATTTCCTTTTCTTTTTAAATTCACTATTTTGTTGTATAAAAATACCCTGTTACAAAAGCTTTGCTTTCATCCCAAACTGTTCTTAGTCTTGTACCCTTATTAAGGTTATTCTCAAAAAAATTCTTTTAACTTCTTTTAACAATTCTTCACTATCATTTCCTTTTGCAGCATCTCATTCAGTCTCCTCTTAAAAGAGCTATTTTTCCTGTTAAAAGTTAATGTTAATGGATTGTTGTCTTTGGTAATTTTTATAAGTTAATAGCTAAAGCCTAAATCATCCAACTTATATCTATTTTAGAAAAGATTTATGCTTTTCAGAAAAATAAATATATTCTTTTGGGCCACAATTTTTTACCTCTCCATTAATTGTCCATTAAATTGATATCGGATTAATTATTCCAATTAAAAATAATGTGCAGGTGGTTCACTCCTTTGTTCTTATAATTTTAGGGCCATTGTTATATGTTGTAAGTGTACAATAGCATAGTAAATATAGTAGTTTAAAAATATATAAAAATACAATTCATTAGTTACTGATAAACTGGCATACTTACATTTTAAATGCATAAATATTTCATATATAGAGAGATAAAGAGATGTGAGCCTACAACATAAGGCAAACTTATAGACTCACTTAATATATAATATAATACTGTATAATACTTTCATATTTTATTTACCTTAAAGTGAAGTAACAAATAATTTCAAAAGATTTTAGCACATATCAGGTATGTATCAACCTTTCTTCTCTGGGTATCACGATTCATTGCCTGAGACTTTAATGTTGACTAAAGAGAAGTCAGATCCAATAGTCCTTCTGAAAGACAATCTGTCTTGATGTTCTCATTTGTTTAAAAAGGCATTCTAAGGTGTTTTTTGTTGTTGTATTCGGGAAAGGTCTCAATTCAGCCTGCTGATATTTTCCAAACTGTAGAGAATCTGAAGTTAAATAACCATAAGAAGCTGTAATATTCTTTCTAGGAGATTGAAAGAGAGAGAGAGAGAGAGAGAGAGAGAGGGAGGGAGGGAGGGAGGGAGGGAGGGAGGGAGAGAGAGAGAGAGCAAGAGAGAGAGAGAGAGAGAGAGAGAGAGAGAGAGAGAGAGAGAGAGAGAGAGAGAGAGATCCAAAGATATTATATTTTGTTTTCTTACTTGTTTTTGTTTTTGTTTTTATCAGTATCAGGGAGCGTAAATATCTGTTGTTCTAAGCACCCAAGATTACAGTTAAGATCAATATAATATGTAGAAAATTTTAATACTAAATTTACTTTGGGCCAATTTAATCCAATTTACTATTGGATGCATAGTAAAGATGCTATAGATTTTTAAAACATATATTTATTTATTCCTTTTCATAGTATTTTATTATATTAATATAAAACAAAAGTAGCACATTATAGTATTTGAGTACAATTGTCTTGACTGAATATTATTAATACTGTGATGTTTAGACTAAATTGAACTTGTAAAGATAATACATGGACTATGCTATTTCCTTGAAGAAAATAAGTTTGTATTTTATTAGAATAGAATAGAATTTTTTATTGGCCAAGTGTGATTGGACACACAAGGAATTTGTCTTGGTGGATACGCTCTCAGTGTACATAAAAGAAAAGATACGTTCATCAAGAATCATAAGGTACAACCCTTAATGAAACACTATCAATATAAATCGTAAGGATACAAACAACAAAGTTACAGTCATACAGTCATAAGTGGAAAGAGATGGGTGGTGGGAACAATGAGAAGATTAATAGTAGTGCAGACTTAGTAAATAGTTTGACAGTGTTGAGGGAATTAATTTGTTTTGCAGAGTGATGGTGTTCAGGAAAAAACTGATCTTGTGTCTAGTTGTTCTGGAGTGCAGTGCTCTATAGCATCGTTTTGAGGGTAGGAGTTTAAACAGTTTATGTCCAGGATGTGAGGGGTCTGTTATGGTCCGCTTTTGTAGTTCTGTCAAATAATGTCTGTAAATTCTGAACTCTTGCTGGGGCATATAGTGGGCAGCTGAATGTCTTCTATTTCTGGTGCTTCACAAACATATATTTTGTCAGAAAGTGGCACTTGGTGGAATTGTGCATATTGAATCATAGTACTCAGCAAGTCAGATTCTGAGTCAGACTCATTGTCAGGTATTTTTTTTTTTTATTTAACAAGACTTTTTACTTGTAACCCGCATTTCAACCACATGATGTTTGTAAGTAACTCACAGTTGGTTTGAGCATTAATGTTCAAGTCTCTTTGAATATTGCCTTGGCCTGAAGTCTATCTGAGTCAAGCAGTTCGACGATTTTGTTCATCTATATGAGAGGTGGGGAACTGTGGCCCTTTTATGACTTCTGGACTTCGATTCCCAGAATTCCTGAGTCAGCATGGCTGGCTTAGGAATTCTGGGAGTTGAAGTCCAAAGTCATAAAAGGGCCATAGTTCCCCACACCTGTTATGGTGAGTTTTAGAATGCCAGTCTGTTCTTCAAGACACATTTATGGTAACCTGTCAGATTCCATTGGAAGACTTGACCTCCACTAGTAGTTGAAGAATTTAATTACTGTTATGGTGTAAATATTGATTCTGGACGACCATGTTATGACCATGACCAGGGGGGCATTTGCTCAGATTCGTCTGGTGCGCCAGTTGCGCCCCTACCTGGACCATGATGACCTGTGCACAGTCACGCATGCACTCGTCACCTCCCGGATCGACTACTGCAATGCTCTCTACATGGGGCTTCCCTTGAAGACCACCCAGCTTCAGCTGGTGCAGAATGCGGCCGCGCGGGTAGTGATGGGTGTGCCCCGACACTCTCATGTTACACCCCTCCTGCGGGACCTGCATTGGCTACCGGTTGCCCTCTGGGTGAGATTCAAGGTGCTGGTAATTACCTATAAAGCCCTACATGGCTTAGGCCTGGGGTACCTGGTGGACCATCTGCGGCCAGCGACAGCTCCCCATTGCCTGATGCGCTCCCACAGGGAGGGTCTCCTTGGGGTCCCGTCGGCCTTCTCTGTGAGCGTGCCTACTCTTGTGGAATCAGCTCCCCCTGGAGCTCCGGATGGCCCTTGACCTTCGCTCTTTCCGCGGTGACCTCAAAACATGGCGATTTGGCCTGGCCGGATTGGACTGAAGGGTTTTTTAAAGAGGATTGTATTGGTTTTTATATTTGAATACTGAATTTTATGTGTTTTTTATCGTTGTGAGCCGCCCTGAGTCCTTTGGGAGAGAGGGCGGCATATAAGTTTAATAAAATAAATAAATAAAATAAATAAATAAATAGAGGGGGGTCCTTGCCGGAAGAAATCTTTGAAAGTGTGCTTGATTTTGTTCTGATAGGCCCCCACAGTTCTGCACCATATGTCTTAACATATGAAATTATTATCACTTACTTAAATGTGAGTTTTTAAAAAATGGTTTAGAAATAGTATTTTTAAAAAAAATCATCCAGCAAAGAAAGCTTTGTGTTGTTGTTCCTCAGGTTGAACAGACAAAGTTATTTTGTGTATTGAACTTTCAGGGATGGCTTTGCTTCAGAAATAATAGCTGTGAGCACCAGATTCCTTGAGCTGGAAACATTTGGAACATTAAACAGGACCATATCTTAGTTAAGTTTAGGGAATAAATGTGTCTCTTGCACTTTCCCATTTATGAAGGATTTTTTACAGGGTTATGAGCACATCAAGTTCACTTTCCCTCTATATGGAAATAACGGTCTGAAGTTAGTGATAATAATCCAAAAGAACTAGCTGTAGTTACCATTATGGAAATCAGTGGCCCTTAAGGGAGAAAAAGAGAAAATAATACTGTAATAGGAATTTCCATACCATTATTTATATTTTTTACATCAACTAAGGTTAACCTATTTTAAATCTTCATGGATCTTCAGGCCTGCCATAAGTTGTATTTCACGCTATGTGGCTGGAGTTGATAATAATTCTTTTGCAACTTTGTACTCTTATAACTTCTGTTTCAGGCTAATTGCTAATATTGCTGTCTGCTTGATATCTATCTGTCTTCCACTAAGAAGGTTCTTTTTTGTAGCATTAAAATAGCAGAGTCATTACTGCAGCCTGTTGTGTTTTATTTTTCTGATTTCTACAACTTTTCCATTTTGAAAAAAAAACCCTATTTTTCTTAGTCTTAGAATTAATATGATTTACTAAATTTATCGTTGGTGTACTCTAGAGTAAATAGATTGTTGCCAATGGGCATTTCAAAACTATATCTAAACAAGCGAGAGCACTTAGCAACATGGCTAATATTGTTTTTGTGTTGCTGAAACCGAATCTGTTTGTGATGAAAGAAAAATGCAGTGAGACTGATTTGCTTCTTTGCCAGTACCAGAATGATAAATTGTTTTGCAGAGAACAATGCTGAAGGGCATATTAAGAAATGCATGAACCTCATTGAAAGGGAATAGCTTGATGGCTAAAACAAGCAAGATAATATTTATCTATTATATATATTTAATATATTTTTTTGAACCTGTAGGAAAAGGACTAGAGTATACAGAAGGTATAGTCAATTGGATTCCTGCCAGCTTTTAAAATCCCTAAATGAATATGTCAGAGACAATGTTGTTTTGGGAATAAGTAATAATAAAAGTAATCTTTGTATCCAAGTACCACTGTCTGTTAATTGTGAATTAAATATTATCTCAACATGAAACAAGATTGTTATGGCAATTGGCTACAAAACATTAAAATACCTGTTTCTCGACCTTTCTGCATTTCATGCGTCTCTGCATGAGGGTATACATCATGTGCATGCTTGGTTTGTGAGCAGGGACACATAGAATAAAAAAAAATAGAGCATAGGATATAGCATCTTTCCCACCAGGATAAGTCAAACCTGAGTTAAAATTATACAAAGAGAATGTATATTCTTTGCACTACCATATTTACTCAAGAGTGCTTGACTTAAAGGTAAAATACCCTTTACTTACTTGTTGTTTAGATTGCTCTTCAACTATTCCCTTGAACCGTTGAGCCCCATTTTCCTTCCTGTTCATAAAACAAACATCCTCCCCCCATAAAATTCTGGTTAGTCATTCATTTATATCTTGGCATCAGGATGTGGCAGTGCAGTAGACTGTGAGGGAACTCAGAAAGAAGATGTGATTGTTTTAGATGTGCATTCAGTGACATGCTTACTGGCTAAAGGGTATTAGTGCACGGTGATGCTTGGATAGAGATGTAGAAGATGTCAGCGAGGAAGAATCCTACAGATATTCTAGTCAATGATCAATGGTATCTTTTGAGGAAATAAGAGAGCTCCATGGTGAAGGCTAGCAGAGATGGAACAGCAACACTCGTAATCAAGGCAGTAATATATCAAAAAGGAAAACAATGAGACAAGAGGTCAAGATTGCAGGCCGGTTCATGGGAAACAATTGTGATGAATGGTGTCCTGAACTGTAGATCTAATAAAATAATTTCTTCATAACAATAGGTACTAGGATCCTGGTCAGAATATTTTTTTTTAAAAAAAGAAGCAACCAAGTAATTAAAGTAGATAACTTAAGTATAATATAAGAAATTTCATTTCTTCTGACTATTACACTATCGTTAGCTTGAACTCAGATGTACCTTTGGTTGCTGTGCTGAGAATCTGCCCATAGTCATGCATTTGAATTTGGAACCACTCAGTGATTTAAAGGAATAAGCTACACAATTTCTTTTTCTTTTTATGTTTTTTCCCCCCTCTTAAGTGACTAGACCTGCGGAAAAGAAACTTTGCCTTTCTCCTGTTCCTCTTGCTTCTCAACTGTGTACCATTCCGTGTCCTCCTGATTGTGTGGTTTCTTCCTGGTCGGCATGGGGCCCTTGCGTTCATGAAGACTGCCAAGAAATTCAAGGAAGAAAAGGTGAATTTGAATATAAGTTTCAACATAATGTAGGGCAGTGATGGCTAACTTTTTCCAGACTGAGTGGCCAAAGTGCATGTGTGCACGTGTGAATGTGTGCGCGGCTGAACCCCCAAAATGCAATGAGCGCATGCCCCCCCGCATGGCCCCCACCCCATGCATGTGTGGGCCCCCTGAATGCGTGCATGGCCCTTCCTCATGTACCCTACTTCCCCACGAATGCACGGGTGGCCCCCCACAATGTTCCGCCTCCCGCGCATGTGCGGCAGAGACCCAAAGATCAGCTGGCTGGCAGGAGGTGCAAGTGCATGTGCAGTGCAGCTAAACTGGGGTGACGGCTTGCGTGCCCACAGAGAGGGCACTGCATTACACCTCTGGCACGCATGCCATAGGTTCGCCATCATGGATGTAGGATATTTCTTCAACCTGATGCTCTGCAGATGTACTGGATAATATTTCCTTTCAGTTTCCCCTGATACGTTTGACTTTTTATTCCCTTTATAAAGCGTGCTTCTTTGCCATGTGTTCTAATTTTTAGCAAACCATAGTTATTTTGCAAATCAGAATTGTAACCCACAATTAAATTTAGTCCTACTTGGGTGTTTAACTTTGCCTATTTTTTGTTTCATAAGAAAGCAGTCCAAGATTGCACTCACTAACTATCCGGTCCCCTCTACTCTCTGTATAGCTCTGCTATTTTAAAATTAGGATTTTATGTGCAATGCCTACTCATATAGTAGAAGTGTTCCACTTCCCAACAGGGGTGTCTTGAATATGTGTGTCAAAGTGGACGAGAGGGTGGATATGGCATAAGATTGCAATCCCCATTGCTTTCGAAGGTATGCAATTTTGATGCAACGCAAAAGGGGTGGCAGTTAGTGTATATCACTATCTTCACCTGAATCTTACCTGCTTTGACCTTTTTCTTGAGACACCACTGCCTCAAAGGTTCACTAGCATGGGGACCCCAAAGTCATGAAATGAGTCCAGGAAGCATATGCAAATGAGTTTCTGATTAAAACTGATGTACTGACAGAACAGAATATTTGTACTTCAGAGTTGAACTGTGGGGTCCTTGGTGCTCTCTGAGCTTGGTTTTCTTGCAGAAGTTTCATTACCCAGCTCGGTAACATTATCAGTGCTAGAGGAGAACTCCGCTATCCTGATGATGTTACCTAGTTTGGTAACAAAGCTAATGTGCTTTATGCCAAATTCTGATTTGCACATGATTATTGAAAAATTCATGCATATAAGCTCTTTTCCACCTATTTAACAAATGTGGATTTTTTTTAAAAAATGGATTTCTTTAAACATCAAATGGGAGTGACTCTGCCTATACTCTGATTCCTCCAACAGCATATGCTTGCATAAAGTAGATCTAGAAACCAGTAAATTTATAAAGGAGAGTAAGATTGTTCAGCCACACATTTCGCCAGGAGTTGGATATTATATGAAAAGAGCTCTATTATCTACAGTTTGTTATTGAGCAACTTAAATAGTCTTTTTCATAACAATGCAAATATGTAGACATAATGGAGAAGCAGTCATGTTCACCAGCCAGTCTATCCTTCTTCCCACATTCCCTCAATATGTGGCACATGCTAATGTGTAATTTCCTACATCAGAAATAGCGAGGGAGAATTGGAAAGTGGAAAAAATACATAATCACTCTTCTTTTTTAAAGTGTACAAGCATGATTTGATCTTCTTTACGACGTGCGATGTAACCTGAGAGATTTTTAACAGCACCTTCTTGTCATTTCATTGTAAATATGCAAGGCAGCTTAAAAGTTAGCAGAGCCGTCTAGCCAAAGACAGTGAGCTAGAACTGTGGGAAAATGTGTTTCTTACCTCTATTGTATTTGTTCATTTCAAGATAGATTGATAGTTGGAAATTATTCAGTATTGTTTCTTCCTTCTGATTTTAGCTATTTGCCTCCCCCCCTCTCCTCTCCTCTTAGGTTTCAAAATGAGGCACAGATACATTGTTGTGGATTCCATTGATAATTCTGAGAACTGCCCACATTTGATAGAGGCTATTCCGTGTGACAATCCAATGTGTTATGACTGGAGCATTTCAGAAGGAAACTGTTTCCCTTATAATGGAATATGTGGACAAGGAAACCGTGTGTTGTATGCCCAATGCAAGAACAACAATGGTATGTAGCTCAAAGATATTTAATTTAAATATATGCTACACTGTGGGGTCCTTGATGCTCTTTTAGCTTGGTTGTTTTCTTGCAGATGTTTCATTACCAAACTAGGTAACACCATCAGTGCTAACATCATCAATGCTGCATTAATATTCAATAGGTTTTATACTATCTTCTAGAAAGAATGCATGATGTACATCTTAAGTTCGGATGTGGATTTTACTAAAGTTTGTGGCTTTATTTTGTACCACACTTTGTCTTGTGAAAACACATTGCTTGATAATTTAATCAGTTCTTTCTAGCACATCATTCTACCCTCTTTGTGGACTTTCACAAAACCTTAATTGCCTCAGTATAAGAAAAAGAGAGATCCCCACAGTGAAAATTTCAGGACTGAGGCCTAGTTTTCAGTGGGTTGCCGCGGGAATTTAGCTCCACATGTGTAAATGATAGTTATATTGGTCTCAGGCAGGAGGTGTTCGGGGAGATTGGACACTACTGGGCTACAAGTAGAATTTGTGCAGTGGAAAAAAAGCATGCTGGAGATAAAATCCTTGATTGTATTTGTGTAAACAAAGCCACATAAGGTAGCCCAATGCCAAGGAAAGAAAGTTGCTCTTATCAAATGCATTGCAATATAGTGCCAAGGTTCCTGGGCTTCATTGGATTTGGAAAGAAAAGAAAATATTATCAATTTGTGGCTCCAGCTTATTGTGGCCAGCCTTATGATATACAGCATAAAAACCTAAATCTTGCTGGATTAGCTTGTAGGCTCCCCTAGTCCAGTTTACTGCAACACTCTTTAGCAAATGGAATGGCATGGGGGAAGATGTTGAACTTAGACAGGAGAATATGAGCTCTCTTCCACCATCCCTTCCCCTGTGTATGATTCAGAAGATAGGAAAGAGCTATTGGTATTAATAGCCATTGACAGCCCGATCCTCCATAAACTTTGGTTGGATGCTAAATTGGCTGTGCTTGCCACAGCTGTTGGCAGCGAATTCCATAGTTTAAATATGAGCTGCGCAAAAAACCATTTTATTCTGTTGGTTCTAAATTTGCATGCAGTTAATTTCAGGAAATGACCTCAAGTTTGGTTTTTTTTTTTCTTTTGAGAGAGAGAGAGGGGGGAGGGGGAAAGAGGGAGAGAGAGAAAAAAAAAGACTTCTTTTTCTCCACAGTTTGTCTAAAGCAGGGCTTTACCAAACTGTGAGAGGTACCTTCCTTGAGGCACCCTTGAGGGGTGGTGTGAAGAACTTTTTAGTTTTACAAAATTGTAGTGAATCCATCTTTCTCACAGTTTCATTTTATAGTTTTCATTGTTCCTTTGTGTTCATTTTGGTGTTCAGATTTTTAGGAAGATTACACTATAGGGAGGTATAAATGCTCCCCGCCACCCCCCCAAAAAAGCCCTCTAAAACAGGTCATCATTTTTGTGTTGCCCAAGTACTTCACCACTAGCAGGGTTTCAGATCTTAGCAGGTTTTAGTAAGACATGTTCCATCTCTTACTAAAGCATCTAGTAGAAATAAAGTTGACTTTGTCTCACTGGCACTATCAGACCTGTAGATCTGAGAGTAACAATCCTTTTTTAAATAATAATTTTACAATTAAAAATATAAAAAGTAATACAAACTAAAAAAAGAGAGTAAAAAGAATAAATAAAAAGTGCAGAAAAAGAAAAAAAAAACAGTATAGCGAAAAAAATAAAGAAATAACTTCTCCCTCCATCACAGCATGGATAAACAATTTGAGTAATTTATCACTTCATCTTTAAATACAACAAATTATCTCTTCTTCCCATATCTCATCTCTTCTTTATAAACAAATCCTTAAAGCCTGGTTTCAGTCTTGGTTAGCAAAACTCAGTTAAGAGTTACCAGAGATAACATCATCTCTATTTTAATTGTGACAAATAGCTTTAAATAGATAAATAAAAGAACCTTATATTCCTTTCACTTTAATAATCTTAATCTTTAATCTCTTTAAATAATGTCCTAGAACTTGATTTCTTTTCATTTCTTTTTCTCTTATCATAAAATCTTTGAAAACTTTTAACAGGTCACTTTTGTAAATCCAATGTAGAATAATTATCCAAATCACTCTTTTGATTTGTTATTTGTATATCCTTTTTAGGGGATACAAGACATTATTCTTCTAGACTGTCATTTTAAAACCCACTTTCAAATCAGTCTCAGTTTTGTCTGGAAGAACTTGCTCCTCTTCCATAACAACTTTTAAACACAACCTACCTATAATGGCACACATTCTTTCATGCACATTGGCACAAGAAAGATGTTCCCCAGTTTAGGAACAATTGGGGAACCTGGACTTATAAATAACAGAGTTGGAAAGGACCTTGGAGGTCTTCTAGTCCAACCCACAGCTTAGGCAGGAAACCCTACACCATTTCAGACAAATGGTTATCCAACATTTTCTTAAAAACTTCCAGTGTTGGAGCATTCACAACTTCTGGAGGCAAGTTGTTCCACTGATTAATTATTCTAACTGTCAGGAAATTTCTCCTTAGTTCTAGGTTGCTTCTCTCCTTGATTAGTTTCCACCCATTGCTTCTTGTCCTGCCCTCAAGTGCTTTGGAGAATAGCTTGTCTCCCTCTTCTTTGTGGCAGCCCCTGAGATATTGGAACACTGCATTCTTAAAATTATTTAGTTCATGGTTCACAAATATTCTTCAATATGTCCAAAGCTAAACTATTTTGTATTAGTAAATCAAATTTCAGTGTTCTTCCCATTTAATTGTAATCTTTAGTTCTTTCTAATTCTCAGCAAACTTTGTGTCCATGTATGCTATCTTACAGTTGTGATCTTGATTGAAATCCCTTAATTCCCAGTCATTCATCTCACAAGTTGACCACAAAACAACAACAACAACAACAAACTCAGTTCCTGCAGTCTACTCATAAGGAGCAGCTGTCAAAAGTACACATGGGCAACCTAACATTCTCCCCCTTTTTTGGTGGAGACTTCATCTGCCAGAATTTGCTGTCTGGCCACCAGTCTCCGCTGCATTGTCATCCTCCTTTGGGATGTCTAGTTTGCATGTCTCCTCATTAGAAGTCTGAGAGTGACAATCCTCTGAGTGTAAACAGAATTATCCCTCAGTTATATTTATAATAGAGCATCAAGAGAAAATTCTTTTTGTGACAGCAGTTTGATTTCTTTTCAAGAATGTATAACCTTCCTCAAAAAGGTACATCAACATTTGCATTCCTTTCTAACCGTAGCCAATACATGCCGACACAAGATTTACCTCAAGGTTTTATGACTCATTGCTGAATAGTTTGTCGCATAATCTGAACTGGGAAAGTGATTTTAGTGCTCTCTCCAAACCACATTGTATAATTGGATTGGAATGGAATGGAACGGAACGGAATGGAATAAAGAATAGAAAAGAAAAGAAAAGAAAAGAAAAGAAAAGAATAGAATAGAATAGAATAGAATAGAATAGAATAGAATAGAATAGAATAGAATAGAATAGAATAGAATACTTTATTTGGCCAAGTATGATTAGACACATAAATAATTTGTCTCTGATGCAGAAGCTTTCAGTGTGCATGCAAAGCAACAGAGTAATAATAATCATAATACCAATAAGAGGAGGTAGTAAAGGAGATAAGGATAATAATAATACTTCTGCTATACATCATGGGTAAATGTACTTAGATATAACTAGTATTGTGAGAATTAGTTGTCCAGTAGAGCAAAACTGGGCTCCCCAGCTCCGTTTTCAGCTATGATAGCCTCCTGCCACCCTCTGGCAGTGAAAACGGAGCTCCGTTTTTGCTGGCAGAGGGCGGCAGGAGTCTGTCACAGCCAAAAACAGAGTCTGGGAGAGCCACACACAACCCTCCTGAGCACCATTTTTGCTGGCAGAAGGCACTGCAGGAGGGTCCTTTGCTGTTTCTGTTCTTTTAAATGAACAGAATTTCCCCTTTTTGCCTTTGGTAAGCATCATACTTCAAATGCTTACATTCTCTCTCTCTCCCTCTCCCTCTCCCTCTCCCTCTCCCTCTCTCTCTCTCTCTCTCTCTCTCTCTTCTTGCAATCTCATTACTACACTTTTTTTAAAAAAAATAAGGAATGTGATTCGTGTTCCCAGATTCTGATGATATGTAAATGAAAACATTTTGCTGAGTAACATGATATTTACATTGCAGCGTTTCAGACCCAGAGGATGTTCAGTTTCCAGCCCATTAATAATGAATGAGGCACATTTTCATGTGAAGTTTACTAACATGTTGCAGCGACTGTTTTCCTTGGTACAGTCTGAACCTATCCCCGAGCTTAATTATTTTTGATAGAGTGACTACTGTCAAATCACAAGATTGTTTTCCGAAGGGCCTATTCTCCTGCTTTTAGTCAAATGAATGCTACATGAATGATACTAATCTTATCCTAGCTAAATCAGAAATGTGCAGTGTCTTGGTGTAAATATGGCACTGGAAATATTTTCAAGAAGAAACAAATGAGACTGATTATCAGACTGGCAAAATTACTATGTGAACTGTGAATCATTCTCTTCTTATTCCACTTTTCTCAGTGCTGTATTAATCAGAGCTTCATTGACTTCACAGCACCATTTAAATCATTTAGATCATTTAAATCAGAATATATAAGAAGTTTATTCTGCTAGGTTAATAGGATTGTTGGGGACTTCTCTGTGTGTTCCAGCAAAGCTTTGTTGCTGCAAAAAAATCTAAAAACTGGATGTTGTCATTTATAATAGGTGGAGGTTTGATTTCTGTGTGATGGTTGGATGTTCCTTGGGAATGATGAAAGAAAAGTTGTACTAATGAAATTTTGCTGTAATGTATCAAGAAACATATGCAGCAAATGTGATCTACACTTATGTATGTATGTATGAAAGTATATCCAAAAAAGTAACTAAGAATAAAAATAATAAAGAATCAGGACAGTTGAATGCTCCTGGAATCAAAAATACAGAAAATGGATTTCATATATGCACTGATCTTTTGGAAGGAAAACTTTTTATTAAGGAATTGGGGTGTATTGAACACCTTTCATAATTTACAAAATAGCCTATTTTTTACCTAATAAAGTTTCCTTTTTTTGTTCCTTCCTCTTCTATAAACCCTATCTTGGATGTTCAATATTTTCCAGAAATGTTTATATTAATCTTGTTTGGATAATAAAAATGATACTAAAATCTATTTTCTTTCTCTATTTCTTTTATTATCAGTCATTTCTAGCAAATGGATCTATTGGAATTATTGGCACTAATACCAGTGTTGAATGGATTTTATAGCTTGGCTTTTTTCCCTTGGTTCTCATGAAAACATTTTTGCAGAAAACTTGAAATCTTGAGCACACTCAATTCAGGGACCTAGATAGGTAATATTATATTAGCCTGTTTCATTTTTTTACTTTCCTAATGTAAAACATATTACCTCGTAAGTTAGGTTAGGCTAAGAGATTGGCCAAACTCACACAATGAGATCATTAATGAATGGGAATTATATGCCATATAACTTCATTGTCTTCCAGTTTATGTCAGTTGATGGGATTTCTTTTTTTTTTAATGAAAAAAAGTTTTTTTTCCCTTCACTCTCTGAAAAAGCTTGACAGGTATTGTCAGCTTGATGTAATTGCATTGTACCGTGTACAATTGTAATGTCATCCATCTCTGCTTTTTTTTTTAAAGTCAGACTTATTTTTGATCCTGTTACGTGTACTGTGCTTTAAAAAGCAGCTGGTAGCTTTTAACTGCTAGAAGAGAGATAGAGTGATAAATTCCTTCTCATGCAAACAACCATGACTTCAGATTCTGACTTTAAGACTCAGCATCTTTGGCTGGGAGAGTTAAGCCTGACATGGATACTTAGTTTAAGTCTCTCCATTTCTAGTCCACCTTCTAAGTCCTCCTAGCAGTAGCACCAAAAACTGTAGCCCTTCTTTGTTTTTAATTGGCTGTGGTGTTCCTGACTGAAGCTATATTAGGATATTAGATATGGGTCAAGTGACCTGCATCTGCCCATCACTAATAACAACCCTGTTGCGGTATCCCACGTCTTCTCATAAGGGTGCCAACAGCATCATAATAATACTAAGTAACCCTGGCAAGAATTTTGTGATTCCCTCTGAAACCTGGAAGTCACCTGTCTATCACCCACATCTCATGAAAAGAAAATACAACATTTTGGTTGCTGTGATGGTCATATACCTACATCTATAATATACTCTCATACATAGGTTTGCATTTCTTTTAAAAATATACAATGGAGTTTACTTCCTTTCAAGGTTGCTGTTTTTGTCAGAGAAAGCTGTTGATTGAGACAACACACGTTTGTTCTGGGGTATCATTTCCTGGTGTGCAAAATGCCTTCAGAAAACTATTCACATCATTGTGAATAGGTATTATATTTTCAGCGTCAACATTTATTTTGTTTTCACATATACTTCTATGGAATTTCAGGGTGGCTTTTGCATCTAATGGAATCGAGATTTTTTTCTCCCCCAGACTTTAAATGTTTCTCAGCCTTCTATTCTGTAATGGAATAGCAGATTTTTATGAAGGAAGACAGGCAGACAAGTAATTTCCTTGACATCTTTTGCCCTCAAAACAGTGGTCTTACTGTGTACTGCTAAGTTTGAGTTCTAGTAAAAGTTTCAAATAATGAATCATTCTGGTACTTTTCTTTTTTAATAGATATTTGTTCTTGTTCTTGATAGTTAGGTAAGAAATGCTGAATATAAGGTTGGATGGATGGTTAGATATTTTATTGCTGTCCAAGGTCAGGATGATAAAAAGAAAAACATTTCAAGCACAAACAAAAAAGCATATGAAGGAAACATTAAAATTTAAATGTAAGAGTCTGATTTTGCAGCCATTCTTCTCTTCTATCAAGGATTGTGCAAAAGACTTTAATTTTCTTTAAGATGCTTTTAGATATATCGTGTTTCCCCGAAAATAAGACATGTCCAGATAATAAACCCAGTCGGGCTTTTCAGTGCATGTGAGCCACCCCTGCAAAATACCCCTCCCCCCCAAACTACTTACACGCATGCGCAACCTGTTCTGCCATTTCCTCTGTTTGCTTGCCACACAACCAAAATGAGTTGAGGAGGTGAGGCTGGAGGGGGGGGGGAAGGGGGGACATACCCTCCCCTCCCTGTTCTTTGCACCAGCCGAGCAGCCCAACATGTCCCACCCCACCCCAATGGCAACAGCAGCCAGGCTGCTTCCCTGGGATCGCTTCTACACGCCACAGCCGCCAGTTGCCTGGTGTACCCTCCACATCCCCTACTCATGATAGCTTCTGCACGCCACCAGTGCCTGGTGCACCCCCCAAGCTCCACCGAAATCGCTTCTTCACACCACTGCCGCCAGTTGCCTGGTGCATCCCCCACTGCCCCCCACCTGTGATCACTTCTAAACACCACCACCACCACCACCACCACCAGTTGTCTGGTGCCCCTACACCCCCACAGAATCATTTCTGCATGCCACCACTGCCAGTTGCCTGGCGCATGCCCCTTAATGGCCCCTGCAATGGTGTGCTTCCCCCCCCCACAGCCTGCCAATGATTGGTTGCTGCCGCCTGCCTCCATTGGCTGGTGGCTTCTTGTCCCATGCAGCCAAAGGCCCGGGTCTGAGCGAATGGGCAGGGATAAAGGGCGAGGGATGGAGGGCCAGGGGTTCATTGGCCATGTAGAATGGGAGGGACAGCAGAGGAAGAAATCTGGCTGTAAATTAGCTGAGGCAGGTGGCTTGGGGCAACGGGGGCGGCCAGTGGTGGGTGCCTAAATGTCCCATTCCATTTGGGACATTTGCCTCAGCCAGAAGCAACTAAGCAGCTTATATCCCAATCAATAATTCTTTAATCTCATCATGGCAGTTTGTCAAAGAAATTTGGAAGCGTATAGAATCAGTTTTACATTTTTTTTTTACCTCTGTGCGTGAATTGTTTATGGTAGGTTAATTGGTAGAATTTCCTACAGATTGGTCCAGGGAAACTTTTGTTCTGCTGAAAACAAGTGGCAGGCGATGGGCTTGTGCCGCCGAATGAGGAATATTATCTGTTGCTGGATAATTCCCAGGATTTCATGCAAAGTGGTAGAGCTGCATTTGATAATTCAACTAGGAGAAGGAAGCAAATTGAGAGATTTGCAAGCTGAAACAAGGCATCAGTAGAGTTCATGAATGCCTATCAGATTTTTCAATTATACGGCAGAGGTGTTGAGTGGGATGATGGATCAATTTCAAGAAGGACTTGCTGATGAGCTGATTTAGTAAGACTAGGCACACCAGAGAATTTGGAAGGAATGTTTCATTGTGTTTTGATTTTTGATTTTTTTTGTGTGTGTGTTAATTGATGGGTGATTGGAAGAGTTGAAGTATATGGGAAATAATAAAGGGAGGGGATTTTATAATCTCTCTTCATCTTCTCCCCACCCCTGGTAGCCTCCTTGCACACCACAGTGCTGGAGAATCCATTCAAATAGAAGCAGTAAAAAAAAAAAAAAGCCTTTATCTGCAACAGAGAAACAGAAAAAAAGAGAAACCTGGGTACCTGTGCAATTGCAAACCAGTGGCCACAAGTCTGAAATTGCTCCAAAGCCCTATCCTCAGTAAAGTTTACAGAGTCGCCTCTCAGGATCCAGCAGGATGGCTGGTATGAAGGGAGGGGGGGGAACAGTCAAACAATTAGGAAAGCCTCAGGCAATCAAGAACAGGAAAGTGCATGCCACTTTCTCTGTTATTCTTTGTTCAACTTCAGCTCTCGTAGATATGGATGCTGCAGCCAATTCAATAAATAAAACCACAGTGCAACACTTCAAACTGCCCACACAGTTATGAGGGGGGAAAAAAACCCCCTTCTTGTGAAAATGATTGACAGGTGGAAAGCCTGAGTGTTGATTTGTTCTATGACCCATTTGTCTGGATGTGGTATTCTCAGAGGTTTTCTTCAAAATCATAGTTCTGAAGTGTCCATTTTCTATCTGCAATCTCTCTCTGTGAGTGAGATAGTCAGCCTCCAAATTTGATAAGTAAAATTTTCTTCACAGTTAATTTTTTTGTATCTGTCGAGCATTGCAGAGAAACCTGTCTGCATAGAGGTAGTCCTTGACTTACGACCACAACTTTTTTTTGCTTTAATTTATATGCCGCCCTTCTCCGGAGACTCAGGGAGGCTTACAATGCGTTAAGCAATAGCCTTCATACTTTTGTATATTTATACAAAGTCAGCTTATTGCCCCCACAATCTGGGTCCTTATTTCATCTACCTTTGAAAGGATGGAAGGCTGAGTCAACCTTGAGCCTGGTGAGATTTAAACTTGCAGTAATTGCAGGCAGCTGATTTTAATAACAGTGCTTTAGTCCACTGTACTACAGGCTCTTAGCCCCAGATTTATGTTGTTAAGCGAGACAGTTGTTTAGTGAGTTTTGCCTCATTGTACGATCTTTCTTGGCACAGTTGTTAAATGAATCACTGCAATTGATAAATTAGTTACACAGTTGTTAAGTGAATCTGGCCTCCCCATTGACTTGGCTTATCAGAAGGTCGCAAAAGGTGATCACATGATCCCGGGACACTGCAAACTTCATAACTATGAATTGGTTGCCCAGTGTCCCAATTTTGATCACGTGACCATGGGGATGCTGTAACAGTTTGTGTGGAAAATGTTTGGAAGTCACTTTTTTCAGTACCGTTGTAAAGTCCGATGAGCATAAAATGAATGGTTGTAAGTCAAGGACTACTTGCAATTCAAATATTTGTAGACAAAGACACAGCACCTTAATGACCTTCATTACTACCTTACTAAGACTTCATCTGTGGCATATTACTGTTGATAGTTATCTCTGAAAAACAAACCATCCGTGGTTTCAATATCTCCATTGTAAATTGTAGGATTGGCTGCTGATCCCGTGGTTATTCATTTAGACTTCTTTTATGATCCCATTTTACACCATGCCCCTGGACTGTATTAGTTACTAATTCTACATCATTAGAGATTGCATATCATTTGCAATTTTTGCTATCAGAGTGGTGTAATCTGCATGGAGTAGATTATTCAAACCTAGTCATTTAAAACCACACTCATTTTTCTCACCATCCAATCCAGCCTTTTTTTCAACTCTTTTGTAGAGGGAGGCAGAGATAGCGAAATAATGCACGGGCTGTTAACTATGGACCGAATTCAGTAAATAGAAGTGGGCGTTTGGATTTGTGTACTCATTTGTGGAAATATAGAACATAAATTCTGGATTAAAATCTCAATAAGAGACGCAGGTGTCTGAGTTGGTAACTGTGCAAGTACTGTGAAACATCATTCATGCCAGCAGGGCTGCACAAATATCTGGATTTAAAAAGCAAAAATGGTTTGGGAGAATTCATGGACATGGACATCTCATCTTTCAGAAATTGTATTGCTTCCTGAATTTATACTATGCAATCCCCTGAAAAATCTATACTTCCTTTTAAGATGATATAGACAGATATGACTTAATTCCACATGTTCTCCAAATCATCTTTTACCCTCTGAATCTGCCACCCTGAGTCATTTTGCCAAACGAGTAGCTGTCTAAATTGAACAAGTAAACGAACAAATGAATATGAAAGAAAAAAAGAATATGAAAGAATATGAAAGAAAGAAAGAAAGAAAGAAAGAAAGAAAGAAAGGCACAGCACCCAGTGGAAAGATATCTCTAATTCAAATGGTAATTCATATCATGCATCAGATGGAAACCTTTTAAAATCCATTTCAAAACCCACTATTGTTCAATCAATCAAAATTTATCTGTGGTCCAAGACCAAACACAATAAAAGACCAGTAAACAATACAATAATTACTGTATAAAAGGGAATTTTAAAATTGTGAGAAAACCCTAAAGCAATTGTCAGGAGCAAATAACCAGGCACATTCACTGAGTTCAAAGCACTGAAGAGTTTATTATTGCTATCCATACATAAGAGTCAACTAATGGTCAAAGTGCTTGATATCAACTAAATTAGTGCTTGATAAGGGCCAATGGAATTCTTGGGAGACTAGACTGGGATCTCTTGTGGCAATGCAATGACTCTACACTGATGACATGTTTAACTCTGCCTTCCAGCTCAGCCTGCTCTTCTCCCACTCAGTTAATATTATGAAGATAGTTTCTGACAGCCAGTTTCTAACATACCAGCCAGTTTCTAACAGCTACAGCTATTGTTAAGAATTTTGGAACCTTTTTAGAGGTTTCTGAAGAGTGGTCACTCTTCATCTGTGATACTTACATATCTACTAGTTGTTGCCCTAATAGGTAGTACCTTGCATTTGGTTTAAAGTGGAACATATGTGATGTTATAGAAATATCTATAAAATTATTAAAATTAAAAATTAAGATTGCCGGGAGAAATATCAACAGCCTCAGATATGCAGATGATACCACTCTAATGGCAGAAAGCAAAGAGGAACTAAAGAACCTCTTGATGCGGGTGAAGAAGGAGAGTGCAAAAGTTGGCTTGGAACTCAACATTAAGAAAACTAAGATCATGGCATCCGGCCCTCTCAATTCCTGACAAATAGATGGGGAAGAAATGAAGGTAGTGAGCAATTTTATTTTCCTGGGCTCCAAGATCACCGCAGATGGGGATTGCAGCCAAGAAATTAAAAGACACTTGCTCCTTGGGAGGAAAGCTATGGCAAATCTAGACAGCATACTAAAAAGCAGAGACATCACCCTGCCAACAAAAGTGCGTATAGTCAAGGCTATGGTTTTCCCAGTTGCAATCTATGGCTGTGAAATTTGGATCAAAAAAGGCTGAACACCAAATAATTGAGGCCTTTGAACTATGGTTCTGGAGAAGACTCCTTGGACTGCAAGGTGATCAAACCGGTCAGTCCTAGAGGAGATCAACCTTGACTGTTCTTTAGAAGGCCAGATCCTGAAGATGAAACTCAAATACTTTGGCCACCTAATAAGAAGGAAGGACTCACTGGAGAAGAGCCTAATGCTGGGAACGATTGAAGGCAAAAGAAGAAGGGGATGGCAGAGAACGAGGTGGCTAGATGGAGTCACTGAAGCAGTAGGCGTGAATTTAAATGGACTCCAGAGGATGGTAGAGGACAGGAAGGCCTGGAGGAACGTTGTCCATGGGGTCATGATGGGTCGGACATGACTTCGCAACTAACAACAACAACAAAAAGAAATATCTAGAGACAGACTTGGAAGGAGCACAGTTATGCTGTAAAAGGGAGGGAGGCTTTGGCTCTATCATTTTGGATAGCCAGATCCCAAATTCTCTACTTTAATTTAGTCAGTTCTATTCCTATTCTATTCTACTGACATAGGCAGTTCTATAAACTTTTCAATCGGCAGATGTTACAACTCTGTTCTATGACCTGCAATGGTGGCTAGTTAGCTTCTGAGTTTAGTTCAGTACAAGGTGCTGGTTGTAGTACCTTCATGAAATGAGTTGGGAGTTTTCTGAGGGACCAATTACATCATGTTCTGGGTTCTGCCTGCTCAGGAATGCAACCTAGTCAGACTCTTTCTGTCTTTGAAATATCATTCCTCAAAGATTAGATTGGTAGCGGATCTGTTAGCTATTCATAAGGAGTTAAAGATCACTGGATCTGTGGATCAGGAGGTAGGGCTGAACCCATACTTTGATTATATTTTGTGATTTAGTGGATCTCTTTTTTTACTCTGACTGCTGTTTCCATATATGCTGTTTTTCTGGTTTATTTTTACACTTTTATATAGTATTGTTAGCTACCCAGAGTCATGAATCTGAGATGGTTGTGTATATCTAAATTAAAATCTTTATCATCAGCACCCTCTAAAAAATTCATTTGGGCAGTATTGGTATAGTGCAGGGGTCAGCAACCCGTGGCTCTGGAGCCGCATGTGGCTCTTTCATCCCTCTGCTGCGTCTCCTTGTCACTCAAAATATGCATCACAACCGCCAATGTGCAACACCCGCCAGCACGCCGTTTATTGAGCTTTTCGACCCTGGTAGGCCAACTATGGATAAATCCAAAAAAAAGAAAAGTTTCAGAAGAAAACAGAACATTTAATTCAACTACATATGTTAGTTTTGTAGCTGCTCAGGAAATAGTCAGGCATGGGAAGGGTTTTGTGGCTCCCGGAATTTTCTTTTCTGTGGGAAATGGGTCTAAATGGCTCTTTGAGTGTTTAAGATTGCTGAGCCCTGGTATAGTGGTTAAGACATCAGGTTAGAAACCAGGAGACTGTGAGTTCTAATCCATAGGAGGAGGAAAGAGTATTAGGTATATTCACTGCCTTGAGTTACTTACAAAGTAAGGAAGGATAAACAGCAAATCTAATAACATTTTTTAAAAATGTTAAACTCCATACAAAGAATGCTATCTTCTTATTAGCTAATCTTGGGAAAGCTACAAAGGACTGCCCTGGTATTTTCCTAGCTCCCGAATTTCCTAGCTATCTGCATAGCTAATCCAGATTTCATTTACCTTTTCATATTTCTGTTTTAAGAAAAAAATAACAGAGCATTCCATAATCTTAAGAAACCAGATTCCATTGTTAACTGTGTGGCTTAATTTGCAATACTTTTCCATTTTCTTTATATCCCGCTAAAGTACTCTTGCTTTGCAAGGTCAGATTCCACTATGAATCCAATTTTAGCTGTATTAAGGGGCTATATGTCTGAATAAACAAATGTCGAACTCTAATGAATGTGCTGAAATTCTAATGTGGCTTTCAAAAAATGGCTTTCCTTAAAGCAATTACGTAAGATTTTTTTTTTCTTCGTCTGATGGAAAATCTTACAGAAGAATGATGTGTTTATTTCTTGAAACAGGAGGGAAGCAATTGATTGCAAGAGACTGAATGATGCATCTTCTGCCTACAGATATCCAGTGAATTGGACCTGATTAACTTAATTTAACAGAATACTCACCAGAGAAAAGAAATTTACACATCAGCTGAATTATTTAACTAAGATTGATCTAATTGTATTAGGCTAGAAAAGCCTTTAAGAGGATTCTCCTGTTTTTTTTTTTTTAATTTTATCTTTGAAACTATATATACTGCCTCAGTGACAAGATAAAAAACAACTTTCCTGGTTGTAAAACCTTAGCTTATTTATTTAGCCTTTCAGCCACTTCTGTCTCACCAGTGGGTTAGCAACAGTTTCTCATAGAAGAGAAAGATCCTTACAAAAGCAGAGAAAAGCTGTTTTTATGATGCATTGGCAACATGGGAGGAAATATACTGATGGTCTTTTTTTATGTTTTGTGCATACCTAAATTGGTGGGTTTCAGACTTGGTGGCTGTGTTAATACAATGGATTGCTTAGACAGATCAGCAACCTGTGGCTCTGGAGCCGCATGTGGCTCTTTCACCCCTCTGCTGCAGCTCCCTGTCACTCAAAATATGTGTCACAACTGCCAATGCTAAACACCTGCCGTCACGCAATTTATTGAGCTTTTTAACCCCTGGTAGGCCAACATGGATAAAGCCAAGAGAAGAAAAAAGTTTCAGAAGAAAACAGAATGTTTAATTCAACTACATATGCTAGTTTTGTGGCCCCTCAAGAAATAGTCAGGCACGGGAAGGGTTTTGTGGCTCCCGGTGTTTTCTTTTCTGTGGGAAATGGGTCCAAATGGCTCTTTTAGAGTGTTTAAGGTTGCAGACCCCTGGCGTAGATTCTGGAGTCGGGCAAGATCACCAGCTCCAGAAAATTCAGGGGAAAGAGGGTTCTTTTTATTTATTTATTTATTTTTATTTATTTATTTAAATTTCTATACCGCCCTTCTCCAGAATAGGACTCAGGGCGGTGAACAGCCGGAGTAAAAAACAATACATACAAAATTTAAAAACAATTTAAAATAATTAAATATTATTGGCCGTAAATTAAAATAACCCAATTTAAAATCAACTTAAAATTAACTCAAGCCAGCCCCGCTAGTTGAAATAAATGGGTTTTCAGGGCCCGACGAAAAATCCGGAGGTCTGTTATTGTACGTATCTCTGGGGGGAGGTTGTTCCAGAGGGTGGGCGCCGCCACAGAGAAGGCTCTCCCCCTGGGAGTCGTCAGCCGACATTGTCTGGCGGACGGCACCCTGAGGAGGCCCACTCTGTGCGAGCGTACTGGCCGGTGGGAGGCTATTGGTGGCAGAAGGCGGTCTCGTAAGTACCCCGGCCCTAAGCCATGGAGCGCTTTAAAGGTGGTCACCAACACCTTGAAGCACACCCGGAAGACCACCGGGAGCCAGTGCAGCTCGCGCAGGAGAGGTGTTACATGGGAGCGCCTCGTCGCCCCCATAATCCCCCGCGCAGCCACGTTCTGGACCAGCTGGAGCCTCCGGGTGCACCCCAGGGGGAGCCCCATGTAGAGAGCGTTGCAGTAGTCCAGGCGGGAAGTGACGAGTGCCTGAGTGACTGTGCGTAGGGAGTCCCGATCTAGAAAGGGGCGCAACTGGCGTATCAGGCGGACCTGATAAAAAGCTCCCCTGGCCACGGCCGTCAAATGATCTTCTAATGACAGCCGTGCATCCAGGAGGATGCCCAAGTTACGAGCCCTCTCCGTGGGGGCGAGTGATTCGCCCCCAATAGCCAGCGATGGCGTCAGCTGGCTATATCGGGACGCCGGAAGCCACAGCCACTCGGTCTTGGAGGAGTTGAGTTGGAGCCTGTTTCTCCCCATCCAGGCCCGCACGGCCTCCAGGCACTGGGACATCACTTCAAGGGCATCGTTGGGGTGGCCTGGGGTGGAGATGTATTCATGGCCCATCTCATTTCCAAAGTTGTTAGTGACTGGTTTCCCCTGACTCTGCTGAGCTGGTAAGCAAATAGTTCCCAGCATGAAGAGGACTAGGTCATATCTGCATGCTGGTAGGAATATCTTTACCTGCAAGTAAAAAAGTAGATAATGCTAATTTAGCTCCATGGACATGGTGGGATATACAAGGATTGGAATATGCCAGTTCATTTTGTTTATTATTTTTCATGGAAATGTCTTAAATAATCCTTATAAAAATCATAAATGTTGGCAAGCTCTTATCAGAAGCATAAGAAACAAACAATCAACCTTCTATAAAAGTATTCTCATTTCTGCTTCTGACTAGATAGATGAAGCCATTACTGTCATGTCATGTCTTAATTGCTCTTGCCAGCAATTCCGTAACAATTTCTGGGGCTTCCTGTATATCTTAGAATAGTTAGTATATCTTGGATAGTTTACAGCCTTATGATACAATATGCTCTCCATCCAAAGCAGTGTTTCTCAACCTTGGTAGCTTGAAGATGGGTGAACTTCAACTCCCACAATCCCACAAGCAATTGAAGTCCACCCATCTTCAAGCTTCCAAGGTTGAGAAACACTGATCCAAAGGAAGAAAGATGGTTAAGGTAGGATAGCAAGTGAGGAACTCTGGAAAGCAACTAGAGAACTAAACTAAACCAAAGAATGCTTTTTAAATAGCTGTACGGTGAAATGTACTGATATCTGTAATATGATGGTGATTCATAATATCTTTTTCTTCCTACTAGATTTTATTTTAATTATACTGATTATAGAAACTATTCATCCCAAGCAACATGGATCTTGGGCCTTTTTTTTAAATTTCCCTTATATAAGAGATATCAATCATCGCAGGTTGAACTGCAAGAGAGAAAATGCAGATAGTTTATTTGGTCTTCTACTTTTCCTCATAAGCGTATTGTACACAATATCCTCAACAAGGTTATGCAACAATTTGAGAATGGAAATTAATACATTTTTGTTCAAAATTTGAAAGGGTATTTGTCTATTACTTGTTTAGGTTTCAGTCTTGCTAAATTATATTATGCAAAGTTGATGCCAAAGTTTAATTGCCTTTTGGGTAGTTATCTGGTAGTACATCAAGTGTGCTGCTATAACTACCAAGTGAATTAATGCATTCATCAGTCTATAATACTTGAAGAAAACTCCTACCAAGTCATAAAAAAATAAATTCAGATTGCAATTCATGATGCAAAAAAAGCTATTGCAATGGAAGATAAACTTGAGTGCTTTGGGCAGCAATTTTCTTGATGTTCATTTAGTTGTCTGGAAATAAAATTAGAGTTGAAACATTAGAATTGTTGAGAGCCAAGAAAGTCAGATTGAAAGAGAAATCAAATCTATTAATTATTAGTGCTCATTTGTATCAATCTGCACAATACACATGTGTGGGGAAGCTGCATTCAAATGCCAGGATAAACCATAATTTATCACATCAGAAAGGAGCTGCAGAGAGTTTCAGTTTCATCCATTCATCATCTTCTCCAGGATGGTAACAAGATGAAACTTCCAAGTTAATTTTTATGTTAGCTAATAGATTGTACCATCTGAATTCAACAAAAAGTTAACTGCAATGTAGATTAAATGGTGGCCTCTTTCTGCATATCGTAATAACAAATAGTATAAGAAAAAAGTGGTGTTCTTAATTCAGCTCACAAAAAGCATGGAATATAACCCAGATTTTGAAGAAATAAATAAATCCTTGTTCCAGGTAGAACCGTTATCTGGGAAGAGGAGTCTGTCAACATCATTTTTTTTCTTCACTCCATTTTGGTTTTCATCTGAGTTTGTAAGAATTCATTTCCTTTCTTTCAGTTTCCTTCTTTATCAAGATCACAAGCTTTTCTTCTGGTTTTGGTTATTTACTGTTTGCTCTCTCATCTCAACTGGATTAAGTTAACCATGGATTAAGCAACTGTTTTTTTTTCAACTGACCATAGTTGCAATTCACTCTTATTTAAAGTTGTTCCAGTTTATAATATCAAAATTCTAATGAATCAAATAGCAGAAGTTGGGATAGTGGTCTTTTTATCAGCCCTAATACTAGACCTTGTCTTTAAAGATGTATGATATTTCTAAATTTATCTTCATTTTTAATGGTTATTTCTTAAAAAAAAAAAAGTTAATTGATCACACCTAGAAATTATCTATCTCCAAACACATTCCTGTATTATAATTCTGAGTATTGGGCATGTTTAGAAATTATACAAGATGATATATTCACACTGTATCCTCAAGCCATAATTATATTGCTTGGAGATTTTAATGCTAAATTAGGTCCATCTTTGCTCAAAAGAAAGGATTTCCAAAGGAATTTCTTGATAATCATCCTCAGTGGTTTTCTAGAGACAACAAAAGTAATACTGAGACATCTATCTTTCTGTTACCTTAGATTGAGTCAGATAATAACATTCATAAACCTCTATTATGTAAATTATTTTTCAAAACAGCAAGAAAATACAGTATGCATCCTATCGATCAAGCTTTATTTTGTTAGCATTTTGCTTTGTTGCAATTTCCTTTCAATCCTTTACTAATTTGTGTATATATATATATATATATATATATATATATATATATATATATATATATATATCAGTAGCAAGAAATAAAATTAAGAAGAAAGATTACTTGGGGATCATAAACAACTTCAATAAACCTCTAAATGACAATCAGACAAAAGACATTTTGAGGTATAAATTGGAGGAAAATTGCTAGTCTAAGAATTGAGAATGCAAAATTTGCATTTGCAAAATTTTCTAAAATGAAGTGCCTTTCAGATTCCTCTTCATTCATGGAAGCTCCAAGTTTTCTATTATAAAATTAAGGGTCTAGAAGCATTATATGAGGGTGATGTAGGTCAGATAAGAAGCTGACACTGATGTTGTGAGAATCCTTGTAGAATTCCATCTGTTTTGAATAGAAATGGATCAATTTCTGACTTTCTGAGCAGAATAGTACTTGATTTTACAGGTAGTCCTCAACTTACAACAGTTCATTTACTGACTGTTCAAAGTTACAATGGCATTGAAAAAAGCAACTTTTGACCTTTTTTCACACTTAACGACCGTGTGAAACGGTCACATCCCCAGAGTCACATGATTTATATTTGGGTGCTTGACAACTGGGTTATGTTTATGACGGTTGCAGTGTCCCGGCATCACGTGATCCCCTTTTGCAACCTTCTAACAAGCAAAGTCAATGGGGAAGCCAGATTCACTTTACAACCAGGTTATTAACTTATCAACTACAGTGATTCAGTTAACAAATGTGGCAAGGAAAGTCATAAGATGGGGCAAAACTCACTTAACAAATTTCTCAGCAACATAAATTTTGGGCTCAGTTGTCTTCGTAAGTGGAGGACTACCTGTATTTCTATATTGTACCTGTATCACATTTTAAGTACTAAGAATTCCCTAGGTTAATTAGTACCTTGAATTGATGAGCTATTATGATGTTCCAGAAATACCTTCTCCTAGTTGATGCCTCCATGGTAGTCAATAATCAAGACTCCAGTTCTTCAGTTTGGAAATGGCCATCAGTGATGTCAATCTTCTTTTGTCCTTTCTGCTCTACAAGAATATCCTTTGTTGGGATAAAGGATCATTTCACTAACTTAATGACATGACAGCCTGTCCCATTTATTCAAAATCATAGAAGGTTATATAGAAGAATGTGGTAGGCGATAGCAAAACTATCTCTGTCTCTTTTGTCAAGTTAAGCAGCTGTTTTTGCTTAATGAAAATTAAGCAAAGAGAAAATCAAATGCTTTTTTTTTTTTAAGGTTAATACTAAAGAGACATTATGAAGTTATGGTCCCTTATTTTTATTTCATGTCAGGTGAAAGTTGAACTATTATTTTTCAGGAGGGAGTTATGGGTAGTCCTCGACATAACAGCCATTCATTTAGTGTCCATGCAAAGTTATAACGGCAGTGAAAAAGTGACATGATCGTTTTTCACACAACTGTTACAGCATCCCCATGGTCATGTGATCAAAATTCAGGAGCTTTGCAACTGACATGTAATTAGGGCAGTTGCATGTCCCGGGGTTATGCAATCACCTTTTGTGACCTTCCCAGCTGGCTTCTGACAAGCAAAGTCAATGGGGGAAGCCAGATTTGCTTAATGACTGCATGATTCATTTAACAACAGCAATGATTACAACTGTGGGAAAAAAGTCAAAAAATGGGGCAAAACTCACTTAACAACTGCCTTGCTTAGCAAGGGAAATTTTGGGCTCAGTTGGGGTCATGAGTCAAAGACTGTCTGTACTTTGATCCTGACAAAATTAGAAGATAAAAGCTTAAAGACAGATTTGGGAATTTCCATACTGATGCATCCTGCATTCACAGCCAAAAGGAGAAAAAGAGGGAGATTGAATTTTATAGTTTCGAATTACTGATCATTTATTATGTGTTCCTTTTCAATGAAAAGAAAGATTATTTAGTACTGCTACGTTGTATTAATTGGCTGTAGAGTAGGTAAAAGTTACTTTTACCCACATGTAGATTGCAATTAAAACAGATTAAAAACAATAATTAAAAACAATATTTTGTTGGCCATATAGCTTTTAGAAACATAGCTGTTACTACATTGATATTTTGATGTGGGGAGGGGCGCAAAGGAGGAGTTGGATCAATTAAAACATTGTAGTCTCACACCACAAGCCTTGTCCCTTTGTACATGTGTTATGACATTGCATATGGTGTACATCTAGAAAGAATGCAGCCAATGTCAGTAGACTGCTTTTGTCATTCTGTGGATGCTGTTATTGTAATGCTCATTTCAAGGCTTTCTTTCATCTGATGGAAGTAGTTCTCAGGGGACAGGGGGAAAAAAACATCTTTAGAGCCAATCTAATTTCCATGAAGTGGTTCATCTTATTTCATTCCTTAGCTGTACTACAATAATACAATTGGATGTTTTTGGTATAATTGGCCTTTCCACGATCTCTGTCTTAAATGTTGTTTACCAAATGCATAGCATTCCCTATTGGCATGGCCATGATGTCAAGCTTATTTCTAAATATTTGCATCTCTTTACCACTTCAGTGCATCACAAAATTCCCACTGATACAGGTTATTGCTTATTGACTGCCTTGTTTAGTGACCATTCAAAGTTATGACAACATAAAATACAGTCTTTGCAATGAATCCTCCCATTTATGAACACGGCAATGTCCCGTGGTCACATATCACCATTTGGGCACTTTGCAACCAGTGCACATTTAAGATTGTTGCAGTACCCCACTTCTTTGGCAGGAGTTGTTGTTAGTTGCAAAATCGTGTCCTACCCATTGTGACCCCATGGACAACGTTCCTCCAGGCCTTCCTGTCCTCTATCATCCTCTGGAGTCCATTTAAGCTCACACCTACTGCTTCAGTGACTCCATCCAGTCCCCTCGTTCTCTGTCGTCCCCTTCTTTCGCTCTCAATCTTTCTCAGCATTAGGCTCTTCTCCAGTGAGTCCTTCCTTCTCATTAAGTGACCAAAGTATTTGAGTTTCATCTTCAGGATCTGGCCTTCTAAAGAGCAGTCAGGGTTGATCTCCTCTAGGACTGACTGGTGTGATCGCCTTGCAGTCCAAGGGACTCGCAGGAGTCTTCTCCAGCACCATAGTTCAAAGGCCTCAATTCTTTGGCGCTCAGCCTTTCTTATGGTCCGACTTTCACAGCCATACATTGCAACTGAGAAAAACCATAGCCTTGACTATACACACTTTTGTTGGCAGGAGCACATAATATAAAGATGTGACAAATAAATTTCAGCAGCAGTCACGTGAATGCTTTTACAAACCCATCGACTTGCATGGTGGAAGAAGAAAAGGCCTCCCTTCTCTGTTTTGAAGGCAGCCTTCTGTGGGCTCATTTAGATTTTTTTTTTATTGAAAAAGTTTTTCAAATACAGATTTTTCCCCCTTTCCCCCCCCTCCTCCCTAACCCCCCCTCCCCCTCCCCTCCCCCCTGTGGCTTCTCCAAAATAAAACCCAAATTGGTAACAGATTATATAATACTTTACCATCCTTTTTACTCCACCCCCCATATGCTGACCCTTTCTTTCTAACAATATTATTATATCCCCCTTATACTATACATTTCAAAGCAACATTCAGCTATAAAATTATATAATAAGTCCTAATTTAACAATTTCTACTCATAATCTATCCATGTCCTTCTCCCCCATGCATATATCTCTTAATTCAAATCTTTTACATATATTAATATAACATAACATCCCTTTTCCTAAACTAAGCAATCAATAAGCTAACCTATCTCCACCCACTTTCCTACAGGTCTACCATACATAATATTTTCAATATCTTTGTTCTTCTGCCCACACCACTAAAAAAAAAAAAATTCTATATATAAATAAAATCCTCAAATGACTTTAAACTTGTAATCCATATGATATCTTCTGTAATGTCTTTCAACTGGATTGTTAATTCCATCACCCATGTTAGGGTAACATCAAATTCTAATTCCAACAGTATGTTCGGTATCTTCAATTACCATTTGCCCCCATCAATAATAAATGTTTTCATATATCAAAAAAAAAAACACCCGAGTGACTTTATATTTATATTCCATATAGTGTCTTTTGTAATGTCTTTCATCTAGATTATTCATTCCAACCACCGTGTTAGGGTAACAACCAGATCTTCTGCATGTCCCAATCCCATAGTTCTCTTGCCTTGTAGCTCAGCATAAACGTAATCCATTTGTCAAAGAGTCCAAAATAGAAAGTTCCAATCCACTCAATTTAAGGCCATCTTCCACATCCCAAAAGTACAGCACTGCAGAGATCTGTCGCTCTCCTCAAGATAGTATAAACCAATACTTTGCCTCAGCTATATTTTCATGTATTTAATCATCTCTTAAGTAACTGGCATTACACTGTTGTTTAGTCTAAAAGTTCTTATTTTTGTAAGACCTGCTTCTTCTCTTCTTAACTTTTTGTGGCTTAAATCTCCATCCTGGTTGCCTTTCTATGAGTTGTATATCAATTGATTGATTTCCATGCTGGTCTGTAACTTGATAAGTCATCACATTAGAATCCAAAGCCGCCTCTCTTGTATTTATCGGTAATCCAACTATAACCTCTGAAGGAGAATCCAAAAGCTGCTCATCCAAAAAGGCCTCTGTAACTTGTTGTTTTTCCATTACCTCCACCTCCATCTGCTTAGCCTGGGTTTCAATCTCTTGTTGATTTTGCTTTTCTTTATTCCCCTTATGTGTTATACATGGAGATGTTGAGTTCATTTTAAGAACCTTATAATAAAATTCTTCCGCTTTTTCAACAGTATTTAGTTGATATCTTTCTCCTTGGTATCTCAATATTATTCCAACTGGAGCATCCCACCTAAATGGGATTTTTTTTGTTTCTTTAGCTCAGTCACCAAAAATCCAAAATCCTTCCTATCTTTTAACATCTTGGGCGACAGCTCTTTAAATATCCAAATCTTCTTTCCATGCATTTCAAGAGTGGAGTTAAAAGACTTTTGCACAATATCATTTCTTGTTCCTTTATCGGTAAAGTAAATCACCACATCTCTAGGCAACTGCCTTTGCTTTGCCAGCCAAGAATTTGCTCTGTAGGCCTTATCAATCTTACAGGATATCTCTTCAGGACTAACCTTTAAAATCCCAGCCAGAACTTCAGCAGACATCTTTCTCAAATCTTTTTTATTTTCCTGTATTCCCCTAATTCTGACCGCAAATTCCATAAATCTGAATTGCATCATTGTGACTTCATTTTCAATCCTTTGTTTTATATTATCTGCATTGTAAGTCTTGTTGTCAGCTTCCTTTATTTTTGACTCTACTTCTGAGCTATTTTCTTGAATCATTGTTAAATCATTTTCAATTCTCTGTATTTTATTATCCAAATTATAAATCTTATGACCAACTTCCTTCATTTTAGACTCTATTTCTAAATTAATCTCTTTATCCATCTTTATCATTGCGTCTAAGAAATTTATCATATGTTACTTGAATTTATCATACTTTTGTTGAACCAACTCTTTAATTTCCTGTCTAAATTTTTCAAGGTTCTGGTTCACAATCTCATCATGTCTTGCCATCTCCTCCTGAACAAATTGTGTTAGATCTTTAAAGCCATTCCTCTGCATCTGCAAGCTCAAAACTTGTTCATGTGGTTTATAAATGGGGGAGCCCCCCCCCCACAGCTTGGTTGTCTGGCTTTGTCAGTTTTAACGCCATCCTGCCACACAAGCAGATTTTTTTCCCTTTAAAGAAGAAAACTTCTCTCCAAACAATATCAATATTAAGTCTCTAAGAAGGAAGAAGCATGAAATAGAAATTTTTCTCTTCACTTCTAGCCAGCGCTGTTGTCTCAATTACTTTGTAACATATTGAACTAGTCAAACGGAAGGACTTTCGCTTTCGGCTCTCTTCTCAAGCCTCAGCCAGTCGCCATTTTAAACTTTCTTTTTTTCCCCCTTCTTCCACTCTTCTTTATTTTTAAAGTCAATCTTAGGGTTATTGGAAATACTTGCAGTTTAGGGTCCCAAGTCCGGATTTCATCCTGCTTGTTAAGAGAATCTGTTAGTTTTCGTTAGATGGTCTGGTCCCATTGCCTGGCTCTGCAAGCGCAGAGTTCTCCCGAAGCCCGGAGCAGCGGCGAGCGAAAATAGGGAGCCTCATCCTGCTTCCTCCCCAGAGACAAAAAAAGAACTCTGGGGACTTTGCAGAGGGCTTTACCTGCCCTCGCCGGCTCTGTCTCTTGTTTCCTTACGGAAACAGAGTTTTTCGAGCCTCCTTTCAGCTGTAAAGGCGGCTCTTTACGGGCGACGGGGCTGGCGGTCTCAAGGGACCGTCTGGCGGCGACGGAAGCCAGACCGGAAGCCAGCTCATTTAGATTTTAAGACAACCTCCTGATGGCATAAGCTTCCCAAATCCAGGAAGCTAAAGCGGATGCTGTAAGATATAGATATAGATGATATAGGTATAGGTATAGGTATAGGTATAGGTATAGGTATAGGTATATATATATACATACCATATGCTAGACCTAGACTGATGCTGGGCAGCCTCACAGAAAAAGCAAAGACCAGATGACCATCTGTCCCAATCTGAAAGTCTCGGTCTCCCATATCAGGATTTGGGCTTGACCAGTGAAGAGAAAGGAAGTACATGGAAAGTACATTATAAGCAAGTATGATAAATGATGTTGCAGAACACAGTTATTAATTGTGGGGTTCATCTGTTAGGACAAAGTATTGGTAAGCCCTTCTTCTCAAGGAAGTAGCTTTGCTGGTATCTTTCTATTTGGTAATGGTAGGATTTAAAAGCACTGGAGTGCCTTCACTAGTACACACTTTTCCTAAGAATGAGGAGAATAGCAATAGCAACAGTACTTATATATAGTTCCATAGTTCTTTATATCACTCTCTGAGCAGTTTACAAATGTCAGCATATTGCTCCCAACAAGCTGGGTCCTCATTTTACTGACCTTGGATTGATAGAAGGCTAAATTAACCTTGAGCTGGTCAGGATTGAACTTCTGGCAATGGGCAGAGTTTGCCTGTAATACTGCATTCTAACCACTTGCCACCAGAGCTCACCACTGGTTAAAGGCAGGCAGGAAAGAGAGGACTGAAGGAGATGTTCCTCAGAGGAGATAAGATGTTCAGAAGATAGATTCGTCCTGTTAAAGATAGATTCTTCAACTTTTAACTATGGGAACATACAGGAGCCGGGACACATTCCTTTCTGCAATTCTAGAAAGAGACTGGTGATCAGTAAAATAATAGCTCTGAGCTACAGGTTCTGATCAACTTTCATGTAGGTTCCTATTTTATCTATGAAACAGACTAGGCAGAAAAGAAAAATAAGGGATAAACACACAAATATGGAATGTAATATTTGAGAAAGACAAAACTGAAGAACTGGGGCATTTGTGGGAAAGAAGGTCACTCATGCTTTAATAGCCTCCTGTAGTGTATTCTGTAGTGTATTCACCGTGTCTAAAAAGGACGCAGTGGCTCAGTGGCTAAGATGCTGAGCTTGTCGATCGAAAGGTTGGCAGTTCAGCGGTTCGAATCCCTACTGCCCCATAACGGGGTGAGATCCCATTACTTGTCCCAGCTTCTGCCAACCTTGCACATAAAAAAATGCAAGTAGAAAAATAGGGACCACCTTTGGTGGGAAGGTAACAGCGTTCTGTGCGCCTTTGGTGTTTAGTCATGCCGGCCACATGACCATGGAGACATCTTCAGACAGTGCTGGCTCTTGAAACAGAGATGAGCACCCCCCCCCCCAGAGTTGGGAATGAGTAGCACATATGTGTGAGGGGAACCTTTACCTTTTTTAGTGTATTCTGTGTGGGGCTCCTTCTGAACACCACTCCGAAGCTACAACTTCGGAGACAAACTGGACAAACCAGAATGTGGTGGTTTGTCCAGTTTGGGTAATCTCATGCTGATGTTAGAACTCTGTTCTGCAAACTGCAATGAATTCCACCTGGGTGCTTCTGGGTGGAATTCAAGGTTCTTGATTGTCACTTACAGGCCCTCCATGGCATGGAGTGAGTTATCTGTGGGACTAAAGCTCTCCCTGGTTGTTTCTATCCATTTATCAGATCTGACAAGAAGAGCACATGCTGGATCCCCTTGGTGAAAGAAGGCCATCTAACTTGCAATAGGAATTAGGCCTTTTATGTATTATCACTTGTCCTTTCAAACTTCCTGAAGTTAGGTTGGCCCTGACCTTGCTGGTCTTTTACAAAATGCCTTCAGTGAACTGGTACTCTAGGAGATGGGGGTCAAGAGGTTAGGTGGCTGTGACATGCATTGTTACTGTTGAGTGTTTATTGGGTTTATTCTCAGCAACTCTTGTATGTTTTTACGGTTTTGTCGATATTGGTATTTGTAGTACATCTGATGGCATGTTAGCTGCCCAGAGTCACTTCTTAGAGATGGGTGGCCTTATAAATCAATGTAATAAATAAATAATAAAATAAACCTAGCATCTTTCTTAGCTTGATCTAGAAGTATTTCCATTCTCTTTTTTCCTCCATTTCCCCTGGGCATGATTTTTGCAGTCAATAGAACTCGGAAACTGCTTTAGTCAGAGGTTAAGATGTTCGGCTGTCTACAAGAAAGGGAATTTGAGATGCTGTTAGCCTTATGTTCTTCAGAGGCCATACAGTCCACATCCAGCTGGAATTCTAATACCAGGCATAGAAAAGCATAGCCCACAGAGTGATCATGTATAATGTTGTGACTTTGTTAATCCTGAAAAAGAGGCTTTACACCATGAGACAGTTGGGACCCTTAACTGTCAAATATTAATGTAGTTTAGTACTTACTTTCTCCTTATACTTTTATTTATATGGTATCTGGCTTCTTACATGAACAAGTTGGTATGGGTTTTATGCTACAAATTATGATATATATCAGCTGGAAATATTTCGATTTATTCAACTAAGAGGGAGAAATGAAAATCCATACTTGGGCATTATTTGATATTTGAGAAATTTAGACATAACAAAAAGAGAAGTTCATCATATAAGATGTAAAATGTTTTTTTTTTAATTAGAAGCTTAAATAGATAATATGATACATCTTGAAGCCTTTTCCATGTGTGCTAAAACATGAACGGTCCAGAGCTGCTAGCTTCCTAATATAGCTAAAAATGAGCTCACAAATTTTTGAGTCGCAGTAATAATTTATTCAATATGTAGCTCATAATTGAGATATAATTTACTGTTGTTATTCTGAATGCCACTGTTACTTAAAATTCAGCTCCCCTACCTGTCGGCAACATGCAATCTGTATTCCTAAGTCAAGTAAAGAGGAGGGCGTGAGTTGCGATCACATTTGGAGCTTTGGAACTGAACAAATCACTTGAAAACTCATGGGAAATCAGAATTTTCATAAGTCTAGCAAAATCTTGTGTGTTTAGCTGTCTGGATTTTCTATATATCATGCTATCATAGGCTGTAATTCTAAAAATTTTGGGGGGTTTTTTTGGAGGGAAGCTGCTATATTACATTTCTGTAATTTTGCAGAATAAACGCATAAAAGGGATCGCACTTCTTTCAACACTGTGAGCATTTCACTGCTGATATTTATGGTGAAGCCTGTCTTCCAGTCACCATGAAAGAATCACTTAACACTTCTGCAGTGGATGTGACAACCAGCTAGATGTTCTGTTAAGCTACTGAGGCATCCGTTATTTTAGGGTAAATACTTTCTAAAACATTCATAACAATAATTATGGAAAACCCCTCTGGTGTTTCAGTGTACAGGCTTCCCTTGTTTATGACAGGGTTATGTTCCCTGAAAACTTAACATAAAGCAAATTTGTATAAATTGAGAGACTAAAGCAACGGCAAAGCAGGCCAGGCTGTCAAATTTTATAGACCCATTGATTGACAAATATGTTCATAAATTTGTAGAGCCTTCTTTTGAGTCATTGGGAGTTGAGTGGCATATAGATTTTATTATGGTTGGTTGCACAGTCAGCCAGATGTGTAGACTGGATTTGGTATTTTTATCCTCCTATTGAGTCCTTCTTCAAGACCTTGGCTAAACAGATATTATTGTTTGATGGTGTTAAAGGTATCATTGGAGCAGTGGTGAAATCCAAATTTTTTTGCTACCGGTTCTGTGGGCTTGACTTGGTAGGCTTGGTGGGCGTGGCTTGATGGGCGTTGCAGGGAAAGGATACTGCAAAATCCCTAGTCCCTCCCACGGGGGAAGGATATTGCAAAATCTCCATTCCCACCCCACTCCAGGGGAAGGATACTACCATTTCTCCTAACTGCTCAAAATTTCTGCTACCGGTTCTCCAGAACCTGTCAGAATCTGCTGGATTTCACCCCTGCATTGGAGGATGTAAGCAATGAAAAACAATGAAACAGCTTTTCCCTCTGTCCCTTCTCTCTGTCTCCAGCAAGGCTAAAAAACAAAACAAAACAGTTAACTGGCAACATGGAACAAAAGCCAGGCAAAATCAGGGACTGACACGAACAAAAGGCAAGAAACTACATTGTTTGCATTTCTCTCTCACACGACTGAAGGCAAATATATGTGTCCCAGGATAATGTTGCAGGATCCAGTCTGGGTCAGTCACCAGGATCAGAGGTTTAGTCTTCTGAGATTTCAGACTTGGAGCCCATCCTCAGGGGACTTCTCTCTCACATTCGGTGAGTCATGAGTCTGAAAGCTCAGAAGACTAAACCTCTGATCCCGATGACTGACCCAGATTGGATTTCTACCTCTGCCTCTATCACAAGGCACAGAATGTTGCAGAGTCCCAAAGAGTTATTCCAGCTTTAATACTTTGTTATACATAGCAGTAGCAAAATTGAGGTGGAAAGTAGGCTACTAGGTGATCCTTCCTTTCTTCTGCTTTATGAAAGAAACTGTCAGCTCCAGTGTGCTGTCGGCATGGAGCTGCCATTCGTGGGGGGAGGAACACACAAACCTCGTTTCAGCCCAGCATCTGCTTCGTGGAGCCTCCCAGGAACTGATAAGATTGACGGGAGGGAAAAGCTGGGAGATGACATCATCATGGCCAGCTGGAAATAACAAGGGAATTAACTGTTTAGATGCTGGTTGCAAAGACTCAAGTGAATTAACTGTTTAAATGCTGGTTGTAAATACTCAAGAATTAAACATAAGCTAACTTCCGGGTCACATGGGAGGGAACAGCGTGCGTGATTGGTTGGGTGGTGATAACTAATGGATAAGTGGTGGTGGGAAGCACAGGGCAGTAGCCCTAACAAGATTTTCATCTGTGACTGTCAGTTAGTGCCAAGAAGTGATTAAACTAAGGTAGAAGCCATCCAGGTTTGTCTCCTTTTATTTCCTTCTGTTCGGAACCTGACACAAACAATTGGATGGACAGGGATGTAGATCCAACATCAGTGGCATTCCTAATCACTCTGGCCTGCACCCAAAAAAACTTTAGGGCTTTTCCACATCCCAAACAGCCAGCTTGCTTCCTGTTCTCAAGTTGGGAGGAAAGCACATTGCTCAGAGACTCTTGCTTTGACAAAAGAACGCCAGCAAATTTGCTGACCTCATTTGAACCCTGGCTGTTGTGAAGGGAAGAGAAGAAAAGAAAAGAAAAGCATGGAGCATGATTTCCCCCCACCTCCTTAGGTTATCCTCCACTCCAGCAAAGGGACCACAACTTCTGGAGAAAAGCAGAAATGAATAGGACAAGTGACTGATAGGAACAGCAATTCTGGGAATACCATCCACAAACAGGTCACTGTTCCTACCTGAACCTAACAAAAAGAAGCCAAGCTATCTTCTCCAACTTCCCAACATTTATATTACAAATAGACAGGTGGCTAAATAGGATGGTCAATGGAAGGAAACCTATTTCTGCTATTTAGACTTCTTTTCATTTTTCTCTCATTTATTTTTTCTCTCATTTGAAGTTTTGGGGCTTCCCAAAACAATGAGAAGAAGAAAATGTTGTGGGAGGTCAGAAGGGGTGGACAGAGGCTGAGAGCCACCTGTTTTTTGAATTCAATTATTCAGGCTTAAAAAAACATTTTTTAAAAAACTTCCAATATGTTGCTTTGGTGTATTAATTACAGAATCCTGACTAGTTTAGACCATAATTTTTACTCAATAGTATCCATTGCAGTTTTTTAAAATAATATTGATGAAGCAGAAGGGGTAGAAGAAGAAGAAACTATTGGAATAATGTCTTTTACACATGGAGTTTTAGCTCAGGATCATTCCAAGGATCCCTAGACTCACTGCATTTGGATTTTAACCAGGGGTGAAATGCTCCCGGTTCGGACCGGATCACCCGATCCAGTAGCGATGGCGGCGGGTGGTTCGGAGAACTGGTAGCAAAAATCCCTGCGCGCCCCCCCCCCCATGCCCAGATGAGCCACGAGATCATCAGAGGCTGTTTTTTTTAACTTTTAAAAGCATTTTTTCTACAACCTCTTCGGCTGAAAAAATGCTTTTAAAAGTAAAAAAAAAAAGCCTCTGATGATCACGCGGCTCAGCTGGGATCGTCAGAGGCTTCTAAAAGCATTTTTTTCTGCAACCTCTTCGGCTGAAGAGGTTGTAGGAAAAAAAATGCTTTTAAAAGCCTCTGACGATCCCAGGTGAGTTGCCTGATCGTCAGAGGTATCTAAAAGCATTTTTTTCTGCAACTTCTTCAGCTGAAGAGGTTGTAGAAAAAATGCTTTTAAAAGTAAAAAAAAAAAAAAAGTTGGCCATGCCCACCCAGTCACATTACCCCCCCACCAAGTCACCCCCACAGAACCGGTAGTAAAAAAAAAATAGATTTCACCCCTGATGCTAACCAACTACTTAAGGAACTCCCCCCTTCCCATGCCATTTAGGAGACACACCCAAACACAATTCTTTTTGGTCCTATTTTTTTCTTTGAATACCAGTTGAGAGCTGATGAGAGCAGATTATTATGAAAATAAAGAAGCTCAGGCATAACCTTTTGCAGTGGTATAAAATTAGTGAAAAGTATTTGGCACAGGTAGATAAGTAGTAATCATAAACATAACATAACATTAAACCCATTATATAATACTTAGTAGAATTCATATGAAAAACAACGAAGTATTTATTAAGAGAAAAGTAGATCTAAGTCTATTTCAGCAAGTAAAAGGAAATCTAAGTGACAACCTCAATGAAGAATATTCTTGATTTGCTGTCTAATTCATGTTTTAGAATGTAGAAAAAAGAAAACCCTAAAAAAACAGTAACAGATTATATTTCTATCTACAATATGTGACAGTTACAATTCTTTGTGCTTTTCTTTAATGCTTGTTAGAATATTTGCTTCCATCCTTGAAATAAAACATGTCACATACTGTAAGTATATTCTTTCTTTTTACTAAGCATACCCTGTTTTCCCAAAAATACGACCTACCCTGAAAGTAAGTCCTAGCTTGATTTTTACATGTGTGCCCAATATAAGCCCTACCCCCAAAATAAGCCCTAAATAAGTTCCCGAAGGCCTCTTGAATGCAAACTGAGATTGAGTCAAAGTATTGGTTCTCAGACTAATAACGATTCAGACAGCCTTGGTATAAACAAACCACAATTGCTAACTTCTCCTTTATCACAGATGAGACCCATCTGCATATGGTGGGTACCCCATAACACTATGACAAAAAGGCGGTCTCAATTTTAATGATTCTACATTAAAAATATTTCACTCACTAGTATTTTTTATATTCCTCACTACTTTTACCTTAATAAATTTTATTAAAGCAGCCCGGTGAAATTGATGCTTTGGAAAAATCACTTTGCATAAAAACAGTTAAGATACATTAAAGAAAACATACCAGAGTTCTCCAGAGCGATCTGTTCTTAAATCAGCCAGTTTTGTATGTCCCTAATGCTTGTTTGGCAAAGGATAAGTAACATTTTCATTCAGATTAAATACTTGACAATGGCAGCATTAAATTATGTGGATTGAAGACATAATGGGGATAAGGAATTGTGTATTCTAGGACAAAGTGAGAGAGTAAGTATTTTGTGTTTATTAAATCTATAAAGTCAGTAAAAATCTTCATGAGGATCTGATAGAGTGGTGCATAAATGAGTTAACAAAAGGATAACAAATGATTATAGGTGTGATCATGTCACCTCTCAACATTTATTTATTTTTATTATTATTATTTTTTATCCTGCCTTTATTGCTTTTATAAATCAGTCAAGGCGGTGAAGATACATACTACCATATTCCTTCCTCTTCCTATTTTCCCAACAACAACAACAACTCTGTGAGGTGGGTTGGGCTGAGAGAGAGTGACTGGCCCAGGTTTTCATGCCTAAAGCAGATTAGAACACTGCCTCCTGGTTTCTAAGCCAGCACTGTGACCACTAGACAAGACTGTCTCTCTTTTGTAGTTATATATCATGCCTATCCTCATGGTATCCTCAACATTTGTGATGTATTCCCCTGCTTGCCTCATAGAATTAATGAAAGATCTTCATTTAAACCTTCTTGAGAAACTAATATGAATCTAACAAATAATAAATAAAAAGCAAAACTTGCGGGCCAGGGAGAATATGCAGATGATGCTTTACAAAAGCAAATTAAAGATATTTCAAAGAGGTATGAAGTAGCAGTGATGAAAGATTTCAATTACCCTGACATCTCTTGGGACAGGATGGTTATTCCGGGCAATTTATGGCTGCCTTCCTGATTTCTCATTTTCAGGATTGAGAAAGCCCCCCAAATATGAGCTATTCTAAATTTCATCTTTTTTTAAAAAAAAAAAACCACACACACACACACACACACACACACACACAGTATATAACATTTTATTGACTCATGGAATAAAAAAATATATTCAGAATATACCGTATATATTAGGTGAGAGAGAGAGAGAGAGAGAGAGAGAGAGAGAGAGAGAGAGAGAGAGAGAGAGAGAGAGAGAGATTTTCACAAGATTTGTATACATTATTGTCAGTTTCTTATTTTCTACTGTTGGTAGAAAATAAGGAAAGAGCCAAGTAATTCAAGAATTCAATGTTCTTTTGTTTAAGGTAATTATTTATAGAATGCAGAGCATATAATATATTCAAAATTCGCCATATGGGGAGTAATAATAAGAAATTGTTGTTTCATTTCCTTAATTCAGTTAGTATGAACATTCTCTTTTAAAAAAGGAGGTAATTTTATTTTGTGTCTAAAATACAACTCATAAAATGAAATATAAACTATAAAATGAAATATAAAAATTAAGGCAGTACATCAGGCTAAATATACTGGGCTGAAAATTCACAAATGTACAAATGTGAAAAATGAGCACTAATAAAAGTACCTCAAAACAGTACCTCAAGATTTGTTATCCAATTTATCTCTGATATTATTGCCGGCTTAATAGAAGTACATCAGTGAAACCTGCTAGATTTGGTAGAGATCTGCCAATTCAGATTATTTATAGGTAGTTCTTGACTTATTGCCAGAATTGAGCCCAAAATTTACATTTCTAAGAAGACAATTAAGTGAGCTGAACCCCATTTTATGACCTTTTTCTGCCACAATTGTTAAATGATTCACCACAGTTGTTAAGTAATCATGCAGTTGGTAACTGAATCTGGCTTCCCCCATTGACTTTGCCAACTGGGAATGAATTTAAGGGGAAGTCCCAAAAGCATATAGCAAAGTCATAAATAAATTCAACAAGGGGAAAAAAAGAAGCTAATGTGAATGCCAACAAGCTAATTAAAATATGAAATTAAAGAAGGACAAATATAGGAGATGGAAATAGGCATCTATAGTATATCTAAATATCTCTATTTCCATATCTATGTATGTAGTCTGTATTTATAGTGATGATAAGCTGGAGCGAGTGAGGTTAGCAAAGAATGCTCAGAAAAACAGGACAGACTTTTTAAGATGTGTTAAAAATAAAAGGAAGATTTTTTTTTTTTAAAAAAAAACAAAATTAGCTTTCCAATTGCTGAATCAAGGTGGCAAAATTTCTTTTATTTATACACTGCAATTACTTATTTTGCAATTGGAACTCCTGGGTAGCAGGATTGAAAAACCAGCAGAAGAAAAGCAAGCAATTAACAATGATTACATAACAACATGGTTATTTATTTATTGTATCAATTTATACAGCCATTCATCTTGCCATGTGCAACTCTGGATGGCAACCATAAGATTAAAACTTGGCAATAAACCAACAACAACAAGACAGTAATGGAACCGGAGGATAATCTAACTCAAAACAGTAGAAACACACAATCATATAAAGAATAAGAATATAAAGAATTTAAATTATACAGTATTTGTTTGTGTGTGTAAGTTTTGAAAAAAAAGATTAAAAACTATCAGTAATATAGAATAAAGGTAAAAAGAAAGAGAAGGTAAAGGTTTTTATAAAAGTAACGATAAGAGAGCAGTGTTTTGAATCAGTAGCGATTGCCTGGAGTTTTATGGTCTAAATTTGGTAGTTTAATCTAACATTCCTTGACTTTATCTTTCTGCTTCCTATCGACATAAAAGGCAATTACTGTTGTTGGTTTTCTCTTAGCCTGGCATTCTTTCCCCAGTTGGTTTCTTTCTGTCTCTTCAACTTTCCTTCTTCAGCCATCTACGAATGGTAGGATTGGATAATCATGGTCAAGTTCAGGCTGTCACAGTTGCTTTCTTTTTTACTTCCCTGAGTGACCTGCGGCCCTACTATTCTGGAGGTGTCTCCACTGAGCATTGACCCAATTGATCTCTGCTTAGCTTTTTGAGTTCAGTTAAGGCTGGATCTATGGTGCCGTGAACCTGACGGAAAAAATAGAACCGGTAGCCACTGATGGCTGTATTCTCTGTGGGTTTTTTAAAGATTTCTTTTAAAGCCATCAGGGTTGGCCCTGCTTCTTGTGTCTTGTGTTAAATGGTTAATAGTTTTACTATGGGATACACACATGCACATACACACACACAAACACACACAGAGTATATGTATATATGTGTGCATGTATGTGTATGTATATATGTACAGTATATACATATATTTGCATGTATACACATATATGTATGTGTGTGTGTGTGTGTGTATCTATCTATCTATCTATCTATCTATCTATCTATCTATCTATCTATCTATCTATCTATCTGGGGTGGGTTCTACTTACCTTTACTACCGGTTAGCATTCGCATTGCACAGATCACCTATGATGATGTCCCGGTCAGTGGGCAGAGCCTCCTGTAGGTTTTATTGCCGGTTCTTGCGAACTAGTCCAAACCGGGGACAACCCACCACTGATATCTGTCGTCCGTCTGTCTGTCTGTCTGTCTGTCTGTCTGTCTGTCTGTCTGTCTGTCTGTTTGTCTGTCCTATCTATCTATCTATCTATCTATCTATCTATCTATCTATCTATCTATCTATCTATCTATCTATCTATCATCTTTCTTTCTTTCTTTCTTTCTTTCTTTCTTTCTTTCTTTCTTTCTTTCTATCATCTCTCTATATCTATCTATCTATCTACAGTATATCATTATATCTATATATCATCCCTATCTATCTGTAATATCTAATTCTTTCTATCTATCTATCTATCTATCTATCTATCTATCTATCTATCTATCTATCTATCTACACACACACACACACACACACACACACACACACACACACCAGGGGTGAAATGCTCCTGGATCGGACCAGATCGCCTGGTCTGGTAGTGATCTTGGCCGTTGGTTCAGCGATCTGGTAGCGACCGCCCGGGTGTCATTACGTCCTGGTTTTAACCTGGTTTTAAGGTGTTTTTTACCTACTGTGGATGTGCAAAAGGTTTTTGCACATGCGCAGAAGGTCTACGTGCGCATGTGACACGCGTGCACTTCTGAACCGGTAAGTAGATTTCACCCCTGACACAGACATACACTTTAAAGTTATCCTCCATCTCCTACCATTCAGCTTTATTTGTTGAACTTGTGTTCTTATAAGGGGAAGAACAATTCCCATTCCCTTTCTCATTTTTTCCTCATAGAATCAATATCCCCTGAAATTTCTGTCTTCAATAAGTTTTCCTGTGATATATAATATTACATTATTTCCTATATGATTTTTCTTTTTTGTTGTAGCCAACTGCTTCTGAGTAAGGTTAAATTGAGATTTAAATTAAATTAGAGGTCATTTTGAAACCAAAAGTTCCTAGTCTAAACCCACTTTACTTCTGCTCTTTCTGAATTTGCTTCCATTCATAATATGAGATTTTTTTTAATGCATAATCAGATATTTGCAATGGTGTTGAAAAAAATCTGATCCATGTGTTGCATGATTGAATACACTAATAATACAATCATTTTAAAAAATAGGCTTTACTTGCACAGTATGCATTAAGATTAAACATAAAATTATATTTACAAATTAATTACCCATGTTATGTATTTAATGATTCACATATCTTTTGTAAATTGAATCAGCAAAGTCCCAGTGAATGCCAGATATTTTTCTCTTTAGTTTAATAACCTGAAAGACAGACACATTCTTAAATGTATTCAGCTGACATCTATAAAGTGGTAAAGTGCTTATTTAACCCTTGTGTAACTATGAAATGTAAATAAATATGTTCTGAAAAATATGAAGCAAAAACTGTCAAATCATTTCCTCCTTTAATGTGCATGCATCATTTTGTTTTTTAAACTATATTTAAAGTTGAATATAGTCAACTATAGACCCCCTACAATTATCTATATTCTGAATTTGTTGTAAGGTTGCATATTTTATTCCTAAAACAGTATTTTCTGCAGGTCATTCCTTCATCAGGCCTTTAAATTATGACAATCAAAATAATGACATATTTATCTGAAGGAAGGTGACTGAGTTTTTTTTTCTTTTTTTAAAAAAACTCCCCCCCTCCCAAAGGCAGAAAATTCTTGGAATATTTATTTTTTATTCTTCTTTTTTTCCACAAAGAAATGGGAACATAGAGGCCTTGCTTACCTCCCTCTGAAGAGGGTTAGTGTCTACATTGAGGACCAAGATATGCCAGAAACTTTCTTTATGTAGTGGTTCGGTAGATTGGGCCAGCTCTCCAGTAGATCCATTGCTATGGTCCATGTATGGAGAGACCATGTTTTCCTCACTCTTGAAATGAAGGTCGCTCCTGCCTTGCTTTGGTCACTTATTTTCATTATTTGCACTATCTCCATGCGCTGGCTGTTAACAGCATCCTTTTTTATAATCAAATTTAAGAGTAGGGCAGCGTGATCATCCCTTTACTCCCTGAATCGAGGCAGTGTCTTTTCTCCTTCTCATGCCTCCCTTTTGGCCACTTGCATTTATGCTTTAAACCTCCCACCCACAACGTATTCTTCTATGAGCCTTTTCTCAGCTATTGTTGGATGACCCCCTGCCCTCCAATTCACTGATTGTTATTGAGAAAGAAATCTTTGTCTTCCTTTTGGATGAAGATAACAACTAGATTATTTTATACAAAAGCTATGGCAAGTAATACATTCAAAATACATTAGACAGAACAAAGCATTAAAGCCCCCAAAGTAATAAACAGCCCTCCTTCTGACTTGTTTTTCTTTGTAATTTATGTTCTTTTCTTATAATGCAATTCAGGGCGCTTCTATTTTGTTTGAAATATTTTTTAAAAATTATTGGTAACTGTTTTTGTTTTTCCTTTTTCCAATTATGAGTGAACTTTCTTAATATTTATGCACACATTACGCTTATCTGTTACTTTAATCGATATCATGCTAGAGAAATAAGAGTAAGTTTTGAATAATGAGTCTATAACTAATAATAAAGTTTTTATACCAACTTTTGTTCCTTTGCTATAAAGGAACAAACTATGGGACTGCTTCATAGAACGACAAATGATATTGATTTATTTTAAAAAGATATATACCTGTCCATCGAACATACAAACTCTGGGCAGCTAAAAGCAGAACAAAACAAGTTAAAATAACTATAAAATACTAAGCAAGACGCCATAGAAGGAACTCAGCCACATACACTATACCTATGTTGGCCTCATCTATTATCACAGCTCAATGACTCCAGAAAAAGCCAAGTCTTCACAAGTCATTCCATTCTGGACCAGTTGAAGCTTCCAAGTACTTTTGAAGGATTGCCCCATATAGAGAGCTTTGCACTAATCCAATTAGGAGGGGACTAAAGCATGAGTGTTAGCAAACAGGGCCTCCCAGTCCAGGACAGTAGTGAATGTTTCACTAGATGAATCTATGCAATCTGTTTATTCTTCCTTGAGCAGGAGCACTGACTCCAGGAGGAGTTCCATATAGCTGTTGTGGCCCGCTGGCAGCCAGCGGAACTGGCAGCAGAGTCGGACAGTGAGGAGTTGGGGAGGAACATGGGTCAGTCCTGGGGGCTGAGGAAAGCTCAGATGAGGGCTTTCCGTTGGAGGCCGAGAGGAGCTAGATAGCAATGAGGCAAAAGAACAGCTGGAGAACTATCCAAAGCTATGGCACTGTTTTCATGTTCTCAGTATGTGCATGCGCAGAGCTGCCAGAAGACAAGAACAATTAAGAAAGCAAGGTGTTTTGGGAGTAAAGTCACATCTTGGAAGTGATTGGCCGCTCCCATCGGAAACAAAAGAGGAGTGAACGGGGAGTGGGCTTTGCAGGAAACAATTCGTTCGTTTCAAGAGTGAGAAGATCTGTCCGTGAATCCCAGAGACTCTGTGCCAAGTTTTCTTTTTTAATTTGATTTATATGCCGCCCTTTTCCGGAGATTCAGGGCGGCTTACAATGCGTTAAGCAATAGCCTTCATACTTTTGTATATTTAAACAAAAGTTTTGCCTTGCACTGCGTTTGGAAACTAGTTATCTGGCAGCTCTCCAAGCGAGATAAGTTTTGTCTTGATAAATATTCCTCTGAAAGGCTGTTTGCCAAGACTTGTTGACTGTGAATGAAAGGAATTCAATCATGTAAATAAAAGGGGTTTTGCCAAGACTCTGTTTCATGCTTTTTAAGGAAGCCTGGGTCAGAACAATAGCACAACAGCTCTGTCTGGAGAGTGACAGTTAAAGAAGAAAAATATCTCAATCCAGGGGCCCAAGGGACTTAGTGCCATTCTGTCTTCTGCCCCATCCAGACCCTCGCAGCCTCTAGGCACTGGGGAAGCACCTCAACCGCATCACAGCCAGGAGTGGAAAGAGGGCCAGGTCCAGAGGTACCTCACATAAAAGGTGTCTAGGACTAGAATTTTTCCCTACCACCAACGCTATTTGGAACTGGCCTTGGAGGAAGGAGAAGAACCAGTACAAAATGATACTTCCCACTCCTAATCCCTTAAACTGATTAGAAGTAAAACATAATGTCATGGAAAGCTGCTGAGGAAAGCTGCTCTGGAGAGCATGGATTTCAGATAACTTTATTGCATGTCCTCCAAAAGCTATTTTGGATGCCAGGTAAGTACAGGGCTCGCGTGGAGGCTCTAGGAGAGCGTTTTCAGCCTCCGGAGGGCCTCTGGGGGGGGGGGGAGGCCATTTTCACCCTGCCCAAGCTCCAGGAAAGCCTCTGGACCTCTGGACCCTGGGCCTACCGGGCCCATCAGAAGTTGGGGAACAGGCCGTTTCCGGCCTCCGGAGGCTTCAGGGAGGCCTGCTAGGCCCAAAATGGGGCGCGGGGATCATCCATGAGGGAGGGTATGCACGCATGTGTGGGGCATGGGGAGACATTTAATTATGGGTGTGGGCACATGTGTGCGTGAACCCCCCCTGCTCCCCCCGCTTTTGGCACGCTACGGCAAAAAGGTTACCCATCACTGCACTAGTCAATCTATTACCTTTTGGATCATCCTTTCAGATATATTTCTTTCCCTCAACAGTGCACAGAATGGTGGACAAAAAAGCATAAGTAACTTCTGACTTCCTGCTGGCTTCTTTGACATTGCTTATGGAAAGCTGGCAGGAAGTGTTGGAATAATGATCACGTGACCATGGCTGCCAGTGACTGATCATGGTTTGCAAATGTATCAAGTGTGTGAGTGTAACTGCTGTGAATATCCTTCAAATTTCAATTCCATAGAAGTAATGGGTTCTGGAGTTTGCATACATTCTTTAAGTTAGTACATTTGAAATACTTTGATATAAAAATTGTTACCCTATTATGTATCACTTCAGCTAACTGAAAGTTATAATAGACAAACAGATTGGAGAGTTTTAATAGGATATAGCTATGTTTTATATATAATACCCTATTGATACTGGCTTCACTTTACACATCAAATTGCTCTTGTATATCATCCCTCTCTTCAAGTAAACACAGAAGACCAATGACTTTTTAAAACAAAGACATAAAGTATTTCTAGGAACATAGGTCTGATTTTGGATAATATTCCCTGGCTTATTATGGATGTATAAAGCGTTTCATGCATAAACTGTTCATGCATGGAACAGCTGCTTTCCACTTTATTTTATCAAATGGTTGGAGATTTATTATTTGCAACCTTGTGCCAGAGCTGTAACAAATCAATTGATTTGTGATCCAATTGAGATATAGTGTGAGTTGCCCTATTTCTCCATTACTTTTTAATTTATTTCATGAACATTTGCATCAGCCAAGTTTGAATATTTTCCTATGTTATTTGTCATTGTTTATCATTCATTATATTTTTAGTTTTAATTTTTTCTTTATACTTTTATTTTATTTGTATTTTTTGCTTTTCCTGACTCGCTGCTCAGACATTCCTACATCTGGGTATGCATCACTCTCATTTGTCCGACTGAGTGCCAATCATTCCCTCTGAAGCTGATCACGCCCACCAGCTCGGTATCCCAGCAGTCTTTTTCACTCAGTCGATGTTCCCAGACTTGAGTGCCTTAGCTAGTGTTAGAAAAGTGTTTTATTAGTGTATTATTGCTGTTAAAATAGTCATTTCTTCTAAAGTGCTGTTTCTTCCTTGGTGAGGACTGTGCAGCATAGTTTGTGTATGGGCGGCAAATCAGCTGTTCGTTGGCTTGTTCGGGTCTCCGAACACTGCCAGCAGGCTCTCTTTAATTGCTGGAGTTTTCGGAGCGTTTTTTTGAAGCCGTTTATTGAGCTGCGGGTGTAGAGCGGTGCTGTGTCCGGCATTCAGCCTCACCCAAGCAGCCCTCACCATCTGAAGTGCGGCTTTGAGTCCCTGCCGGCTGGCATACTCATGTTGGAGGAGAGAGCTTTGCGGCGGAGGAATTTTCCCGCCATTCCCGCCCCGGAACTGGATGCCTTGTTTCAGTTGCCAACTGTAGATGAACCAGTGGCCAGCCTTAAGTCCTCCTCTGTTCTCGTCGGAGAGGTCGGTGATGGCTTAAAATTTGAGGATAAAAGGGCAGAGATGGCATTTCGTAGGACCCACTAGGCTACTGCCTGGACGATTAGGGCAGCAACATCAGCCTTGTTTTTCAACAGAGCGTCGTTAGTTTGGCTCCGCCAGTTGTGAGACAGAGTTCCTCCAGAGGATGCATGCCTTCAACAAGACATGGCCAAGCTCATCACGGCAGCTGAATATTCGGCGGACGCTTCTCTGGACGCGGCTAAATTCGCTTCACGAGCCTTGGCGTCTACAGTTTCATCTCGCCACCTTCTTTGGCTACGTAATTGGAAAGCTGATATGAAATCAAAATGGAGGCTTACTGCAGCTCCCTATAGAGGTTCCTCCTTGTTTGGAGCCACTCTTGATTCTATCTTGGTTAAGAACAGAGACAAGAAGAAGGTCTTACCATCGGCGTATGGACGTCAGGACCAGAGGTACTCCCCTTACCTGAGACAGTCCTTTCGCCATGACCAAGGCTCCAATGGGGCCTCGTATCACCGCTCCGCTTCATTTTTGCACCAACCTTCTTCCAGCTGCGGTTCCTTTCAAGACCGTGGCAGAGGTCAGTCCAGTTTCCGCCGACCGTTTCAATCTTCTGCCACCAGATTCTCCCGTAGGGGCAAGTGACTCACCGTCCCTACTTCCCATTGGCGGCAAACTGCAGCTTTTCTACCACAGTGGGAAACCACCACGTCGGATGTATGGATTGTGCGCACTGTATCCAGCGGCCTCATCTTGGAGTTCACCTCCTCTCCTCTGAGCCATTACTTTCATTCCCCTTGGCCCAGTCAACCGGCCAAGCACCATCTATTGGTCCTCGAAATCCAACATCTTTTACAGATAGAGGCCATAGAGCCGGTCCTGGAAGATCAGTTACGAACCGGGTTTTATTCAACGTTGTTTTTGGTTCCGAAGAGTTCCGGGAGTTGGAGAGGAATACTCAACTTGAAGCAGCTGAATATGCATGTGCGGTACTGCCGCTTCAAGATGCACTCCCTCAAGTCTCTTCTAGGCTGCATCCGCCAAGGGGACCTTATGCAATCAATCGATTTGAAGGAGGCGTATCTTCATGTGCCCATCCATCCGGACCACAGAAAATTTCTCAGGTTTGCTTTCGACAACAGCCACTTTCAGTACAAGGCGATGCCTTTCGGCCTCTCGTCGGCGCCACGGACGTTTACAAAAATCTTAGCGGCATTGACAGCGTCCCTCAGGGAACGGCCTGTTCATCTCACGTGCTATCTGGACGATATTTTGATCCTGTCATCCTCGACTGTACAGGCAGACCGGCACAGACAACTTGTGGTCCAAGTGCTTTAGGATCATGGGTTCACTCTAAATTTCGCCAAGAGTCATCTACGTCCCACGACACGAATCTTGCATCTGGGGGCAGTAATCGATTCTGCCCAGGGTCTGGTTTTCTTGTTGCCAGACCGTCAAGCCAGCATCCAGGATCTTGCCTCGCAAGTGTTGACTCACAAGAAAATTCCCTTGCTTCTTCTCTCTCAACTTTTGAGCAAACTCATTTCATGCATAGGAATTGTTCCGTGGGCACGCCGCCATCTTTGTCATCTGCAATGGTTCCTTCTTCCCTTTCAGAAGCAAGGCCGGGGAGAGTCTCTCTTCAAGGTGGCAGTACCACCTCAAGTGCGTCTTTCACTCCGTTGGTGGCTCTCTCCAGCTCTACGTCGAGGGTCTCTCTTCCTGGAACTGGAAAGACTAGTCTTAACTACAGATGCCAGCCTTCATGGGTGGGGTGCCCATCTCCAATCTCAGCTGGCTCAGGGCACTTGGTCCCCCTCCGAGAAAACCCACAATATCAATTGGCTAGAGCTACGTGCTGTTCGCCTGGTGCTTCTTCATTTCCACCAAAAAGTATTCCGTCAGCATTTACTCATACTGACCGACATTTTGGCCACCAAGGCCCATATCAATCAGAAGGGGGGCACCCGTTCCTTGGCGTTGATGGAGGAGACGGAACGGCTGATGTCGTGGGCGGAGCGTCATGTCCTGTCCTTGAAGGTGGAACACATTTCGTGTGTGATCAATCGGGAGGTGGATTGGCTCAGCCGGAGTCAGTTGGACCAGTCCGAATGGCAGTTACATCCTCGTCTACTCCAACAGTTGTCTCACCAATTCAGGCTTCCAGTGATGGATCTGTTCGCTACGGCATAAAACACCCAACTGCCGAGGTTCTTCTCCCGCTTTCCATCGCCGAGGGCTGATGCTCTTCACGCTCCTTGGCCGCGAAGGCTTCTCTACGCCTTTCCACCAATCCCGATCATACCCAAGGTGATTCGGAAGTTGATCGTGGAACATGCGGATCTCCTTCTGGTCGCCCCCCATTGGCCTCGACGATCTAATGACACTGTCAGTCGAGGCACCGTGGCAGATTCCGCTGGACCAGATATCCTTGCTCCAGGGTGCCGTACAGCATCCAGATCCAGAATGGCTCCGGTTGACCGTATGGTGCTTGAAAGGATACGCTTGACTAAGAGTCACCTGTCAAGCAAGGTTATCTTGATCATTCAAGCTGTCAGAAGATCATTGACTGTCCGTATTTACAATGCGTCCTGGTACGCCTTTGCCAGATGGTGTACTGCGCATCACGTCGACCCAACGATCGCTTCTGTTCTGGATGTTCTGCAATTCCTTTAATCCAGTTTCTCCAAAGGTCTGGCGCCTGCTACACTTCGGAGGCAGGTCGCTACCTTGGCTACGGTCCTTGGGGTGGGGGGGACAATCAGCAACCCTTATCCCATGATCTCAGGATAAGATCCTTTCTTCAGGGTGCAACTAACTTAAGACCTTCACCGTTACACCGCTATCCATGGGATCTTACTAGTACTACAAGCCTTGACGACTTCGCCCTTTGAGCCTCTCAGTTCGGTTAGTCTACGATACCTTACCTTGAAAATGGCCTTTTTATTGACAATAACATCGGCACGCCAAGTCTCCGAGATTGCGGCTCTCTCTATTAGAAGTGACCTTTGTGTGTTCTATCAAGACCGTGTGGTTCTCCGTTTGGACCCAGCATTTATTCCCCAAATTAATACTCGTTTCCATCGGGCACAAGACATTGTTCTCCCAATGTCTTTCTGCCCAGACCCACGACATCCTTCCGAGAAACGTTGGCATATGTTGGATGTGCATAGGACATTGAAGAGATACATTCGTAGGACTGCCTCCTTTAGAAAGTTGGAGGTGTTGCTGGTATCGTTCCTTCCTGGTTCTCTGGGTCAGAAAGTCTCCTCAGCTACTATGGGCAGATGGCTTAAGGCCTGCATTTCTAAAGCATACGAATTGCGAGGTGGCCCCGTCCCGGGTGGGATCGTGCCCCATTCCACACGCAGTGCCGCTACATCGGCTGCCTGGGCTACTCAGGCTTCTGTAGATGACATTTGCCGAGTGGCCACTTGGTCATCGCTGACTTCTTTTGTTAGGCATTACCGTTTGGATGTGTATGCTTCTGCTGATGCCGCATTTGGCAGACGAGTTTTGCAATCGGTAATTTCTCCCCATGGCCAGTCTTAGCTGGCGATTCCCGCCCTAAGTCTCCAGCTTGGGTATGTCCCAGACGTAGGAATGTCTGAGCAGCGAGTCAGGAAAATGGACGTTGCTTACTTGAACGTCCCTTTTATGCTCGCTGCGAAGATGTTCCATCCCTCCCGTGAGATTGCCAGCTCCTGGCCTTGGGTGGGTTGTCTTCTTTTTCCCTCTGCAGCTGAGACAGTTGTTGGTCTGGTTCTTGGGGCCCATCTGAGTCTGTGATGGATCGACTTCGCAAAAAAGACTGCTGGGATACTGAGCTGGTGGGCGTGATCAGCTTCAGAGGGAATGATTGGCACTCAGTCGGACAAATGAGAGTGATGCATACCCAGACGTAGGAATGTCTTCGCAGCGAGCATAAAAGAGACGTTCAGGTAAGCAATGTCCATTTCCTTTTTTTTAAAAGACTTGTGCACAGAACAGCTACTTTCAGATTATCTGTGACTGAACTAAAGCATACGTATTCGGATGAAAACTTATGTTCTAGGCAAAAGAGTTGGAATACTGCTTAGTCCAGTTTGAAATACCATATTTGAAGCCATGTTAGTTGCTACTATATTTTTGACATAAAGGGCAGTACATTTAACTCCCTCACTATGCATTGGTGGGGATGAGGAATATAATCAGGCTCAGATTTTGATTCATGCTAAAATTTTGGATATGGCTCAAATGGAAAATATAGTAGGCATGAACAGTTATCAACTGTTATGGTGAATGCATGTTTCTGGAGACTCAATGACATTGTTCCTTTTGGTTCTTTAAGTAACGTAAATTATTTTTGTGGGATTTGAGAACTCTGTTAATTGAAGATGGAAGATTATTTTATTATGTAGGTTTTTTTAGAGGACTTTACAGCAAAATAATGATAAAACATAAGCTTAAAACATTGCTGTTACATTTAAAAAAAGAAAAGTTGACTTTCCTGTTCGTTATTATTTTTCAATGTTCTTATTAATACCAGATAAACAAGTTATTTATAGTATGTGCATGATAAAAAAAAATCTTCTTGTGCTTAGAAATGTTGTAGAACTGAGACCTCAACCAATCAGAAGAGTTTGAATGCTGTTTAAATAGGAACAAACTGTACAATTGTGGTGCATTGTCCACGTAGGACTTGGAAGTGTCCTATTCCCTGCCACCATCCCAAAAATGAATTTAGCCTTCATGTCCATTCAACTTCCTTCAGGGGACAATTTTATTTTCAGGTAGAAGCAATACATTTCTGGCTGCTCACTTGAGTGACTATAGAGGTTCATCACTGGAATTTGAGGCAATAATGCCTTAGAAAGATGGATGATGACAGGGGAAGTGAAAGTTGTTATCTGAGCATTTGTCATGATTTGGGACATTGAGATAGATGGGCAAACCTCTTGAAAGGGTGCAGAGCTCCCTCTCTCTGACACTCTGTGGTCTTGTAAAGAATTTATCATCTTGCGTACAACAGGGATTGCATACTTTATTTAAGTTCATTTTAATTGGATGTTAGATTGTTTGGTAAGGGAGGTTCATGCTTATGGGAATTCTAGCATGAGTGCTTAGAGCTTAAAAGCCTTTGCAGAGAAGTGCTGTTTATAAGAAGCAATGTCACCTGCATCAAAGAAAATGTATAATTACCAGCAAGTACATTCAAAGCCTTTCCATTTAGAGACACCAGGATTAAGCAAAGCATACAAATTTATGTCTTAACCCCCACATGGTGCTGGTCATTGTCACAAATAGCACATCTGGGTCCCAACAACTCCCAACTGATTACCAAGGGGTCATTGCAAGTATAAAATTCATAATTTTTCTAAAGTCTATTTTTTATTTTGTCTCCACAATTTATTTTGAGAATAAAACAAATAATGATGTGTTGCTTCTTTGAAATCAGTCACCTGGAGCCTGTTGTCTTTTTTTAGAGCTTTGCCACCTAGATCTATGATTATGGAAAGAACTCTTACTTAACCCCCTTAATGATAACTATGTACATCTGTGGAATTCATTAAACAACATTCTGTTACTGGTGAAGTCCTGTTTAGATATAAAATTAAGTGTATTTTTAAAAGATATTGTTAATCATACAGAGAGCAAGTTTCATTTACGTTTTTAGTGGCTAGAAATTGGGAGACAATGAGTTTTAGTTCTAGTCCCACTTCTAGTCCACCTTAGGCAAAAAGCCAGATGGGCGACCTTAGACCAGTCACTTTCTCTCAACCCTAGGAAGAAAGCAATGGCTTCCAAAAAGCCTTGCCAAGAAAATTGCAGGGACTCGTCTGGACAGTCTGTGAGAATTGGACATGATTGAACAGAAGGAAGAAAAATCATATATAGGAAATCTGCATAAAATCCAAGCTACAGATTTACATAATCATGCACAGGGAATAATCAAATATCCCTGGTAATAACTTCTGAATATAATCTAATATTGTACTATGTGAAGTGGATGAGTGAAATTGGGTGAGGCATTGATCCAAAGAAATCAATTGACTTGGTACAAATTGATGGTAGTGATGGATTATGAATGTAATTAAAGATGACAATGCCCAGAAATTTTTTCTGTCATGCTAAGTTTCATTGGGAATCTTGGCTTTTTATTCAAACAATCGTTAAATGTGTATTAAGTAAATAATGTTAGACAGTGCCAGCTCTAGATAGGAACAAAGAAAGTTGTTTAATTTAATTTAATTTAATTTAATTTAATTTAATTATTTAATTGTATGTACAGTATGTATGTATGTATGCATGCATGCATGCATGCATGCATGCATGTATTTGCTGGGTGACTTACAGTTTAATAAAACAGTATAAAAGATTAAAACAATAAATACATTAAAATTAACAAAAAAATACCTAAGACCCATTAATTTCAGTGTCTGGATTCACCCATCACACTAAATCATGATTGGATTACATGTGAACATTAGGTTCACATATCACATTAAGTATAAGCCATAGTTTACAAATCACAATAGTGGGATTCCAGTCAACACTATCCATATTAATATATAATAAATGCCTAAAGTAATGTTTTTCAGCCTTGATAACTTTCTATTGTGGATTTTCTGCTGACTGGGAAATTCTGAGAGTTGAAGTTTACGTATCTTAATGTTGTCAAGATTGAGAAACATGCCCTAGATTTTCAAGGACCGATCCTGGGATCTTTGGCAAATGAAGCCTATTTTCCTATTATGCTAAAATCTTTTCAAGATCTATTTTTTTTCAACTGCTCGTGAAATGGAATTACCATAAACTGAATTCACTGCTGATAAATTAATAATGAAATAACATATAATGGAAAGAAGACAACAGAACCATGCAGCTGATGATACCTGAAGGTTCAACTGGTGGTGGTCTCAGGATAGCTCATTAGTGAATGAGCTTGTTGCTTAATATATGTAAATAGGGGAAGTTTGAGGCATTACATTTGATTTAATTGCTTAATCTGTCAATATTTATATGGCTGCTTACATCACAGGAACTGACTCAGCAGTATATAGCAAAAAAAGGTAAAACAATGGACGTGTCAAAAACAGTCACATTATTTTAAACAGCATAAAACTCACAAGAGATTAGATTGGCAAGGGAGCTACCTCAACATCTCAATGGTTCCGTGAGACCTTCAGGCCTAATGACAAATTCAGGCCAGATCTTGAGGAACTTCTGAAAAATAAATAAATATTTTTTTACATTTGCAACTTCTCACAATCTAGTGCTCTTCAGATATGTTGGCTTTTAACTCCCGTAACCATAGTCAGCAATGTTATGTTGATGAGGGGTTGCAGGAAATGGTCTGTTGGTTGGTTTGTGAAATTCTGATGGGAGAATATTTGTTCTTCCAATTCAGACGACTGCCTTACAAAACCCTAATTCTCTCCTGATATCTGTTTTCCCAGACAAATTCAGTGGATAGGGCATTCAGATCTGCAGTTATCTGCAGGGTGGGGTCCCCCACCCATTTGTTCCCACATTTACTTCACTACTGCTTAACATTTCTTTACCATAATCATTAGGTGAATGCAAGATATATGAGAACAATGTAAAGTTGATTCATAGCAAAATGAAAAGTGATGTTGGAGAAATGTCTGGATAGCTCTGCAGACAAGGCACTGTAATTTAACACCAGCTGTCTACAATTAAAGTAAGTTTGAATCTTGCCAGGCTCAGCTTTCCATCCTTTCTAAGGTAGGTAAATTGAGGACCCAGTTTGTGGGGGCAATAAGCTGACTTTGTATAAAATATACAAAAGTATGAAGGCTATTGCTTAACGCACTGTAAGCCGCCCTGAGTCTCCGGAGAAGGGCGGCATATAAATCAAATTAAAAAAAAATGTTCTGTGTAATCATCTGATTAATTTAATCTCTTCTGTAAACTTAAAAGGAAGTTGAGCTACAAATACAGTAAATGACTGTCCATGAGATCTCATATTCTTCAGTGTGTCTTATATTGCATATTAAAGTACCACTGAAAAACTTTGCTAAGAAGTTTTGAGTTCACAAGTAGAGTTCTTACATAACATCAACCCAGCCAGAACATTTTCTTCTTAGCACTAAAGTATTTAAACATGAATTAGATCACATAACCGTTCCACAGCCATTCCTTATCTAATTCAACAAAGGGTTTCCTTTCCTCTTGATATCATTATATATATACAATATTAAGAAATGGCTGTGCAAACATTGTCCCCAAATCCAGTTGGTGAGACTGTAAGTATGAAACTACATTAAAACAGTAAAATTACATAATCGGTCTTGGATGTGATTTTTTAGTACCCCTTGAATAGGAGCAAAACAGAAGCCAGTTCGGGTTTTCCAAAGACATTAAGCCAAACTGTTTTTATCTGCTTCTTTGGTAGATTAACTTTGATAGACTAACTAGTTTAGTAGATGAAGGGCATGCTTCAGATATAGTGTATCTAAACCTCAGCAATACCATTGACAGAGTGCCTTGTCTACATAAGATTTCCTAGATAAAATTGTAAATAAGGGCTAGAGGATACTACAATTAGACAGATTTATGACTGAGTTATTTCCCATTGAAAATTGTCATTAAGAAGTCTTGTGGAGTGTCACAGGGCTCTGTCATTTTTTTTTCAATGATTTGGATGGGGGAGTTGGGGGGACATTTATCAATCTGTTGATATGTGACACAACAGATAGAAGGGATGTCTAATACTTAGGAAGGAAGAGAGATGTTTCAGTATGACCTAGACTGGCTTAGGCAGTGAGTTGGGATTTTACATGAAGTGTAAACTTTTGTATCTGAATAGGAAAAATGTAGGATGGATAGAACTTTTGGCAAGAGTTGGGGTCTCCTCCTCCTCCTCCTCCTCCTCCTCCTCCTCCTCCTCCTCCTCCTCCTCCTCCTCCTCTTAGAAAGGCTAATGATGCTAATACACTTAATGATGCTTGTTTCATTTTTTCCTCTGGAGAAAGGGATTCCCAAATAAGACAGAAACCTAACATTTCTTTATCATAATCATTAGGTGAATGTAAAAGGATTGAACTCTACTACTGGTACCATCCTGATAATTGTTCCCAAATAAGGTAGATAGTTCTAAGTTATACAGATATCAATGGTGAAGCTTAGCTTCTGAAGCAATTTAAAGGAGAAAATGATTTCTTCTTATTTGAAAAATATCAGACTTTGCAGAATAATCAAGCGGTGGTGCATTCCCAATCATAGACATAGGAGATATACTCTCACTCTCTCTCTCTCTCTCTCTCTCTCTCTCTCTCTCTCTCTCTCTCTCTCTCTCTGTGTGTGTGTGTGTGTGTGTGTATATATATGTATATATATATATATATATATATATATATATATATATATATATATATGTATATATATATATATATATATATATATATATAGATATAGATATATATATATAGATAGATAGATAGATAGGTCTTTGGTTATTCGGGTCTTCTCCCACGTAAAATTGGAAGTGTCTTGGCGACGTTTCGACGAAGTCTCATTCGTCATCTTCAGGCTGGTGTTCTCGGCTTCGTGCTTCCAGGAGCAATGTGAGATCTCAGCTGTCTCTTCCTTTTAACTGCTAGTGGGGGTGTGAGCTGATTGGGTGGGGACTTGGCTGTGTTCTGATTGGGTGGAGGTGTGTTCTGATCAGAACACACCTCCACCCAATCAGAACACAGCCAAGTCCCCACCCAATCAGCTCACACCCCCACTAGCAGTTAAAAGGAAGAGACAGCTGAGATCTCACATTGCTCCTGGAAGCACGAAGCCGAGAACACCAGCCTGAAGATGACGAATGAGACTTCGTCGAAACGTCGCCAAGACACTTCCAATTTTACGTGGGAGAAGACCCGAATAACCAAAGACCTACATACAAACACCCGCGAAAACCTGAGAAAACATATATATATATATATATATATATATATATATATATATATATATATATATATATATATATATATATAAAATATAAATTTGATTTTCTGTTCTATCGTTTCCCTAAAAGGATTTGAGTTTCTTCAGAATTGGTGCCCTTTTGACTAAGTGATCTTTTATAAGGGGAAAGCACAATGCATCCAAAGTACATCTGCAATTCAGTACTGTAATTATTACTCTGATACATTTATGGTTTAATTGAATGTATTAACTTCATGATGTGATTTATTAATTTTTTCCACCACATAGATGAATATTTTTTCTTGTCATATGTCTATCTAATATTTCTTATTAATGAAAATCTCAGTTGTTATCTAATCTTCCATCTTAATCCACCACAGGGAAAGGTCTAACAGTGTTAAAAAAAAAACATTTAAAACATGTGAAGACTAACGTTAATATAGCATCAATAAAACAGTGTTATTCCTTATTCTTATGGAAGAAATTTAGTAATGTATTTCTATTAACAGTAGTTACTTCAGGAAGAGTGATCACTTTTTTCTCCTTGTAACTAAACTTGTAGTGTTAGTATGGGAAAAGAAAAAGGAAAGTATTCTCATCCAAGAGAAAGAGATATTCCATTATTCTGGAAAGAAACTGCTCATAACATTGGATTCCATCAATGAACAGTATGTGTAATATTAGATATTATAATTATGTTGTTTCATATGAGTGTTGTGGAATTCTTTGAATAAATACACAGTGATGGCTATGTAATAAGAATATCTTATGGTGGAATATTTTAATAGTCAAGAGGAGTCCCCAAAACTGTTTGAGAACAGAATAATCTATTGTGTTTCCAAGAAGTAAAATCTTGGAATTGTCTTATTTTACTCTAGGTGGCCAGCCAAAACTTTATGGTGCTCATGAAAAAAAAAAAAAATAGTGATGCGTTCTTCCATTGTTAGCAGAAATGCAAAACCTGGGCTGATTTTGGTGCTGTGCTTCTGAATACCTCAACGATATATCGTCAAGCCAGATTTTAAAATGTATGAAGGTAGCAGGATTCTATTTGCTGTGTGAGGGCTTCAATAATTTATAGAATTAGTAAAAGCTTCATTATATTTTTTGTGCCTGCACACACTCAATTCACTCAGCTATGCTACATAAAAGTTCAAAGGTAATATTTTATTGTCATGCATGAGAGAGAAATAAATTGGAGACAGTAATGTAATCATGCTTGCAGATGTGTTCTGAATTTTGAACACCATCTATTAGGAGCTTTGTCACAAAATACTTAGGGAAATATTTATTCATATTGAAAGTTTTAATATTTTTTCCCTGCTTATGCTCCTTTGCTTAAACATGCACATGGGAAATTTATCCTGCAGACAGCAGTTGCTGTCATATAGCACTTCTTCCTTTTTAATAACCACATAAGCCGAAGTGGTTGTCCCCTTACTAAGTAATAGGAAAATATGTATGTATGTATGTATGTATGTATGTATGTATGTATGTATGTATGTATCAGGGGTGGGTTCTGCTTACCTTTACATGTGCCCGCCCATGCGCACGGGCTTGCTTTGCTTGTGCTCTTCTGCACATGCGCAGAAGCTTCTACGCATGGGCAGATCGCTTCTAATGACGTCCGGGTGGAGCCTCCCGCCCGTTTTACTACCGGTTCTTGCAAACCAGTCCGAACCGGGGGCAACCCACCACTGATATATATGTATGTATGATATATGTATATGTATCTCTATGTGTGTATGTATGTATATGTGTGTGTATGTAATATATATATATATATATATATATATATATATATATATATATATGCACACACACATACATATTTGTGAATATGTATGTATGTATGTATAGGTATGTAAAAATGAACTATATACAGAGGAGAAAGGAAAAGGGGACTGTAACATTATGCAACAATTTTTGGCTTCTTCCATTTGGAAGTTGGTTCAGATTTTACCATCAATACTTTGCTAAGATTTTTAACTTGTTTTTATTTCTGTTTTTTATATACTTATTGTGTTTCTTTTAATTGCCAACTGAGTAATGGACACTACTACAGAAAATTGAAACAATCAGCTCATTATCCTTATACAATCTGTAGCATTATGGCTGCCTTGTATCAGGTGTGGACTTAATAATTGGTCCGCAAATAAGAACATGGCTGTGAAATCTGCCATTAGCGTAATTGTACCTAGTCTGTCTCTAAGGCCGTGAGTCTGTATGTGCTTAACTTGGATCAAACTACACTGAATTCATTAGACTTACTTCTGATTACCCACTGCAAGGATTGTGCGGTAATTGGATGTGAATCCCTCTGTAATTCAGACCTTTATGTGCAGTCCACGATCTGAAGCCAATGCAAATTCAGATTTCTTGGGATGCCCAATAAAATTTCTGTCTTTTCTATTAAACTGTAAAAGATACTCATCCTGAATGTGATATTAGAAGCTTCCGAAATTTCCTCTCTGTAAGTCACCAATACGACTTCAGACACGAGATAGTGAAGTTATTTTATTGAAAATGTTGCTATCTTACAATGAAGTTTGGAAGAAAGAAAGTCAGCCAGAGGAAATGGTGGCTGAATTGTTTGGGAGTTTGAGTAGCCGGCCTAAGGCTTTAATATGTACTCTGATGAAATCTATTAGTATTGTACCCATGGCCTCCATGAAGCTTTGATTGAATTTCCTCTTCAAAATGTTGAAATAGAGCAAGCTTTCTTTTTACATGCTACATATTGTATGTAAACATTCTACATGCAAACGGCAAGTCTGGAAGACTCTGGTGAGAGATACAGCAGACACTAAAAACTAAACTGGAAGAAGTTAGAAACATTTTGAAATGAAAGGTGGACTAAGGAATCTTTCATAAAGAAAGAGAAATAAACAGAGAGATAAGCAGTCAGAAATAGATTTAAATAATAAATAATATAGTCCCTTAGCGATCACCTAATTGTTAGACTCCATTCCTTCCTCTACATTTTACTATTAATGTTGAAGTTGTTAGTTTTCCAAGTATTTTTTTGTTTTCTCTCTCTTTTAAATAAATCTAGGGTTTGGGGATTTGCTTCTGGACTTTGTTTTTCAGGGAACTTGGGTGTCAGAAGGAACTTTTACTCATTCTTCCATGCTATTTAGGACATTTTCCTAAACCTAACCCATTCCCTCACAATTTTTAGTGAACGATTGTTTTGGACAGTATGCTCCTCTTCAAAAACAAACAAAATCTAGTGAGGTCAGTATATAACATAAATTATATGAAACTTAATTATAATTATAATTAATTAACAAATGCCCCATATATTAATTAAGATTTCCCCAATATATTTATTTATTAATTTTTTTAATGCCACCCATCTCTCCTACAAGGTGATTACAACTTCATGAAAATAATTGAAGGGCTGTGTCCTTTTGCACTGTAGTATGAATCTACAGTATGTCCACAGTTCCTATCTTCACCCAGAGGTGCTGGTAGAAAATGTGGAATTATGTCTAATATGGACTTTAAGATTCAGTTACAGAGAAATCGATACAGTACAGGTTCCAGTGGCTTATTTTAAAGAGTTTTGGCAGCTTCCGCCATTTTAACAGCTGCAAGAAAAGAAATTGCAGAGGAACTAATTCCTTTTAGAATATTATGAATGATCCTTTCCTATTTTATAGATTTTATAGATGCTATCGTAACTAAATTGTGTGTAGTATTAGATGGTTATTATAATATAATCATCAGACCAGTTATAAGAAGGTAAAGCCGCTTTGATATTTAATACTTTTTAAATGGCTCCTCAGGAAACATGCCATGTTGGCTATAAATGATGGCATAATTATTAATGATGTAATTAAAATTTTAGGCAAAACAGAAGCCTGCTATAAAGATAACATTTATGTTATGATGTGTATATCTCTGTGTGTGAATGTATTCAGTTGAAATTAAACAGTTGCATTTATCTAAGGAAGGGAACCTGTCTTGAATGAAAATGGGAATAAAACGTAGTTAATAAGACAGTGAGCTCTACAAATAATAATGGAATATAATAGAATGCAAGGTGGAAATCTGCTTCAGCCATTACAGTAAACTGGTTGATCCTCATCAAATGGGATTAAAGCACAAATAGGTGGAATTATGGCACCAGCTGGCCTTCTGTATGCTTTGATGCCCCCATGGAGCTTCTGTTCAAGTAGATTTTATATTTTTTTGCCAGGTAAATAGAAAGGTAAAGGAGTCCCTGAGGATTTTACTTTACTAGTCGTTGACAACTATAGGGGGTGGTGCTCATCTCTGTTTCACACAAATAGAAGAATTATATAAAAAGTAAGAGCATTGTTTGGTCAATCATTTATCTCAAAGGAATGGTAGACACCCTTCAGAGATCCAAATTTACACTACTATTATATATAACATTTGAGATGCAATCATAATGGTTCTTAATTCCCTTTGTTCAGAGTATCTTCCATTTATGCATCACAATCAAGCTAACCATGTCTGTGTGTATATATTGTACCATATTATTCTTGTTTAAAAATACATCTTGGCTATCAAGATTTTTGTATGACATAGACATAGTTCCAGCATCACATGAATAGGTTGGCATCTATTCAGACTCGCATTTCAGTACGTTTTCCAGCTGATGGCAGCCGCAAGCAGCTACATTCATCCATATAGAATTAGAATATAGAATATAGAAGCTAACCATTTTATTATATTCTGCTATAATACAGGACTACTTGACTTCCCTTGGAACAGATAGGTAAAGGTTCAATGGACCTTAGAGGAGGCCACTCCTGAATTTCTTGTGGCTCCACTACGATTCAAGTTTAATTCCCAGTTTGATTCCTCCCTGTCTGGCTAGGTGATTCCAAACACGTTCTTTGTTTCTTTGATTTTCAGCAGTGCTTCTCCCAATGGATTGTAGGCGTTATTAATTCTACATGTTAATTTGTAAACTTGCTATCGTCAGATAAAACCAAAGGTTACTCCGCTAGAACAACTAGCTCCTCTGTAACCCTAATTTGAAGTGTATTGCACTAGAATATTGATAGAACGGTGATATGGTCTAGTCTACTTTTGTCAAATGGTATCACCTCAGCATTAGCACCAGGGCTCAATTTCATTTATTAAGGCTCTGCATCCTTCTGTTCTGCCTTAGGGTCATCCATACGCCATTGTCAGTTACATTTGTTGTTGTCTCCGTGTAACACACAAAGATGATGAAAAGTACAAACGGAATGGCTTATAGTCATGGTGGTCTGAGTTGTCACTTGTGCACAAATTCATTGAGGTTTCTTGTCATCCTTCATGCTTGATCCTCTCTCTCTCTCTCTCTCTTTTTTTTTAATTTGATTTATATGCCGCCCTTCTCCGGAGACTCAGGGCGGCTTACAATGTGCTAAGCAATAGCCTTCCTCACGTTTGGCATGTGCTAGCAGACAAGGGCTAAATTACTGTAGTAAACTAATCCTGGATCAACAGGTGAAAAAAATAAAAGGCTTTAGAGGTCCATTAATATTATCAGGAAAACCTACTGGTTCAATTCTATTTATCTAATTATTTGATAAATTCCGGTTGCCACCACGAGCTCCAGATAGTGTTCAGTCCTCATTTTCCCATTGCAACAATCCTGTGAAATAGCTCAGGCTGTGAGATTGTGACCCATGTCTTGAAAGGAGGGATATGGATCTCTTTCAGCACTTAATTGCTACATCACACAAGCTTAATGAACATAGCCTTAATGTCAATAATTCTATCCCTTGTGCTCATCTAGCACTCATCCAGTTGCTGAAATAACAATTGGTGCCAGGGTCATTAATAGTATGACTTTATAAAGAAGCCAAGTCTTTCTATGTATGGTTGAACATACTTTGGTTTTCATGTAACCTAAAACTCTGATAATATCCCAGTGGAGCTCACAGGACTGAATTGTAGGATTCACAAAATGCTTTCTAAAGCTTGTTCAGTTATCTCATTAATGTTTCTTTCTCTCCTGACCCCCATCCTTACCTCTGTCTTCATATTGCATGAATGACTCTTGAATCCTAGCACGTTTAGCAAAAATGATTCTCATTGAACAATGGCAGACATGCCTAGAATTGTATGGAAACCATACAAAAATGTTTCACAGGCTGGCTGAAGTATTTCAGTATGTTTTATTAACTTGTTTTGTTACATCTTCATAATGTTCAGATAAAACTGTACATTGGCACCAACTACTGAGGAGCGGAATGTTTTGCAATTGCAAAAGCAGAACAGGAATAATTAAATGGAACTGTGAAGGATAGAGGGATTTTACACACTTTTTTTTTTCCTCCCAGGGTTTTCATATAAGATTTTATTTTGCAGTGGACTAAAGCCTAGTAGTGCAGGATAAAAATAACACATTTCCACCCAGTTTACAGGGAAATAGTGGAGAGTGTTCAAGATTTCAGAAAGAATGGGAAAGACAGCTTAGTTGCAGGGGCTTTAGGAAAGATTTCTCTCTATAGTTATACAGCATTTATTAATTTAAGAAAATTACGAGATAACTGCAAAGTGATATTGGCCCCAAATCGAATAGCTACCATAGAAAACATTAAAAATTGAAGTGAAAGAACTGAGAGTTAAACTGCCAGATCAGCCATTAAAAAAAAATTCTATCAAAAGAGAGCCCAAGAGGAGGGAAATAAAGAAAAAAGTCCCCATGGCCATCAGGATTATGATGTATAAAGAGAATCATTGAGCAAAACCTGACAGAGAAAAATGAGAGAATTAGAGAAAGAAAAAGCAACCGAGCAAAGAACAAAGTTCCCCAAACTCTAGTAAGAGCCTACTTTGAATTCAGCTGACGGAAGACTCTTTTAAATTACACTGACATCCATCATTAAAGTTAAGAGGCCTAAAGCATCATCTCTGGTTAGTCTCTTGAAAAGGAAGGGAAGTCCTGGAAGTGTTTCTAGGTTGGAAACCTTTGGGAGCCACTTTGGTCTAATGATTAAGGCACGGGTGTCAAACTCGTGGCGTCATGTTGCGGGCACGTGTTGTTTCACAATGTTTTTTTCCTTTCACGGAGCTGGGGTGGGCGTGGCCAGTGTGTGATGCATCACAGGCCACCCAGTTTGACACCCCTGGATAAAGGATCAAGCTAGAAAGCAGAAAAATGTGAGTTCTAGTTCCACTTTAACTATGAAAGCCAGCTGGCTGACTTTGGGCCAGTCACTCTCTCTTAGCCCAACTCACCTCACAGGATTGTTGGGGGAAAATAGAAGGAAGAAGGTGTGTTGGATATACTGTATTTGCCAGCTTGAGTTATTTGTAAAGATAATGAATGAATGAATCAACGAACAAACAAACGAATGAATGATGTTCTGCATTCTATTCCAATTTCCACTAGATACAATCCCATGAATCTACTCAGTGGTAAAATCCAATTTTTTTTATTACCGGTTCTGTGGGTGTGGCTTGGTGGGCATGGCAGGGAAGGATACTGCAAAATCTCCATTTCTACCCCACTCTGGGCCCAGCCAGAGGTGGTATTTGCCAGTTCTCCAAACTACTCAAAATTTCCGCTACCGATTCTCTGAACTGCTCAAAATTTCCACTACCGGTTCTCCAGAACCTGTCAGAACCTGCTGGATTTCACCCCTGAATCTACTTCTCTTTTAAAATTATTTGTGTTCCTTGCCATCAGTTAACCTTATATTACAAATTACATGATGTTCTGCACCATGTGAAACGACAAAGCCATTTTGACATTTCTTTAAATTCATGTTGTTTACTTTGTTGTGTTGTTCTGTTTCCCCGAACTATGTCCGCAAACTCTGAAACATTCATGTTATTTTCCATTTTCCCTTTGTTAAACATTACTTCTTCACTTGTTTTTCTCTCTCTCTGTGACATTTCTAATTCTTTTCATTATTTTATTTGCTCCCCTCCCTTAACTTCCTTTCCTCTTTCAATTTATGAAATAGTGATGGGTTATTTCCCACCCTGATGGTTACCCTGACAAACTGACAACATGGCTTCTTGGATTTATGTTAACTGAAACCAGCATCCAGATAGCAATGTCTGTGTGATGTAGGCTTTTCAGTTGGCATGGCAATGACATGAAACTAGAATTACTAGGATTTGATTTGGTGTCTCAGAATGGGGGAAAAAAAAAGTCAATGACAACACTGCTAAGAGCTGAGTACATTACAAATGATTATATCAAATCAATCCTTTCCTCCTAAATTGTATTATTATTGTTACCTAGTATTTAAATGCAACAGTTCTTTTGGCTAATTAGATGTCTTGAGAGTAGATTTTTGCCCATTAAGACAATTTATCCTGAAAGATTTAAAATTACTATTAGTAAGCAGGCAAATGGTAACTTTGATTTCCTTCTGTCTCCATTCCTGAATTTACTACCATTTTCTGACATCTTTGTTATAGAGAAGCAGTTACTCAATGTTTATTGGTATTGTTTCCCAAGATTTAAATGAGATATAAATTTTTATAGCAAGCATAGTATTTTAATGACTGTTTCATTATTTTACAAGGAGAACAAGAATAGATACAAGAAGTAATATTGACGGACAGCATGCCATTAAATAAACAAAACTATTGCTTGAGCCATTTGTGTGCAAATCAGGATCTTCTTTCTTTAGTGCTTGGTTGCAAAATTATATACAATCCAACATTGCTTGGTACAGCATAATAACAACAACAAAAATAATGTTGTGTTGTAATGTTATATTGTCGTAAAACTTGTAATTATGAAGTAATTCTCTGCAACTCTTATTCCAAATTCCCTAATTTCCATTCTTATTTTTAATTTTAGGAAGGAAGGTAGACTAATGAACATGTGAGCATATTGCTATTACAGGTAGTCCTCAATTGAGATATGCCTGCAATTGAGCTCCAAATTTTTATTGCCATGTGAGATAATTGTTCAGTGAGTTTTGCCCCATTTTATAACCTTTCTTGCCACGGTTGTTAAGTGAATCACTGCAGTTGTTAACATGATGGTTAAGTGAATCTGGCTTCCCCATTCTGACCTTGCCAGAAGGTCACAAAATATGATCACATGACTCTGGGACACTGTAACCATCATAAATACATGCCAAATTGCCAAGCGTCCAAATTTTGATCCTGAGTCGGTGGGGATGCTGCAATAGCTGTAAGTATGAAAAACAGTCATAAATCACTGGTTTCAGTGCTGTTATAACTTCAAACAGTCACTAAACAAATGGTTGTAAATCAAGGACTACCTGTAATTAATTCTTGCATGTAGTAATTGTTAGGGAGCTGGATTTTAATGAACCTCTTTCTTTGAACTCTATTTCGCTCTAAACATCTTTCTCATGTGCTGGGATTTTTTTAAAATTTAAAATAGAATGGAAAGAGGTTTAGATAACTTACGTTTAAAGGGGAATTGGTAAAATTGGTTCCTTCTTTCAAAAGTGTCAATCCTCTCAAGGTGAAAGCCAAGAACTTAATAGAATATAGCTGATGACCAAAGAGTCGTCTATCTAGAAGAAAGAAGAGTAACCGTCTGGTGGGATGGTGGACCAGCCTTTGGTACTGAAGACTTATGAAGGTCATTACATTAATGTGGATTTGCCAATCAATTTCACAGAAAGCCAGAGTCCCAAAGGTGCTTTTCCAAAAGGCAACTGGACTTTCTTTGTTTTTCCTTGAAGATGTTTCGCTTCTCATCCAGGAAGTTTCTTCAGAAGCCTTTTCACTTCATGTCTTGGGTGAGAAGCAAAACGCCTTCAAGGAAAAACAAAGACAGTTGCCTTTTGAAAAAGCATCTTTGGTCTTTGACAACCGTGTTCTGGATGACTGAGGATCTCCATAGACAGCTAGAGTCAAATAATTTGTTTCATCATCTACAATTTCTTATTTTGAGAAAAGTCAAAGAAATTAGAAATACATCTTTGGCAGTTGCTATAGATATCTTGTAACCAGTGAGTTATGGATAAATGGATTGTTTTATTTTCAGTCACTTTTGTCCAGTGTGAGAATAAAATCACCATTTTATAAGGCAAGAAAATTGGTGGCAACATTGTATGATAGGATGAAACTGCAGTAAATTCCTCTCTGGCATTCTAGTTTCCTTGACTGTTTTGCATTTCTCATATACTGGGATTTTGAATAAAAGATTTGTATAATTCATTTGTCAAACCGTCCAATGTTACCCTTATGAAATTATTTTCCAATATTGCTTTTTCAAGTTATGCTGAAGCAGGTGATATTCAGCACTTGTTATGTATCCTATTTTTCACCTGCATAAATATTTTCTTGCGATAACTTGAAGCCCATGATCAGGTTAGTTCTTCTTTTCTTCGGTAATTCTATTCCTTGTTTTAGAGGTTATAGCAATAGTACCATTATTACTACAAGCTAGAATTTTTACTTCTGTCCATATGGAATAGAAGAAACATAAAATGTAAATCATTTGAATTGTAGCTGTGAAAGTTGGGTGATGGACACGTATTCTGTGTTTTCTTTGAAAAATGTAACAAATAAGACCGATTTTTTTATTTATTATATATCAAATTTAGAGATGCTGATCTCATTCCCAGAGCAAATCTGTGATACACTTGTTTTAAATAGAAATAGTGAAATTATATTTATTTACTTACATACTAATTTACAAGTTGGCTCCTGTCTAGTAAACCATCAAAAACTCCCAGGCTTAAAATAACTTTAAAGGGTTCTTTTTTTTTTAAATTTTTAAACTTTTATTAATTTAAGAAACCACATAATACATTTATAAATGCAAGTAAAACAATTTACAACAAGCATCATCTTAATGACATCTGCCTATAATATCTGAATTGTTATAATATCAATATCCTATATCTTCAATATACATTATTTCTCTCACCTTATATAATGATATTATTTTATTGATATCTGGTGTCTCTTTCTTAAATTTCATTTGATGTAAAAATTTATTTTACTCTATTGATATCTTTTCTTTTATTTAATTTTTCTTTCTTTCTTCTTCTCTTTTTTTTTTTTCACTTCCCTCTAACCATTTATACCACTTTTGCCAGACCAGATAATATTCAGATTCTTCCTTTCCTTGGATCTCCTTGGTGAGTCTATCCATCTCAGCGCATTCCATAATTTTGGATATTAATTTCTCTTGAGTCGGGACCTCTTCTTGTTTCCAATTTTGTGCGTATATAATTCTTGCTGCAACTTTAAAGGGTTCTTTATAACCTTTTCATGCCTCTAGTTTTTAGAATCTAGTAAAAGCTGCCATCCAGGCAGATTCTCAAAATCCTTGCAAGGGCTATAATATCAGAATGACTTATGGAGACAAGCACATATAATTGGTGCATGGTTTAATCCCTCTTCTCCTGTCCCCCCGCCCCCCCGCCTCCTCTTTTAGCTCATCTGCTGTCAGCTAGATGTGAATATCTAGAGTGGTGTTGCTGCAATAGGCCATTCTCAGAGAATGACTTAATGACAGGTTGTAGTTGCAGCAAGTGAATCTTGCCAAATGTGTCATGGATAGAGATTGATATTCATTCATGATGAGAAACCTTGTTGGAGGACATTTATTTTGACGTTTATTTCATCATTCTTATTTTGATGATTATGTCATCATTCAGCACACTAGAATAAATATACAGTAATCATGAAAGTTAAGCTTCGTCATATTTAATCACACAGGGAAGTCAGAGAGGGGGAGGAGGGGGAAGGGAGGGAGGGAGGGAGAGAGAGAGAGAGATCCATCCATCCATCCATCCATCCATCCATCCATCCATCCATCCATTGTGGCATAATTGCTTGCTTGATTCTCAATTCTCTTTATTATTCCTCATAATATGCTTGAAAAGTTTTATTTGGATTTCAGAGACTATAAAGCTGCCCTCGTTTAGAAATATAAATGTAGAAATTACTGTTGCACATTTGACAGTTGCTTCCACTGACAACATGTGTGCCTTTTTGCAAAGACAAAGAAATATAGATTTCTTCTCTCTATGTTATCATCATAAACCAAATAGCTTTTTTTCCTCCTTCAATTGCATTTCCTAGTTTTACTGCTATCTCCTCTTCATATTTAAATTACTTGCCTCTATTGGGTCAGTCTTGGGTTCCTTAAATATAACAAAAGCAGATGTCCTGAGGGAGGAGGAAAGTTATTCAGAGTGAAAATGTTTGTACAGGGATTCAGATTTCAGATTTAAAGAGCTCAAACTGGGGAATTGTTCAGAGCTGATATCCATAACTCAGTCCAGTTTTCTGTGTCTTATCTGTGTGTACATCACCATATTCTTCTATTTTCGAGTGCCCCAAAAGGCCAGGATCAACTAAACATATGTACTTCCCTTATCTTTCCAAGATAGCACATAAATTTCTCTTGTGTTGCTCCATGATCAGAATTATTAAGTATTTGGTTCAGCTTCTCAGTGGACATAATTTCCTCAATATTTTCTTCACATCAAGTGTATATTGAACTTTTACTGAAGAATACACTAAGGACAATCTTTGCCATGTTTTTGAAGCTTGCAGCTGACAACTAGAGACTTATTTTTTGTATGAGCGCCTTGATACTTGTTTTGCGGCTCTAATATATCCAACCTCAGTGATGGATTTTGGGACTTTAATAGTCTCATTTAAAACATTAGCTATCTAATTGCTTCAATGTATTTGATTAATTGTACCCTGCTTTGAAAAGTCTAGGAAGTCTGAAAATGAACTAATAGAGGTTTTGAATTTGACCTTTTTAATATGACTTGTAGGAGATTTCAAAAATATGGTTTTGCATCTTGTGAATGTGACTACTGGCAAGTCAAGGCAGTTGAAATACGTCTGTTCTGTATTGAATACATATAGTTGTGTTAAGCCCTGCTAAAGTGATAACTAACCTTTAGATGACCCTAACTGTTAACTTCAACTGTTTTGGAGGGAAACGTAGAACATTCATATTTGGGCGGACTTTTTTAAGTATTATGATTGGTTGAGGCCCAGTGGGAGCAGCGCAGGGGTGGGTTCTATTTACCTTTACTACTGGTTCGCAATGGGATCACACATGTGCAGATCGCTGATGATGACATCGGGCAGTGGGCAGGGCCTCCCGCTGGTTTTTCTACTGGTCCAAACCGGAGGCAACCCACCGCTGGCCCAGAGTATAAATTACAGGAATTTGCCTATTGTTGAGCAGTTCCAGTTGACTCAATAAATGCTGTTGTATCTATACTGTCTATTCTTGCCTACCGCAGCCCAAAACGTTATTTATTTATTTATTTATTTATTTATTTATTTATTTATTTATTTATTTATTTATTTATTTATTTATTTATTTATTTATTTATTTATTTATTTATTTATTTGTCCAATTTCTATGCCTCCCTTCTCCGTAGATTCAGGGCGGCTTACAATGCATTATAGCAGTAGCCTGCATACTTTTTTGTATATACCTGCTTATTAGGGCTTTCGCCCCCCCCCCCAAAGCGGTGTTGTTCTATACAAAATTGGCTTATTGCCCCCCACAATCCGGGTCTTCAATTTACCTACCTCGAAAGGATGGAAGGCTGAGTCAACCTTGAGCCTGGTGAGATTCGAACTTGCACTAATTGCAGGCTGCTGGCAGCTAAGTGCTAGCATTAATAGCACTTTAGTCCGCTGCACCACCGAGGCTCATAATAATGTCCTTTCTTATTTTGCAAATATATTTTGACCCACATATTACATTGTAATATATTGTAAGACGGTGATTTCTATTATTTTGTATTACTATGCCTCCAAAGGCTGATAAAATCACTGGAAATTAATAATATATGGATGATGAGGTGATGCCATCCCTGCACTTGTGCACCTTGCATGAAGAAAGTTTCAGCAGTTGGCCCAAAGAAAGTGGTGATGATTGAATCCCAATAAAGTAGGAGGATATACATTGCGCAGACCTGACATTTGTCAACACAAAAGAAAAGATGTGTGGATTGTTGAACATCCGTTCCTCCCTATCCTATTCTTCATCGCAATACTAATAATCTTTATCTTGATTAAGGTACTTATCATTTTATTTTGGCTTCTTTCTTTTTTAGGTGAGGATGTAGCTGATGATTTTTGTGCTGATTCTCCATCGCCTTCCAAAACAACAACTTGTGAAGTATCCTGTGGAATGGATTGTGTTGTGACGGAGTGGTCGCAATGGTCCCCTTGTTCTCAGTCCTGTTCCAATAAAAATTCAGAGGGCAGGCAAACCAGAACAAGATCTGTACTGGCATTACCAGGAGAAGGTAAACAATGGGTTGTTGTTTTTTTAGCTTATTTGTTTGTTTCCAAATAGAATTCCTGTCAAGTACCAAAGCTGGCATTGTGCTTGGGAATCTTTGCCTATCAGAAGACACTGGATATGCCAAAGTTTCATTCCAGTGATTTCCAAACATGTAGATCACAGTCTTCAGATCACCCTTGACTTGCGAAAATGTATTTGTCTTTAGGATGCTGTGGAAGCCAATAAAAAAAAGGTAAAGGTTCCCCTCGCACATATGTGCTAGTCGTTCCCAACTGTAGGGGGTTGGTTTCAAAGCTGAAGAACCACGAAGACGTCTGCGTGGACATGTGGCCAGCATGACTAAATGCCAAAGGAGCACGGAATACTGTTGCCTTCCCACCAAAGGTGGTCCCTATTTTTCCTACTTGCATTTTTTACGTGCTTTTGAACTGCTAGGTTGGCAGAAGCTGGAACAAATAACAAGAGCTCACCCAATTATGTGACACTAGGGATTCAAACCGCTGAACTGCCGACCTTTCGATCGACAAGCTCAGCCTCTTAGCCACTGAGCCACTGCGTCCCACTTGTGGAAGCCAATATATGAAGTGAATAAAAATTATAGAAACCTTTTTTTGATAGGGTTAAGTTTTCAACATAGCATTTAATTCTTTTTTTCTATTTTTTTTTTTTTTAGTATGACGGTAGTGCAGTTTGTTTCTTATTCTAAAATCTTTACAGTTTTATACTAGGGACTGCCATATTTGTCAGAAACCACAATCAATAATCGTTATGAACATGGTTGGCTAGAATTATCAGATGTAAATTTTTAAAAAGTAAAATGATTTGTGTATGTTTGTGTGGAGAGAGGGAGGGGGGGAAGAGAGAGAAAGGAAGGGAGAGAGAGAGAGGGCGAAAAGGATAGCATTCAGGGAACTTGACTTTTCAAGGTTGTGTTCTGTTTCACATTCAAATTCAGTGCCTTCCCAAGTGAATTATTGTAATAGTTTTAGTAACAGTTATTATTTACTTGCAACTTGGGGAAAAATTAAACCTAGAAAGTTTTGCATGTATGCATTTATTAGATTTTTTTTTTTTATTGCAAAAGTTTTACAATTAGATTTTCACCCCTTTTTTCACCCCCCCCACCTCCCTCCCCAAACCCTCCCTAACCCTCCCTAACCCTCCCCCCCCCAGACTTCCCTATTATATACTCATAACTAATAACACTAGTAAACAAGCTTAAACCCATCCCTCCCCCTGTATAATTTTTCCTCTTTATCTCTTTACATTAAAATATTTCTAATACATTAAAATATTTCTAATACATTATTTTCAAATAAAAGCTATTTGATACTTTCTAGTTTGGTATTTGTTCTGAACATATTCTATCCACCTTTTCCATTCCCATTCATAAGTCTCTTGTGAACAGTCTTTTAAATATGCTGAAATCTTCGCCATCTCAGCAAAACTGGCCATCTTCAAAGTCCATTCCTCGATAGTGGGTAAAGCTTCATTCTTCCAATATTTACCTATCAACAATCTTGCTGCTTTTATCATATACAATATCAGTTTTATCTCACCCCGTGTAAAACCCTTAACTATACCCAATAAAAACAACTGTGGAGAAAATTGAATTTTTTTCCTCAAAACATTCTGCATGACCCACCAAATTTTTATCCAAAAAGCCTTAACTTTCCTACAGGTCCACCAAACATGATAATACGTAGCATCCAAACATTCGCATCTCCAACATTTTGGCTGAACATTAGGGTACATACATGACAACTTTTTAGGATCTAAATGCCATCTATAAAACATTTTATAAAAATTTTCTCTCAGGTTTTGCGACTGTGTAAATTTAACATTCTGAACCCAAATTTTTTCCCATGTCTCCAGCATCACTGGTTCTTCAAAATTCTGTGCCCACTTAATCATACAGTCTTTAACTAATTCAGTTTCTGAATCTCTTTCTAGCAAAACATTATAAAGCCTTTTAATATGCATTGGACCTTTCTCTCTTATATGTCTAACCAATTCTTCCTCATGCAACATAATACCAGTTTTTTGGTCCTCTTTCCATCTCAGTTGTAATTGATTATATTGTAACCAAGTTAGATTAAGCCCTTCATCCAACAGTGTCTGTAATGTCTTCAGCTGCCATCTGCCCGCATCTGTAAAAAGAACCTCTTTGTATAAAAACCCCCCGAGTGACATTATATTTGTATTCCACAAAGTATGACCAAGATCCAGCCATAGCGGTATTTTGTAATCCCATTTGAGTCGGTGCTTCTTCCAAACTCTCATCAAAGAGTCTCTAAGTATATGACTTTTAAATACTTTATCAACTTTGTCATCGTAGAATAAGTAGGCATGCCATCCAAATTCAAGGTCAAAACTTTCTGCTTTCAATATTCCAGTCTTTTTACTTCCAAACCAATCACTTGTTAAAGTTAAAGCTGCTGCATCATAATATAACTGTAGGTTTGGGAGTTTAAGACCTCCTCTTTCTGGAACATCTTGCATAATTTTCAATTTCACTCTCGCTTCTTCTCGTTCCAGACAAACTTATTCACACCAGACTGCCAGACTTTCAGTTGTTTATCACTTTTAAGCACCGGAATCATTTGAAACAAAAACAGAAATCTTGGCAAAATGTTCATCTTAACTGCTGCTATTCTTCCAAGTAGAGACAGTTGCAGCTTTTTCCAAGTCTCCATATCCTTCTGAACCTCTCGCCACAACACCTCATAATTATTTTGAAACAATTTCATGTTTGATTCTGCAACCTGAACTCCAAGATATTTTACCTTAGGTACAATTTCAAAACCTGCCCTCCTTTCAAGCTCATGTTTACGATCTTGTGTCATATTTTTAACTATCATTTTAGTCTTTTTTGAATTCAGTCTAAAACCTGAAACTCTACCATAGTCTTGTATAATGTCGTTCATCAGGATTGTTGATTCCATTGGTTGTGATAGGGTAACGACCAGATCATCTGCAAATGCCTTTATTCTATAATCCTCTTGCCTTATCATTATGCCTTTCAAAATTTTAGAGTGCCGTATTGTATTTAACAAGACTTCCAATGTTAAAATAAATAAAAGTGGGGACAACGGACATCCCTGTCTTGTTCCTTTTTCAATTTTAAACTCTGTCGTCAAACTTCCATTAATAATAATCTGTGCTTTTTGCTCTTGATAAATTGCTGCAATCGCCTGTATAAATTGATCCCCAAAGTTCATCTTTTTTAAAGTCTTTAGTAGAAAATTCCAATCCACTCTATCAAAGGCCTTCTCTGCATCCAAGAAAACCAGCACTGCAGGAATCTGTTTATTCTTATCAAGATATTCCAATAAGTCTATTACTTGCCTTACATTGTCCTTCATATATCTACCCTCAATAAATCCCGCTTGGTCCTCATGAATCACCTTTTGGATTACTGGCATCAACCTGTTGGCTAATACCTTCGCATAAATTTTATAGTCTGTATTCAAAAGAGATATTGGTCTATAATTCTCTGGTTTTTTAGGACCAACTTGTTCTTTTGGTATCAAAGATATATAAGCAGTTGTCCAAGATGGGGGTATTTTACCCCCTTGTTGAATATTGCAAAATAAATCTCTAAGTTGTCCCACCATTTCAGCTTGTAAAGTTTTATAGTACACTGCAGTCAAACCATCCGTGCCAGGAGCTTTGGCTGTTTTTAGCTGTTTAATTGCTGCTGTTATCTCCTCCTCTGTTATAGGATAATTCATTCTTTCCTTTTGTTGATCGGTAATTTTTGTAACTCTCTTATCATTTAAATATTTTTCTATAAGTCCATTCTGCACCTCTTCTTTGGCATATAATTTAGTATAATAGTCCACAAAAGCTTCTTTAATTAATTTTTGTTGAAAGATTTCTTTCCCTCCAATATCAATACGATCGATAATCCGTGCACTTTGTTTTTTCCTCAATGTGTAAGCCAACCATCTGCCCGGTTTATTAGCGTTGCAAAATGTGTTATGCTTCGCGTATTGTAGGCTTGTTGCAACTTGTTCCGCCATAAGCATTTGAAATTGATCTTTCAAAAGTTTTATAGCACTTCGTATTCTTTCATCTGATGGGTTTTTAATAAGTAACTGTTCTTTATTCTTTATTTCCATTTCCAACTCAGATCTTTTCTTTTGTCGGAGCAGTCTATGTTTAGAATTCATATAGATAAGTACCCCTCTCATATAGGCTTTACTTGCGTCCCAAACAATTTCAATTGGGGTACCTTTATTCAAATTTATTTCAAAAAATTCTTTCAAATGCTTTTTAAGTTCTATTGTATTTTTTCCATATCTAAACAAGTTCTCATTTAATCTCCAAGAACGTCTCTCAACCTTATCCATCTCAATTTCTATCCATACAGGGCTATGGTCAGTCAAAGTTCTTGGAAAAATCTTTGTTCTTTTTGTCTTAACAAGTAGATCATTTGACAACAGAATAAAATCAATCCTAGAAAAGGATCTATGTCTATCAGAAAAGAAAGTGTAATCCAATTCATTTGGATTATGTATTCTCCAAACATCTTTTAGTTCCATATCTTCTTTCATATCAAAAAAAGTCTGTGGTAGTCTAATTCTAGACTTTGCCAAGCTCTTTTTATCTAGTTTAGAATCAATTACTCCATTCCAGTCTCCCATAATTAAAATAGATCTATAGTCCCATTGCAATATTTTAGTATGTAACATCTTATAAAAATAGTCCTGTTGTTGGTTGGGAGCATAAATTCCAATCAAAAGAATTTGTCCATTTGCTGTAAGCAATTCAATTGCTACAAACCTACCATCTTGATCTGCTTCTATAACTTTCGCTGTTAATTTTTTATTTACATAAATAACCACACCATTCTTTTTCTGCGAAGTTGAAGATATATAATGTACTCCTAGTTTTGGATTTATCAAATATTTTTGATCTTGAATTGTGATATGCGTTTCTTGTAAACATATTATATCATTATTAAATTGTTTCAAATATGTAAATAATTTCTTCCTTTTCTGTGCTGAATTCAACCCATTAACATTCCAAGATAGACATTTAAAGGTCATCAGCCTCTTTCTGTAACGCAGAGCAAAATATTTGAAGTTCATCCGAGAGCTTCGATCTCGCTCCTCCCATAGCGCCACTCTCTTGTACGGTACTCTTAACTGCCTTCTTGTCTTGTCTTTCCTGTTGTTGTTGTTGCTTTTGTTTAAGTAGCTTGGATTGAGCTCTAGTTATACGTTGATCTTTAACTTCAGTCAACTGAATCAAATCCAAAATTGGAGAAGAATCCAGCAAGGGCTCACTCAGAAAACCTCCTTCTGCACCTTGCACTATTTCTAATTCCTGCTTAGACTGTTCTTTCAATTGCCTCTCTTCACTCTCCTTAATCTCCAAAACTGTAGATGTACGTGGAGATGGTGTTCTTTCCTTAAGAATAGTACTATAAAAGTGTTGTGCCTTCTCCACGGTATTCAATCGATATCCTTCTCCCTTATATCTAAAAATTATCCCAGCTGGTGCGTCCCACCGGAAGGGTATCTGTAAGTTTTTCAATTCCTTAACAAGAAAACCAAATTCTTTTCTAGCTTTCAGCATTTTAGGAGGTAGTTCTTTAAAAATTTCAAGTCGTGAACCCCCCACTTGTACAGAAGTGTGAAAAGATTTTTGCAGGATATCATTTCTAATTTCTCTATCAGTAAAGTATATGACCACATCTCTGGGCAGTTGTCTTTGTCTGGCCACCCAAGAGTTCACTCTGTATATTTTATCTATTTTATGAAATACCAAATCAGGATTAGCTTGTAAAATCTTAGCCAAGGCTTCAGAGCAAACTTGTCTCAAATCCTGTCTCTCCTCCTCTCGAATTCCCCGAAGCCGTATGGCGAATTCCATCGCCCGGAATTGTATCATAACAATCTCATCTTCAATTCTCTGCATTTTATTGTCAACCTCATCAATTTTATAATCATTGTCTTTCATTTTAACATTAACTTCTGATTTAAATTCTTCAACTTTAAAATCAACTGTCCCAATAAATTTTGCCAGGCCAGACGCCACTTCTGAAATTTTTTTGGTCACCTTATTTTGATTCTGTTTCACCATGTCTTTAACTTCATTAATTTCCTGCATAAATTCCTGATGTGATTTTTGAAGTTTATCATCTATCTCCTGTTGAGATTTTTGAAATTTATCATCCAAAGTTTTAGAAATAAATTCTTTTAAATCTCCCACATCAAATTCTTTTTTCTGAGTTTGTAACTGTTGAGCAGGGGGAAGTTGCGTTTCATGTTTGTGTGTGGGGGATCCCCCCCCTAATGCCTTCCCTTCCTGCTTCTTTGAAGCCATCCTGGCTCGTGATCTAGTTTTTCTAAAGAGGGAAGTTCCTTTTCCTTTCCCTCCTGCACAAAGACTTCTAAAAAAGTCCCCCAGATTTGTTCAATTAAAAGCTAAGGTAGAGCAAAGTCCAATATTAGAAAGGGAGAAATTTTTCACTTGCTTCTCTAACAAACAAGGCAACTTTGCAACAACTTGAAGACTTGTAACACAAAATAACTTCACCAATCCACACTCATTGGCTCGTTAACTTTAAGGCTAAGCGCCATGTTTTTTCCCAAAGCACTTTCACTCACTCAAATGTCTCAGTTTAAAAATCAGCAAAGCGCTAATACTTGCGTCTCCAAATTTGAGGGTTCCGATAGGTTCGCTGTTTATTAAAACTTATTCTTTTCAAATTACGTTTCCTGCAGCCGGCTTGTTTTGCGAGAGCAAAGTCGTCCCACGTCGCCCGGAGTTTCCGCAGGTTGGGAGGGAGCCTCGCCCGTTCTCACCCCAGAAACAGTTCCCTGGGGGACAACGGGGGCTCAACCTGTGCCCTGCGATCTCTACTTCTTCAATCCTTGGGATTTTGAAGCTTTCAAGCCGCTTCTGAGTAGCGAAGCGGCTCTACGGGCGGCGGGGCTGGCAGAGCTCCGAAAGGCACCGCCGTCGCCGAAGGCAGAGAAACCGGAAGCCCCATTTATTAGATTTTTTTATCCCACCTTTATTACTTTTTATAACTAGCTCAAGGCGGCAAACATATACGATATTTCTTCCTCCTACTGTTTCCCCATAACAGCAACCCCGTGAGATGTATGTATGTATACATATATACATACATATAGATACACACACACACATATAAAATGGCAATGCGTATTCTTGGTAATGAAAGGAACAACACATTTCCTACATCCAGAAAAATGGAAAATTAATCTGGATAGTTTCATGTTAACATGAAATGTATTTTCCTGCATATACCTAAATTCTGCTTAATTCTACCCAGTTAATGGATCTCAAAGAAACTAAGCTAAGGTGCTACAATTTATTCATCTGGTATTTATTTATAAAATAAGTTAACTCTGTTTAAAATTTACAGAGTTAATTAAAACAGAAGATGTGACATTTCTGTTACTCATGGAATTGATCCATGAGAAGAATATTGCACAACACATAAAAATGAAGAAGAAAATGGGGTTCTAAAAAACAATCTACTCACATACTGTATGTTAATATATGCAAATGTAATATATTTACATATATTAAATCATCCTATTTGTAAGGTCCTTTGGAGCAGATTTTAAAAGCCTGAATAAATGTGCAAGTGGAATAATTTGTACTGAACATGTTGAATATTATTTTTTAAAGAAAGTAGCTAAAATTAATGAAAGAATCATACATTTCTTGCTCAGTGAATCAATGTATGCATAGCAGCAGGCAAGAATAAATGGTTAATTTAATCATGATATTAATTTAGGGTCATTGACTCTTAGTAACCATATATGATCCGTCTTTAGCTTGACCTTTAGGTCTCTCAATGCTTCATTCACTGCTGTCATAATTAAGTCCATCCATCTTGCTACTAATCATCCTGTTCTGTTTACTACAACTTTTTGTCAGTATGGATTCTTCAAAGGAGTTGGGTCAGGACATGATGTGCATAAAGTGCAATAGTTTATACTTGATCGTTTGTATCATAAGTGAAAATTCTGGATGGATTTGTTCTATGATCCATTTGTTTATTTCCTTGACTATCCATCATCTCAAACAGGGGTGACATTCAAATTTTTTTCCTACTGGTTCTGTGGGTGTGGCTTGGTGATGGGGGGGTCACGTGACTGAGTGGGCATAGCCAACTTGACATCACTCATGGCAAGTTGGGGCGGTATCACCCCACCAAACCATGCCCATCAAGTCAGAGAAGGAGGAGACAAACAGCCACGTCGAATACTGTGGCAGAGAGAAGCCTCCATTCACAGAGGAGTTGCTGCTCCCTTTATGCCCCCCCCGGCCTCCTCCCTCCCGGGGACTACCTTAAAGGGATAGGCTGCAGCAGTTCCGCTGTGAATGGAGGGAGAAAATTTTGGATTCTCTCTGCTGCAGCATTTAACGTTGAATGCTGTGGCAGAGAGAAGCCTCCATTCACTAGGCGGAGCTGCTGCTCCCTTTATGGTCCCCCTCCCTCCCAGGGGTCAGAGTAAAAGGGACAGGCAGGCTGCCACAGCTCCCTTCCAAACAGGCTCCCTTCCCTTCTTGGGCATACACACAGACCGGAAGGGGTGAGCAGCGAGCGGGTGGGGTGGGCGGGGCCAACCAGGGGTGGTTTTTACTGTTTTGGCGAACCACTTCAAATCTCCACCACCAGTACATGCGATCCAGTCCGAACCGGTCGAATTCCACCCCTGAACTCAAGCATTATATAAAGTTAAGCAGAGGCAATCACCATGTGTAGTTACTCTCTGTAGTTCAAAGACAATTTAATCTGTAAAAGTGGAATAGGAGACATCAGAGTTTGATGTCTCTTAAACAAGTGTAAATATAGCAACTATATATTTTTTTCACATAACAATAAAACAACGTTAATCACATAATTCCTGTGGAATGAAGGTTCATCAGCTGTATAGAAATAGAAATTCTTTAATAGATATAGGAAGGTGTACACTTATTGCATCCCAATTATCCTGGCTTCAGTTATCATGGCTTCACAATGGAGCCTCCGTCTCATAGGTAGTCTGCTGCAGAGCTAGTGATTGTCCTGGAAAAATGGAAGACGACTACAACTCTAGACCAATCCATACAGTGTGGAGGATATTTAATGTGAAGCATTAAACCAGGGTGGCTGGTTATAGTTGGCCTATGAGACTGTCCCCTTTGGCCAGTCCTTGGGTTGGTGCTTGTTCCAGTTTCCACATAAACATCTTTGATTTTTCCTTTTGAAAGGAGCAGGTCAACTGGTCAGCCAGTTGCTGAAATTGACTAGAACATCAGATAAAAAACAGACACTAAATGTGCCTAAAATTACTTTTATTAACTTTGATGATTGTTAAAGAATCTTAAATTCCCCTATGTGAGGGGTCAGCAACCTGTGACTCTGGAGCCGCATGTGGCTCTTTCACCCCTCTGTTGCGGCTCCTTGTCACTCAAAATATGTGTCACAACTGCCAATGTGCGACACCTGCCGACATGTGATTTATTGAGCTTTTCAATCCCCAGTAAGCCAACCATGGATAAATCCAAGAAAAGAAAAGCTTCAGAAGAAAACAGAATGTTTAATTCAACTACATATGCTAGTTTTGTGGCCACTCAAGAAATAGGCAGGCAACAGAAGAGTTTGTGGCTCCCGGTGTTTTCTTTTCTGTGGGAAACGGGTCCAAATGGCTCTTTGAGTGTTTAAGGTAGCAGACTCCTGCCCTATGTGAATTTTAAGCATCAGTTTTCTTTAGCCCAAACCAATTTTTAGACACAATCTGCATCTTCATTTCAGTTTCTCATATTTAATGCATAAAATAAATATATTTTCAAAAATACAAATATTTTCATATTTTCTTGAAGTGTAATAATAATGATGATAATTCTATTTTCCTTTCAGTCTTATTTTATAGCTTTTTTTTACAGCAATAAATTATGATTAAATTATTTGATTATTATATGGAGTAGAATATCATTGTTTAAGAATAGTTTAGTTTTATGGTAATTAGTGTTCAATCTCGGTTTAGACAGTATGTTACACCAACTGTTTTAATAGATATTGCACTACTTCAGCCTTAGGAAGCGATGTGCTTCTGCAAATTCCTCCTTATCTTTTAAAAAAATATTTGATGTTTCAGAAAGAGATAATTATCAACTAAGGAAGTCAATATCAATAACCTCTACTATTATCAAAATTGTCTCTGGTTGGTTCCTTTTTTTTTAAATTAAAAGCAGTCTATATTTCCCTTATGCATAAAGATTCAGCAAAAAAGGCCATTACTATTCAGTAACAATAAAAGCTTGTAGACTCCTAACTATGGTCTAAAACTGTTTTTGTTAAACTGGCTACCCTGAATGGAACCCAGGAAGGACTAAGGGCAGGGAAGGGGCAGAAGCCTGAAAACACTGGACTAAAAAATGGACATACACTTGTCCTTCACATCCATGCAGAAGATGACTGACTACTCTTTCCTTACCCCTTCCTGATTTTGTTTTCTGGTACACACACACACACACACACACACACACTTCCCAAATTCCCACAAACATTTCCTCTGGTGGTCATGTTTTCTAAATGGTAGCTGGGAGAATTGAAAGCAGAAAGAACTAGAAATCCACCAGGAGTTTCTAACTTGCTTAGCAGCACAGACAGCTTGTAGTGAGTCCATCCATCTCTCTTCGCTTTTCATGGGGCGGAAATACCTGCATGTCCCCAAGAGGCCTATTTAATCATCAAGAAGGCATCCCTTGCAAATATACTTAAGAATGAAGTCCCACCGAGTTGCCACTGAATTGCCATCCAGGGAGAAAGAACAATTTACAGATCTTCTGACTGATTTCACATGACAAGCAATATTTCCTTGGATAGAATGGGGAATTTCTGGATAGAGCTTTTAAAGGAAAGTCCTGAAATTGCCAAATAGGCATTGAAATGTCTTTGCCATGTACAACAACAGATCTAACGTGAGACTGTCTGTCAGAAGATTAAAATTCAACTGAAAGTGGACCTTGCAACCTGAGAATGACACTAAACATTTCAGTAAATCCATCAAGGAACAGCTGTGGGGGGAGGGGGGAGAAAAGACATAGAAGGTTCTAGAATGGCTAAGTCAAACCGTTTTCAAATCTTATTGAGATGCTGTGGGGTGATTTGAAATGGATGTACATGCAAAACTTCCCAAACATTACAGGGCTGAAAAAAAAAATGTATGGAATAATGGGGAAAATGTTCCCAGTTGATGTCAGAGACTAGTATACAGATATTAAAAATGCCTGTTTGAGTTTATTTCTGCCAAAGGAGGCAATACCAGATATTTGATCCAAGGGTGCGTTTATTTTTTTTGCACAGAAGGCACAAATGGCATATCTGTTAATTTTTTGTTGAATAAATAATTGCCAATTTTCATAATTTGTTTCTTTAATGCCATCACCTGTTTATATGCTGTTTGAATGAAGATAAAGTATTGAAATGTGTCAGGCATGAAAGACCAGGACCACACGTGAAGTTCCAATTAAACTGATTTATTATTGCATGCCTATGCACAGGAATCTATCCAACTAATGGTTAGCGCTATTTTGACACTAGATAAAGATTAATGGAGTTCAAGAGGGGTTGGATTTAGTCCATGTGTGGCTACATAGTGACTCTAGGCTGATTCCTCTTTGGATTTCATCCCTAGGATGGAACCTGCTACTTCTACAAAATGTCCAGACATATTAAAAAAGAAAAAAAATAACATGGGATGTACTAACTTTTTCACATGACTGTAGGCTAGGGGTGGGCAACTGTGGCCCTTTTACAACCTGTGGACTTCAACTCCCAGAATTCCTGAGACAGCTTGGCTGTCTCAGGAATTCTGGGAGTTGAAGTCCACAGATTGTAAAAGGGCCACAGTTGTCCACCCCTGCTGTAGGCTATAGATAGAAAATATCTTACTTGCAAATAATAGCAATTGTTCTAAATACTGAGCTTTTATCCAAGGAAAAGCAGCATAGCCCAATCGTTGGATATTGATTTGTTGGGTAAAAGCTTAGCCTTCCAAATAATTGTAAAATCCAAGTTCTATTTGTGTACTTTGAAAATAATTACATATTAATGTAATATTATTATTAATAATATTATAATATGAATTACATATTCTGTATTAATTAATATTAAATACAAAAATAGGCAGTTTGCTTTTCGTTTTGTGCCAGTGCTCTATTACACGTAGCCTTTGACCTATGACCACAATTGAGCCTTAGCAACATTTCTTTTGTTAAGTGAGACAGTTGTTCAGTGAATTTTGCCTCATTTTACAGCCTTTCTTGCCACAGTTGTTAAGTGAACCACTGCAGTTCTTTCAGTTAGGAACACGGTTGTTAAGTGAATCTGGCTTCCCCATTGACTTTGCTTGTCAGAAGGTCGCAAAAGAGGATCACATGACCCCAGAACACTGCAACCGTCATAAATATGAGTCAGTTGCCAAGTGTCTGAATTTTGATCATGTGATCATGGGGATGCTACAACGATCATAAGGGTGAAAAATGGTCGTAAATCACTTTTTTCAATGCCATTGTAGCTTTGAACGGTCACAAAATGAACTATTGTAAATTGAGGACTACCTGTACTAGTGTGTTTTCTCTTGATCAAGGTTTCTGGGATTTTTTTTTTCTTTTTTAAAAAGTATATTTTTATTTATAGTTTTTTCTATAACATCCATAAGTGCTTAGTGAACAGTGTATTGTCTGAGTCAGTATACTTTATATACAGTACTACTATGTAATGTAATGATTTTAAATTGGATGTTTTAAATTTTGGGGGTTTTTAATATTGAGCCGAAATTATTTAATAATTTTAAATTATTTTAATTGTTGTTTGTCTTTGTGCTTTTAATAGGCTGTACACTGCCCTGAGTCCTTCGCGAGAAGGGCGGTATAGAAATAAAATTATTTTTATTTTTACTACTATTTAAATATACATAATCATAATCTTTCAACTTCTAACATTTGTGTATACATTGTAATTATAATATATTCTATTATATATCAGTATACATAATACTATTTCCCCAGTTTCTATTCTTTTTTTCTTAAACCTAACAAGACCTAGTTTGAAGACACCTGTTTTAAGATATGTATAACATATTTAAAGATTCCTCTCTCTCTCTCTCTCTCTCTCTCTCTCTCTCTCTCTCTCTCTCTCTTTTAAATTGACTGCTACAATGCACAACTTGGTTTTGGAACTTTGCTTACTGCAGGCAGGGTGTCGTCTTGAATAGTGGCATTATTTTTGAAACCATTGCTACAGTTTATGTTGCTTTTATCACTCACAGGTGGAAAGCCTTGTCCTCCTCCTTCATCACTCCAGGAGTATCGACTGTGTAATGAGCATTCTTGCAATCAGCTATACTGGGAAACCACTGCATGGAGTCTCTGTTCAGAAAACGCCTTGCTAACAACTCTGAATACGACTACCAATCGGAACAACAAGGCAACCTGTGGAGTTGGAGTACAGACTAGGAGGGTCTTTTGTGTGAAAAATAACTCTGGCCAGGTCCCAGCTAAAAGGTATACAGTATGGCTATAATATTTGGCTTGTTCTCCTCTGAACACTCTCATACTTTTTGTTCTGTACAAATTGGAAAAGGCCATTGTAGAATTGTGCACTTAGCAAGATGGTGGACATGCCACCCTCATTACCACATAATTCCTCTCATTCTTTCTCTGGTGAATCTATGCTTCTGTTTCTAAGAGATGAACAGAATTGCATTAAAGTGATCAAATAGACGGTCAAATAGACAGAATGGTCTCTCCCATGCAAAGCATAAAACTGACCTGTAAATTTGTAATATGCGAAGTACGTTTTTCTTCCAGATTAGGTAGAACACCTAGGCCTTAACTGTACTCCTGAAATTCAGGCAATGGCATAAATATGTGGAAACCCTTCTGGCACAGCTACCACTTGCAGGAGCTATGAGTTCTGGAGGAGCCCCAAGTTGTGCATAATTTCTGAGCTGGGATATAAAACCCTATTCAGAGACAAAGGTGGTGCTCCTCTGGAATTGTTTGGCCCAAAGATGCAAAATCTGTTCTTCCTCATCTGGACTTAATTTCACGTGTTAAGATTTCTGCTCACCTCCAACCTCAAGTTTCACCCCGACAGAAGGTCCCATATCAGAAACAAAAACACTTGCATGAGTGGTGGAGGGCTTGTAACTACCTAAGTGTTATTTTAAACTGCTAAGGGCGAAGTTTTTGGGCATGTGAGGCCAAATTTTACTGAGCATCTTTACCAAAATGATTCTACAGTAGGAAAAATGCTTTCAAAACTGATTCTGTTTTCGTTAAGGTAAATTTATGAGGACTGTAATAGATTTTGAAAAATACTTTGCCAGAAGTACACTTTAGATCTTAGGTGAATAAAGGGCCCTCTCTGCTATTTTCTGGAACAGCCCCCAAAAGATATTGCAAAGAGTCACATTAACTTTAATGAGGAAGATTCCTTAAAGCAACACTAGCATCTCTTTTTTTTTTTTCAGGATCACAAACAAGCTTGTAAAATAAAAAGAGCCTATTTTAAGGAATAATAGGAAGATGCTGTGTACACATGAGGTCTGAAGTACTTTTTTCAAATCATATTTCAGTTGTTCACAGCTCCTACGCTCCAAACCCCAGATAAAAAAAAAAAAGATGCTGAATAACTATTACACCGTTAGGTTTGATTGAAATTATCCTATGAAAAACAAATGTGATTCTAAAGAAGATATTTAGCCTCACAGCTGACCTAATCTGCTTGGCTTTAGTAGCTGAGAGAAATTAGAAATACAGATGTTTCTGCATTTTTTTTCCAAATCAAGACATTGCTAATTACTTTTGTGCTCTGTTAATGAGTCTAGAGAATTACAAACTAGTTTTAATTCTTATTGCATCTTCTCTCTTTCTCTCTCTCTCAAAAAAAAAAAAAAACACAAAAAACCTCCTGAAAATGAGCAGGCTGTGTTGACTCCTGTACAGTTAATTAAAATGCTTTAAGATAATGAGACTAATTGATAAGAAAAAAACCCTCCTGTTCCTTCAGAAGAAGAAGAAGAAGCTTCATCAGCTTTTGGTTTTGTTCTCTATTCCATCATACATTGTTTAACACATAATTGGGTCTTTACTGTTATATAGAAATCTAATGACATAGATGTATTGCTGAAGCAAGAGCTGTATTGTGATTGCTTGGAATATCAGAAGAAAATGTGATCAGAAACAATAGTGAAAGAACATCTTCCTATAATACAGGGCTGTCAAACTCCAGGCCCGCAGGTCAGATGTGTCATGCACTGGCCACGCCCAGTTTAGGAGAGGGGGGGAAAAGTCCTGCTACGGCACGTGATGCCGTCATGATGACATGAGTTTGACACCCCTGGTCTAACATAATGTGAATTTAATGTACCTCACCACAGAGATTTCTGAAATTGGTACTTCTAATTTTTCAGTAGAAAAAAATGATTTGATCACTTCAGGGCTCATTTAGCAATATGTGTCAGAGTGAATGTGAAGATCTGAAGAAAGCATGTGCTAACCACTCTTGCCAGCCCTGGCTTCTTAGTTAACCAGTTGATTATATTTTTCTCATTGACTTTTGGAATATATTTTTTATTTATCTACAATATATTTTTATCTATTTTTTATCTATCTACAGTACATTGTGCCATGATACCAGACAGGAGATCACATTACATGAGCAAGCCATCCATTCTTTGGAAAAGGAAAATCATGCTAGAATTAGCATGGTACCCATGTGCCAAAATGTGATTCATATAGCAGAAAAATTAACATTCTTTAGGGGTTTTTTTCTTCCAACTAAAATATGGTTAGCTATAAGATGCCGGTGTCCTGTCTTCTTTTCTAAGCTTTATGTTCTACATCTCATGTGACTCATTTAGTTTAAGTTTCTAGAAGTGGGAGGAATACTTGTCTGAGTATGAATTTGTAAACAATAACAAAGAGAAAAAAATAGCATGTGGCTTGACCTGCTTATTGTATTATATTTCTCTATTTATGAAAATTTAAACATTTGGAGTTGCTTTAAGAGCTGCTGTAGAGATGATTAAGCAGAGGATAACTTCAAGGAGATCTATGTATCTACATAAATATTCAATTTACCTTAGAGTGCAATTTATGAAATGAGGATTTTTCCTTCTTTTTATTTGAAGGAAATGGGAGCTAAATACATTTTCCATTTTAAAGGCTTCCAAGTAGATAGAAAAACTAATAATAAATTTGAAAGAGATTAAAAAAAAACCCCAACACTAACCAAAAGGCATTATATACAGAGAATTCATTGGAGAACAATATGCAAACTTATTAAAACAATGCATTTCACAGTGCGCTTCGATTAACTTAACAAAAGCTTGACATTATTAAATTTGCACACAATTATAGCCATATGATTTATGTTTGGTTCCTACCAAATTTTTGATTGTTGATTGAAACAAAATATACTCCATTGTGTTCTAGTTCCTACCATAAAAGCTGTCAGAGATTAATGTCTTAGTTATTTGGATGGTTTTATTTTATTTATGCTATTTATCTATTGCTCTACCCAAGCAGACACGAGACAGTACACAAATATTAAAACTGAAACAATTCCATCAGCATTGTTATCCTAAGAATACAATCAATGCCAGTGCTGATGGATGCATATTAATTGATTTCTAAAGACTCATGAATGGCCCAGTTTTCATAAACTTTTGTAAAGTCTTGAGAGTAGGAGCCATCCTCACATAGGAGACAAGCTGTTTTAAGGAAGCAGAGCTGTCTCAGTGAACTCTGCCATTGTAGCACTTCCCCACATATCACCTGATAGAAGGGGACATCCCCTGGATGTCAGGATTTAGTAGGCAGAGTCTATCAGGCAAAGTTCTCTTCTTAGTAGTGGATTAACATGCCAATGCTGTGACTAGCTAGTGAAGCCCCAAACCCCTATATTTTGTATCAGTTGAGATGTCTGGATGTTCTTCAAGGGCAACCCCAGGTAAAATGAAATGCAGTAATCCAACTAAGAGATGATAAGGGCATCAATGGCCATCCTTGATGCACTTAACAGTCCCATCCAACCTTTCTCCCATGCATCCATTAAGTGATTCTGCTAATTCAAAAAGGACAGTTCCACCATAATACAATGCCTTCAACCAGGGTGGATAAAAATCAATGATTTTTTTAAAAAAATAATAAAAAAAATCAGATTTTTTTTATTTAAATCGGATTTTTTTAAATAAAATGCTTTTTGAGGAAAATATATTACCATCCAAAGGTTGTTCCATCATGAAATAAAGATTAGTTTTTTTAATTATGTAGAATAAGGCTGTATGTTTTTTTTTTTTTTTGGTAAATAAATTCCATTAATCCATTCACAATGTCATGCTCTTCCAAAGGTTTTTGTAAGATTATTGGGCAGTTTCTCTGGCTACAAGTTATTATCACAGATGCTTGGTTTACTTTTGCAGTTCTCAAAACTGAATTTGACTCAGCAGAGATCACATGCCTCTTCTTCACAGCAAAAATGTTATAACATGAACAGAGTTGAGAAAAAGACCTTAATCCTATTGTTCTACAAACCTATGAATACAGAATCAACCCCTTCAGTGCTAAGTTTCAAAAAGTTCAGTGAATAGAATAGAAACAATATTTTTCTGATTGTTTGGAATAGATCTGCACAAGAAGAAAGTGAAACTAAGTGTGAGGAGGAAGGGGCAAGCAGACAAGCAGTACAAAATGAAAGTGAAACTTTCTGAGCACAATACTGCACAGCCACAGACAGACAAGTCTTTGGATCTTTTTGTGTGTATGTCCTGAGGTTTATCACATTCTTTCCTTGGAGGAAAAAACCTATAATGGCAGCAGGCCGTAAAAGAGACCCAGTTTGGCAATATTTTAATGAAGTTCCTTTACCTATCGGTAAGGCAGGCATGCGTGCAAACTGCAAACACTGCAACAAAGAAATGCAAGGCCTGGTGGCCCGAATGAGGCAACATCATGAGAAGTGCTGTGATGAAGATGACCAAAGAAACACATTTGAACAGGCAGGATCTTCAGGTTGGTAAACATTTTTATTGAATCATATTTCTAAAGACTGCCTTGAACTGTCATGTTTGAGCAAAATTATATTTCTTATTATTACTGCATGTTACTGTCATTTGGTACAGTTATGAAGAAAAGCAAATATTCCTTTTGGGGCAGTGCTGTGTACAATAAGCAGAAATTGTATAAACAATAAAATAACAGCATTGACTTTTTTGTTTAGGGGAAATCATGGATTCTGGAAACTATCCACCTTCAAGATCACCATCCTGTTCTACAGTTTCAGAGTTATCCATCCAGGATAGTGCTTCATTAGCATCATCATCATCAGACACCCACAGCCACATATCACTATCACCTAAAAGAAAGAAAAAACCCTTCCCTCCTGGAACCACCATAGATAAGTTTGTGATAAAAACTAGCAGATTAGAAAAAGAGTTAATTGATGAAAAAATTGCCCAGTTTGTTTATGCAACAAACTCTTCTTTCCGTCTGACTGAGAACTCACATTTCATTAATATGGTTCAGTCACTGAGACCAGGATACAGTCCACCCAGCAGAGCAGATGTTGCAGGGAAACTGCTGGATAAAGTGTATGACAGACAAATGGAGCAATGTGCAACAGTTCTGGAGGATAGAATTGTTAACCTAAGTATTGATGGGTGGAGTAATGCCCACAATGATCCTATTATATGTGCTTGTATAACAACAGAAGAAGGGAAAGTCTTCCTTGCACAAACAATTGATACGTCAGGAAATGCACACACAGCAGAATACTTACAAGAAGTGGCAGTAAAAGCTATAATAACATGTGAACAAAAATTCAAATGTCTAGTACGCAGTTTGGTCACAGACAATGCTGCAAATGTATCCAAGATGAGAAGAAATTTAGAAGAGCAGGAAGGGAATACAAAGCTAATAACATATGGTTGCAGTGCTCATTTGCTGCACCTCTTAGCCAAAGACTTAAGTGTTCCAGAAGTAAAAACTAATGTTGTTGAAATTGCTAAATACTTCCGTAACAATCATTTTGTTGCAGCAGCTCTGAAAAGGATGGGTGGAACCAAGCTAACGCTCCCACAAGATGTTAGATGGAACTCTGTGGTGGACTGTTTTGAGCAGTATATCAAGAACTGGCCTATTCTGATGACAGTTTGTGAAGAAAATCGAGATAAAATAGATGGCACTGTCACGGCCAAAATCCTCAACATTGGGCTTAAGAGAAATGTTGAACATATGCTGAGCATCCTGAAACCCATCTCTGAAGCTTTAAACAAAAGACAGAAAAATAGCTGTTTTATTGCTTATGCTGTTGAAATTTGGAAGGAACTGAGCGAACACTTAAAAACAGAACTACACATGGACAGAATTAAATTACAAGCATTAAAAAAACGAATGGGACAAGTACTGTCTCCAGCTCATTTTTTGGCAAATATTGTCAATATCCAGTATCAACGTCAAAACTTAAGTGCTGAAGAAGAGGAGTTAGCTATGACATGGGTATCCAGCAATCATCCATCTGTAATGCCAACTATAATAAACTTCAAAGCTAAGGGGGAACCATTCAAGAAATATATGTTTGCTGAAGATATTTTAAAGAAAGTCACACCAGTGAACTGGTGGAAGTCACTTAAGCACTTGGATTTAGAGACTGTTCAAGTAATGATTTCACTTTTAACAGCAGTAGCTTCTTCTGCAGGCGTTGAAAGAATATTCTCTTCCTTTGGACTCATTCATTCTAAATTGAGAAATTGTTTGGGACCCGATAAAGCAGGAAAGCTTGTTTTTCTTTTCCAGATTATGAACAAAGAAGAAGATGAAGATGACGAGTGAGCTACAGAGGACAGTATTTAAGTTTTTCATGTGTAGGCTGGGCTGACAGTCTAAGTTTCTTAATATATATATATATTGTTTAGCCAAATTAGTTAACAAACATGGATGTTTGTTTAAGCAAATAACATATGCTGTAATTTTATTGTTTCAGTTGAATAAATCTATTTAAATTGTTATTATTAAGGTAATGATTATTTTTCTCCTTCCTAAGTACAACAGAAAAGTTGTCCAAATATGAATGATTAACCTATTAAACTGGGGATAAAAAAACTAATATGAAAAGTTGTTTTTCTAAAAATCTTCATTTACTTGCATATTAAAGTTATACCAGCAAGAATTAGTCTTTATGTAGAAAACTATGATTTAAATCAAGCCTTACTGACTAGTGATTTAAATTGTTTGATTTAAATCAAATCCACCCTGCCTCCAACTCTTAGCGAGAACAGTGTAGTGAACATAGGAGGACACTGTAGCTTATGACACTGAATGCCACGAAAGGGTCCAGAAAGATATCTGGAGGGATGGTAATGCTCCCTTCTGGTCCCGCCACCATGAGAGCATGGGAGTTCCTTTCTGATTTTTTTTCTCACTTGCTTTGGCTTGTCTCCTCTTTTTGACAATTTCCACTATCTGTTCTGACATCTTGGTTTTTTCCTTTCTTTTCACAGTTATCCTTAAATCTTCTTTTATTACATTCCTCAAGTTTCTCTAGTTCCCTATCAGTGAGGTTCAGGATTTCAAAATTATTTCTCATGTTCTCCTTAAAATTGATGGGTATATGCTTCCAAATTGTGGAAGCACTTTGTTCTTCTGCTTTACCTTGATGTGGAATTTGCACATGGGCAGTTCATGATCTGTTCCATAGTCATCCCATACCCACATCTTTGCTTTTATAGCTGAGTTTCACCACTTTGTATCAGTAGTCTGTGACTGTGTGATCCATCTGATGACGTCAATAAATAGAGGCATTGTTTTATTTTTGAAGTTTTATTTATGAAGATTATCTTCCTTATAGTTATGAAGCAATAATTGGATTGTAGAAATTGGTACGTCATCTAGGTCACCCAGCTGGCTTTGTACCTAAAGCAGGACAAGAACCCATGACCTTCCAATTTCTAGACTGAGGCCTAAATCATTACACCAAACTAGCTTTTGAGGAGCCCATTATCCTGCACTATATTATCACTGTATTATCAGTTATTTTATCTTGTCTGTCAGTGTGGTTATCTATATAAAATACAGAAGTGGTTTACTAGTGCCTTCTGTGAAATCTGAAATGATGCCCTTGTCATTTTCATTAAAATGGTCATCCATCTCTAGCATCTTTTAATATTTTTGCTGCCCAGTACAGGTCCCTGCCTACTTTACAGGGCAGATGAGATGAATTTCATGCCTTGGTGAATCCACAAGGAGAATACACTTCATTCATCCCTCCCAGAAATATCTACCTACCCTGATTAGACATTTATGCAAGCTGTCTCAAACCAATGCTAGATAGCACAGGGAGGAAAAGATCAGTGATAATCACATCTTCTCACGCTTTCTTTACCAGAAATATTGCAAAATACTTTTAAAAAAAGACACTCAAAATCCAACCTACTAGATTCAATTTCACTAGGGAATGCCAGGGAAATAATTTAATATGCCTTGCGAACAATACAATACAAAACCCCTGAAGAGATGTGTTTTCTGTCCATCTACCTGCACATACAGTAGCAATATTGGTTCTTTAGGTTGTCAATAGCCTGCATTCAGTTCTTTCTCATCGATGGCGAGTAAGTAGGTACTCTTTATTTCATAGTGGCAGTTACTATAAATTGTATTTATGTGTGTAATTATACAGTTCCTGTTTCAAAATAAATTAAAAATTAATTTGGCAATACCTGCAGCCTTACTACAGTAAGTGTGACTTGTTCTTAGATGAGTGTAGGGATTCCATTTTGCTAAATTAATGTTGGGGTTTAGGGAACTCTTGTGCAGTTATCCAGAATTGAACTCAATCTAGGGGCACCTAACTAACCACATGTTATACAATTGTATTGCCAGGTGTCCAGAATCCATTAAACCAGAAACCGTCCACTCATGCTTCCTCCCGTGTAAGAAAGATTGTGTGGTGACCCCCTTCAGTGAATGGACACACTGCCCTACCACCTGCCAACATGGTAAGCTGGTCTAGAAGAGTCAGAATCAATCCTCCAGTTGTTTCATCCTACCCTAACCAATATTAGTAAAGTTTTGGATTAGAAGTACATTTTGAAATGAAGCTCTAAATGGATACTCGGATCCTGTATATCATGTTTTTCAGGGGTGGGTTCTACTTACCTTTACTACCGGTTCGCAATGGGATCGTGCACATGCGCTTGCTTCACTCACGCGCGCCACATGCGCAGATCGCCTATGACGACATCCAGGGCAGTGGCGGAGCATCCCGTTGGTTTTACTACCGGTTCTTGTGAACCGGTCTGAACTGGGGGCAACCCACCACTGATGCTTTTGTGCCTGTTGTAAAATGAGTGTGTCTGACCTTAAAACTCACCAGAGATTTCACAAGAGTTGTTAAGAGTGCTAAGCTTCGACATATTCTACTAACCGTTTTATTAGAGGAATGCAAATAGCACATATATTGTATGCTTTTGTTAGGTTCCTCCTAGGGTTTATCAATGTGACTTGCTGTAAGGACTTAGTGCCTTTAATGATCCTAAGAATAACATAAATGGGAGTGGGAACTCTAGGTCAGATCTCCCTTTGCAGTAAGGATGAAAGGAAAAGGACAAGGCTAAGACTCAAGAGAAAGGGAGAGTGGATGAGGATCTGCAGGCAAGAGGAAAGCCAACTCACTGATGACAAAAATCTTCAGAGGCAAGTCCAGAAAAAGGCAATGGCTGAAATATAAACAAATTTGTATGTCAGTTAATTAGACAGTCAGGTTAGATGGAACTCTTGTTACTGAAAAGTAACTAGAACAACAAACTTTGTAAGCAGATCTAGAGGTGACAATATGCTGAGACTAAAGCTACAAAGAATTTCAGCCACTGATAATGTCAGAAAAGTATTTTTTTTTAATTTGATTTATATGCCGCCCTTCTCCGGAGACTCAGGGCGGCTTACAATGCGTTAAGCAATAGCCTTCATACTTTTGTATATTTTATACAAAGTAAGCTTATTGCGCCCACAATCTGGGTCCTCATTTTACCTACTTTAGAAAGGGTGGAAGGCTGAGTCCACCTTGAGCCTGGTGAGATTTGAACTTGCAATAATTGCAGGCAGCTGATGTTAATAACAGTGCTGTAGTCTGTTGCGCTACCAAGTCTCTGTAATTCCTAGTTTGATAAGGATATATACAGTTGGAACAGGAAGCATGACTCAGGGACAATTTTCTTTTATCAAAGCAGAAGTGAAACATACTATATAGAATGTTTTAGAATATGTGATGTCAGGTACTGATGGACCACTTTAATTTAGGTGATTACATGATATACCGTTCAGGGCATGAGACCATAAGAAAGAAGGGAATGAAATTAATATTAAAAACATGGCATAGTTAAGGATATGCTTGGCAAGAAGCCAGTAAATGATAGATTCATAGATATTCAAGTCAATAGAACTGAAGTGTACTATATGTACCTAGTACAGATGTGATGGTAGAAGATAATGGCGCATTCTATGCAACATCAAGCAAAGATATAGAACTTCTAAAAAATCATTAGAATTCCAGACTTGGACAAATGGAGGCTCCTGGAATTACTGTACAGGAAGATTTGATTTAGGTAAATGCCTCCTAGGAAATAGGAGACATACCAAGACACTTCCAGATTAAATTGTGGTACAAATTATTCATTGTTTGTATCAAACATTTGGTTAAATTTACAAACTTAAAGAAAATAGGAATGCCCGCAAGTTTTGACCTTAAATCATAATGTCAGTTCAATTTAAAGAACAGAACGTGAGATGCTATGCAAAGAGATAATGGGCACCATGAAAACCAATATAGCAAAATAAATCCCAAAGTTTCAAAGATGAAGGGATCTTAGTGGTTTTTTTAAAACTTGAAAGGATAAGGAGAGACTTGGTAATTGGGCCAGGACATACAACTGAGTTCAGGCTTCCAGTTCATACAAGAAAGGGCTGGAAAAGATACCTCAATGTAAAGAAAATGAAAAAAGAATAAAATAGCAATAAAATAAATGGTTTAAGACACTATAGGAAAATAGTTCTACGTAAGGTAGAAATACTCAGTAGTAAACATGAAAACGTTCTAATAGAAGCGAATGAGGTTAAAGGAAGATGAAAAAATTACGGTGACATGATTTAGAAGTGGAAGTGTATAGCGTTTCTCTACAGAAACATTTTTCAAAAAGGGAATGTATACAATTCCATTAAAAAGTGAGATATGAAAATCCAGCTATCAATAGGAAAGTAAATGTGCAAATAAAATAACTGTACTGTTTGAAATTGCAAGAGAAGAGGCAATTTAAGTATTAACAGTTCTAGGACACTTAGTTGTCACTTAGAACATATAGAATAGGTTTGATGTAGACATATACCATAAAAAGGAAATTTGAGAGAATACACAGATTATTGAATTATCACGGCAATTCTCATGCAAGCAAATTTTCATTTAAGATCTCAATGAAAAAGAGAGAGATGCCAAATGTACAGTTATTTAAAAAGGGAGAGAGATACACAGTTCAAATGTTAACATAAGATAGGTAGTAGAGAGAGGAAAAGAAGGTTTATTTTTGCTTCATGTGGCACATTAAGGCCTTTGATCATATAGATCGTGGTTTTTCCAACATGGCAACTTTAAGACATTTTAAAATTGCCAAGTTTGAAAAATACTGTTGGAGATAATGTCTGACACAGAACATATTAAGTCTAAAGGTGTGCCAGAGCACATAATTATTCCTCTGATGAATCTTTTCCTTGAATAAGAAGCTACTGTTGGAACTAAATTTGGAGAAGCAGAATAAGGAAGGGAATGAGACAAGGGTATATATTGTCACTGTATCTGTTTAATTTATGCAATGAATATATCACAAAAACCGGCAGGATTTAAATAGATGACAGCTGAAATCAAAACTGGAGATGACAGTGCTTTGTTAAAAGAAAATAAAGAAGATGAAGAAGAGCTTGTTCTAAAAATAAAAATGGAACGTGAACAATGAAGGTTAGTTTTCCAAATTTGGAAAGCAAAGGTAATCTTAACCCAGAGGCTCAGTGAACTCTGATGGTTGATAGTAAAGATGTGACGGTTGAGAGAAACTTTTATATCTTTAGGTTCAAGAATAAGGATGAAGAGTGAGCTGGAAAAAAAATAAACCAGCAATTAATCCTAGTGATATAGAACATGCTTAACTTTAAAAACATCATGAAAGATAAAGATATATTTATGACAACCATGTTCAGAGTAGTTAAAACTACAGATTTTCCAGTGGTAGTGTACGAGTATGAAACCAGAACACTTTGAAAGAGTGGGAAAAGTTAGGTAGATTATTTTGATATGGATCTGGAGGTGATTATTATCATGGACTGGAAAGAAAATCAGTTAATGGATACCAAATCAAACAAACATAGCTTTTTCCCTTTGTGATGATCTGTCAGCAGAAGCTCACATTTTCGGGGCATATAATATCAGTGGATGCTGAACTAGGACAAAATTATTATCCTTGGCAAGATTGCTTGAAGAAGAAAAAGAAGGCAACAGATTGGGTAGTTGAGCAGGATCAAGGAGATTACAGAATTCTCTTTGGAAGAGCCACAGGGTATTATTAGAGAGAGGTAGAAGAAGCAAGCACTTGTCCATGGAGTCTACAAATAGCAGTTACCTACTTGCATTTCAACGAAAAATCCCTTCTTAGTAAAGCCTTTCAAATATGAGCAAAGCCTTCAGAGAGGAGCTTTTCTTCCTACCAGGACAGAGATTTCTTTGCCCTCCCTCCAATCCACAGTTTGAGCTGTTCAGGCAGCTCAGATGCCGCTATTTCAGAAAAATTGCAAGTTACCTGCATTCACATCTACTTTGTCACAAACTGATTGCTGTGAAAGCAGCTGTTTTTACAATTATTTCCCTACTGCCTGATGTTTTTCCCCATTGGCTCAAATCTTACACATTTAAAACTGATGTAAAGTCACAGCTTCAAGTTAAACTCAATTCCTGGTGACTTCACGGACACATATTCAGTGCCAACCTGCATTTTATATTCTCCTCCTCGTCCCAGTTCTTTCAAACCTACTGTGAGTTTACCTTAGCAGTAGGCAAAGCACACATATTTCTGTTCATGCATCTCAACTTAATATTTGGAGAGGAATTGTGACTACAGTTTGACTAAACCTTCACTAAACATAATTAAAGTTAGAGAACTTGATTCCTGGTGATTAGAAGGATATATCTATTTATTTAGGGTGAAGAGAAATATTGAAGTGGTTTCCCATTGCCGTCTTCTTGTATTTTTTTTTTTAACGTCTCAGCGTAGGAATCCCTGGAGATTCTCATTCAGGTACAAACTAAACCCAACCACCCTTAGCTTTTAAGTCCAGTTTTTCACTTAATAATGTGAGAAAATGTAACTTTTCACCCTTGCCCTCAGTTGGATATTTGAGTTAATTGTGCTGGAATCATAATAACTATTGGCATGAAAGATTTAATAGATTCTAAAGATGAACTAGATATTCTGACAGATAGCTGACTTAGCTATCTGAATGTATAAATTCAGATTCTACATAGAAAGCTAGAGTTTCCCCTGGTATTGAGAAGTACCCCAAAATTCATTGTTGGGGAGAATCCAGGGGTGAAATCCAGCAGGTTCTGGAGAACTGGTAGTGGAAATTTTGAGTAGTTTGGAGAACCGGCAAATACCAGTGAGAATGGAGATTTTGCAATATCCTTCCCGCAGGAGTGGGGAGGAGTAGGGATTTTGCAGTATCCTTCCCCTGGAGTGGTGTAGGAATGGAGATTTTGCAGTGTTCTTTCCCTGCCACACCCACCAAGCCACGCCCACAGAACCGGTAGTAAAAAAAAATTGGATTTCACCACTGGGAGAATCTCATAATAATGTTATAAGATTAAAAGCAGGCTGTGGCTAAGTATTGTTCTCTTCCCACGTTTACCTCAGGAGAGATTTAACAGCAAGGCTATCTTTGGAAATAGCACATGGCAAAGTTCATAACTTAGAAAAGATTTGATCTGAACTCAACATTGTACTACCTCTCTTTACTTACTCAGAACAATAAAACATATTCCCTCTCTGAGAAAGGACTTCTCACCATTTTTTTCATATCAGGCACAATATAGGGGTTTTTTTACACTGATTTAAAGCTTTTTGCAATATTTTTGCTTGTTTGACTGAGCTTCTGTTTATTCTCATCTTTGCTCTCATTTGTTTTACTTATTTTTTTACCAATAAAAAGTGAGTTATTGCTTGCGAATGGCAACGGCACTATATTTTAAGAAAAAAATCCTGGTCCATTTAAAACAAAGCAAATAATATGGTAATTAATTGTTGGTTTTTATATGTTACTTAGATAAAGAAAATGAATTCAGACATACATTATTCTGCTTATTAAGAAATGTTGTAGCATTAAAAAGCCTTTCCAACATATTTAATTTCATTGAAATAGTTATCATTTAATATGATTCTAAATTAAAACTAAGTGATAAGAATTGTATTATGCACTGGATTTACTTTTGATTTGCTATTTTGTGAGTGCATTAATTTATGCTGCACAATTAAAAACAAGCAAAATTGGAAATTTAAAAAACCACTCAATGGCGAATGCATCTAAATTAAACAAAAAAAAATATTTAACAAGTACATAAACCACTGAGTGGCTAAGCTGCAAACATAATCACAATCAAGTTTTAATTTGCCAGTGATAAAACTGAATATCTGCAAAAATAATGGCAGCTTATCCAAACAACATTGAAAGTCACATCAGATGTTGGCAGCAATCTGTTAGATAAAATATGAAGAGCTGAACTGGGCAATTGGTGTCCAGCTTTTCTACCTATTGCTTGCCCTGCAGTTAAATGTCAGC